>NC_142028.1:128704135-129328907 GCF_982192425.1 Myodes glareolus
GAAATGACATATGCCTGGATGGCCGTGGCGGTCTCTTCTGAACTAGGTGCACAGGGCCTATCAGTGCACACTGTCCTGTCAGTGCTCATCTCCTCCTTGGCTTCTGAATAGGTGGTGACTCTGCAGCTGCTGGACCAGCAGGAGGAAGAGCAAGGAGAGTGCAGCAGTGACTATGCAGAAGAGAAGCCTTTGAGATCTTCCTTGGAGCAGCCAGGTTCTGCCACTCCTGGGCTGTCTTCAGCACCTCTGAGTGGGGAGACGCAGGTGGCTCCCAAAGTGCTATCAGAACAAGTAGTAGGGGAGAGCACCCCACTGCCCCCACAGGCCCTCCCCATGCCACAGAATGGGACACAGACAAGGAAAGAGGACTCGTCAGAAGGAGAGATACTCTCAGAAACGAAAGATAGTTCCCTCCCATCTGAACCAGCTGGCACCTCATCCCCCAGAGTCCCGGAACCCCCAACTTCAATCCCACCTAAACCTCCAGGACCTATAATTATGGACTCTGAGTGTGAGGAACTACTTGCTGATGACCAGAGAGCTGTGCAGTCCAACAACAACTTAGGAGGAGAACGTGTTGGGGAAGTAGCCCCAGATGGCCCACTGACTTCAGACCCTGAGAAGGGGGAGCTACCAGCCTTAGACCCTGAAAACCCAGGAGGAGAACCTCAGCTTCCTGAGCACAAAGAAGTTGAGGATGTCAGTAGTTCTGGTCCCCCTGAGGCATTGCTGGATAAAGAGCTTGCTTCTGCAGCTTCAAGCACATCCCTCAGTCAAAACCAAGAGGACTCCCAGCACTGCAGGTGTGTACTCTGAGCAGCCATAAGCTGTCTGTGGAGGTGGTCTCTTTTTCAGGGTTGATAGATGACACTGGTTGATATACTCATTCATTTTGTTATCAACAGCTCTACATACAGGGCTCTGTGGCAGGCACCATGATAGTGTAGCAGGCAGGGCAGGTGTAAGGTTTATGGGCCTGAGGAGCCTAAACTGTGATCCAAGGAGTACTGAGTCTTCCAAACTGACAGCAGGAAGATATTGCAGAGAGAGGAACACACACAAAGGTATTCTGGTGGGATGGACACACCATAAGGAACTAAAAGGAACTAGTAGGGGACCAGTAGAGTAAAGTTGAAGTTGGAAAATAAAGAAAGCGCCAAAATACGTGATTATTTTTATGCAAATATAATATGAAGCCAGTAAAAGGATGTAAGCAGAAGAATAGTGGAATCTGATTTATTAGCTTTAACGATTGTGCCAGCAATAATCGAAGACTGTGTTTCCATTTCCTGGCCACCCAGACCTGAATAATCACACTAAAACTGTATTAATTACAACACTCTTTGGCCGATGGCTCAGGCATATTTCTAGCTAGCTCTTACATCTTAAATTAACCTATTTCTATTCATCTGTGTATCACCATGAGGCTATGGTTTACCAGTAAGGCTCTGGTGTCTTTCTCCTTTCGCAGCCACATAATGTCTCCCTGAAGTCAGTTTAGTTTTCACATATACCTATATTCTGCCCTGCCATAGGCCAAAGCAGCTTCTTTATTGACCAATGATAATAAAACATTCATAGCATACAGAGGGGACACTGTATGCTACAGCTGGCTGTAGACTGGAGGGGCTCACACAGGATTTAGACTATAGAGGGGCTAATGCAGTGTAGGACTGTGAAGGGGATTATACAGGGTGTGGTCTCTGGAGGGATGTATGCACAGTGTGGAAAGAGATATTTGAATGGGTAAGTGGGTCTCAATTCAGGAGCCATGACTTTCATAGCTGGTGGGCACTGTGACCCTGGCAGAAACAGCCAGTATCTGTGGCTTGATTCTTCTTTAGTTTCTCTGGGGATGAAGAGGATGAACTGTTTAAAGGGGCAACTCTGAAAGTTCCAAGGCCCAAAGTCCAGCCTGAGGAAGAGGATGAAGACGAAGTGGTAAGGAAATCTCAGACTCTGCTGAGTCCTCATACCACCACCTGGGGGCTCTTCCCAGCAGTCTCAGAGAAGAGAAAAGGAGTCTGTTGGTGGCCTACTTCCTGGACTATGTGTACAGGACCGTGTGGGAGTGAGCTTGGGGGTCCAGAGTGGGCAGCTCTTTAAGCAGAATGAGGATAACCAGCTGCCACTGTATTCTTAAAAGGGTATCATGATCTCTGTCCCCTGGGGAATCAGTCCTGTTTGTAGTAAGGGAAGGAGGGAAGAATTCTGAAGAGCCAACTAGAAAAAGAAACAGGTTAGAAGATCATTTGCAGGAGGTTAATGGTAGACAGGACTGAGCTCAGGCTTTTCTTGGGCCACTTGTTTCTAAGAACTCCTGTTCACCTGGCCCACTTCCAGTCTGCTGCCTGTTTTGTTATCTTACACCTGAGCAGCAGATGGATTCAGTGTTGACAGTGTTGCTTCAAGTTAGGGAGCAGGAGAGTCAGGGACCACAAAGGAAGTTGCTGAGAGAGCCAGGATTGGAGCCCCGGCTTGTCCATCTGACACTGGACAATTTTGACTGTGTAGTGGGAATTTTACTGTCATAAAATGTGTGTGGAGGAGACAGGACCATTAGATCCAGGAAAGAACTGGAGGTTGAACATGGGCAAAGCCTATTGTCCTTCTATACCATCCATCTGGTATAGATTTTGCTTTTTGCCCTAAGGCAATGACATCTGGAACCTAACTCAGATGAACCAGAGCCCTTCCTCTTGCCTGCAGAGAAGGTGTCATCTTCCCCCCACTAGCATACCTTCCTGAGAATTCACTTTGCATTTGAGAATACTAACTACAGATTCTGCATAGAAAATAAAGAAGAGTATCCCAAATGACGAGCATTATATTGATGGTATTACTGCCAGTTCCATCAAGTTAATCATCTGTTTCTTGGGTATTCAGAAAAATACTTCATATTATCATTTAACCTTCTCCTAATATGTCCTATAGTTCTATGTTCTGCATGTCTGTAGCTTCCAGTCCTGCTGTCCCCTACCAAAAGCAGATGACAGGCCAGAGCTTCCATCATGGAAAGAGGAAAGAGAACCTCCCACTTGGCTCCTGGTGTTAGTCAGCATTGTTATTGACACCAGAAGTGTTTAAAGAGACTGTATATTTTGGCTCAAATTTTCAGAGGTTTTAGTCCACAATGGGTTCACTCCACTGCTATTAGACTTGTGTAGAGAAAAAGCATTCTCTCAATGGTCACGAAGTGAAAGAGTGATGCAGGAGGGGCTGGAGTTCCACTGTCCCCTTTGAGGGCAGCCTATAATCACCTGAATCCTCTTGGGCCCATCACAAAAGCTTTCCACCACTTCCAACAGTATGAAGCCGAGGACTTGAACCTGTAACACAGTATCCTTTGGTTGGGACTCTTAGAGGGTCCTAGAACCCTTTAGCCCCTTTATTCCACACTCCCATTAAAGAGAGCATGGCTCTGCCTTTGTGGCCTTTCTTTATCTCTTGGGCATGCCTCTACATCCACATCTTTGGCCACCTCAGGCCACAGCTGGTTTTTGAATGTGATTGTACTTCTCTGAACTTCTGTCATCTCCTCTTAATTCTCCTGTCCCAGGCTGCTTTGCTTCTGTTTCTTTCTCTTTCCCCATCTCTCTTTAATGAACCTTCTTTTTCCATACAAAACTTGTAAGTTGGCATATCTGTCCAATCAATACATGTTTCACAAATAAATTACAAAATCAGCCAAGCAAAGTTGGTCTTTGTCTCTGTCAAAAGATGACTTCCCTCAAGGCCTGCTTGTCCCAGCTTTGTCTGGATCAGTTCTTTAGCCACAAAGCCTGTCCTTCTAGTTCATCTCCTTTCCAGCCAGAGGCAGGACACCCATTGGACCACTTCCCCTCATAGGCAGGAAGCCACCTGGGCAGGGATACATGAGAACTGACCTCTCTTTCCTGTTTTGTCAGAGCATGAAGGGGCGCCCGCCCCCAACACCCCTTTTTGGAGATGATGATGATGACGATGACATTGACTGGCTGGGGTGAAGACCTAGGAAACAGGCATACAGGTTTCTCTCCCAGCCCTTTCCTAAGGTCGAGGCCAGCTTCAGGGTGAGGTCCTGGTGGACATTCTGAGGACAGTGGTTCAGACATCTGAGTTAGGTGTCATCTGAGCCCCTGCCTGACATGGTGAAGAGGATCATAAACCTGTCTGCAGAACTGGTGGTGTAAGAGCCCTCAGTGAGTGACTCTACCATGGAGGAAGGACTAGGAGGTTCACCTGCAGCCAGTCACAAGCATCCTGCCATTTCACCCAGGCGTTTTCTTTTCATTCATTCTCAAGTTGACCCATGAGCCCTCCTGCTCTCCCAGGGCTCACCAGAGCTGCAGCAACAGGCCGTGTAGCCTGGGGAGGGGTCTCCTCAGAGAATTGAGAAATCATGCTGGCCTAGCATGTAGCTCTGGGACATGTATCTTCTATCTCTGCCTTAAATCTTAGAGGTCAATAAGTATTTGGAATTAACAAGACTAAAATAAATGCCTACAATAAAACTTGGCCTGGACCCTTTAGGAGAAACTGAGTTTGGGGTTATCATGCTCTTTCTTGGGATCCTAAGGATGGGAGTTGTAACTTGGTCAGTTAATATGCATAAGAACACTGTGATATATTTCTGTTGGCACTGACCTTGAACTTGAAGGTTTTTAAAGAGTCACAGACTTCAGTTCCAGCTCACCATAGCTGCACAAGGCTGAGGGCATTGTAGCTATATGAGGACCATATCCACCCTATGCTGATACCTGTGGGCTACACTGCAAGCTAAGAAGTCATTCAGGGAAGAGAAGAGGGGGTCTATAATACCCACTGTTTGTGATACCTGAGGGGTTCTGTGAGCCCCAGGGGCCAACACTACTGCAGAGAAGAGCAGTGAGAACATACATGTAGCCTTTTACTTATTTTAGGATCTTCTAAAGACCATGCAGCCAGTCTCCAAAAGGAGTAATTTTTTTTAAACAAAAATGTTCCATGATTTTAAATGTTTTTAACACTGTATCCTGAATTCCACTGCATTTTGCAGGTTTTGTGCTTGACTCCTACATTTTGGTCTAGGAAGCTTCGAGAAAGACTGTATTAAACAGTTATTTAAACAAGTTACTTCAAGCTCTAAGCCTCAGTTTTCTCTGTAAAATATGGATAACAGTATCTTCTGCAGTGACTGGTAGCGATGAGACAGTCTGTACAGTGCCAGTCATTGAAGAAGACATGGTTATCCCATTTTTAAAAAGATTCATTCTTATTTGATGTGTATGGGTGTTTGGTCTGCATGTGTGTCTGTGTACCGTGTGGATGCAGAGGTAGAAGAAGCATCAGAGTCTCTGGCACTGGGCATTCCAGACAGTCTGATTCAGAAGTACTGATTTCGGCAGGGATGTGTTGGGGGAGGGGTGCTGACTGAGGTGCAGTAAGCTGTCAGACAAAAGCCAGGTTATGTTAAGAGTAAAGTGAACTCCAGGTATTTGAGCCTTTTCACTTTATAGAAAAAAGTTAAGAGACAGGAATGGGGACACATACCTGTAATCCCCAGGAGGACTACGTGAGCTACTTATGAGATCTGAGAACCAAACCCAGGTCCTCTACAAGAGCAGTTAAGTGCTGTTAACTGCTGAACCCTTGGTCCTGTTATCCCCAAACTTCGAGGAGCAGAGTAAGCTGTCTACAGTTCCATAGCTAGCAAGCAGTACAAGAGTTCTGGTCCTGCCCAGCTGATCAAAAGCTGGGCTCTTGTCCACCATCCTCACCTGTCCTTGGAACTAATGCTGCTTGCTAGGAATACAGATTCCAGGGCTCTGTATCTCAGTGGTAGAGCACTTGCCTTGCATGTGCAAGCCCTAGATTTGACTGTAGCACTAAAAAAAAGTTCAGGCTCTTGGCTTCGTCCAAATCTGAATTTCCAGCCATTGTGGAAACAAAGAACACAGACTCTCATGTGACAGTTACTCTTCTTAGATGATGTGATGTGGGATTCCCCTCTGTATGCTGTGAATACCATTGGTTAATAAAGAAACTGTCTTGAGCCTGTGCAGGGCAGAATAGAGGTAGGTGAGGAAAACTAAACTGAATACTGGGAGAAAGAAGGCGGAGTCAGGAGAAGCCATGTTGCCCTGCCAGAGAGAGACCCTGGACAGAACCTTGCCGGTAAACCACAGCCATGTGGCGATACACAGATTAATAGAAATCGGTTAAATTAAGATGTAAGAGCTAGCCAATAAGAGGCTAGAACTAATGGGCCAAACAGTGATTTAATTAATACAGTTTCTGTGTGGTTATTTTGAGGCTGAGCAGCTGGGAACAAACAAGATGTCTCCTCACTACAAGCAGGTACTTGTTACATGAACCCAACATGACCAAGTTGATACTCTGGCTGTCTACCAACAGGCACATTTCCAGATGTAGTTTCTCTGCACACAGAGTTGTCTTTACTACATGCAGTCTTAGTCCTTGGTCTCCCCTAGCTCCTGCAGTGCTAACATGTAAGAGCTGTGTACTGTTGGAAAAGAGAGAAACAGACCAACAACCAAAACTGTTCAAAATAGAAATTTATTAAAGTGTATTTGTTTATAATTCCCAAAGCTTAAAACCATCTTTTCATTGAGTCAATAAGGTACTTGAATATACACGCTATACATGTAGCAATGACTGCCATGTGTGTGTATGTGTGTACCTTTCACCATGCATCCCAGGCTAGCCTGAAACTCTCTGTCTCTTAACTTTTTTCTGTAAGTGAAAAGGCTCAAATACCTGAAGTTCACTTAACTCTTAACAATACCTGGCTTTGGTTTGACTGCTTATTGCACCTCAGTCAGCACCCCTCCCGCAACATAACTCTGCTGAATCAGTACTTCAGTGACTGACTCATTAGGTGTTAGCAGCAAGTAAGTAATAAGAGGCAGCCAGCTCTGTTAGGAAATGCTGTTTTCTGTGATGCACACAAGAGGACCGGGGAAGGCCCTGGTCACAAGACTGACCTGGTGCGGGCAGTGCTGCCAGATGAGCTCATCTGCACAGTGGACATGTCTGTAGCCTTGCTAACAGTCCTGTCTCTCTGCCTCTAATCAGATCAGACTCCTAAGAAAGGGAGACATGTCTCAGCAGACACTGCTGTCATCATGAACACAGTGAGTTCATTTTTTTTTTTGTATTGATGTGCAGAATTGCCAATGAGGAGTTCAAAGTGAAAACTTGTTTTGTCAATGGCAGTCTTTATGTGTTCCAAGGCAAAATGGTGAGAAGGTGCTGGCATGGTCCATCCCCCAAGACTGGAGATGCCCCTGGCATTAAGGCACAAAGCAGAAGAGGGTATCCAGGTTCCATGGCCTTCCTCACTGAAGCTCTTTGGAAAATTTTAATTTGCAATCTGAGATCTATGATCACAGCCTGGCTACTCTGCCTCCAGGTTCCAGTCTCTCCATGTTCCCTTTGGTCACAGCCACTTGCTTAAGGCACCACAGGAGGCCTGGGCCCTTTGTAGTCCAGGTTGGGAGGGGAGGTAGCTCCAGGGACCATTTGCTGGCTTCAGTTCAATGCTGCCAGGAACTGGGAAAGAGGTGAGCAATGGCCATCATAAGAAACAGCAGCTGGAAGCACAATGCCTGGAGCAGAGGCCCCAGCTCTCTCCAGATCTCAGCACCTACTGGCCCACTAAGTCATGCTGAGAAGTGGGTAGGCTAGGTAATAGCCCACACCCAAGCCCACGATCGCACCGAGGAAAATCCAGGTGTTGTAGGACATTATAGCCAGCATCACAAAGTAGCCAAGGACCACCTGAATGACATGGACTAGGGACTGGCCAAAGTAACACAAAAACCACCTAGGCATAAAAGAGAAACAAGTTAGTTAAACAGGGATGAGCAGATGTGTTTTGTTAGGGACAGAAAGCTCTGGAGTCCCAGCACAACATATTTTACCTAGCAGAGATTTCTCTCCAAAAAGATATCCCCACCACATTTAGCTCTGAGCTTCCTGCCATCCTAGGCAAATGGGGAAGCCATTATGGTTTATATAGTCAATTTTGTCTAACAAGGAATAAGAAGAAATCATTGGGAAGCCAGTCTCTCCCTTGAATTGAATGTGGGAGGTGGAGGACCCATGAAAAGAACAGGGACTTGGGTGCCTATTAAATCTCTGAACCTTTTGAGTAATTTTTTTTTTTAATCAGTAAAACACTGGATGGTTATGAGACACCCAGGTAAGGTGATGTAGCAGGCACACTCGTTAAGCATAGGTGAGGTTGCAGGCAGGGCCTGCAGCACAGAAAACATGCCTCCCTCTCCCATCAAGTGGGACACTTGCAGTTCTTGCTTCGGTACAGCTGCAGTTCTCTTGTGTTTGGGAGCCTGGTGACAGGCCTGCAGCATAGGTTTAAAGTTCCCTGCAGTTCTCTGAGAAATCCTTGGGATCCAACAAGAGGCTGCTCGATAGGTAGCTTTGGCCCAGATACCATAGACCTGGGCTCTAATTCATCTTACTAAATACTCCCTGGGGCCCAAATTATCTTTCTATGTGTGAGGCTAATGTTCTCTGGGCCCAGCCACCTGACAGGCGAGAGTGACTGCTCTGGCCATCCTACTCATGGTTTGTACCTGAGGCGGTGGCCATTGGCTGGAGTTGATCTGGAGCCTGTAGAATCCTGGTCTGATTCCAGGATGAGCTGCTGGCTAGTGGTATTAGGCAGGTTCTCCAGAGTCTTCTGGAGCAACTTGGCTTTGGCAACCTTGATGCCTTCATACAGTACAGCCAGGAGCAAGACAACCAGCACTGAGAGGGCCATGCCTGTGAAGAGGCAAAGGTGAAAAATAGGTTTGGGTGTGCCATGTCCTGCATGGCGATTGCAGATAATAATAGTGTATCACGTTTCATAAAAGCTAGGAGAGGATTTTACATGTTCTCATCATGAACAAATGATAGAAATATGAAGACACAGGTAGGCTGGCCCTGATTTGAATGCTACTTAACCTAGGCATGTACTGAAACATCTCAAAGCGCCACATAAGATGGACAGTTTTTGCTAGTTAAAGATAAGTAAGTGGGTCAGGTGTGGTGACATGCATTAACAAGTAGAAGTAGATTTCTGAGAAGGAGGAGGAGAAGAAGAGGAAGTAGGAACTGGTGGCAGCGGCAGCGGCAGCAGCCACCTCTGCTGTATTCCCAGCACTGGGGAAGCCAACACAGCCGGATACCTGGGCTTGCTGGCTAGTCCGGCCTAGCTTACTAGGCAGATTCCAAGTCAGTTAGACACCCTGTCTTAAAAACAAGGATGCCATCTGATGAACAGTCAAGGTTGTCTTCTGACATGCACATGGACATGCACACAGATGCACATCCACTTCCACACATAAGTGTACATGCATATAAATAAAGAAGCAAGATGGATGTTGGGCACAGGCTGTATGTAACTCCAGGTACTCTGATGGCTGAGAGATCACAGTTTACTGCTGGCCTGGACTAGAGTGGATTCCAAGCTAACCTAAACAATTTAGTGAGACTATATCTCAAAAAGTAAAAAGGCCCAGAGACAGAATGCTTGCCTAGCACAAGTGAAGCTCAAGGTTTGATCCCCAGTGCCTCAGAACAAGCAAGCCAGGCTGTAGAGCTCACTGAAAAGCACTGCTTCTCCCCCAGACACTCCCCAGGGGACTATCCCAGGAGTCAGGACAGCCCACTCTCCACTCACTCTGAATCCACTCCAGCCACTGGTCTCTTCCTCCTCACCTTCATTAAGCTCAGACCTTCATCATCCCTTTGCTTCTCTAGACATTTCTTAGTAGTTCTGACATACTGGAATGTGGTTTCTCATTCGGCAGAGCCAGGGTTTGAGGGTGAAGAAGCTACACAGCACTATCCAAATAGCTCCCCCACATTCTGCACACATCTCTATAAAGATTTCTTGCAAATGGAGGGGTGTATACCTAGAGGCATACATTTTTCACGTGTAGGTATACCAGAAACCCTGGGAGAGGGTATGGCAGGAGAGCAACAAGTTAGAACACAGTGGGTGTTTATTTTCCTCTTTGCCCAATTTTCCTAAATATTGTCTATTAGTATTCCACGTATTACATTTATAGAGAAAAATCCAACAAGTTAGAGAATAGTAAGTATTTATTTGTGCCTCTAGGAAAATGAACTCTGATGCTACCTGTGTTTTACAACACAAGATAATCCAAAGTATTTTATGAGGCTTTATGGCATAAGAATATATTTGGAACTAGGAATGGTAGTGCATACCTGTGATCTCAGCACTGAGGAAGCTGAGGTAGGTGGATTGTGAGTTTACAACCAGCTTGGGCTAAAGACTAAGATACCCTGTATTCAATAAACACTTGCTAGTGGGAGCTTATATGTGCCAACGACTTGTGGTTGAAGCTCCTAAGTAGGTCAGTACCTCAGGAAGGAGAGGAACCAGTATTCCATAAGAAGACTGGAACACTCAGCCTTGCTCCTAGACTCTGGGAACAGACAGGCTGCAGGCTGAGTTGATCACCACCGGCTAGTGGCTTATTTATGCCTATGTAAAGCATTTCCCTGAGTTCTAAGAGTTGCTTCAGCAAATGATTGATGGCAGTTGTTGGGTCATAGCCTTGATTTTACTCACTTGCATCCAGCTTCATCATCCAACTCCCACAGGACATGGCCTCCCTTCTGTTCATACCCATCTGCCTTATTTTTCCCAGGTTACTCTATAGTATCTATGATAGAGTGTAAGTTTCAAAGATGTTCACTCCCATATATCCTACCCGCACCCTCCTTCCAAACATGAGATGGGAGCCATGTTCCCTCCCTTTTAGTCTGGAAGGGTCAAAGGATCAGTCAATAAGTGAAGATAATGCTATGTAACTTCAAAGTGTAGGTTTTATTTTTTTTTATATGAATGTGTGTATGTGTGCATATTCATGTGTGTGCATGCACATGTGTGTAGAAATCAGGGGTCAACATTAGGTATCTTCTAGTGTTCTCTACCTTGTTTTTTTTAGACTGCATCTCTTGCTGAAGCTAAAGATAGGCTGCCTGGCTAGCAAGTCCCAGGAATTCTCCTGTCTCTACTCTTCAGTGCAAGGATTACAGTGGATGCTGCCATGCCTGTCTTTTACATGGGTGCTAGGAACCAAATTAAGGTCTTGATGCTAATTCAGCAAGCACCAACTGAGTCTTCTTACCTTCATGCATTTTACCCATGTTCTTTTTAGGATACTTGCTCTTAAAACCTAGCCATTCTACCGTGAGGAAGCCCACACTATAGGAAGAGCCACTGTGAGGCTCAGATGAAGCCCAGCTGAGGCTGCAGCTCACAACAAGGACAAGACTCTAAACACTTCTCAAAAGACTGTATCTAGCCACTGTCTAGCTCCACTGCATGAGAGGCCCTGAGTGTAGACTGCTTAGTTAGCATAGCCAACCCACAGAATCGTAGTGAGATACTAACAAAGTGGTGTTATACTTCACGGCTTAGTCTGTAGCTGGACAATGGCCATCCATTGAAGGGAAGGGCATAACTGCCAGAGCAGGCATCTGAATTATTTCCAGCCTGCCTTTGAATAATAAATGCACAGTTCTAGCTCAATGTGCCTTCACTGCCCACAGAAAATAAAGAGAACCCAGGTTTTCTGCCGCCTGGCACTGACTTTCCCGAATCTTACCTGTAGGACTGTGGACTCTCCAGAAATCAAACAGAAGCACAGCCTCATCTGAGAAGACAAAATGCATCTGAAAGAGATGGGGGTCAGCATCACAGGAGGCTTGGACACAGGTCCTGCTTCCTAATGCTCTCCAGCAGTTGCCTTGGGAAACCTGGGGCTATAGGACTTACATTCTGGAAGGTCCACCAGAAGCCACATGGAAGAGGAGCGGCTTTCCCAAGTGTGTCAACAGCACCTATAACTGAGCCCTGCTCTATGTGGAAGTGAAGATGGGGAGTGCCTACCCTCACAATGCCAACCACATGGAGATGTCCCCTCCAAACTCAGTAGGAAGCCCTATGCCAAGCCTTATATTCTGGCTCAGCGTTTTGCTTAGTTCTGGAACACATCCCCAGAGCCAGCAGCAAGTCCTCTTTGTCCCAGTGAACCTGAACAGATGTGACAGTTTTTGTCAAGCAAGGCTAAGGACAGATGCCTCCCATCTGTTCACCACACACACCTACTCCTTCACGAGTCTCCTTGCTGACCCCAGTCTGTAGCCAGCACTGAGAAGGTGAGGAAGGTGGAGAACTTGCCTCGAATATGTGAGGCCCTTGTTTCAACCCCTAGGACCATTAAAAACATAAAAAAGGAACACATTGATTCAGTCCAACTCCCTCTCCTTTAATTCCATCTCAACTGCAAACGGGAAAGGGGAGCCCCGAAAAAGAAATGGGATTTTCCCTGGGCACGCTTTGTGAGGGGCTTGGTAGCTTCTGATGAGTGTTTCAGGGAGAGGACCTGGGGAGAGAGTGTGGGTTCTCGGAAAGGCTGTCGGAGTTTGAACCGAGACAGGCTTCAGTGCAGGTGGAGAGACAGGAAAACAAGGCTAGCAGTCCCTTTGTCTGGAAGCTGTGCCATTGGGCATTCTCTGGCCACTGTGACACCAGAGCCATTAACTTGTTTGTAGGTAACAGCCCCAAGTCACAGATTATATGCATCTACCTTTTTCTTCTTCCAACTTCTCAAAATTGATCATCAAAAGACATAATAAAGAACAGTAGGCTGTGAAAAAAGAAAGCGCCAGCGACCTCTTGCAGGAGCAGGCCTGAGCCAGAGACCTCTGCAGGAGCAGGCCTAAGACAGTGACCTCAGCAGGAGCAGCCCCAAACAAGCAAGCTCCATAGGAACAGGCCTGAACAACCTCCAGGATTGCAGACCAATTCCCTGAGCGCTGAGCGACCTCCAGGAACACCACATGACCTCCGGGGTGACTGGAACCGTGGCCCTGACAGCACCAGGAGGAGCAACCATCTAAGCCTCAGATCCACTGGCACCAGGAAGATTTATCACCAGAGACACAGCCCCAACTACACCAATCAGAGAAAAAGATAGGTAGACAAGGTAAGAACACACTCAACACCACAAAGAGCAACACGACATCAACAAAAACTAGTGGCCCTACAACAGCAAGACTTAAACACCCAAATATAGATGAAGCAGAAGAAAATGACCTAAAAAATAACTTTAGGATAATGTTTGAGGTGCTTTAAAAGGAAATGAAAAATTCCCTCAAAAAATTGGAGGAAAAGACAAACAAAAAATTGGAAGAAATCAACAAATCACTTAAAGAAAACCATGAGAAAGCAATCAAACAGATGAAAGGAATGATTCAAGACTTGAAAACAGAATAAAGACAATAAAGCAAACACAAACCAAGGAAATTCTGGAAACAGAAAATATGAGAAAATGCTCAGGAATCACAAATGCAAGCATAAACAGCAGAATACAAGAGAAAGAAGAGAGAATCTCAAGTGCTAAAGATACAATAGAGGAAATAGACTCATTGGGCAAAGAAAATATTACATCTAACAAAAGATTAATACAGGACTATATCCAGGAAATTTAAGAGACCATGAAAAGACCAAGCTTAAGAATAACGGATAAAAGGATAAGTCCAACTAAAAAGCACAGAAAATATATTTAACAAAATCATAGAAGAAAACTTTCCCAATCTAAAGGAAGATATTCCTATGAAGATACAGAAAGCTTACAGAACACCAAATAGACTGGAATGAGGAAAAAAAGGTCCCCTTGCCACATAATAATCAAAATACTAAACATACAGAATAAAGGAAGAATATTAAGAGCTGCAAAGGAAAAAGGCCAAGTAACACATAAAGGTGGACCTATCAGAATTACACCTGACTTCTCATTGACAATGAGAAGAGACAATGAAAGCCAGGTCGTGGTCAAGTGTTATGCAGACATTAAGAGACCACAGATGCCAGCCCAGACTACTATACCCAGCAAAACTTTCAATCACCATAGGTGGACAAAACAAGATATTCCATGACAGAACCATATTTAACCAATATCTATTCACAAACCCAGCCCTACAAAAGTACTACAAGAAAAACTCCAACCCAAGAAAGTTAGCTACATCCACAAAAACACAGAACATAGATGATCTCACAGCAGCAAATCCCAAAGAATGGAAAAAACACACCATAATATCACCTACAATGAAACATAAAAGGAACTAGCAATCATTGGTCATTAATATTCCTTAATATAAATGGACTCAACTCTCCTATAAAAGACACAGGCTAACAGATTGGATATGAGAACAGAATTAATCCTACTTCAGCATACAAGAAACACAATTCAACCTTAAAGACAGACATCACCTCAAAGTAAAGGGTTGGGAAAAATTTTCCAATCAAATGGACCTAAGAAACAAGCAGGTATAGCTATCCTAATATCTAACAAAATAGACTTCAAACTAAAATCAATCAAAAATGACAAATAAGGACATTTCATATTAGTCACAGGAAAAATCCATCAAGAAGAAATCTGAATACTGAACATCTATGCCCCAAATACAAGGGCATCCTCATATGTAAAAGAAACACTTCTAAAGTTTAAATCACACATTAAACCCCACACACTATAATAGTGGGAGACATCAACACTCTCCTCTCACCATTGGACAGGTCAGTCAGACAAAATGAACAGAAAAATAAGGGAACTAACAGATGTTATGACTCAAATGCACTTAACAGACATCTATAGAACATTTCATCAAACATAAAAGAATATACCTTCTTCTCAGCACCTCATGGACCCTTCTCAAAAATTGACCACATACTAGGGAACAAAGCAAACCTCAACAGATACAAAATAACTGGAATAACCCCATGTATCTTATCAGATCACCATGACTTAAAACTAATTCCAGAAAGACCACAAACACATGGAAATTAAACAATGCTCACCTGAATCATCAATGGGTCAAGGAAGAAATAAACAAAGAAATTAAAGACTTTCTAAAATTAAATGAAAATGACCACACAACATACCCAAATTTAAGGGACACAATGAAAGCTCTGTTAAGAGAAAAAGTTCATAGCACTAAATGCCTACATAAAGAAGCTGGTAAAATCCCACACTAGTGAGTTAACAGAACACCTGAAAACTCTAGAACAAAAAGAAGTAAACTCATCCAAGAGAACTAGATAGCAGGAAATAATCAAATTGAGAGCTGAAATCAACAAACTAGAAACAAAGAAAACAATACAAAGAATCAATGAGACAAAGAGTTGGTTCTTCGAGAAAATAAAAAAAAAATAGTTTATCCAAAAAAATCTTTATCCAAACTAACCAAAAGGCAGAGAGAGACTATCCAAATTAACAAAATCAGAAATGAAAAGGCAGATATAACAACAGACATGGAGGAAATACAGAGCATCATCAGGTCATATTTCGAAAACCTGTACTCCACAAAATTGGAAAACTTAAAGGAAATGGACAACTTTCTGGATAAATATCACTTACCAAAATTAAATCAAGACCAGATAAGCAAATTAAATAGACCTATAACTGCTGAAGAAATAGAAACAGTCATCAAAAGTCTTTCAACCAAAAAAGCCCAGGGCAAGATGGTTTTAGCACAGAATTTTACAAGATTTTCAAAGAAGAACTAATACCAATACTCCTCAAATTGTTCCACACAATAGAAACAGAAGGAACATTGCCAAACTCTTTTTATAAGGTTACAATTACTCTGATAGCCAAACCACACAAAGCCATTACTAACAAAGAGAATTACAAATCAATCTCACTCATGAACACTGATGTAAAAATACTATAATACTAGCAAACTGAATCCAAGAACACACCAGAAAAATCATCCACGATCAAGTTGGCTTCATCCCAGAGATGCACGAAAATCTGTCAATGTAACCCACCATATAAACAAACTGAAAATAAATAAAACAAACAAACCACATGATTCTCATTAGATTCTGAAAAAGCCTTCAACAAAATACAACATCCCTTTATAATAAAGGTCCTGGAGAGAGCAGGGATACAAGGAATATACCTATACATAATAAAGGCAATATACAGCAAGCCAACAGCCAACATCAAACTAAATGGAGAGAAACTCAAAGCGATCCAACTTAAGACAGGAACAAGACAATCTTTCCATATCTAGTAAATATAGTACTTGAGGTTCTAACTAGAGCAATAAGACAACAAAAGGAGATCAAGGGGATACAAATCGGAAAAGAAGAAGTCAAATTTTGTTTTCTGATGATATGATCAGTGACCCCAACATAAGTGACCCCAAAAATTCTACCAAGGAACTTCCACAACTCATAAACACCTTCAGTAATGTAGCAGGATACAAGATTAACTTGAAAAAATCAGTAGCCCTCCTGTACACAGATGATAAATGGGCTGAGAAAGAAATCAGAGAATCAACACCCTTCACAATAGCCACAAATAGCATAAAATATCTCGGAGTAACTCTAAACAAACAGGTGAGAGACTTGTATGACAAGAACTTTAAATCTTTGAAGAAAGAAATTGAAGAAGACACCAAAAAATGAAAAGATCTCACATGCTCTTGGGTAGGTAAAATTAACATAATAAAATGGCAATCTTACCAAGAGCAATCTACAGATTCAATGCAATGCTCATCAAAATCCCAGCAAAATTCTTCACAGACTTAGAAAGAATGGTACTCAACTTTATATGGAAAAGCAAAAAACCCAGGATAGCCAAAAAAATCCTGTACAATAAAAGAACTTCTGAAGGAATCACAATCCCTGACATCAAACTCTACTACAGAGCTACACTACTGAAAGCAGCCTGGTATTGGCATAAAAACAGATAGGAGGACCAATGGAACTGAATGGAAGACCCAGATATTAATCCACACACCTACGAACACCTGATTTTTGACAAAGAAGGAAAAAATATCAAATGGAAAAAAGAAAGCACATTTAGCAAGTGGTGCTGGCATAACTGGATATCAACATGAAGAAGAATGAAAATAGATCCATATCTATCACCATGCACAAAACTCAAGTCCAAATGGATCAAAGATCTCAACATAAAGCCAGCGACACTGAACCTTATAGAAGAGAAAAGTGGGAAATACACTTCAATGCACACGAGACTACTTCCTAAATATAACCCCAGTAGCACAGGCACTGAGAGAAACAATTAATAAATAGGACTTTCTGAAACTGAAAAGCTTCTGTAAAGTAAAGAACACGGTCAACAAGACAAAACAACAGCCTACAGAATGGGAAAAGATCTTCACTAACCCCACATCAGACAGAGGTCTGATCTCCAAAATATATAAAGAACTCAAGAAATTAGTCATAAAAAGAATAATCCATTAAAAACTGGAACTCTCAGCAGAGTAATCTAAAATGGCTGAAAGACACTTAAGGAAATGCTCAACATCCTTAGTCATCAGAGAAATGCAAATCAAAACAACTCTGAGATTCCATCTTACAACTGTAAGAATGGCCAAGATCAAAACACTGATAACAACTTATGCTGGAGAGGTTGTAGGGAAAAGTTAACACTTCTGTATTGCTAGTGGGAGTGCAAGCTGGTACTGCCCCTTTGGATGTCAGTGTGGCGATTTCTCAGAAAATTAGGAAATAACCTTCCTCACGACCCAGTAATACCACTTTTGGGTTTATATCCAAAGGATGCTCAATTGTGCCACAAGGACATGTGCTCAACTATGTTCATAGCAGCATCGTTTGTCATAGCCAGAACCTGGAAACAACCTAAATGCCCCTTGACCAAAGAATGGATAAGAAAAATGAGGTACATTTACACAGCAGAAAAAAAACAACAACATCTTGAATTTTGCAGGCAAATGGATGGAGCTAGAAAACATCATTTTGAGTGAGGTAACCCAGACCCAGAAAGACAATTATCATGTACTCACTCATAAGTGGTTTTTAAACATAAAGCAAAGAAAACCAGTCCACAAATCACAATCCCAGAGAACCTAGACAACAATGAGGACCCTAAGAGAGACACACATAGATCTAATCTAGTGGGAAGTAGAAAAAGACAAGATCTCCTGAGTAAATGGGGAGCATAGGGACCTTGAGAGAAGGTTGAAGGGTAGGGGAGAGGCAGGGAGGGAAACAGAGAAAAATGTAGAGCTCAATAAAAATCAATTAAAAAAAAGTTTTAACCTCGCCTCTAAAAAAAACAAAAAACAAAACAAAACAAAAAACAAATACCCCCCCCCAAAAAAAAAACCCTAAAGGATTTCATGAGAACCACAGTCAGAGATGACTCTGTAATCAAGTCTGGGGGAAGCTGGAATAGCTCAACAGCTCTCTTTCCTGCCCGAAGGCACAGCCTAGAGCCCTGCCTCCTGCCCACTCCTTTTCTCATTGGACGGACTCTAACCCGGGAGAGTGCTGATCTTTTCTGATTTCTGTTGGCATGTTGGCCAGCAGGATTTTGCCCAGACAGACTGGTTTCAGAGTCTGTGCTCTCAATACAGCCTTAAAGCCCAAGAGGGAGTTATGAAATGCCTAGGGTTATACTGTGAGGTGGTGGCAGCAGCAGGAATAGAACTCATGTCTTCATACCTGACCCTCATTCGACATAAGTAAACAAAACTAATTTGTGGAGAAAATTTTTTACTTTTTGTTTGTTTTATACATACATATATATGGAGAGAGAGAGAGAGAGAGAGAGAGAGAGAGAGAGAGAGAGAGAGCGAGCACCTCACCATGTATTGGAACTTGCTATGTATTATGTATACCAGATCTATCTGCCTCTGCCTCCCAAGTGCTTCGGTTAAGGCATGCAACACTTTATCTGGCAAAAAATACTTTTATTTTTAATTATGTGTATAAGTGTGTACCTGTGTGTGAGTTTTTGCATGTGCCCACAGAAGAGGGTACCAGATTCCTCCTGGAGCTACAGTTGCAGGTAGCTGTGAGCTACCCAAGGATGACATGCATTCTGGGACCCAAATTGGATTCTCTGCAAAAGCAGAACACAATCTTAACTACTGAACCATTACATTTTGTTTTGTTCAGGATCTTGTGTAGTCCCGGCTGGCCTTGAATTTGAGAATAATTGTGAACTTCTGATTCTCCTAATTCCAGCTTCTGAGTGCTGGGATAACAAGAATGCACCACCACACTAGGTTTCTGTGGTATTGGGGATTCTGTGTGTGCTAGACAAGCACTCGACCAACTGAGTCTTTGTTAGTTAACAAATGACTTTGTTGTTAGTCATTTCCAAAAAAGATGTGAAAATAGCAGAGACAAAGTCACACTGGAGAAAAGAAGGGAAGAAGCTAGGAAAGGAGGAAAATATAGGAGAAAAGGCATCCATGCAATCACAGTGGTGGTGCTTAGGACTTTAAGGATAGCGAGGCAAACAAGACCATGGTATGTGAGGACAGGGAAGAAAAGTCAGTGCTTAAGGCACTACAGCTGAAAAACAGGATACAAAGCAAGGGGGTAGAGGTGAGGAGAAAAGACGCCTGGGCGGACCACAGATGTGAGTAATCCTGGTTCCACACACACGGGGCATTAGAGGTGAACCACTGAGGGCAGAGACTGTCAACAAGTCCCACGCTGCCCAGGGAGCTTACTGAAGGATGTCATGTTCCCTTAAGACCCCAGAGCTTTACTAAAAATGCAGTGCCCGGGCTTCTTAGACCTGTCAATCAGAACCCAGGGGAAGAGTCAGATGACTCATTGGAGGAAAGGGTTCGGATGCTCACTGGGCATGGTACAGTTTGAACAGAGGAGCAAAGCCTAGTGGTCAGAACAGATTCTGAAGGTGAACATCCTGTATCTGCCTTCCTTTTCTGCTAGGACCTTGAGCAAGCCACACAACAAGCTCCTACTAGAGCTCAGTCTCCCCATCTGTAAAATGGGGACTGAACCCCAGGAAGTCTTTTTCCCTGGTTTGGCTTTACTTCCTCAGATCCCTGTGAACTTTGTGTAGACAGGCTCCCACTGTGAGTTCATGTCTACTCTGAAACACAACAGAGGACAAGAGGAAACAAAACATGAGTTTGCCTCTCTGTGAGTGGAGAGGAAGCCTCATCCATGGGTCCTCCGTTCCCTACGTTCAAACCCTGTAGACCAGACCTGAAAACAGGCATGGCTGCCTTACTCATACCTTTCATTCTGAAAGGAGTCTGACTTTCAGAAGACCCAGAGGAGAGTGAAATCATCTGACTGAAGAGCAGGCCATGCAGCCCTTGGCCTTCCAAGGGCCTGCATAGGCTTGTACTGCATTCATCTCCTACCAGTATCTCCCCCAGCCCAACATCTCTACTATTGCCAGCAACTGTTAACAGGGCCTTTGTTTAAAGGTCCATGAATTCAGTCACGGAACTTTCTAGAAAGCATGAGTTACTCTTTAAATTGCAGCATCTTTCATAAGCACTCTGGGTATTTCTGGAGCAAGAATCTGTAGCGGTATGGTTGGAGGAACAGTCGAAACCACCATGTCCCCAGCCTACTAGCTGGAGTTGGCCAGGTAAATTATGTAACAACTTCAAAATCATGTTGAACGATAAGCAGTTTATCTCCCTAATATGAAAGTAGTAGTTGGCAAACATATAAAGCTAAAATAGTACCAAATAGGAAAATCATTTTGAGTCCCACCATCCTGAGACGATGATGACCTGGAAAACTGCTCACACAGGGATAATATGATGACACAAGCATAGGGAGACTGCCAGGTGGGGGCTGTGCCCGTCACTCCACCCAGTCTGGCTGGTAAAGCAGCAGGCATGAATGGCATGTCTCCAGTAGCTAATTTAGTCACTCTGGAAGTTTCCACAACTCATTTTATTCTATCATTCTTGGGTCCAGGCCAACTACCTCAGGAGCAAAAAAGCAGTCAAGACCTTTTGCTGCCCACGGAAAGACCTACAGGCAGCAAACTTCTCTCAACAGTGTCTCCTTTCCTTGTGCTAGGAATGTGTAGACCCTGAGGATGCACATGAATGAGAGAAGGCACCGGGTAGCATTCGAATTGCTTAGCAGGGGAATGATAGCAGGCAGGAGCAGAGAGGCAGGGTGACCTGGGGAGGGAACAAAGCCACCTGTGGGAGGAGAGGCAAGTGTCTGGAACAGTTGGGAAGCAGGAGGCAGGCTCTCCTCAACTACCACTACCATATGGAACAATTCCACTTCCCTACAAAGTTCAAAACCTCTGATACCCCTGCCTTCCTCACTCCTTCTGTATTTTGAACTATGAAAGAAAGAAAGACCTAAAGAAAGAAAGAAAAGAAGGAAGAAGGGAAGAAAGAAAAAAAGAAAGGAAGGAAGCAAGGAAGGAAGAAAGAAAGAAAGAGGATCTAGAATCAGCACAGCCAGACTTACAAGAAGGGGCCGTAGCTTTAGTTGGCAGGTCTTGTGTTGAGATATGTAAGCGCAGGGCGCCAGTTGTGTTCCCACTGGGGATAATAAATCTGTGTCTCTGGCAGTTTATCTGTGCTTTATGAAGGGCGGCACCTCACAGAGGAGGGACCGTGGCCAAAAAACAGAGTCGTTCACAAAGGCTTGTTTTCTTTTTTCTAATTTGGGGTTAAACTTGAAGAAAAGCACCTTCGTTTTTTAACCAGACACTTCAAAAAGGGACGAAAGCCAGTGTGCTGCCGTTGACTGCCTGGGCACCTTTATCAAGGGGTTCCCATCTATTTTCCGTGTAAGAGATCAGCAGGAGGTGGAGTGTCTCTCTACCAAACAGCCTGGGTGGGCTTCCTGTCTTAGATTCCGAGACATTCTTTGTGAGATGAAGAAACTGATAGGATTTCCTCAAAGAGGAAGCAAGCGTCATTCTCTAAGGGAGAACCACCTCACCAGGAAAAGACGTCTGTTGAAAACGCTACTTTCAGATTCCGGGGGCAAAAAGCATAGGGAAGTAACTAGTTTTAAAGAAACAAACCCAAGAACGTGTCCAGGTCAGGCCGATCTGGGGGTGTGTGCTCAGTGCACGCGCGTGGGCTGCGCTGAACCCCGCAGGGCCTCCCCTTGGAGGAAACCTTTCTGCAATGCCTCGAATCTGGCTAGACCCCGGGAAGGGACCGCGGACAGCTGTCATCACTCTCTTCACCCACTTGGGGCTGGCCTGGTTGTAGTGACTGACACCCTGCAGGAGGGGACAAACTCCAGAGCAACAGCCCGCTTCACCTGCAGCGCCCCCAGCCCTACTCCAGCTGTGACAGCATCGCTGACAACCTCCTCTCCAGCCCTGGGCCACGGCCTGCGAAGATCTCCCGAGGGCCGCACAGCCGCCCATCTCCGTCCCCTCCGCTGCGAAACGCAGAACTCACCGCCGTGGTGCGCGCACTGGGCGGCCGCCCGGGTCGCGTCAGTCCGCTCGCGGCTCCGGACTCGGCTAGATTGCAGCTGCTACCGCACCCCCGCCGCGCGGCTCACGTGGCCAGGGCGAGGCGGCGCGCGGGAGCCTGGGAGTTGTGGTCCTCACTCGCCCCACCTCACGACCCAGGCCACGCCCCCCCCCCGCGGGGGACCCGCGGTCCCACCTCCCCACCCCCAGTCCAGGCTTCTCTGACGCCGGGTTTCCTCAATCCCCAACAAACCCGGCCGCCTGCAATTGACTTTGCCTTGGCAATTATCATAAAAATGTTTATTGCTTTTTTATTTGATCAGACACCTAAATAATCATCCCAGAAACACAATAGCAACAATTAGGAGTACATTAAATCAATAACGCTCCAGTTGCCACTTTATCCTCTCTAGTTTGATAAGCTAACAGCAGTGCACAGTTGTAATTTTCTTTCTTGTGTGCATTGAACTATGATTATGTTTCTTTCTATATTGCACAATTTTTCCTCTTCCTTGTAGGTAATACAAAATCTTAGTTCTCTTGGCTACATTAGCAGATTATCACAGACTGAAGGCTTATAAATCATGGGCATTTATTTCTCACAATTCCCAGTCCAAGATAGGATACAGATCCCAAGTCTCCCCAGGGCTGCTTTTGGCTTGCAGACCGCTCTCTTCTCAGTCTCCCTTCACACATACTAATTTGTATTTATTACTAGGTTAATAAACTTTTTCTCTTAGTAGTATTTCCGTTTTTGTATACTGTTTTTTGTTTCATTGACCTAGTTTTAGCAGGGATGTATATCAAACTTTAAACACTATTTAAAACTTTCTTTTCTAAAAGTCAACAATCTTTTATATAAGCTATTAAATACACTTGGTAATCCTTTGCCAACCAATCTGCCCATACATTCTCTTACAAGAATTCTTATCCAGGGTTAGCTGAGACCTTGAGACTGAAATCTGCTCTTTCAACTCAAATCCTAAGTTCTGGAGTATTAGCCATGAGGTCTCAGACAAACTGCTTTACATATCTGAGGTTCAGCTTTCTGATAAGATTTTTAAAAGTGTAATAAAGTCTATGTTATAGAGGTGTTGAAAGGCTTAAATGAAAACATGTGTTGAGTTCTCAGCATTAAACCTGGCAGTGGAACGTTGCTTGATAAATGGAAGCCATTGTCATCATTAACAGCAAACATTTCCTCCCTCTGAGAGAAAGCCACCTGCAGAAGGTTAAGCCATTGCTCAGGGTCACCAGCTTCTGGCCAAGGCTAAGGAGGCTGTGCAGCCTGAGGGAAAGCAGGGCACACAAAGGAGATCTGAGCAGGGATTTGGGTTGTTGTTTTTTAACCCTCTGTACCTCCTGACAGAAGCAGGCAAAGCAGGCTCTTGTGCCACTGCCTGCCCCTTCCCTCTCAGAGGTCACAGAAAAATTAGCGACATATGCTCATTCATTTGAAAGTTTTCATTGACTTTGTCGAAATTGGGTGACTTTCATGCTTAGCTTCCCCGTGGATGTTATGGCTACGGCCTTTAACCCTACATCCTAACGCTGCTGGCTTCTCCTGAGCCACCAGAGGCCGCCCCTTCTCTGGCTCCCAGGTAAGGAACTGGACTGCAGATTCAGAATTCTAGACCTTAAGGTTACATCAGAGCTGCCCACACCTTGGTCTATGTCAGGATTCTCTCCAGGTTCTCTTTGGACAGCCTGTGGACTCACTTCTCCCTATCTCCATGGCACACACCTGGAGCCTGAGACAAAACCCTAGGTAGGAAAAATGACAGCACCCAAAGAGAGGCAAAGGGCCCTTTAAGTGGGTACTGAGCTTGTCCAGAATCAGCTAGCAGTGAGAAAATCTGACTAGTCATTCCTTTATCTGAGGTTTAACAGAGGAACTCATAGAAAGGCCACACATACACAATGTTACTTCAGTGAGGCATCTGATTTTCCTGGGGAACCATGTACTAATGTTTATTTAGCCAACAGAGCCCCAACGACAGGTCAAAAACATGACCCAACCAAGTCCAACCTGATGAACCAGTGAGTTTAACTGGGCTTACTTTGAGAAGCATGGGTTAGGGGTAAAATACAAGAGCATGAGCAACTTAGGGACAGTTACATCACTAAAGAACAGTCTCTGCTCCCCCTCAATGGTTATCCTTCATGAGGGGTGGAGTTCCATATCCCATCTTATGACCCACTCCCCAAGAGGGAGTGGACCCTCCCTCCCCCTTGGGAGGGAATGTTAGGGGATTCCAATATGGTGAAGGTCTCTTGTGACTTATCACGGTTTCTCTGAATTCAGGATAGTTATGACCATGACATGCCCAGAGCACAGCAGTCCACAGTGGCACACAGGTCAACGTACGCACACACGGACTTGTGCTAGGGTTAGTGTCATGTACCATGAACACCCAGCTGCAGAAATTTTTGTTCATTTTGATTATCTTTCTTGGTAATTGTGTGTGTGTGTGTAAGATGAGAGACATAGATAGCAGGCAGGTGTGTCACAGTGTTCACGTGATGGTCAGAGCACAACTGATTTGTTTCCATTTTGTTTGAGGTAGGGTTTCTGTCATTCACTGCCTCACACTGTAGGTTAAATGACCTTTGAACTTTGCCTCCCATCTCCTTGTGTGAGCACTGGGATTGCAGTCAAGCACTAAACATGTTACTCACTGGGCAATCTCCCCAGCACCCTTCTTTTTATTGATAGGCTCTCTCTGTGTAGCCCAGCTGGCCTTGAATTTACAACAACCCTACTGCCCACCTTTCTGAAAGCTGAGATCACAGGCATTTACCACACTGTCTGGGGGCTTGTTTATTTATTAATGTATCATGCTTCACACAATGCCTTCAGGCAGTCCAGAGATGTAGTCAAGAAAAAAAGAATGAAATGTGTGAGGCAACGAGTCTGAATGATCAAAGGAAAGTAATGAAGTTCTTTAGAAGAGCCCGTGGAACATGCTGCACATGGTGGATGCTCAGGTGTTGGTGGTTGTGAGGGAACTGGCTGGAGACAAGGCTAGGCTGGGGACCAGACTGGGGCAGAGAACTGTCACAGTAAGGACTCTCAGCAGCTTCAAGGATTCAATCAACTAGAGACTTTGCATTTTCTAGAAGTTTGAGATGTTGATTCTATTCCTAAGCTCCAGGTTCATCCTCCGTGTGGGCCTCACCACCATCAGGACCCTGATGTCTTTTCTTGCTCCTGAACACGACCTTACTCATCTGGATGACTGCATCCCAAGGGTAGCGTCTCAGGATTCCTATTGCATATGTTCCAGCTCACAAGGAGCCACAGACTCGCTCATGTTCCTTTCCCTTGCTAGAGAATGTACCATGCTTCTTCTTCTAGGCCTCTGTTCTCCTAGCTTCAAAAGAGTCTCAGAGAATTTGGGATGCACCTAAGAGCCTGTATTCCTGTGAGTATAGACTGTCTACCCATCTTTTTCTGAAGTTTATGAAGTATGCTGGAGAGAGCGATCAGGGACCAGTCAGCTTCTCTTCTGGAGTGTATTAGTTTCCTCTGGCTGCTATAACACATTCCCTGACAACTTAAAGTGTTTATTCTCTTAGAGTTCTGTTGATTTGAAGATTGAAAACAGGTTCACTGAGGGTTACCCTGCCCCAGAGACTCTAGGGAGAGTATGGTTCCTTGTCCCTCCCTTCCCAGCTTCTAAAGCTGCATTCCTTCACTTGGGGGTCAACAGCTTTTCTGTCTTCAGAGTCAGCAGTGATGTGGCACCTTTACCTTTACCACAACCTTGTGTTTCAGGAACTCTTTCCCCAGAGACCTCTTGTTTCAGGGCACCAACACCAGTCTATTTCAGAGTCTGTGGTTGCTTGTTTTGGGCCCCTGGATCTGACAAGCCCCTTCTCCCCTGTCTCCTCAAAATGAATGAATCTGAAATATAGAATAGATGATAGTGTATTTTCTTTATTTTTGCCAAATACAAATAGACTAAACATTATAACTGTAATTCTTGCTTGATACCTGTTTAGTTATATAAAATTTTAATACGTTAAAGTTAAACCCTTATTATTAAATAAACAGAAATGGGGAGATGATGTGGGATGCCCCTCTGTATACTGTGAATATATTTTATTACCATTGGTTAATAAGAAGCTGATTTGGCCAATAGCCAGGCAGAATATAGCCAGGCAGGAAATCCAAACAAAAATACAGGGAGAAAGAAGGCAGAACTGGGAGCAGCCACTGGGGAAGCAAGATGTGAGGTAACAAACTACAAGTCTCATGGTAAAATATAGAATAGAAATGGGTTAATTTAAGTTGTAAGAGCTAGTTAATAATAAGCATTTGCTAATAGCTCAAATAGTTTGTAATTAATATTAAGCCTCAGAGTGGTTATTTGGGAACTGGTGGACAGGAGAGAAACCCCCAGTTAAAAGTTTATTAACTTAGAAAGCCAATGATCTTATTGGGCTTTCTTTTAGTGCATGGATGAAGAGTTACTTACAGGAGTATGGGGGACCCCAAAGCAACTACATCACTGTGAAGTCTCATTCCAGCTTGACGGAATCACCCCTTCAGTTAACCTTCTATGGCCTATAGACTGTAGCCCCTCCCAGGGCCATGAAGTCACATGCAATCAGGGCAGAATAATATATAGCAGGCTGGAAGGTCTAGGAGGGATTGTGGTCAGAATCTCAGATAAAGGTCCAGTGATCCTCTTTACCCCCTCTTTTTTGAGGGAGCATCAACATTCAACAGGTCCAGTTCTGAAGGTCTCTTGAAAGTGATCTCAGCTGCTCTTTGAAGTCAGACGGTTATACTTGGATGGCAGCAATCTACAACACCTCTCCTCAGCCTTTTCTGCCTTCTTCCAACCCTTGTGAATATATCTAGGCCTATTCAGACAACCTAAGATCATCTCCCCATCACAGGATCCTTCACCGGAGCACATGTGCAAATCCTTTTTTCACTCACTGGTTCCTAAACTAGGATGTGGGTGTTTTTATAGGGCTGTTGTTTAGCCTACCATAGCTATACCTTATTTCCTACCTGGACAATCCTGCAGCTCAGCCAGAGCAAACATCAGGTCTACAGACAGCTGAGAGAGAATGTTTTGCTTTTGTGTGGCTGTGGATCCATTCGTTGCTGAGGCCAGGGTTAAGAAGGGCAGCACTCATCCGTTCAGTCCACTGCCGCTACCAAGGACTCACACACCTCATCCTGTAGGAGGAGACTCTATGTGTTCCTGTCAAAGCTGCACCAACCTCTGAGACCAGATGTTCAAACTGACCCATAGGACAGACTGGCCTGAAGAACAGGGTTATCCATGTCCCAGTCATCAAATGGCAACAGATCACAATTAAAGTCATGGAAAGGCAGGGGATATGACTCAGTTGTTTGAGTGCTTGCTTAGCAAGCATGAGGCCCTAGGTATCAATCCCTAGTAACACATGAACATGGTATGATGAAATGCCTTTAATCCCAGCTCATGGGGGGGTGGGTGGGTAAAGGCAGGAGATTCAAGGTCATTCTTGGCTACATAAGACTCAGTCTCAAAGAAAACATTAAGAAAAACAAAATTGTGTGGGGCAGGAGTGATGACTTGATGGTTAAGAGTGCCTGCTGGCGTTTCAGAGGACCCAGGTTTGGTTCCCAAGACCTATGTCAGGCAGCTTGTAACTCCAACTCCCGGCAAACCAATACCCTCTCATAGTTTCCAGACACCCACACACACCACCACATACCACCATACACATTCTCTCACAATTTAAAATAAAATAAAACAACTATTAAATTAGTGAAATACACGTAGTTGGGGCTGGAGGAGATAACTTAAGTGGTAAAAAGTGCTTGTTACGCCAGCTTGAGGACCCGAGTTCAAACTGCGAGAGCCTGGAAACCATGTAAAAACCTGGACATAGTCATTCATGCAGAAACAGGAGGATCACTGGGACTCCCTGGCTATCAGGCTAGCTGAAGATTCAGTGAGAGACCCTGTCTCAAGGGAATAAGGTGGTGAATCATAGAGCAGGACATTCGATGTCTTCCTGTGGTTCCCAAATGTACGCACAGATGTGTGTTCATAACACACACGTATACCACATATCATAAAGTTGATTGTGTTAACCATTTCAGAGTATGGAATTCAGCAGTGTTAAATACAATTATAGGGCTGTGCAGCCAATGTCCAGAACTCTTTATCTTGAGAAAGTGAAATTCTATACTCCTGATTCCTTCCTTTCTGCAGTCCCTGGCAGCTACCGCTGTGCATTCTGTTCTGCCTCTGTGACCTCACAGCGTTTATAACTCAAATAAAGGGAACCACGCAGCCTTTGCCCTTTAACATAATGTAACATCTTCAGGCTTTTTCCATGTGGGAGTAGGTGTCTGAGTTTCCTTACCCTTTAAGGCTGAAAATATTCCACTGTATGTACAGACCATTGCTGTATTCATTCACCACGGTCGGGTTGTCCCCACCGTCTGGCTAATGTGAATGATGTTGCTGTGTGTGTAGGTGGATAAAACTGAAGTTTCCCAAAGGCAGGTCTTTATCAAGCATATACTCTGCCAGTTCTTATGGAAAGATACTCTGTTTTTTTTTTTCTGCAGCTGCCAGCTGCTACTCTGTCCTGAGACATGCATCCTCCAGAATATGTCCCTGAACATCACCACCTGACTCAGCTGAACTTTCTTTCTCAACCCCAGGTAAAGGTGGGTTAAGGCAGATTTCACATGGAGGGTGGAAATTGTGCTCCATGGCAGGTTTTTCTCTGCTTGTTTCCTAGAAACCCTGAAAAGATCCAAATAGGAATGTTTTGTTAGCACCCTTTGGTTGGTCTGCTGGTCTGTTTGGCTCCTAGTGTATCATGGACCCAGTGATTGCTTGATGCTGGAGGACAACGGCAGCTGGGAAAACCTGTTTTTTTGGTGGTGTGGGGAGTATTCGTCTGAACCAGATAAAATGGCCAACAGTCGGTCGTTCCTTTAACTTTCAGAGATGGCAGTTTCATTTAGTTCAAGCACTAGTTGAGGTACCTGTAGGGAGACCGTCCCTCTCCTGTGTCTGAGAAGAAGGAAGACTTGAGAAACGAGGCGGGTGGGGGTGGAGTGGGGCACTGCCCCAATTCTGACTGCAAGAGCTGTTCTCTTCAGGGTCACCAGGTGGGCCCTTGAATGAGCCTCAACTTTGCGTTGTCAGGAGGGTGCTTGAGCGAGTTTCAGTCCAAGGTTGTCTGGTTAGCATTATGCTAACTAGGAGCCCACTTTGCAGTTCCAATCCACAGTTCTCTTGCAGGCTTTGGAAGATGGACTGCCGTTGCTAAGTACTGGCCCAATAGGAATTCACACATAATTACTACTTTGAGCAGCCTCTATCCTAAAAGGCAGCTTACTCACTGACTGTAGAAACTGCCCAGGACCTGGGGCACAGGGTAGGCAAGTGCCATGTGTGCCTTTTCTCTTCCCTCCCCTCCGCCCTCCTTCCCTCCCTCCTTCCCTTTCTATGTGGCACAGGGGGTTCAACTCTAGGCCCTGCACATGAAAGGTAAGCACACTATCATTGAGTTACATTGTAAACCTTTTGTTCTTGTGAATCCCCACAGTTCTTTTTTTTCCTCCTTCAGTTCTAGAAGATGAACCTAGGCCCTCTTACAAGCCAGATAAACTCTCAACCACCAAGCTATGTCCCTATGCACTGTTACAGTTTTTATTTGAGTCAAGGTCTCATTAGGTTATACAGGCTGACACTGATTCACTCTGTAGCCCAGACTGGGCTGTGTTTGCTGGTTTTCTGCCTTAGGTTCCAGCACAGCTGAAACTGCGGGCCTATCCCACCAGGCCTGGATAGTCACACCTCTCTCCCTCTCTTTTTTTAAATCCTCCTCCTTCTTCTCATTTTAAAAATTAAAAATTAATTTATTTTGTGTATATGGGTGTTTTGTCTATGAACCACTTGTATGCCTTGTGCCCACAGAAGCCAGAAGAAGTTATTGAATCCCCTGGAACTGGGGTTACAGACAGTTCTGAGCCATTGTGTGGGTGCTAGAAATCAAACTTGGGTCCTCTGGAAAAGCAAGCCAATGCTCTTAACCTCTGAGCCATCCCTCTAGTCCCTAGATAAGCATTTTATAAAGAAATTCATACTAAGGAATACTTTATTCAACTTGATAAAGGATGTGTGCAAACTGAAATTGAGACACAGTGGTATTTCAGAGGGAAATATGAGGAAACCCACTGATAAAGAGTTGAAACTTTATTCATCCAGCAGACACCTTCCTGTTATTGGGTCTCAGGGATTACAAAACTCTGAACCTCCTAGAAGTTGGTAATTGAGTAGAACAAACTTTTTTAGACCAGACTGTCCTTGAACTCACAGAGATCCACCTACCTCTGCCTCCCGAGTGCTGGGATTAAAGGCGTGTGCCACCACTGACATGCTAGAGGGGAACAAAGCTTTTTGATACCCAATTGTACAGACATTCTTTCTAATCATGCCCAAATCTTCCTTTTGGAGATTGGCAGAGAGAGACCAGCAAGGTGTTATGGGTGAGATGTCATCCAATGTGTGAGGATGTGAGTGGGTGTGCATATGTGAGAGCAGGTGTGAACAAGTGTGAGTGCACATGCCACGTGCATGCTTGTCTGGTGGATTCATGATTCGGTACTTGTGAATCAAGGTGGGTGGAACATTTGTGTTTGTGTGCACTGATGTGAGCACAGAATGTAGGTGTGGGTATCGCTACACACATGGGTCTGAAAAGACAGCTGATCTAGGGCATGACTGCTTCAGGGTTAATGGGGAGCCCACACCCATAGCCCCTACTTGTCAGGCCTGGTACTCGTTCCTGTCAGAAGTAAACACTGAGTCTCTCTAGCCTGTTCTATCAGGGTTTCTACTCTCAGGTCACCTCTTGAAGAGTCTCTTCCCATTTTTGGATGCCGTGAGACACCCTCCTCTACAGCCATCTCCATCCACAGACCCTGCTGCTTTCCAGAGAGGAAGGAAGGCTTCACAGCTTCCAGGACATGTCCTGGGGTCGCTTCCATAGAAATGAGTTCAGCCCATGAACCAGACAAGGACGTCAGTTACACAGTCTCTCTGCTCACTGACAGAGAGTCAGAGACAAAGAGCCCGAAGGAGCAAGTACACAGGACCATTTCCTTGAGAGGTAAATATCGGGAACTTCTTACCTGAATGGGACTCAGGAGGCCTTACTTCAGACTGGGCTGTTTATTGTCCTGAGGCTGCAGGAAGGCATTTTCCAGCTCTGGCTTCTGTAGGAACAAGTGACTGAAATGAAGAATAAATGTATTTCTACGTCCATATTCTCAACCTGTGACAATGCCCTGTCAGCTTGTTTGTCTTTCCTACCCAGAACATGGAGTTTATTTTTGAATGACCAGGGCCTGCCATAGTCTCTCATATATATAGGATCACACTGATGGTGTCTAACAGTATTGAACCTTGACTAAAACCTAGTTCTGTGCTAGCCACTTCATGTGAATTATTTTTTCCTGTTGGTACAATGATGTAGACCAAGATGACTCTCATCTTTTATGTTTTACTTCAATTGCTTGTATGTGTGTATGTGGTGGTTTTTGAATACAGTGCCTTCAGAAGTTGAAAGAGGGCTGCCAGATCCATTGCTGCAGAAGACAGTTATGAGCCGCCTGGTATGGGTGCTGGGAACCAGAGTCCAGCCCTCTGGAAGAGCAGTCTCTTAACAGCTGAGCCATCTCTCCAGGCCCTTCCCCCTTTAAGAAAAAGATTGTGTGTGTGTGTGTGTGTGTGTGTGCGCATGCGTGCCTGCAAACATGTTCAGAGGCCAGGTGTCTTCACCTATCAGTGTCCACCTATTCCTTTGAGGCAGGGATCCTCCAAGAACATAGGGCTCATGTTATTGAAGTCAAGCTAGAAGCCGGCACCTTCCAGAGTCCTCTTGTCTCCACTTGCCCCTGAACTCGGGTTGCAAGGGTTACAGGTGTGTGGGAAGCCCAGCTTCTTATATGGCTCTTGGGATCTCAATTCCAGTTCTCATGATTGCTAAGTAAGTTTTCTTGTTGATCTCTCTAGAGACCTAACTTCCATCTTTCATTTATTTATTTATTTGGACAAGAAGCTTACTGTGGGGTGCATACACTGATAGGAAGTAGACCCCCAAGTGCTCTGGTTCTGAAGATTTAGGACTGGCCCACTCTTCCTTTGGAGGCAGGCTCAGGTGCTCAAGAAGCAAGGGCTACACCTCAGTTCAGTGGAAGGTGCCATTCCCTGCATTCAGATGCTGCCCACATCTGTGTCTGTGAACCCCATCTCAATGTTTGCTTTTCTTCACTCTCCAGGAGGACGTTGCAGAGCCCAACAATATTATGTTTTGAATGATGCTTCTTTGTCTTTCTTATCTTAGTGATTCTTGACTCATGGGTTCCTTTGTTGTTGTTGTTGTTTTGAGACAAGGTTTCTCTGTCTAACTCTGACTGTCCTGGAACTCACTCTGTAGACCAGGCCTTGAATTCTGCCTCCTGAGTGCTGGGATTAAAGGCCTGTGCCATCACTGCCCACCAATTCCTGAGTTCTTTGTGGTATTTATTTATGTATCCTAGATATACTGTCTCTTGGCATTACCAGGTGGTCAGTCAGCACCAGGTTACTGAACAGAAACAAAACAAAACAAAACCTTTTTCTTTTCTATTTCAGAAATCTTTTAACATCTTTCTCAGAAGACAAGTCCCCACGTCAGTGGCAGCGGCAGAGGGTTCTTTTCCAAGACCTCTGCTCAGATCAAGTCAGGATTCTTGACCTTGGTACATAAAAGCATTTCAGGATGAGCCTTTGTGAAGCAGAGTTGAAGTTTATTAAGATTTTAAAATAAAATATTTGTTTCAATTTTGTGTGTATGGGTGTTTTGCTTGCATGCATCTCTTTCACCACTTTTGTACAAATGCCTGTGGGGCCAGAAAAGCATTGGATGCTTTGGATAGGAGTTTCAGACAGTTCTTTGTGAACTGCCTGCTGGATCTGAATGTCCTTTTCCACCGCACCGGTTCAGCATCTAAAAGAATTATTCTCAGGGCAACAATGACCTTCAACCTTCCAAAGGCTTTCAGCTTTCACTAGTCATCATTTTTATTATTGTTTTGTTGCTCTTGGCCTTGTTTTGAGAGCAAGTTTCAAGTAGCCAAAGCTGGCCTCAGACTTAATTCGTAGTTGCGAGCCTTCAATCCTGATCCTTTTACCTCTATTTGCCAAGTGCTAGGTTTGCAGACGGCACCACCACACCTGCTTCTCAAACCATCAGCCAATGTTTCTGCTCTCTTTTTGTTATTGTTGTTTTGTTTCCAAGACAGGGTGTGTGTGTGTGTGTGTGTGTGTGTGTGTGTGTGTGTGTGTGTGTGTAGCTCTGGCTGTCCTGGAACTAGCTCTGCAATGTGACCTTGAACTCAGAAAGCCACCTGCCTCTGCCTCTCAAGTTCTGGGATTAAAGACATGTATCACCATGCTCTGCAAGCAGCTCATTCTTAACCAATAACTGCAGTTAAATATTTTATGAAGAAGCTATCTGGGACAAGACAGCTCTCTCAAACACTGTTGGGACCACACTTGAATCAGGCAGGAAAGGAGGGCACAGATAGCACCCAGTGATGACTGATCTTTACTGAGAGCTTTGCTTTATTTTTAGATTTATCCTTACTATTTTTAATTGTGTGTTTGTGTACATATGAACACAAGTACTCAGAAGACCAGCAGCATTGGGTTCCCCTGGAGCTGGAATCATGGGCAGATGTGAACAGTCCAATGTTGGTGATGGCAACCGAACCTGGTTCCTCTGGAAGGCAGTACATGCAGTACTTGCTCTAACGGAGCCATCTCTCCAGACCAAGAATTTATCTTTAAATGCTAGTGCACAAAACTATGAGTTGAACATTATTGTTTTTTTAAGCTGATTTAATTTATGGTTATTTTTCATACATGTTCTTAGTTTATGAAATGGGGTGTGTAGAAACAGGGAGTGGCTTGTGTAGCCCAGGGTAGCCTTGAAATTGCCAAGTAGCCAAGAATATCCTTGAACTTTTGATTTTCCTTCCTTCATTTCCTGAGTGTTGGAATGACAGGCACATGCTACACATATGAGCATATTGTTTAAAGCAGTGAGGAACTATAAAATCATTTACAAAAGTGTTATTTAGAGAATATTTATATTTAAAAAATCAAAAAATAGTAAGTTCACCTAAAGTCATTTGTTTTAAACAGAGTGCACACACTGAGCAGGGCAAAAAGAGCCACATGCAGGACCATACCAGGCTTCGAGGAGAAAACATGGACTCACCTGGAAGACGCAGAACAGATGTGGCACTGTATGGTAAGCCAATGTATGGTGTGTCCTAGGAGAGAGAGAGACAGAATGGTCCATGTCCTGTGCACGGGGCACAGATGAAGAAGTGAGAGCAGCGAGCAGAGTAAAGTGGGGGCTTCAGCCGCTCAGCAGCGCTGTGAGGTCTGGGCCTGGGCTGCTCATGGCCCTGATGCAGTCAAGGTCTCTGGGGATGGGAGCATTTAATCACAAAATCATATTCTGGGTTGATACACTTTAGTTAACAAGAATAGTTGGTTAGTGCATGGGGACTTCCCCATAACTGTGGACTTCTATGGATTAGGTGTTTGTTCTCGTCTTGGCTGGTTTACAGTCTGAACAGCACTTCCATCATGGAGTCAATTGTGATAAGGTCTAGGGTCCGTTACACTGGCTCACTTCTGCCAGGTTAGCTCTTCCTTAGACAGAAAGGGGTTCCATGTGTCGAGGAGAATACCATATCATTCCCGGACACTGCTCCCTAGCCGGGATTTGAACCCTGACTCTGTCTACCGGTTATGTGAACTGTGGTGAGCACTGAAACTCTTTTCTTGTTTATCAAATGGGTTTGATGACAGAACACACATTCTCTGAGACTCGTAGGATTTTGATATAAAGAAGCACATAGAACAGTGGTGGACATAAAAACAAACCCTCTGCACCTTTGTGTTAAGTGTGAGTTGTAAATGATTAATAGGAAGTCTCCACTGCTTTCTAAAAGTCCTAGACTCATAAAATAGGCTGTTTTGGTGCAAGTGTCTTGGTTATAGCAATTATAATCACAGAAATGTATGTGTGTCAAATGCAGAAAAACAGAGGTTTTGAATGCTGACATCTTATTGCATTTCTGTTATAGCTTCCTGTGTTTAAAAATATACAGTGACACCTAGGAATTTAAGGTGTGCTGCAGGGGTGGGACTTTGAGGGACTAGTTACCGGGGACTCCGGTATACAGCCCTGGCTAGAGTTCCCCGTGAGGTGGAGAGCTGTCCGCTTTCACCTTCCCACAAAGAGACAAGTTCTTTTCAGGCCCATTCCCATTTCTGCTACATTCAACAGGGAGTGAAAGCTGTGCTTTGAGGGATGAACACTTATTCTATTACACAAAAGACTCTGAACTGCAAGGTTCCAGGGCCCCTACCCACATGTTGGGAGGGTGTAAAGCTGTGGGGCGTAAGACTGTAGTGGGGCTTGCTGGGAATTCCTGAGGCCCTGAGGAACTAACATAAGCAAAATCTGGATCTCTTCACTTTAATCCTGATGTGGAGAGGATTCCAAATATGTATATTCAGAAATATGTGAAATCACATTTATTCTATTTATTCTATGTGCTGTCCAATAGAAATAATTGCATGAACCACACATTTGAGTCACACACATTTTAAGTTTTCTAGGAGTCACATTTAAAAAGTAAGAAGAGAAAAGCTGGGGAGATGGATCAGTGGTTAAAATGCAAGCACGGTGACCTTAGTTCAGCTTTCCAACACCCATGTAAAACACAAAAAAGTTGCATGTGTCATCATGTGCCTATGATCTCAGTGCTGGGGTCAGAAACAGCTGGATCCTGGGGGCTCAGCAGTCAGTCAGGAGCTTCCAGGTTTCATGAAAAACTCCATCTCAAAAAATAAGATGGAGAAATGATTGAGGGAAACATCCCCATGCCAGCCTCTGGCCTCCAAGTACGCCCACAAGGATGAGAACACCAGCATACACACATGCATATCACACACACACGCATTCATGCACGCACACACACTCAAAGTGAGGGGAGACAGGTGAAATTAATGTATTGTGTAACGTAGCCAAAATACCATTCATTAGTCATGCAATTGATATAAAATTATAGAGTAAACAGTCATGGTTATTTTTGATAATAGACCTTTAAAATACAACAATTTTATCATAGCTCAATTTGGGCTAGCTACCTTTAAGGTAACAGAGTCACATGCAGCTAATGACTGTCTTACTAGGTTGTCAAATGGTCCGCTGTTAACAAAAAATACCGCGGCATTATGTATTTTTTTTTTTGAGAACTGGCCTCTAGGTGGAGCTGGTGCTCATTCTGAGCAGTACGAGAAAAATCCCCGGTGGGACTGAAAGGTCAAAAGCAAGGTAATTTATTAGGCTGTCCTTGCCTCAGCCCACTGTTATGAGAAGACTCGTTGTAAGAAACTGCAGTGTGATCCTTCACAAACTACCTGGAACACAATTTGTGGTCTCTCGGAACCAAATGGGTGGCTGGTGCAATAGGCAGCGTGACCCAGCGAACGAGATGGGCGCCGGAACCGGCTGCCTTTGAGCTGCCACGCTTCTAGGTGACAAGGAGAGGCACGTTCCCAGGAGGGAAACTTTTGTGCAAAGCCGTCCTTAGGACTTTAGCTAGCCTAGTAGATAACGCCATGTTTATTAGAGTACAGCATGTACACCTGTGACCTACTTCTTAGGAGGGGAGTTTGAAAGGAAAAGGGAAGTCTACTCATAATTCTTTGTAAAACACTTGTAAAAGACTGCATTTTAGCTGTCTTTCTTGCCCAACCAAACCTTGCAAGCTAGATCGAATTCATTTCACTGCTTTCTTATGGAGAGGTAATGAAACTCATCACATATGTACTTCATATGTAAGAATCGTTGGTCCCCAAATGTGGCATGCTCAGTTTTTCCCCGCGACAGAGCGGTCCACGGAGAGTCCACTGTCTTTACACTGTTCTTACATACTGTAAAATGGATCAAGATTCTGACTATTCATCGGATATATTCATTGACTGCTATTGGATATTGGTCCATAGGCAGCACAGAAAAGTGAGCTGAATGGAGTAGTGAGCAGACAGATCAGACAGTGTACTTACGTTTGATCTGTTGAGAATGTTCCGCTTAAAGTAGAGGTTCTCAACCTTAGTGCTGCAGCCCCTTAACAGTTCCTCATGTTGTGGTGACCCCAAGTATAGAATTATTTTTGTTGTTACTTCATAACTATAGTTTCACTAGTATTATGAATTGTACTATAAACATTTGATATTCAGATATCTGATGGGTGACCCCTGTGAAGCGGCATTCGCCACCTACGGGTCTCGACCCACAGGTTGAGAATACTTCCTCAAGGCGTCTCACTCTCTGGGCTCTGGCCCAGTATGTGATCTGTATCTTTACCCAGACACCAGCATATTACTGGGTCCCAAAATATGGAGGCTGACGGTGGCCACTTTCAATATGGGGACTGAAGAGAACACCCGCTGCCGTATGTGAAAAAAGTTACCAGGTGAGTCCCTGCAACTTGCCTTTTCTGACACTTTGAAGTGGCTGGTGGCCTGCTTTCCCTCCCAGAAGGCAGCCAGTCTCCTCAAGTGTAACCCCCCAGAAGTGACCCAGTTCTATGTCACAGCAGTCCCTATGGGAGGAGCATTGTTCTGCAATCTGGGAGCCAGGCTTGTCAAGAACCCAGCAGCACCTGTTGGCAGAGGCTAGCTGCCACCAGCCCCAATGGCCATCTGTCTCCACACAGGGATTACATTTATTACCACAGATTGTCATTTACCCAGGGTCAACAGAAGCTGTGGCCATTGAGGTATAAAGGGGACGCACTGAGAGGTATGATTTCTGCTGGGACAGGTAGCTCTGACAGGGCTTAACTGAACGTCCCTGCTGATGGGGGAAGCATCAGCAGGCATCTGAGATGCCTGGGAGTTCAAACACTGCCCCTCTAGAAATCCACAGTCCCTGGATTTCTGGACATTAAATGACATACATCTTAGAATGGAACTGTTATAGACATGTGTACAGGGCTTGGGGGAGAAGGAAAAGGAAAACATAGCTAGTGGACAATGACTCTGGCTGTGTGTAACTCTGGCCTGAGCCAGTGACTGCAGAGGCACAGGCAAGTGTGATAGGGGAGTTCAGCCAATCATACTCTGTTTTCGGTGCATGCCGCCCTCAGGCAAAAGCCTGCCTATAAACCTAGCAAACGTGCTCCGCTAGCTCTCTTTTCGCCTGGCTCCTGCGTCCGGACAGATCGGTTGGATTCTGGCGTAAACTGTTGTAAGTCTTACTTCTGTTTATTAATGCTGTATATTTTGTATCAAGATAGTTTGGGGACTTTTCTTTACCAATCGCCCTGCAACTTCACAAGTGACTTTTTCATGAATTCATGCACCAAAATTTGGATGTCAGATGAAGCATGATCCTAATTGCTTTTGATGTTATAAGAACCTCCCTAGTAGGGAAAAAGAAAAGACCAAGCAGTATTGTATTGATGCTGAGCCAACTCCATTTTGTAAGTCTTTCATGTCTAAAATAGCGTTTTAGGGTAGACAGATGTATTTACATTCTTAAAGAATACTGTGACAGAATACCTGAGATGACTTAAAGAAAAAAATGATTTATTTGCTCAGCTTTTCAGAGGGTTCAGACAATCTGTGGTTGATTCACAGCATAGGCATGGGCAGAATATCACAGTGTGGGGGTTATGTGATGGAGGATGAAGGTGATGGATGCAGAGGAAAAGGGAGGCAATGCAAACAGGATAAAACTGCTAAGGACATGTTCTTGGTGACCTGCTTTCTGTAACTAGGCCCTACCTGGGTACCCAATTCATATCCAAACTTAAACTGTACCAGCTACTTTCTCATTGTTACAATATACATGACAAGAGCAACTTAAGGAAGGGACAGCTTATTCTGTTCACAGTTTGACATTACAGCCCACCATATCAGGGAGACATGGCATCAGGAGCATGAAGCAGCTGGTCATATCATATCCACAGTCAAGAAAGCAGGGAAAGATGAATGCTGATATTCCACTTACTTTCCCCTCTCTATTCAGCCTGGGGCTCCAGTCCATAGAATAATGTTATGTGTAGTTAAGAGTTGGTCTTTGTAGTATGAAAAGAGGTAACAAAAAACATCCTGCCCCTGACTAGACCCAAGACCCGGGCCAAGGAAAAATACCCAGACGCGGACATGATCCCAGGACAAGGGCTTGAAATCTCACCAATCCCTGAGTTTGCTGCAGAGTCAGGCTACAGAATTCCACCAATCCCTGAGCACAAAATCCACCAATCCCAAATCACCCTGTAAAACTCCACCTCCAAAGAAACCCTATATAAACTTTGTGCCCTGTTCAGTTTGATGTTGTTTCTCACCTAAGGAAACCACTCTCCTGAATTTTTCCTTCCCCCAAAAATCTCTCGAGTGAGGTTTGTTGTATGGCATGATGTTTTTGCCTAAGCAGAGTCCAGCTCTAACAACTTTTTCTGAAGTTGGATAGAACAGAACTGTAACAGGGGAAGCTCTCCCATAACAGAGCAGGGTTGTTACACTATGGAGGACCTGAGCAGAGGGCTAACTTTGCTGGGAAAAGCCTCCCCTACTGTAGCAGAGTTGTTACACTTTCATTGGGGAAACCTTTTCCTGAAGTAGGGTGTAGGAGGAGGCCACTTGTTTGTTCCGGCCACCTAGAACCAAAAATAACCATACTGAAACTGTATTAATTAAAACACTGCTTGGCCCATTAGCTCTAACTTCTTATTGGCTAACTCTTACATTCTAATTTAACCCATTTCTAGTAATCTGTGCATCACCATGAGATCGTGGCTTACCAGCAAAGTTTCAGCACGTTTGTCTCTGGCTACTCCATGGCTTCTCTCTGACTCTGCCCTTCTTCCTCCCAGCATACAGCCTATCTTTCCCCGCCTACTTCTGTTCTTCCCTGCCATAGGCTCAAAGCAGTTCTTTATTCATTAACCAATCAAAACAACACACAGACAGAAGGACCTCCCACATCATTTCTGTTGAAGGAAGCAGGGCAGCTCTTTGTTTGTCCCGGCCAACCAGCTAGCTTACACCCAAAATAACCACACAAAAACTGTATTAATTAAATCACTGCCTGAACCATTATCTCTAGCCTCTTATTGGCTAACTCTCACATCTTGATTTAATCCATTTCTAATAATCTCATGGTATATCACCATGAGGTTGATTCAGCATGTCTGACCTGGTGAATCCATGGTGGCTCTCTGACTCTGCTTTCTTCCTCCCAGAATTCAGTACTGTCTTCTCCACCCACCTCAGTTTTGCCCTATCAGGACAAGCAGTTTCTTTATTGATTAATCAATGAAAGCAATACATAAACATAAGGACCTCCTACACCATTTCCCCCTTTCTGTTTAAACAAAAAGGAAGGCTTTAATTTTAACATAGTAAAATTACATATAACAAAACAAGTATCAAGCAAGAATTCAGTTACAATATTTTTTTATCTACTTTCTATCTTCAACTCCATCAAAGACTCCATAAGGATATAATATTACCAAAGTTAGCAGGAAGTACATTATAAGCAATTTCCAAAACTCTAGAAACAGAGACATCTTGCTAACTGGACAGTCACCCAAAGTTCTTCTGTACCATTGGGGCATCTATCTTCAGCCTACAGGCTCATAGTATCCAACAGACTTTTCCATGAAGCAGGGAATTTCAAAGACAGTTTCACCTATACTGGCAGTTTGTCAGTTACTTTTTTCTGTGTCCTGCAGAATATCTAGCAGACTCTTTCATGAAGCAGGAACCCTGAAGGACCATCTCACCTTTATGCAAGTTCAGCAGTCATTTCTCTGTGGGTCCTGCATGTCCAGTTCAGCAGTCCAGACAAGAGCAGTTTCTCACCCAAATATCTAACCAACTCCATAAGGAGCCTCTTCAATGCCCATCTTTCTCTTGAAATAGCTTGGTGCTGCCAGGAGCAGATGTGTTTCATTGTCATGAAAAGCCCTAAGTTATTAAAACATTTTAAATGGCATATTCTGTAGTCTTTGAAAGATTTGAAGAATACCTACCTATCTGAAATACATCTCTGTACATATAGAAAATCTAACTAACATGACTACAAACTTGACTATTATAGATGACTCTATTTACCTATATTTCTTAATTATATATTACATTTTAAGTGAGCTGCACAATCACAATACCTTTATCAAGAGCAGAAATATACATATAAAAAATTGACCTAAAACTTATATCAATAAACCAAGATCCATACTAATACAAAGTATCCATCTCTATAGCATATTCCCCTTTAAATGTAAATAAACAATTATAGGCAATATTTGGGAACAGGGGCACAGCTCTGTCAAATTATGCATATATATGTACACACACACACACATATCATATCCTCCTTTAAATGTAAAGAAACATTTACAAACAATATTTGGGAATATAGACATAGTTCTTTCCAAACTTCTTCCTGCTGTTTATTGTGTGAAGTAATTCTTTGAAGGATGTTTAAGGCAACCTTTCAGGAGGTCTTGTTCTATCAAACCACACCAGTCTGGAAGCAATTCAAAGGTTCTCATTCTCTGTGGAAACTAGAGAAGAATCTCTTTTCAAAGCAACAAATCCTTAGACCCAAATCTGAAAGTCATGACACCTTTATAATAAACATGTTGATTTAGCTTAGCAGCCCATACAATAAAATGTCTCTCTGTACTTAGTTCATTCACAGTCAAAAAATTCATAGAAATCACAATAACATACACAATCCAGACTTTCTATATATATATATTCCATCCTTACATGGCTTATTTTTACTCTATTACTTTTTAATATTTATTTTATTATCTTTACTCCTTTAATCTATGACTATCTGTACTCTGTCTTTTATAAAGACTTTACTCTTTTTAAAAACATTTACTTCTTTTGCAACCCTCTATACTCTTTTTCTTCTCTCTTCCAAGCCTACATAAATTTATCCAACACTGTGACACATTTGGAGGTCTTTTATGTCTGAATCTGTCCTACTGTCTATCTATAATTCTGTACTGTCCAGGAGCACTTCTTAAAATGCTAAGTGCTTCTGAAAAACTTAAGCTGCATCATTGCTAGGGGAAATATGGCATTTCCTGCATGTCCTTCCCAGTCCAGCATGGCAGAGCTGCTCACCACCTCTGAGAGTCACCATGCACACCACCCCACTTTCAGGCACACAACCCGTCCATGTCGCCATTAAGCAAGCTGCAACAGTCTGCTCAAAAACCCCAGTCAAATGCTCTGTAGGCAGACCACCTGCCTGAAAGAGTCAGAGCTTGTGTTGGCAGAACGGCCCAGAAAGCCAGCATTTGAAAATGGCGCAGCTTTTTTTTTTCTGCTATGGCTGAATCAGGAAAACCTCTTTTAAAGGAGCTGTGGCATGCTGCTAGTAAACATCAAGAAGCTGTGTTAAACTCTGTGTTTTTGTGTCTAGAATTAAGCTCTCTCAGTTTTTTAAGTGGATTTTAGTTTGCCCCTCGTTGAGCACCAATTTGTAGGAGGCCGCTTGTTTGTCCTGGCTGCCCAGAACTAAATATAACCAAACAGAAACTGTACTAATGAAAACACTGCTTTTTCCATTAGCTCTAACTTCTTATTGGCTAATTCTTACATCTTAATTTTTTCAGGTTTTAAAACTTTTTATTTGCTTATTAAAAGCTGTGCATTCCAATAATTAATATCATTTGAACAAAAAGATGATATTCTGATTAAACTGCATTTTGCATCCTGTAATACACCTTGGGCCATCTTGAATTTTACTCTATATTTCACTGCTTCCCACCCAACCTTTTCCTTCACCAACATGCAAGTTCTTTTCCCTCCCTGCCAGCCAAACCGACAGCTGGGTTGGAGAGGCAAGGGAGGCCTTCCTGGTCAGTAGTTCTGATTCTGATGTGAAAGGGGCAGCACAGTCACTTAAACTTGATCCATCCTCTCTGCATCTTACAAAGTTAAACAGTTAAAAGAAGAAAAATAAGAAGGCAATGCTTGTGGAATGTACAGTGCAGATTGGCGGCACTCGTCTCATCACCAGCTTGCTTCTCTTGTTCAATCATTTCTTTTGAAGGCAGAGGATTTTTCTCTTGCATTTCTGTCTTCTTCAATTTCTACTTATTGAATTTCTCAATCTCAGCCATATCAGGCTTGTCAGACATGGTTGCCGGAAGGACCTGAATGAGGAGTGCGAACAAAGAAAGTCTGATCTGCTCAGAGGCCACCACCAATTCTTACATCTTAATTTAATCCATTTCTAGTGATCTGTGCATCACCATGAGTCATAGACTACCATCAATGTCAGCATATGTGTCTCTGGCAGCTCCATGGCCTCTCTCTGACTCCGCCCTTCTTCCTCCCAGCATACAACCTACCTTTCCCCTGTCTAATTCTGTTCTTCCCTGCCATAAGCTCAAAGCAGTTCTTTATTCAACCAATAAAAGTAACACACAGACAGAAGGACCTCCCATACCAGTAGTTTATGGTAACTTTGTGGTATTCCTTGACTCTTGACTGCCAAGATATCTTTCCATCCAAGCTACAGTGCTTATAGTCTTCCTACCTCAGTTAACCCTACCTAGAAACTCCTTCAGTCACACCCAGGGGTTTGTCTCCAAAGCAATTCTAGTATGACAATCAATATTATCCACCACACAAACCTCGACTCTACGGAGTATGTTTATATGCTAAGTTCAGTGCTAAGTAAACAGAATTCAGCAGTGAGCAAGTCATTTATGGTCCTCATTTCTATGGTTTCACAGTCAGAGTACAAATGGCTAGCCCAAGGTCACAAATTTTGTGTTGAAGACAGGGATCCCCCTCAGTTGCAGCATTTTTATGTTTAAAGCATTTTCCATGGAAAATTGATGGTCACAAATGGGAAATATAACCACTCTTGGCAAACAGCACCATCAGGCACCGAACTTGGGTGTTAGGACCAGACTGGGTCCAAAAATGCATGAAATGCCTGACTCCCACAAGAATGGTTGGATTCCCAGCCAACCTTTTCATTCTGGCAAAAGAACAAACTCCAGAATCCCTGACAGGTTTCAGCAGCTCACTAGAAAATAACATGATTTTTCTGGATGGTACAGCATTGCCTACCTAGTGGGCCCTGTCCATGTTGTGCAAATGTTCTATGCACCAGGTAGATCCTACAATGAGCAACAGTACCCACATGGACATTCTGAGGTCCAGACTTGTTCAACTCAACACCCACACCTCATTCCTAACTGAGCTATATTTAAACCTCTGCGTTTCTCTCTAGACTGTAGGATCTCAGCAGAGAAAACTATGTTCTCAATCCCTCCCTCCACACCCCACTCTGGAGTTTAACAGCCAGCACAGAGCTCAGCAATGTTTTTTTTTCTTGCCTTGACCTGAGGAATGATGTGTATACTACTATCCCTGTCACTCAGACATACAAGAGCAGGGAGTCATTGGGATTTAATGGCACATTGAGATGTGCTGCATGGCTTATACTGTACCACACAGTGCAAGTCCAAAAGTGGCCACACTCTGCTTCCTGTTCTATTCTGCAGTGTCATGTAAAATCAATTATACTGTAACCCACCAAAGCAGGAACAATGGAGCAGAGTATTAAGAAATAGAGGCCAATTTCAGCTTGGGAGAAAGGAAAGAAATGGGGAGATATTTTCTGATGTGATAGTGTCTCTATGTTTAAACTGAACTCCAGCCTTCTTCCTCTTCTTCTTCTTCCTCTTCTTCTTCTTCTTCTTCTTCTTCTTCTTCTTCTTCTTCTTCTTCTTCTTCTTCTTCTTCTTCTTCTTCTCCTTCTCCTTCTCCTTCTCCTTCTCCTTCTCCTTCTCCTTCTTTCCTTCTTCTTCTTCTTCTTCTTCTTCTTCTTCTTCTTCTTCTTCTTCTTCTTCTTCTTCTTCTTTTCTCCTTCTCCTTCTCCTTCTTCTTCTCTCCTTCTCCTCCTCATCCTTTCTTTCTCTGTAACTTTGAAGCCTGTCCTGGAACTAGCTTTTATAGACCAGGCTGGCCTCAAACTCACAGAGATCCACCTGCTTCTGCCTACCAAGTGCTGGGATTAAAGGTGTGCTCCACCACCACCTGGCTTCCTCCTCATGCTCCTCCTCCTTCTCCCCATCTCCTTCTTCTTCCTTGTATTCTCTTTCTTCTCTTCTTCTCTTCCTCCTCATCCATCTTTTTTGTTAAAAAGAGTCTCTTGTTCAAGGGCAAATGAGGACGACTCACATTGTCTCTCTCAATTGGAGTTCCTCTCCCCACCTTAGCTAAGGAAAGAGGTGTACTGAGAGGTTTCTGCCTTCCTCTTCTGCAGAGTGAACCAGTGGTCCAGGAGCTTCTCAATTCCTCCTGGAATTTCTACAGCTCCATGACCAAGATTAACTCTGAAGGTGGTGTTCAAGATATTTAAGAGGTTAGAGAAAAGATATGATAAAAATGATTTATCACTAATTCTGAAAACAAATTTAGTATACAGTCTTATTGTTCAGTAAATAATATGGTGATACTGGGGTAATCTAGCACATTTTTCTTTAGATTATTAGGTTCCCATGAATTTTTACAGATGTGAAACTAATCTTCAATTACACTATGATAAAAACACTTGACTTAGCAACAGAGCCATATTTATAGTTATCGTGTCAAGATACTATATTGTGAGTTTGTTCAGATGAATGGCTTAAATCCTTAAATCATTCATTTCCTTAAAATTCCAATGAACATGTGTTTGATCATATGGCTCCCAATTCAGTATCAACCACCATGCCTTCCCCTTCATGATGGCCCCAAATTGGCCTCTCCAGTCTGAAATTGCTTTAGTTAGTCATTTTATCATAGCAATGAGAAAGGAAACTAATTAACTATGTGGGTGTAAACAAATTTTATGCAAGTATACATGTTCAGGTAAAAACACACGTTGTAAATCTCTAACTGAAGAGAGAAATGATGTCTTCAGTAACAAAGAGGTAAAAATCAGATTTCCTTTGGCAAATCTGAAAGAATCAAGCCAATGTTCAGGCCAGAGAGGTTAATTTGGGGCTCATTGTAGAGCAGAAGGCATGGTGATTGATACTGCACTGGGACCATATGCTCAAACATATGAACCTGCAGGGGACACCAGATTTAGACCATAAAAGGCAGCAACTTTTTTAACTTCTCACTTTTTCTCCTCTTCCTAATTCTTTTCCTTTCACCATGTTTTCTGTTCCTTTCTGTTTTATGTTAGTAAGACCACAGAATGTTAGTCCCTAGGGTGGACTTGGCAAGTAGTAGGGATTGGAGATGTGTTGAGTTAGATTACAAGGGTTCACACCACAGCAGAAGGACACAGACCGATGCAGAAAGGCTCAAGTCTTGATGAGATCAACATTGTGGACAGTTCCCAAGACCCTGGCTAGTCAGAACTAGATCAGGTCAAAGGAATTGGCTAAAAGAATGCTACCCACTGCTTACTCTGACAGGGAGTGTGTGCCTTGTGATGACAACACTGTAAATTTGTCCACAAAGTAAACTTTACTCTTCTATATGGTTGTAACACATCAGATTTTAGCTGAGAAGTTCCATTGCTAGGTGTCACACAATAAAAAATATTGTGGGTGTCAAGGGTGGATCAAGGATATTAGCTTCTTCCAGGCAAAACTTAAACCATTACATCCTCCAGGAAGAAGTTCTGGAAATAGTTTCCATTAAAATTGACACTCTTTCCTCTGCCCCCACTCCCTCCCATGGTACCTCACACACATTTTACCACAGCTTCTACAACTTGCTGTGTGTTCTTCACACATTCTTCTGTGGTACTGTAGACCTCCTTCAGAGTGGACCACCTGATACATTAGATACTCGATAAATTCTTTTGAATAGATTTTGGGAAGCTACATGAATCAGTACTGGGGATAAGCTTGCATGATCAAACCCTGGCCAGGAAGATCAGCAAAAAAGCTCCATAATTCCTGACTATAAGCTTCTTTTCTTTGTTCTTGAAGAATATAGCTAAAGTGATAAGTTATCAAATAGGGAAAATGATTACTGACTGCCAATCTTTTCCATGTTGCTTACTGGCTATTAGGACAACATTGAAATGGCACCATGGAAGCTACTGGACCGTGTAGTGAATTCGGGCTGTCAAATGTTCAGTGTTTCCAAGACTAAAGATGCAAATCCTCCAGAATAATAAAGCAAAGGGTGTAGAGCTGTGTATGATGTCTCATGCATATGATCCCAGCACTTGGAGACAGAAGCAGGAAGATTTATATGAGTTCCATGCCAGACTGGGCCACAAAGTGAATCCTGGGCTACCCTAAAGTAGGGAGTAAGACCCCTGTCTCAAAAGCAAAAACCAAATAAACAAAAAACTAAATAAATAATAAAAAATATAAAGGGCAGATAAGACTCTGAACATCTTTGTGAGGCATAAGGTGTACTCTGGAGAGTCTGGCTAGTTCTGGGAGCTGGATAGCGCTCTCAAAGGCAAGTCAAACCCTTGTGCTAGAAGGAAATCATCTCTTGATTGACAGTAGAGTAGTCTTTGCTTACATTAACCCTAGACCCCTATAGAAGGCTGAGATGGTATGCCATCAATACAACATCAACTCCAACCCAAAGAAGCAGCAATTCTTTTAGAAATTATTATTTATTTTTATTTGTTGAGTGTTTTACCTGCATGTATGCATGTGCACTGCATGTGTGCTTGGTACCCTGGAGGTCAGAAGAAAGAAGGGGTCATATTCTTTGAAACTGGAGTTATGGGTGGTTGTGAGCTACCATGTGGGTGCTGGAAATGGAACCTGGTCTTCTATAAGGATAATAAATATTCTTAGCTGCTAATTGTAACATGATTGGGGACTGCTGGTTGGGGTTTCTGTCCTTCCAGGTTCCCACAGTTGTTTAGCCCCAAAGAAAATCACACAGAGGACTTCATAAGTTTTATGAAGCTTTATGCTGATTGGCCCATTAGGGCAAGCTACTTATTAGCACTTGTAACCCATTATTCTGATCTGTTTTAGCCATGTGACTCAGTACCTTTTTCAGTGGGGCAGATACCATCCTGCTGCTTCGGTGATCTGGGCAGGAGTGGGAGGAATCAACTTCCTCCTTCCCAGAATTCTCCTGTTCTCATTGCATCATTTCTACTTCTGTCTGGTTTTCCCACCTATACTTCTTGCCTGGCCAATCAGCGTTTATTTAAAACATGATTGACAGAATTCAGACAATTCTTCCGCAAAAGCTAATATATCTTTCTACCCCTGGAAGCACCAATATTTAAGCCTGAAAAGGCAATCTAAAAGCCAACTATGAGGGGGCTGGAGAGATGGCTCAGAGGTTAAGAGCATTGCCTGCTCTTCCAGAGGTCCTGAGTTCAATTCCCAGCAACCACATGGTGGCTCACAACCACCTGTAATGAGGTCTGGTGCCCTCTTCTGGCCTGCAGGCATACATACAGACAGAATATTGTATACATAATAAATAAATAAATAAATATTAAAAAAAAAAAAGCCAACTATGATTTAGTAGCCTGGCTGAGAGCCTCTTTGTCACTGACCCTCTAATTCTGCAGCAGGATTTGTACCAGTTATCTTTCTGTTACTAGGATAAAACACTACAATCAATGACAAATCGATGGAAGAAAACATTTATTTTGACTTGCAGTTCCAGAGGGCGAGTTTAAAATGGTGGGGAAGGCATAATAACAGGCAGCCAGAGAATGAAACTGAGAGATCACATCTTCAGCCATAAACAGTGATAAGAGAGAGCAAACTGGGAATCAGGTGAGACTATAAACTCTCAAGGTCCACTCCCAGTGATTCCATAACACCCCCAAACAGGCCCATGAGTTAGGGACCAAGCACTCAAATACCTTAGATATTTCTCATTTAAATCATCCCAGCTCTGATTACAGAAGTCCTTTCCTGAGAAGTTTATGCCTTGAAATGTTAGTTGTGTCCTAAGGATTTGGGTTTAGTGTTACATGCTCACTGGAGATTGGGAGAATAAAACCAGGTGCAGATTAGGAAAAGAAAAAAAACAATCAAACTACTGAGCAGGATTAGACCTGTTTTGTAAGGACATTTAAGATTCACAATAATCACAAGCATCAGCTCTATTTCGTAAAACCGTAAGGACATTGTGGTGGTTTTAAAGAAAATGGCCCCCAAAGAGAGTGGCGTTATTAGGAGGTGTGGCCTTGTTGGAGGAAGTGTGTCACTGCGGAGGCGGACTTTGAGGTCTTATATGCTCAAGCCACACTCAGCGAGACAGTTCTTTCTGTTCCCTGTGCAAACTCCCTCTTCAGCACCATGTCTGCCTGCATGCTCTCATGTCCCAACATGATGATAATGGATTAAACTAGTAAGTCACTCAACTAAATGTTTTTCTTTATAAGAGTTGCCGTGGTCATGGTGTATCTTCACAGCAAGAGAAACCCTAACAAAGACAAATATCAAACATTTGAATGGGAGACTGCACAGAACAAATGTTTCTTAAAATGCACACACCGTGAACCCACTCCAGTTTTATCTCATGAGAGTGTTAATATTTTCATATTGATTTTAAAAACTTGTTATGCTTATTATAAATAGTTATTGTTATGGCTTAGATATGAAATGTCCAAAGATTCAGTTATTGAAACCATGGTTCCTGCCCTGTAATGCTAGTTTAGAAGGTTCTGGAAACTTTAGGAGGTGGGGACTACCTGGAGGAGTTAGAACCCTGGAATTCTGGGGTAATACTTGAAGGTATCTCCTTGGCCTAGCCTTTCCTGTTTCTTGCTGCTTTCAAGCTACCATGAGCTGAAGAACCTCTGTCATCATACACATGTGCGGCTGGAATGTTCTGCCCAAGAACATGGGGCCAAAGGGCCATGGAACAAAATCTTGAAACCATGAACCAAAAAAAAATCTCTCTTCCTATTAAGTTGCATTTCCAGATATTTTTTCACAGGTATGAAAATAGAACTAATATAGCTATATTGATTTTCACTCTTTTTTTTTCCTTGAAAGGGTCTCATTCTGCAGCCCTGTCTGGCTTTGAAGTCACTGTGTAGACCAGGCTAACCTTGAACTCCAGTTAATCCTCCTGCCTCTGCCACCCAAGTGCTGGGATTAAAAGCAAATGTCACTATTCCTGGATGTCTTTTACATTTTAAAACTGTTTTTGACATCCTAAATACTTTAATTTTGATATATATTATCCACAGGAAATGCTGTTGCTTTCTGTAATGCCTGAAATCATCTCTCTACCCCATATAAAAATTCACTTATATTGTTTGTAGTGTTTTATTACTTCACCATCAAGTCTTCAATTTTAATAGTTCTTATAATTTTCTTCATAGAGGCCCATTTCCTTTTATTTCAATTCCTTATCTTTTTAAACGTCTACAGTCACTGTTATAAAAGGGATTCTCCCCTCGACATTTTATCCTTTGAGTCTATTGTTAAAATGTAGAGAACTATTGCTTGGGAATTAGCTAGTTCCTGGCTATAGTGCCTTCAAGAAGAAGTCAAGAGAAGGAGGGAGTTAGGAGGGAATGGGGATGTCATAAAATGCAGGATCACTGGAAGGGGTCACCTGTCATTAGCATCACTTGTAATTCTGGAAGGTCCCAAGTTGCAGCCTGTTTTGATTATCAAATTTATGGGCCTTTCTGCCACTCAAACTCTGCCTTTCTGAGAGTCAAACACAGGAAATAGATAGAGGATGGGACAAGTAGTTTAAACCATGCTGAGGTTGGAGATCAAGTTTCTAAAATGAGAAGTTCTTTAAATGTAAAAAGAAAGCATGAATCAGTCAAGTCTACTTTCTGGTGTTCTCCTTATGAAAGGAGTATGAAAAGTCTAGAGTCGTGAGTAAGTCACCTGCTTAGACCAGTGCCTGCCGTCACACACTTTCTATTGATAAGGGTGAAACAAGGGGAAAGTACTCAGCCAGAGGAGGGACTCCAGAGCAGTTCTGAAATCTTTATGGCCAGGAGCACCTAGAGAGTTCTGCTTCCTGGTTCTCAATGGTCTCTTCCCTTTGCCTGTCAGCTACACAGGGGGACACGAGTAGAACTTAGAGGAGACACCTGACAACTCTGGACTGGGCCACTGGCCTACCCAGCTCACCTCTTTCACATATCTCACCCTAGTTTCTTTTGTAAGACCCTCAAGAGGCCCGAAATAACTCCTTCATGTTATGTCATTCCCAGAGACCTGCTGCTGCTACACAGGGGCAGATTCCCCTTTAGCTTTCCACTTATGATCCTATAATAGGTCAAGATGAAGGATGCTTAAAAGAAATCCCACACTAGCTCAGAACTGAGAAAATAGACATTTATTTAGGGGTAGACTCACAAATCGGAATTCTCTGCTGGAAAAGAGACCAGACACATGCTCTAATCGGCATATATAGTATAAGAGGCCATGCCTCAGTGGGCGGGTAACCACTGGCTGTAAGACTTTCTTCAGCACCTCTCCCTTTTGTTTAAATAAGAGGGTTCTAAGCCTAAATTAAAATTATATACAATAAGAACAAATATATTCAATAATTATTCTATTCTAACTAGTTTAAGCCTTGTATAATAAATAACTTGGCCAAGTCATGAGAGGAAAGTAGCTATAACTATCTAGTCTTCAACCCCATCGAAGATCCAAGAAGGGAAATAATATTGCTTGAGTAAGCAGGAAGTGTAATCAAGCAACTTCCAAAATGTGCAACAAATGACAGGGACAACTGGCTACCTAGGCATTCACCCAAAATCTCATTTGCAATGTTGAAGCAACCAACTTTGACTAAGGCCTACACTGACAGACCGTTTTCACAGGCAGGAAAATTTTCAAAACCAAGATTTGACAGTCCTGCTTATCCATTTCCAGGTACCAAGTACCTTGTCAGTGGTTGAGACATGGGCATTTCTTTGCCCAAAGGACAATTTTGCCAAGAAGAAAACAAGCTCCAAGTGCAGTGTCTTCGGTGCTTAACAGTAGAAATGTTGGTGCTGCCAGTAGAAATCATGTCTCACTTCAACAGAATCCTTAAGTTATTTAAATGCCATATTCTACAGCTCTTTAAAGTGGTTGACGATTACCTATCCACGCAGAATATAATCTCTATGTATCTAAAGAGCCTGATTCGTCTAACTATAAGTATGACAAATATAGATGACTATTGATCTACAATTCTTAATACCTATATAATTTAAAGACAAAGAATTTATATTAGAATATTATATAATAAACAATTGTGCAACAAATGAGGACAATGACCTCAAATGTAAACAATGTATAAGTATCTTGATCAAAGGTAGAAATGTACATTGCAATATGATAAATATATATCAATATATAAAATGTTTTAAGCAGAGGAAGAAGCATCCATACATATAATGTTAAATGTAATTTAGCTTTGTATCAATATACAAGAATCTATACCAATGTAATTGCCTATAAATAATAGCTCACAAGTATTCACTCTATTACTCAATATTATTATTAGTGTAAGTTCACACTAATCTATTATTCCATTCAAGTTTCCCTCTTTTTTTTCCTCAAAGAGATCCCTGAGACTGTAAGATTTACCCCCCCAAGCCCCAACCCTATACCAATTATAATCAACCCCTAAATGATGTCCTTAACCCTGAGGACAAGCTTTGTTGGGAGAGGGGACATCATCTTCCAGCGGTCATGGGGGCAATATTCTTTCTATGGGATCCTGTGAAAGTAAAATGAAGGTTAAATTTCAAGATTACTGTCTGGTATAATTGCAAATAGTCTCTGAGTATTTGGGAGGGTTTTTCTGAGCTTCCTATTTGGAGGTCTGGCCAGAATGTTGTAAGAAAGTGTACACCATTTCAGCTAGCCAAGTTGGAACCATCTTGAGAAACTGGTACCCAAAACAGAACTAGTAGTAGTGTGATCAGCATCATGACATCATGGTTTGAGCCAGGTGAAGTTGTTGTTGTGGGGTCCCATCTTCTTCCAGGAATTTTTTAAATTGATTTTTATTGAGCTCTACATTTTTCTCTGCTCCCCTCCCTGCCTCGCCCCTCCTCCCTTCAACCTTCCCCTAAGGTTCCTATGCTCCTAATTTACTCAGGAGATCTTGCCTTTTTCTACTTCCCATGTAGATTAGATCTATGTATGTCTCTCTTAGTGTCCTCATTGTTGTGTAAGTTCTCTGGGATTGTGGTTTGTAAGCTAGTTTTCTTTGGCTTATGTTTAAAAGCCACTTATGGTTGAGTTCATGTGATAATTGTCTTTCTGTGTCTGGGTTACCTCACTCAAAATAATGTTTCTGGCTCCATCCATTTTACTGCAAAATTCAAGATGTCATTATTTTTTCTATTGTGTAGTACTCCATTATATAAATGTACCACATTTTCCTTATCCATGCTTCGGTCAAGGGGCATTTAGGTTGTTTCTAGGTTCTGGCTATGACAAACAATGCTGCTATGAACATAGTTTAGAACGTGTCCCGCAGCACAATTAAGCATCCTTTGGATGTATACCTAAAAGTGGTATTACTGGGTTTTGGGAAAGGTTTTCCTAATTTTCTGAGAAATTGCCACACTGGTATCCAAAGGGGTTGTACCAGCTTGCATTCCTACCAGCAATGCAGCAGTGTTCCCTTCTCCCCACAACCTCTCCAGCATAAGTTGTCATTAGTGTTTTTGATCTTGGCCATTCTTACAGTTATAAGATGGAATCTCAGTGGTGTGGGAGAATTATCTGTATTCTGTCAATCATATTTTAATAAAACGCTGATTGGCCAGGCAGGCAGTATAGGCGGGAAAACCAGACAGGAAGTAGAGGTGATGCAATGAGAACAGGAGAATTTTGGGAAGCAGAGAGGTTCCTCTGTCATTCCTGTGCGGAAGTTACTCCCACAACATCTCAGAGTTGTTTTGATTTGCATTTCTCTTATGACTAAGGATGTTGAGCATTTCCTTAATTGTCTTTCAGCCATTTTAAATTCCTCTGTTGAGAGTTCTTTGTTTAAGTCTGTACTCCATTTTTTCAAAATTGGATTATGTGTTCTTTTGGTGACCAATTTCTTGAGTTCTTTATATATTTTGGAGATCAGATCTCTGTCTGATGTGGGGTTAGTGATGATCTTTTTCCATTATGTAGGCTGTCGGTTTGTCTTGTTGACCATGTCCTTTGCTCTACAGAGGTTTTCAGTTTCAAGAGGTCCCATTTATTAATTGTTTCTCCCAGTGTCTGTGCTGCTGGCGTTATATTTAGGAAGTGGTTCCCTGTGCCAATGCATTCAAGTGTATTTCCCACTTTTTCTTCTGTGGCTGGCTTTATGTTGTGGCCTTTGATCCATTTGGACTTGAGTTTTGTGCATGGTGATAGATATGGGTCTATTTTCATTCTTCTACATGTTGATATCCAATTATGACAGCACCACTTGTTAAGTATGCTTTCTTTTTTCCATTTGATATTTTTTGCTTCTTTTTCAAAAATCAGGTGTTCAAAGATGTATGTATTGATATCTGGGTTTTCTATTCAATTTCATTCGTCCTCCTGTTTGTTCTTTTGCCAATACCAGGCTGTTTTCAGTACTGTATCTCTGTAGTAGAGTTTGAAGTCAGGGGTTGTGATGCCTCCAGAAGTTCTTTTATTGTACATGATTGTTTTGGCTATCCTGAGGTTTTTGCTTTTCCATATGAAGTTGAGTATGGTTCTTTCAAGGTTTGTGGAAAATTTTGCTGGGATTTTGATGGGCATTGCATTGAATCTGTAGATTGCTTTTGGTAAGATTTCCATTTTTACTATGTTAATTCTGCCTACCCAAGAGCATGGGAGATAGTTCCATTTTTCTTGTATCTTCTTCAGTTTCTCTTCAAAGATTTAAAGTTCTTGTTATACAAGTCTTCCACTTGTATTGGTTAGAGTTATTCCAAGATATTTTATGGTATTTGTGGCTATTGTGAAAGGTGTTGATTCTTTGATTTCTTCCCCAGTCCTTTTATCATCTGTGTACAGGAGGGCTACTGATTTTTTCTGAGTTAATCTTGTATCCTGCTACATTACTGAAAGTGTTTATGAGTTGTAGAAGTTCCTTGGTAGAATTTTTTTAGTTCACTTATGTTAACTGTCATATCATCAGCAAACAGTGAGATTTTGACTTCTTTTTTCCCCCATTTGTATCCCCTTTTGGTGTCTTATTGCTCTAGCTAAGATCTCAAACTATATTTAATGGCTATGGAGAGAGTGGACAACCTGGTCTTGTTCCTGGTTTCAGTGGAATCGCTGGGAGTTTCTCCATTTAGTTTGTTGTTGGCTGTTGGCTTGCTATATATTGCGTTTATTATGTTTAGGTATGTTTCTTGTATCCCTGCTCTCTCCAAGACCTTTATCATGAATGGATGTTATATTTTGTCAAAAGTGTTTTTAGCATGATCATGTGGTTTTTATTTTTCAGCTTGTTTATATGGTCAATTACGTTGACAGATTTTCGTATGTTGAACCATCTCTGCATCTCTGAGATGAAGCTGACTTGATTATGGTGGATGATAGTTCTGATCTGTTTTTTGATTTGATTTGCCAGTATTTGATTTATTATTTTTGCATCAATGTTCATGAGTGAGATTGGCCTGTAATTCTCTGTATTAGTAATGTATTTTTGTGGTTTGGGTATCAGGGTAATTGTAGCCTCATAAAAAGATTTTGGCTATGTTCCTTCTGTTTCTATTGTGTGAAATAATTTCAGGAGTATTGGTATTATTTCTTCTCTTAAAGTCTTGTAGAATTCTGAGCTGAAACCATCTGGGCTTTTTTTTTGGTTGGGAGACTTTTGATGACTACTTCTATTTCTTCAGCAGTTATAGGTCTATTTAATTTGCTTATCTGGTCTTAATTTAATTTTGGTAAATGATATTTATCCAGAAAGTTGTCCATTTCCTTTAAGTTTTTCAATTTTGTAGAGTACAGGTTTTCAAAATATGACCTGATGATTCTTTGTATTTCTTCCGTGTCTGTTATTATGGCCCCCTTTTCATTTCTGATTTTGTTAATTTGGATATTCTCGCCCTGCCTTTTGGTTAGTTTGGATAAAGGTTTGTCTATTTTGTTGATTTTCTTGAAGAACCAACTCTTTGTCTCATTGATTTTTATATTGTTTCTTTGTTTCTAGTTTGTTGATTTCAGCTCTCAATTTGATTATTTCCTGCCATGAGTGTGCTTCTTTTTGTTCCAGAGTTTTTAAGTGTTCTGTTAACTCACTAGTGTGGGATTTTCCCAGCTTCTTTATGTAGGCATTTAGTGCTATGAACTTTTCTTTTAACACAGCTTTCATTGTGTCCCTTAAATTTGGGTAGTTTGTGGGACCATTTTCCTTGATTTTTAGGAAGTATTTAATTTCTTTATTTCTTCCTTGACCCATTGATGATTCAGGTGAGCATTCTTTAATTTCCTTGTGTTTGTGGGCTTTCTGGAATTAGTATTTTTGTTGACTTCTAGTTTTAAATCATGGTGATCTGATAAGGTACATTGGGTTATTCTAATATTTTGTATTTTTTGAGGTTTGTTTTATTACTGACTATGTGGTTAATTTTCGAGAAGGTTCCATGAGGTGCTGAGAAGAAGGTATATTCCTTTTTGTTTGGATGTAATATTCTATAGATGCCTGTTAAGTCCATTTGAGTCATATCATCTGTTAGTTCCCTTATTTCTCTGTTCATTTTTTGTCTGACTGACCTGTCCAGTGGTGAGAGCCGAGTGTTGAAGTCTCCCACTATTAGTGTGTTGGGTTAATGTATGACTTATGCTTTAGAAGTGTTTCTTTGACATATGAGGGTGCCCTTGTATTTGGAGCATAGATGATCAGTATTGAAATTTCCTCTTGATGGATTTTTCCTGTGACTAATATAAAATGACCTTCTTTGTCTCTTTTGACTGATTTTAGCTTGAAGTCTATTTTGTTAGATATTAGGATAACTACACCTATTTTTCTCTTAGGTCCATTTGATTGGTATATTTTTTCCCAACCCTTTACACTGAGACGATGTCAGTCTTTCAGCTTGAGATGTGTTTCTTGTATGCAGAAGAAGGATGGATTCTGCTTTTGTATCCAATCTGTTAGCCTGTGTCTTTTTATAGGTGAGTTGAGTCCACTTACATGAAGGAATATTAATTACCAGTGATTGCTATCTCCTGTTAATTCTCCTGCTAACTTAGTTTTCATTGTTGGTGATGCTAATTTGTGCATTTTTCCCTTTATTGGGATTTGCTGCTATGAGACCATCAATTGTCTGTATTTTTGTTTGTATAGCCAACTTCCTTGGATTAGAGTTTTCCTTCTAGTATTTTGTGTAGGGCTGGGTTTGTGGCTAGGTATTGGTGAAATCTAGATTTGTCACGGAATATCTTATTTTGTCCTTCTATGTTGATTGAAAGTTTTGCTGGGTATAGAAGTCTGGGCTGGCATCCGTGGTCTCTTAATGTCTGCATAATGTTCACCTTCTGGCTTTCATTGTCTCCAATGAGAAGTCAAATGTTATTATGAAAGGTCTACCTTTATATGTTGGCCTTTTTCCTTTGCAACTCTTAATATTTTTTCTCTACTCTGTATGTTAATGTTTTGATTATTATGTGGTAAGAGGACTTTTTTCTTTTTTTGATCCAGTCTATTTGGTGTTCTGTAAGCTTCTTGTATCTTCATAGGCATAATCTTTCTTAAAGTTGGCAAAGTTTTCTTTTTTGATCTTATTAAATATATTTTCTGTGCTTTTGAGTTGAACCTCTTCTATTTTTCTATACCTGTTGTTCTTATATTTGGCCTTTTCATGGTGTCACATATTTCCTGGATATCTTGGATTAAGCTTTTGTTAGCTTTAATGTTTTCTTTAGTTGATGTGTTTATTTCCTTTGTGGTATCTTCAGCACTTGAGATTCTCTCTTCCATCTCTTGTATTCTGCTGTTCATGCTTGCATTTGTGGTTCCTGATCGTTTTCTCATGATTTCTGTTTCTATAATTCCCTCGGCTTGTGTTTTCTTTATTGTCTCTATTTCAGTTTTCAAGTCCTGAATAGTTTCTTTCATATGTTTGATTGCTTTTTCTTGGTTTTCCTTAAGTGATTTGCTGATGTCTTCTAATATTTTGCTTATATTTTCCTTCATTTCTTTAAGGAAATTTCTCATTTTCTCTTTAAGAGTTTCAAACATTCTCTTGAAGTTATTTTTTAGGCCATATTCTTCTGCTTCATCCATATTTGGTTGTTCAGGTGTTTCTGTTGTAGGGTCATTATGTTTTACTAGTGTTGTGTTGCTCTTTGCTGGGTTGCATGTGTTCTTACCTTTTCTACTCATCTTTTTCTCTAATAGGTGTGGTTGGGGCTGAGATTCTGTTGATTAATCTTCTATGTGCCAGTGAATCCAATGCTCAGATGGTTGTTCCTCATGGTACAGTCAGTGCCACAGTTCTAGTTATCCCGTTGGTTGCCCTGTTCCTCCAGATAGCTCAGCGCTCCTGTGCTTTGCTCTGCTCCTTTGGAGTTTGCTCTTCAGGCCTACTTTGGTCTAAGTTGCCAGCTTTGCTGTGTTTCTTTAAATCCTAGTCTGGATCCCTTCCTGCTGAAGTCCCTGGCTTCTGGCTTTGGTCTACTGCCTCGGAGGTCCCAGGCTTGGGTACGCCCAGACTCGCAGAGGACCTGCTCAGTCTCTCAGAGGTTCCAGACTCAGACCCACAGAGGTTCCAGGTTCCTGCCTGTTCCCTTTGATGTCCTAGACCAATGTCCAGACCCACAGAGGTCCTGGCTCAGGCCTACTCCCTCTGAGGTCCCAGACTCATGCCTGGTTCTGCCAAGATCTCTGGTTCCTTCCTATTCCCTTGGAGGTCCCAGGTTCACTCATGCCCAGACTGGCAGACGTCCTGGCTCAGGTCTTAGTTCCTGGGAGATCTTAGACTAATGCCCAGACCCACCTGGGTCCTGGCTTAGGTTTATCCCCTTGAAGGTCCCAAATTCACAGCTGGACCCTCAGCAGTTTTTGGTTCTGTTGCACTCTCTCAGTAGTTACTGCCCTGTTTCAGTGGGGATCACTGACTCTGGATCTGGTTGCTGGCTCAGCTCTGATCCATCAGTGTCCTGGGCCTGAATTGGCTCCAGGGAATGGATTTGCTCCTGGTTCCTGCTCCCCATGGAGCTTGTTTCCTCTTTGTCCTAGGTAGCTGGATCATTCCCACTCTGGTTCTGGTGGAGATTGCTGACTCTGAGTCATGTCGCTCTCTCAATCCTGATCAGCCAGTGTCCCAGGACTGGGTTGGCTCCTGGGACTGCTCTTCCTGAAAATTTCAAACATTACTGCAGAAAAATTTACTGTTCATTGTGAAAAACTTAAACATTATACATATAGATGTATATTCAATGAAAGATATAATATAGGCAAAATAGTCATGGGGAAAAGTAAAATATTTCTTTAAAATCTATCTTCTTTCTCTCCCATACTGGATGGCGCCTGACATGAGACAGAAACTTGGAATTTTTCTTTTAACAACATGCTTGGATTTAGAGAAGAATATCCATTATCTAAAGTGTCAACTTTATCTCTAAATCCAGCTCTTTCTTTACACACATATATGTATATATGTGTATTTATATATATGTCTGTGTGTATATATATTCACACACACACACACACACACACACACACACACACACACACACATATATATACCCTCAGGTGACCTGTCCTCATAAATCATATTCGTTTTTGTTTGGTGATCCTTTCTGGATATTTGTTTTTTCCTCTTTAGGCATTCAGATGTCCAGGGTCTCTTGACTCTTTGATTATGTGTGTTTTCTGTAAAGACAATAACCCTGCCCCAACTCTTATGAGGTCTCCTTACCACGTGTATGGTTATCTTCTCTGTAGATGAGCTGTCATTTCTTCTTTTCAAGAGGTTTCTCTTTTTCAAATTGAATCATATTAATTTTGATTGTATCTTTAGTTTTTCTTCTCCTGTGGAAACAAGAGCAAAGCCTCTTCCCCAACATATCACATCTCCTGGTTTCCATTGTGAGGTCAACACAGTTTTGAAATACACTGGCTGATTTAATTTAGAAGGTTTTTTTTTCTATTATCCAATGTCTCTCTGCTACTATTGTCCCTTTCTCATTAGCGTTAAGAAAATTCAAGGTTAATAAGGCATTATGCAATCTATTTCTGTGTATATTTTCCACGCTGTCTGTTTGTCTAACATGTCCTTCATATCCAGTGTATTTCCAGGATGTATTGACCTCACATATTTTGTCTGTCTTTTGTTGATCTACATTTATTGGTTATTGCCACACCTCCTACATAATCCAGAAGGTTGATACTTTTAATTTTTGACATTCCCAGAGGAGACATTATTTCTAGGAATTCCTTGTCTAAATCTTGCTGTAGAAAGTCTTACAGCCAGTGGTTACCCGCCCACCGGGGTGTGGTCTCTTATACTATATATGCCAATGTAGAGCATGCATCCGGCCTCTCTTCCAGCTGCAGGATTTGGTTTCTGATCTCTGTTCAAGCAGAGGATTCTGATTTGTAAGTCTACCCCTAAATAAGCAATCATCTATTTCTCAATTCTGAGCTAGTGTGGGATTTCATTTAAGCATCCTTCTTTATTTGGCACCCAAGTGATTTTGGACTCCACAGCTACAGTCTCCCAACCCTGCTTTTACCTAAGCAGCTTTTTTTTTGTAGAACCCCTTCCACAGAGGAGTTTACTGTATGTGGCAACTTTGAAATTTCCCAAGTGCACATGACTGCTTCATTCCCTGACGCAGTCCCCTGGCGGGGTTCCTTGCTGCATGGCAACTTGTGCAGCTTCCGGTTTCTGCTCCCTGCTCATGAGTTCTGCTTTTCTTACTCAATGTATGGAATTCATTTAATTGTTTTTAATTTGTCAAGCAAAGTATATTTCTCAGTATTTAATCAGTATCAAGGCAGAAAACTAAAGCGGCTCGGAAACTAAAGCAGCCAAGACCATTCGTGTTGCCACCAGTTGCATTGCTTCTAGTCATAACTCTGCAACCACAACATCTGCTGGACAATAAAGATTACAGTTTACTGGGTCACATAACAAGTAATTGATAAATCAATATGGCAGACTACATTAATATAGAAACTTTTAGTAACTTTTTTGCTAAGACTATGGATTGCATTATGTGAGGTTTATATGGTTATTGTGTTACTTCAATTTATTGGGTATTGGGACCCAATTTTCTCCTCCATATTCTATCATTGAGAAAGAATATGGCACTTTCAGAAATGATACAGTCTTTATAGACTAATAATGAAGAGCTAATTGAAACTATTAATACCATTGAAAATCAAGTTACCTGAAAAATTTATACTATTAAAAAGGATAACAATAATTTGTCAGACAAAATTGAATTCAATTATCCTTAGTATCTAGGGATACTAAGATGTTATATGAAATAATTCATACTGTTGAATTTGACAATCAAAGTTTGTTAAAAAGTTATGAAAAGTTAGTAGATAGAGCATCTTTCCAGGATGGCAATCTGCACACTATTCAAATAATGTCCAAGTATGAGATGTTATCTTTAAAGGAAAAACTTTAGACCTTGGAATCACATGTGCAGAATGAGGACCAGAGGCTAGATGCCTCAATGAAATCACTAGAAATATATACAGGCCAGGAGATTCAGGCTTTACAATAGACAATAATAAAAAAGATTTGAAATAATTGAGGGAATTATTGGAGCTGATGAACAGGGAAAGAAGGCACACATCACAAGTAGTTGTCAGAGATGATTTACCCAGGGTTTTAGCTTCCTACTCTGTAATATACTCTGACAAAGCATCAGTTCTAAAGGCCCAAAAGGATCCAAAAAAGGTAGATGGATACCAATAGGAATGGATGATCTAAAAGAAATTAAGCAAGCTGTTGTAACCTATGGCTTGCATTCTGCATTTGTTAGGGAGATGATAAAGACATGGACTTCTAGCATCAAAGCAATGCCACATGACTGGATTCTGTTACTTTCAGCAGTACTGGATGATGGGCCTCAAATAATGTTTTGAATTTATTTCAGAGAAAAGGCAAAAATTCTAGAACAACAGGGAAAAGCAAAAGGCCTTGAGACTTCCCAAGATCAAATTTTTGGTGAAGGCCCTTATGCTGACACACAGGATCAAGCTCTTAATGATGAACAAATATTGTCCCTATGCCACACAGCAGCTTTAAATGTTTGGCACAGGATTCAAGAAACAGGAAAATAAATCAGATCATATACCAGGGTTAAAAAGGGAACTATTTACTGACTTTTTACAAAGATTAACTGATGCTGTACAAATAGGAGTAACAGACCCAGATGCTAGATGAGTACTTATTGAATCTCTGGCTTTTGAAAATGCCAACTTTGAATGCAAAAAAGATACTTGGGCCTTTAAAGGTTATATCAGGACCAATAAATGAATGGATCCTGCATACAGTGAACACTGAGACATTTGACTATTAAACTGAGGTTTGGGTAGGAGAAGCAATTTTCAAAGAAATGAGGAGACATCAAATTACCAAATGTTTTAATTGTGGTAGAATAGGACATCTGAGAAAGGATTGTAGACAAGAAATTCCTAGGAATAATATCTCCTCTGGGAATGGCAAGAATAGGGCTCAGCCTTCAGGTATATGTAGAAGGTGTGGCAAAGGCCGACACTGGACCAATGAATGCAGATCAAAAAAAGACAGACAAGGCAAACTGATACCATTGGGAAATTCCTTGAGGGTCCTCTTGCAGGCCCCCAAGCCAAAAGTGGCCCAGTTATTCCCAGTAACTGTGGAGGACATGTCTCACCAGGAAAATTAAAAAAAATCCAGAGCCTTCTGTAAAAGACCATACTGTTCTAGATGATGGCATAAACATGGAAGATAAGTAAAAAATTCCAATAGGAAATAAGAAACATTTATTCTGGCAGACTTCTGTAAATTATCAGAGACCAAAGCTAAAAGTGCATATAAATGGCATTGCAATTGTTGGTTTGATAAACACAGGTGCAAATGTGAGTGTCATTAGTCCAGAATCTTGGCATCCAAATTGGCCTCTTTAACAGGCAAATGTTCAATTACTAGGAATTGGAACCATATCTCAAGTTAAACAAAGCACAAGATAGGTTGACTGTATTGGGCCAGAAGGTCAAAGAGGGAAGCTGAGGCCATATGTGGCTAGTATTGCGTAAATTTATTAAGTCGTGACCTGCTGCAGCAATGGACTGCTGCAATTAACATTCCTGCAGTCCCAGGAACTCATCATTCTGGGAAGGATATTATAAGGTGCTACACACAAAGGTCACAAGCCATTTAGGCTATAAAGGAACATAAAGCAACTAGCAAACCTTTAGAGGTCCCAACAGTCCTACTTTTAAAATGCCCGAAAAGCCTATATAGGTTAAGAAGTGGCCTCTAGCTGAAGATAAGTTGCAGGCTTTAGAACAGCCGGTACAAGAGCAACTAGATGCTCACCATATTGAAGAATCAACCAGTCCTTGGAATTCTCCTGTATTTATTGTAAAAAAAAGAAATCTGGTAAACGGAAAATGATGACATATCTAAGAGCTATCAATAAGGTAATTCAACCCAAGGGCCCTCTACAATCTGAAATTTCTCTACCTTCTCTATTACCAAAAGGATGGCCTCTTATAGTTATTGATTTGAAAGATTGTTTCTTCACTACCTTTATAAGAAAAGGATAGAGAAAAACTTGCCTTCACAGCACCTACTTACAATAATTCACGGCCTACTAGGAGAAATCAATGGACTATCCTCCCACAAGGAATCCTCAGTAGCCCCACTCTGTGCCAATACTTTGTAAGTCAGCCATTAAAAATAATATGTAAGCAATTTAAGAGTCTATAATTTACCATTACATAGATGACATTTTGCTATGTGATTCAAACATGGATACTTTAGAAAGAATGTTTGAAAAATAAAGAAAGTTTTGTCAAATTGGGGACTAAAAATTGCTCCTAAAAATACAGAAAGGAGATTCTGTCAATTACCTAGGTTATAAAATAGGTTTGCAGAAAATTAGGATACAAAAGGCACAAATTAGGAGAGATTGGTTGTGGACTTTAATGACTTTCAAAGATTGTTAGGAGACATTTCCAGTCTATGACTGTTGGGATAACACCTGATCTGATAATTCATTTAAAGAAAACCTTAGATGTTAATAAAGACTTGAATAGTCCCAGAGAATTAACAGTTGAAGCAGAAAAGGAATTGACAATTGTTATTTGTTTGTTTATTTATTTATTTATTTATTTATTTATTTATTATTGCTTTATACATAATACCATTCAAAATTTCCACTTCTTCCCCTCCTTCTATTCCTCCCTCCTCCCCCACTTATCCTCCCCCTTCCAGTTCTAAGAGAGGGCAGGATACCCTGTCCTGTGGGAAGTCCAAGGCCCTCCTCCCTCCATCCAGGCTTAGGAAGGTATGCATCCAAGTAGACTAGGATCTCAAAAAGCCAGTATATGCAGTAGAGACAAATCCCAGTGCCATTATCATTGGCTTCTCAGTCTGCCGCAATTGTCAGCTACATTCAGAGAGTTCAATTTGATCACATGCTTTTTCAATCCTGGTCCAGCTGGCTTTGGTGAGCTCCCATTAGAACAGGCACATTGTCTCAGTGGGTGGACGAAGCCCTCATGGTCCAGACTTCTTTGCTCATCTTCTCCCTCCTTCTGCTCTTCAACTGGACCTTGGGAGCTCAGTCCAGTGCTCCAATGTGGGTCTCAGTCTCTGTCTTCATCCATCACCGGATGAAAGTTTTATGGTGATATTCAAGATATTCATCATTGTGACTATGGGACAAGGCCAGTTCAGGCGGCCTCTCCTCCACTGCCCAGGGTCCTAGCTGGGCTCATTCCCGTAGATATCTGGGAACTCCTCTAGAGCCAAGCCTCTTGCCAACTCCAAAATGGCTCCCTTATTAAGACATCTTCTTCCCTGCCCCCATATCCGTCCTCCTTCCATCTCAACCATCCCACACTCCCAAGCTCTCCCAAACCCTCCCCTTCCCCATTCTCTCTTCCCCTCTCCCCTTCCCCACACTTTACCCCACCCCCATGCTCCCAACTTTTGCCTGGCAATCTTGTCTGCTTCCAATTTCCAGGAGGATCTATATATGTTTTTCTTTGGGTTCACCTTATTACTTAGCTTCTCTAAGATTACAAATTATAGGCTCAATGTCCATTGTTTATAGCTAGAATCTACTTCTGAGTGAGTATATACCATATTCATCTTTTTGGGTCTGGATTACCTCAGGAGAGTGTTTTCTATTTCCATCCATTTGCATGCAGAATTCAAGATGTCATTGTTTTTTACTGCTGAGTAGAACTTTAATATGTAGATGTGCCATACTTTCTTTATCCATTCTTTCACTGAGGGGTATCCAGGTTGCTTCTAGATTCTGGCTATTATAAATAATGCTTGTATGAACATAGTTGAACAAATGAACAAATGCTTTTGTGTATGATTGGGCTTCTCTTGGGTATATTCCCAAGAGTGGTATTGCTGGATCCTAAGGTAGGTTGAATCCCAATTTTCTGAGAAACTGCCATATTGATTTTCAAAGTGGTTGCACAAGTTTGCATTCCCACCAGCAATGGATGAGTGTTCCCCTTACTCCACATCCTCTCCAGCATATGTTATCATTGGTGTTTTTGATTTTAGCCATTCTGACAGGGGTAAGGTGGTATCTCAAAGTTGTTTTGATTTGTATCTCCCTGATTGCTAAGGACATTGAACATGACCTTAAGTATCTTTTGGTCATTTGAACTTCTGTTGAGAATTCTCTGTTCAGTTCAATACCCCATTTTTTAATTGGGTTATTCAGAATTTTAATGTCTAGTTTCTTGAGTTCTTTATTTATTTTGGAGATCAGACATTTGTTTGATATGGGGTTGGTGAAGATCTTCTCCCATTCAGTAGGTTGCCTTTTTGTCTTAATGACAGTGTCCTTTGCTTTACAGAAGCTTCTCAGTTTCAGGAGGTCCCATTTATTCATTGTTGCTCTTATTGTCTGTGCTACTGGGGTTCTACCTAGGAAGTGGTCTCCTGTACCCATGTGTTGCAGTCTACTTCCCACTTGCTCTTCTATCAAGTTCAGTGGAGTTCAATTTATATTGAGGGCTTTAGTCCATTTGGACTTGAGTTTTGTGCATGGTGATAGATATGAATCTATTTTCATTCTTCTACAGGTTGACATCCAGTTATACTAGCACCATTTGTTAAAAGTGCTTTCTTTCTTCCATTTTATAATTTTAGCTCCTTGTCAAAAACCAGGTGTTCAAAGGTTTGTGGATTAATATCTGGGTTTCAATTCGATTCCATTGGTCAACATCTGTTTTTGTGCCAATACCAAGTTGTTTACATTTCTGTAGCTCTGTAATAGAGTTTGAAGTCAGGGATGGTAATGCCTCCGGAAGTACTTTTATTGTATAGGATTGTTTTGGTTATCCTGGGTTTTTTGTTTTGCCATATAAACTTGATTATTGTTCTCTCAAGGTCTGTGAAGAATTTTGTTGGGATTTTGCTGGGGATTGCATTGAATCTATAGATTGCTTTTGGTAGAATTGCCATTTTTACTATGTTGATTTTACCAATCCAAGAGCATGGGAGATCCTTCCGTTATCTGATATCCTCTATAATTTCTTTCTTAAAGCCTCAAAGTTCTTGTCAAATAGAACTTTCACTTCCTTGGATAGTGTTACTCCAAGATATTTTATGCTATTTGTGGCTATCGTGAAAGGTAATGTTTCTCTGATTTCCCTCTCTGCGTCTTTATCCTTTGTGTATTGGAGGACTTCTGATTTTTTTGGTTTGTTCTTTTATCCTGTCACATCACTGAATGTATTTATCAGCTGTAGGAGTTTTTGATAGAGTTTTTGGGGTCGCTTATGTACACTATCATATAATCTGCAAATAACGGAAGTTTGACTTCTTTCTTTCCGATTTGAATCCCCTTAATCTCCTTATCTTGTCTTATTGCTATTACTAGAACTTCAAGCACTCTATTGAAGAGATATAGAGTGGACAGACTTGTCTTGTTCCTGATTTTAGTGTAATGGCTTTGAGTTTCTCTCCATTTAATTTGATGTTAGCTGTCAGTTTGCTGAATATTGCTTTTATTATATTTAGGTATGACCTTTGTATCCCTAATCTCTCCAAGACCTTCATCATAAAGGGGTGTTGAATTTTGTCAAATGTTTTTTCAGCATCTAATGAAATGATCATATTTTTTTCTTTCAGTTTATTTATATAATGATTACATTGATAGATTTTCAAATGTTGAACCAGCCCTGCATTTCTGGGATGAAGCCTACTTGACCATAATGTATAATTTTTTTGGATGTGTTCTTGGATTTGGTTTGCCAGTGTTTTATTGAGTATTTTTGCATTGATATTTATGAGTGGGACTGGTCTGAATTCTCTTTCTTGGTTGAGTCTTTGTGTGGTTTTGGTATCAGGGTAACTCTAGATTCATAAAAAGAGTTTGGCAATGACGCTTCTGTTTCTATTATGTGAAATACATTAAGGAGTATAGGTATCATCTCTTCTTGAAAGTTCTGGTAGAATTCTGCATTAAAACCATCTGGTCCTGGGCTTTTTTTTTGGTTGGGAGGTTTTTGATGACAGCTTCTATTTCCTCGCAACTTATAGGTCTATTTTAATTGTTCACCTGGTCTTGATTTAATTTTGGTATGTGGTATCTATCTAAAACATTGTCCATTTCTTTTATATTTTCCAATTTTGTGGAGTACAGGTTTTTGTAGTATGACCTAATGATTCTCTGTATTTCCTCAGTGTCTGTTGTTATGTCCTCCTTTTCATTTCTGATCTTGTTAATTTGTGTGTTCTCTCTCTGCCTTTTGATTAGTTTGGATAGGGGTTTGTCAATCTTGTTGATTTTCTCAAAGAACCAGCTCTTTGTTTCATTGATTTTTTTTGGATTGTTTTCCATGTTTCTATTTTGTTGATTTCAGCCCTCAGTTTGATTATTTCCTGTTTTCTACTCCTTTTAGGTGAATCTGCTTCTTTTTTTTTTTTAAATAGAGCTTTCAGGTATGATGTTAAGTCTCTAATGTGAGCTTTCTCCATTTTCTTTTACTCTTAGTACTGCTTTCATAGTGTTCCATAGGTTTGGGTATGTTGTATCTTTATTTTTATTGAATTCAAGGAAAAGTTTAATTTCTTTCTTTATTTCTTCCTTTATCCAGGGGTGCAGTAGTTGACCGTTCAGTTTCCATGAGTTTGTAGGCTTTCTGAGGGTAGAATTGTTCTTAAATTCTAATTTTATTCCATGGTGATTCGATAGTTCACAGGTGGTTACTACTTTTTTTTTTGTATCTGTGAATGTTTTCTTTGTTACTGAGTATGTGATCAATTATTCAGAAGGTTCCAGGAGATGCTAAGAAGAAGGTATATTTTTTCCTTTGGGTTTCTGTTAAGTCCATTTGATTCATTACATCTGTTAGTTCTCTTATTTCTCTGTTAAGTTTCTGTCTGATTGACCTGTCCATTGGTGTGAGAGGAGTGTTGAAATCTCCTACTATTAGTGGGGTTTGATGTGTGCTTTGAGTTCTAGTAATATTTCTTTTACATATGTGGGTGCTTTTATATTAGGAGCATAGGTATTCAGGATTGAGACTTCCTCCTGATGAATTGTTCCTGTTATGAGTATAAAGTGTTTTTCTCCATCTCTTCTGATTGATTTTAGTTTGGAATCAATTTTGTTAGATATTAGTATAGCCACACCTGCTTGTTTCTTAGGTCTATTTGATTGGAAAACCTTTTCCCAACCCTTTACTCTGAGGTAGTGTCTGTCTTTGAGGTTGAGGTGTGTTTCTTGTAAACAGCATAATGTTTGATCCTATTTTTGTATCCATTCTCTTAACCTGTGCCTTTTTATAGGTGAATTGAGTTCGTTGATAAAAGTGATATTAATGACCAGTGGTTGTTAACTCCAGTTATTTCTTTTCATGGTAGTGTTTGTGTATTTCCCTTCTTTGAGTTGTGCAGGTGGAGGGTTGTCAGAAGTCTGTGTTATTATGTTGTTGGCTTTTTTGGGTTGTGGTTTTCCTTCTAGTACTTTCTTTAAGGCTGGGTTTGTGGCTATGTAATGTTTAAGTCTGTTTTTGTCCTGGAATATCTTGTTTTCTCCATCGATGGTCAAATAAAGCCACTGGGTGTAGTAGTCTAGGCTTACATCCATGGTCTCTTAGTGCCTGCAGCACATCTGTCCAAGATCTTCTGGCTTTCATGGTTTCCATAAAGAAGTCAGGTGTAGTTCTGAGAGGTTTAGCTTTATGTATTACTTGACCTTTTTCTTTGCTGCTCTTAATATTCTTTCTTTATTCTGTATGCTTTGTGTTTCGATGATTATATGACGAGGGGATTTTTTTTGATCCAATCTATTTGGTGTTCTGTATGTTTCTTGCACTTTCATAGGAATATCCTTTTTTAGGTTGGGAAAGTTTTTTCTATAATTTTTTGAATATATTTTCATGGCCTTTGAGCTGTAGTTCTTCTCCTTCTTCTATCCCTATTATTCTTAGATTTGGTCTTTTCATGGTGTCACAGATTTGCTGAATGTTTTGTGTTAAGAATTTGTTGGATTTAATGCTTTCTTTGATCAATGAGTTTTTTTCTTCTATAGTATCTTCAGTGCCTGACATTCTTTCTTCTTGCTCTTGTATTCTATTGGTTATACTTGTCTCTGTAGTTCAAGTTTGTTTACCCTGATTTTCCATATCCAGCCATTGCTCAGTTTGTGGGGTTTTTTTTATTACCTCCATTTCAGTCTTCAAGTCTTGAACTGTTTCCTTTACCTGCTTGATTGTTTTTTCTTGGTTTTCTTGGGTGTCTTTGAGGTATTTATTAATTTCTTGTAACTTTTTGTTTGTCTTCTCTTTTTTTTTCTTTCAGGGATTTTTTTTCACATTTTCTATCATTCTTATAATGTTACGTTTAAGGTAGATTTCTTCTACTTCTTCTGGATTAGGGTGTTCAAGTCTTCCTGTTGCATGTTTGCTGGATTATGGTGTTATCATATTGCTTTTTAGGTTGTTGGAGGAATTATTGCATTGGTGCCTGCCCATCTCTTCCTTCAAATGTGGCCAGGAGAGTCTTGGTGTCTTGTTCCAATCTTTTCTGTGGCTGACTGTGTACTTGGGGGATTTTCTTGGTCTGCTCTCTCTTAGGTCCCCTCAGCCCTGGAGCTGGCTCTCAGATCCCCTCTACCCTGTAGCAAGTTGTGCTGGTGGATCTAAGGACCCCACAGATGAAAAGGAATGCTTGGAGGCAAGATGGGATGGGGTAAATAGAGATAGCCAGTAGCTGGGGACATGCCCTGCTGGATGGCCAGAAATGTTTAGGGAATTGGAGGGGGCCTATACTCCATTCCCAGGATTGTCCAGCCAAGCGGGCACACACTTACCCCTCTGGATGGATCTCCTCAGTACAGAAGCAGGTACTCTAGCTGGGCCAAGGACCTCGCAGACAAAAGTGGCAATGTCTCTTTAATGTTGAGATGTTTCTGGTATGCAGTAGAATGATGGATCCTATTTTCATACCCATTCTGTTAGCTTGTGCTTTTCATGGGCAAATTGAGTTCATTACTATTGAGAGATATTAATGACCAGTGATTGCTAATTCCTATTGTTTTGTTGTTGTTGTTCATGGTGGGAGTGGTTGTGTGTGTGTTTTCTTTCTTTGTGTTTTGCTGATCTGAAACTATCTATTATCTGTTTTTTGTGGGTGTATTTAACTTTCTTGTGTTGGAGTTTTCCTTCTAGTACCTTCTGTAGGGTAGGGCAGGTTTTGTGTCTAAATTTGTGTTTAAATTTGTGTTTAAATTTGACTTTGTCAAGAATTATTTTGTTTTTCCATCTATGGTGATTATAAATTTTGCTGGGTATAGTAGTCTGGGTTATGAACTGTGATCTCTTGGAGTCTACAAGACATCTTTCTCAGTTCTTCTGCTTTTAGAGTCTCTGTTGTGAAGCTGTGTGTAATTTTAATAGGTCTGCCTTTGTATGTTACTTGGCCTTTTTCCCTTACAGTTTTTTATATTCTTTCTTGTTCTGTACATTTAGTGTTTTGATTATTATGTGTTGAGGGGACTTTCTCTTCTGAAAGGCATCTATTTGGAGTTCTGTAAACTTCTAGTCACTATAGGTATTTCTTCTTTTAGGTTAGGAACATTTTCTTCTATGATTTTGTTAAATATATTTCCTGAGTTTTTTTTTAAGCTGGGATTCTTTTCTATATTCTATTCCTATTATTCTTAGGTTTGATCTTTTCATGGTGCCCCAGATTTCTCTCTAGGTTATCAGGGATGCCCCATTCATGTGCCGCTGTCTGGGACAATTCTTCTGACTGATGTGGCTTGTACCAGAGCAATGGGAGTCCCCTGGAGTTGGGGCAGAGCCTGGCTTGGGCCTAGCAATGAGGTGGAATGGGCAGGCAGTGGGATAGGCCTTTGGGAACAGAATCTAGGGAGTGGGGCAGTTCAGCTTACAAACAACCAGGTCACTGACCTGTTCTCCTGACTGGTAAAGCCTTCACCTGAGCAGTTGAAGTCTGTAGCAGTACTCTCTCGTTGGACTATCATTTGTTTCATCAATCCCCAAAGAATGATATGGAAACTTATTATTAGTTATGAAAGCTTAGACTTGTTTCAATTAGCTCTTATAACTTAAACTAACCCATTTATATTAATCTACATTCTGTGATGTGGCAATACCTTTCTTCTGTCTTTCTCCTCCTGTTTTCTGTCTGTGTCTGACTGGGACTCCTTCCTTCGTCTTTCCAGAGTTCTATCTTCCTAGAAGTCCCACCTATATTTCCTGCCCTTTATTACACCAATCACAGCAATGCATCTTCACACTGTATGTAAATATCCCAAAATATTTCTGCTTTTTTGTTTAGATAAAAAGAAAAAGTTTTATCTCTATTACAGTAAGATTATATAAGATAAGGACAATTATCAAAAAAGAATTGCATTCACAATGATCAATCCAATTATATTTCGCAAATTCTGCAAAAATACTCTATTATCTATCCTGTCTTGGTGAGTACAAAGTTTTATATTTAATTTACATTCTATTGTAACTTGTATTACCAACTTAGAATATTTTTTAGACCTTAAAACATTTTTGAAAAAAGTAACTTAAGCGCTCTTATCTCTCAGCCTTACAAACTTTACATTTCTGTTATAAGTTTCTTTTCTGAAATTAGTAACAAGGAAAACAGTAAGACTATAGCTAATTTAGTCTTTAACCCCACCAGAAGCCCAATAAGGTTAAAATATTACCTGAGTAAATAGGAAATGCAGAGGGATCAACCTCCAAAACTATAGAAATGACAAAGATATTGCAATGTTGGGGCATCCATCTTTGGTCTACAGGCCTAGAATATCGTATTGACTTTCTGTGAAGCAGAAATTTTGAAGGACTGTACTACCTTGTCTTGGCAAGTTTTGTAATTGCCTTCTTTTGTGCCCTGCTTGTCCAATTTGTCCAGCATATTGTCAGTAGTTGAGGCAAGAACAGTTTCTTGCCTCGTGGCTAACTTTTGCCAGAAAGAAAGAAAGCTCCACATGGAGGTTCTTGCCAATCATCCTTTTTTTTTTAAGTAAATTGGTGCTGCCAGGGGAAATTGTGTCTCATTGTCATGAAAATCCTTATCTTAAATGTCATATTCTATAGATCTTTGAAGTGTTTGAAGACCATCTATCTAAAATATATCTCTGTTTGATCTAATATGAATACATACCTAACAAGGTATGCTACAAATTTTACTGCTAAATGACTAAATACTAACCTGTATTTCCTAATTATCCTTAATAGTTTGTAATAATAAATTTCAAGGATTAAAAATTTACATTATATTGCCAAGTGAGCTGTATAGGTAAAATTTCTTAATCAAGAGTAGAGACAAATATATAGAATAACAAAAAATAAACTTAAGTTTGTACCAATATATTAAAGTTCATAATAATGTAAAATATATAGGTATAGTTGCTTTTTAGTTTAAAGCAGATTCAATAATCTACCCTTTAATCCTGTCATTTCTATATCCTCCTTTTTTTTTCAGAAAAAGATTCCTAAATCTAATCTTATTTGCTTAGTTTCCTCCTTTTTCATGGCCAGTAACAACTTGCAATCAATCATCCTAATGATGATAAACATCCATAATCCATGGAATGACCAAAACCCACCTACTCCACCTCTTGGAATGTGGGCACCTTGTTCTTCCTGTTGTCTGTGGGTGGGGGGAGATGGCATCTTTATGGGATGCTGAGAAAATTGGAATAATGGTCAAGCCCTGGGAGAGCTAGCTGTATTAGTTTTTTGTTTGTTTGTTTAGTCTCTATGTGGTGGGAAAGTTTAGATCTTATCTGAAGTCTTGACTGGATAGTCTATGAGGCTGGACCATCTCAGTTAGCAGTGTTGAAGTTGTTCTGCAAGCAGAGTTTTGAGGAAACTACAACAGAGGCATCCTGAGAGGCTGGGCTACTTGTTTTCATTGATGTTTTGTCCTTTTTTTCTGAAAACACACAAACATTTAAAGGTATCATATATATCTTCATTGCCACAAGTATGGAATGTGTGATGTGCACAACTCAGCTAAAGATGAATTTTCTCTTCTATGTTTAAGCAGGTAAAAGGCACCTGTAAATTTTATAAGTCTGTTTGGACTGTGTAACCAAACTGTAATATAAATCTTTATCCATGCCACATGAAAGGATGGCATGTAATAATGTCATGAGGACTATGTAACCAACAAGTTCCATCATGTCTCAGAGCTCTTCTCATGTAGAGACACATATATGTCCTGTAGTCTTCTTGGATTTCTCTTTTTATGTCTGTAGCCCAGATTTTCAGGAGGTCTTTTCTGGTCAAATCTGATCTCTAATAATTTTGAAGAAATGTATAGCTTTTTGTTTTCTTTGGAAACAAAGACATAACTTCTCCCCAATGCAACATATTTTTTTTAACTTCCATTCTGAAGTAAAGACAATATTAAAATATACATGTTGGTTTAATTTAGTAGTTTTCATATCTAATGTCTCTCAGCAGCTATTGTTAATTAGCATTTAAAAATTTCAAAGTCAACAAAGCACCATACAGGGTCCAGACACCTTGTGTATTTCCCATCTTTACATGGCTTTTTCCTTTTATATTCCTTTATTCTCTCTTTAAGGGCTTTATTATTTTTAAACATTTGTTTATTTTCTATGACTGTCTATACTAATTTTATTTTCTTTTGTCAGCTTGTAAGCACATTTTTGGGCATACTATACCTGTTCAGAGGTTTCCTTGGTCTGAAGCTTACTTTCCATTCATCTGCAGCATTCTCTGATCATGTTAGTCAAATCTTAAACTACTAAGCAGCAGGTAGAACTTATACCACAGGGCTCTAGTGTCTAACTTCGCCCCCTTCATTCCATGAGAGCCTAACCTCATGCCTGCAGGCCCAGCCTGGAGCTGGTCTATCTGTCCAAGATGTGGGAAGTTTTGGGGTCCATACTGTGTTAGGCATTTCTACCTAGTCTCCTATCACTGATTAGCTCACTGCTTGTTGTTCATAAACCCCATTTAAGTGCTTGGTAACAGGGTTCCTTAAAAGAGCTTTACCTCCTTGTGCCACTATTACTGAGCCTACCCAACAGACTGTGGTCACCAGAAAGCTTCTCTAGGCCTTGTGTGGGTACATATGGCCAGATGTTAGGTGCTATCTGTAGTTGTACTTTTTCATTGTTACTGCCAGTCCACAAATAATGATCTGGAGACTCATTACTAATTATGAAAGCTTGGCCTTAGCTTAGGATTTTTTCCAATTAGCTCTTACAACTTAATTAACCCATATTTTTAATCTGTGTTTTGCCGTGTGGCTCATTATCGCATTCCCATATTGCATGTACTGCTCTCTTATTCTATTGGTATGATCCACATGCTTAGGTTCCCCTTCATCTTTCTCTCTCTCCCTGGAAATCCCACATAACCCGACTGCCTGGTTATTGACTATTGAGCTGTTTACTAAACCAGTCACACTGTGTACAAGCATTCTGCCACAGAAGTCTGCTGGCATTGGTGGGAAGGGCTGACCTCAGGGAGAATGATGAGGTAGGTAAGGGCTTGAGTGCTGGAATTGGTTTGGGAAATGGAATTTAGGGAGTGGGGCCATTTCTTTATACTGTGTGAAGATGTGTCACTGTGATTGATTTAATAAAAAGCTAAATGGTCAATAGCTGGGCAGGAGGAATAGCGGGGACTTCTGGACAGAGAGAGCTCTGAGAAGAAGAACGGTGGTGCCATCAGCCAAATGGAGAGGAAGTAGGATGGGCAGTGCTGAGTAAAGGTGGCCAAGCCACATAAAAACAAAACAAAAACACAGATTAAAAGTATGGGCGATGTGGAATAATCTTTTTGTACACTGTGAAAATGTCACTTTGATTGGCTTAATAAAAAGCTAAATGGCCAAGAGCAAGGTAGGATTTCCAGGCACAGAGAATGCTGGGAAGAAGGGCGACGTCATCAGCCAGATGCAGAACAAGCAGCATGGGCAATATAAAGTGAAGTTAACTGAGCCACATAAAAGAATATAGACTAAAAGACATGGGTTAATTTAAATCGTAAGAGCTAAAACTAAGCCTAAGCTATTGGTTGAACTTTCATTATTTAGTAAGAAATTTCCATGTGGTTATTTGAATGCTGTCAGGCAGGACAAAGACTCATTAGCTATGGATTAATTTAAGTTACAAGAGCTGGCAGGACAAGCCTAAGCTGTAAGCTCCATGTCAATATCTGATCTGGCAGTCCCATTGAGAAAGGTCCTCTACAGGGCACTTAGCCTGTTTTTCTGACCAGTCTGGCCTGCCCCTGAGCAGAGGAAGTATACTGGGGTATAGAACTTTCTAGTGTCTTAAATTCATGTCCAAGAAGTCTTCTCTGGTGAACACCCTACACCAAGAGACTCAAGAATAAGAAGATGAAACTACTGTTGTCAGACAGACAATCCCTTTACTCGTTCAAGGTGAAGGTGCAAATCATGGATTTGTTTGTTTACTTATTTATTTATTTATTTATTTAGTATTTTAATTTAGGCTTTGGGATTTGTAGTAGTAGGAGCAGCAGGCCGCATCCCATTAACTCCCAAAATAACTACACGGAATTGTATTAATTTAATTACTACCTGGCCCATTAGCTCTAGCCTCTTATTGGCTAACTCTTACATCTTGATTAACCCATTTCTATTAATCTGTGAATCACCACGTGATTGTGGTTTACCAGTAAGGGTCTAACCTACGTCCATCTTGGACAGGAGAATCATGGTGTCTGCCACACTTCCCTTCTTCCCAGCATTCTGTTCTGTTTACTTCGCCCACTTAAGGGCTGCCCTAACAAAAGGTCAAGGCAGTCTCTTTATTCAACCAATGAAAACAACACAAATACAGGACCTCCTAAACCAGGGATTTAGCTCAGTATAGAGCAGTATAGGCCAAGTAAGCAAGGCCTACGGTGGGTGGGTTTCAAGAACTAAGTGAGATCACTGGATATCACTGAAATTTGACTTCTAGAGATTATCCTCTGGCCTTCGCATGTCAGCTCTTTCTTTCTCTTCCTGCACATACATGTTAAATAAATCAATAACAAACTATTCTATTTTGGTCTTTAGAGATAAGTGCTTAGTGTAGCCCAGGCTAACCTGAAGTTCACTCTACAGACCAGGCTAGTCTTGAAAAGACTGTGTACCTCTGCCTCCTATGTACTGGGATTGCAGGCAGTGTCACCACACTCATTTCACCTTCAACTCAAAAACAAGGATGGTTGAGTCAATAAAGAAATAATGTATTTGCAATGATCTCATCACGTCTGCCCTACCACAAATTTAAACAGGGGAATAAAGGCTGTCTTGTTCTTTGGCCAGTACCAAGGACCTTGAATGAACATACTTACAAATTGAAAACCCCACACAGAAACTCTTGAGTGACTGTAATGAACATGCTAAATGCACTCAGAAGTCATTTTAACAGCCGTGTGGTTTTGGTGAAATGTCTCTAAAGCTGGGCTCTAATCAGAAATGATGTGTCCACTGACTGACGCGTCTCCTTTTTTTTTCTTTCTCCATTGTTACAGTAATCCAAAGAATTTATCCTATGTCTCAGAGATAAATCAGTGTTACTAGTCTAGATTGGCTTTTATTGTTTCTTCCTCTGCAGGATTCGTCATCCTGTTTCCCTGGCAACAGCAACTGGAAAACCCTTTGGAAACGCAATTCCAAGTTCTGCAACAGAACTCCTGACATGAAACCTCCCTGCGCGTCGTGGGTTTCAATTCTGGGGCGCGCATCTCGCAGCAGCTTCCCTCTGCACTGGGACCCAGCAGGCCATGCAGCCTGGACAGTGATCCCAGAGGCGCCTGAGCCTCCGCTGTACGGCAGGGTCCATGCCAAGATGGCCGCGCCCACAAGCCATCTCCGCAAGGCGCCGCCATCGAAGCGGCAGGACCCTCTGAAGCGGCGCTCGGGGAGGCCGCCACGTCCGCCTCTGACTCCAACCAGGTCCTGACAAAGCCTGGGGCGGTGGGCTGGAGGAGCGCGGCGGCAGCCGTCAAGGCCGGGCCTCTGAGGGAGATGGCTGCACCTGAGCCCGCGGACAGCGATGCGGTGAGGGCCTCAGGATTTGGGGGCGGTTTGGAGGCCAGTAATTGGAGGGTGACTGGAGTCTGAAGACAAGATTTGAGATTTGTGACGTCGATATTGGATAATCTTTTGGAATGCCGGTGTTCTGAGAGATCTACGTATTAGGGTATTATGGGCATGTGGAATATTAGGTATACCGATATAATACCCGTGGTTTTAGAGACATTAGTCGAGGATTGCTGTAATTGTAAGGAATCACTGTTCTGACGGATCTGCCTAGATAGTGAGGCTTGGGGGCAGGGAAACGTCTGTAACTGTCACTAACAGCGATTGAGTCTGGGTCTAGAAAGCTGGCAAGATCAGAAATGAGGGCTTTGTTATGTACCTAAGATGCGGAAGCCCTATAAGGATTAGAATTTAGACTGACTAGGAACAGTCATGATAAGCAGCTGCGTATTACAGGCTGTGGACTATCAGAGATCTGGAGAGTTGGGTTTTTCGGAATATGTGGAGACCAGAGGATGGGGCCTTGAGGTCAGGGGTGGTGGTATTTCTAGGAGTCCGATCAGCAGTCAGTGTCTTTTCAAGTTGGTGTTTCGTGTACTATGATGGGTAGCGGAATCCTGGAAGCTAATGGGGTGAGAGTTGGTGGAATAGGAGGAGTTTTATATTGAATTGCCTATGGGGATGGTTATCTGGGGAGAAAAGATTCCAATAATCCTGTCTCCTTAGTGACGGGGTTCTTGGTAGGAATTATTAATAATTATTAAAAGTCCTTTATGATTTTATGACTAGAATCCTGAGGTCAAGAGTCTGTGAGGTTGCTGGTCTTAATGACAAAGCTCTGTGAGGTCACTGACTGTGTTCAATGGAGGGTATCGATTGTTCTGTGAAGAATGGTGGTTGGGAACTTCTGTGGAGGGGATGTATATGAAGGTTAGTGACTGAGGAATCTTTGGGTGTCAATGATGGGAAAACTGTAGAACAGACTGTAAGATGTGCACCTATTTTGAGCCAGAGAATGTTTTAAGTAGCAACACACAGAGCCAGCCTGTCTTTTTATGTCTGAAATTCTAGAAACAGGAAAGAGATCACAAGATTGCAAATATGAATGTAAGATAGTTTCCAGGCAATAGTGCCTTTTATAGGTACTATATATAATAGTACCAGGCAACAGTGCCTTTGATGAAGAAAATAGGAAAGGACAATATGGTAGATCAGAAGTGTGATGTTTGCAAGTTAATCTTTTGAAGAAATAACAGTTGATTTGAATACAAATTATGACAGGCTGTGACTAATGCATGGATCCAAGGAATGTTCAAAAGAAAGAATGCCAATTGCTAAGGCCTCAAGATAGAAATTAGGTTCTTGTTATACTAAGAAGGAGGAAGAAGAAGAAAGATGAAGAAGAAGAAGGAGAAGGAGAAGAAGAAGAAAATAAGAAGTAGAAGTAGAAGAAGAAGAAGGAGATGGAGGAAAAGGAAAAGGAGAAGAAGAAAGATGATTAATGTGTTGGAACACACACGTGCATACACACATACACATACATGCAGAAAAAGTAGAAAAACATGAAATCAGTGTTAGAAGGTATTATTATCATGTAATATCATATTGGCTAGTGTTGGATTTAGATTTTATTCTAATTTCAATGAGAAATCACTGAATTTAAGTCAGAAAGTGATTTGGTCTAAACAATACATCAAAAAGATCATCATGGCTACTTTATGAAAGATAAACTACAAGGCTATAGTCAGAAGGTCCGAAGTTTATTGCACTAATCAAAGGCAAGAGGGTATGGTGACAATTTGGAATTACACTGGAAGAATTAATATTCAAAGTACATCTAGATGTGAGGTAATAGGATGTATTGGTGAATTAATATGGACAATGGAATTGAGATCTAGATTTTTGGCTCTAGGAACTAGTGTGTAGAATTTTGTATATGTCAGCAGATGGTCCCAATATAACCCAGTCCCTAGTAAAATCCTCAAGCACCGAGTGTCTTTGGGACTTTCTAACACATTTCATATGTGTTGCCAAAACTTGTTTCTGGAAATAAGTGTGTTCTATGTGACTCTACTTGGAAAAGACTCTTGGATTCTGTGTTTTTATCCTGAATTCATCCCTTAATGATTTGCTTTGTGTCCTTTAGCTATAATCAACCATGGCTGTGACTATAATTACATGATGAATCTTGTCACTCTTCCTATTGAATCACTTAGCCATACAAGACTAATGTATTAAAAGCTGGTGAGTCTGTAAACACTCGAGATAGTGAAACTGGTTAAGAAATTAAAGGTAGGCTCTGCTTGTTGTCACTGTAAGGATTCAGGATCCTTGGGAGATGGGTGAACAGTCAATGAGAGGTTAGAACTGGAGTTTGATGACAGAGATAAGGTTTCAGTGACGGCCACTGTAAAAGAGTTCTATTGGTGTCAGTGATGGGAGATTAATGAGATTAGAGATTTCAGGACTTCTTGGAGATTGAGATCAATGTATATTGTGGAACCCCCTGATAGAGGAACCCACTGGGCAAGAGCCTGGGAGGATCTGCTGATGTTTGGTAATAGAGTTGTTGGCATCAGTCATTTTAGAATTAATTAAGTGGTTAAGGAGGGTTGTACTGTGTTGGAGATTGTGAGGGCAGTGGCACTTAGTGTCGGGGGTTATTAAGAGTGCAGACAGGAAGCCTGTGAGGTAGAGATTAGTGACACATCAGTACTGCTAGTCTGTGAGGGTGAGGGGTTGTCTTTAAATGTTAAGCAAGGATGTGATCAATAGTGGATAGTTGAGGCAAAAACAAATTCTGTTTTTCAAATCACTCCTGAATGTGGAGAATTAAGGAATTATAGACTGAATAGGAGTATGATAGAAATCAGTAACATTCAAAGATGTATTTATGGCTTTTACTCAGAAAGAATGGGAGCAGCTGGAACCTGCACAGAGGAACTTATCAATGGGTAAGGACAATTCCCCATCACTTGTAATGTGTTCTCTGCAATCCCTTCTGCCTCAAGTCTCAATGGGTAAGGACAATTCCCCATCACTTGGAATGTGTTCTTTGCAATCCCTTCTGCCTCAAGTCTCAATGGGTAAGGACAATTCCCCATCACTTGGAATGTGTTCTCTGCAATCCCTTCTGCCTCAAGTCTCAATGGGTTTTATTATTGTTGGTAGTGGTGGTAGTGGTAGTGGTTGTAGTCTGCCTACAACCACTCATTTGTTCCTAGCTTCCCAGACCCAAAATAGTCACAAAGAAACTATATTAATTAAAATACTGCTCAGCCTATTACTCAGGCTTCTTATTAACTAATTTTTACATCTTAAATTAACCCACTCCTATTATTTTGTATTTTAGCATGAGGCTCATGGTTTACCAGTAAGGTTCTGGGGCATCAGTCTCCTTCAGCAGCTACATGACATCTACTTGACTTTACCTACTTTCTCTCTCTACATCTCTGTTCAGATTTTCTACCTGGCTTCATTCTGTTAAGCCATTAGCCAAAAGCAGTTTCTTTATGGCAGTAAAACATATTCACAGCATACAGAGGGGAATCCCACATCACCTCCCCTTTTCTGTTTAATTGAAAAGGAAAGTTTTAACTTTAGTATAGCAAGATTACATACAACAAAACAGTTTTAGTCCATTTACATTTGGCAAATTAAGGAAAATGCTTTATCATCTATCCTATCTTTGTGAGTCTAAAGTTTCATTTCTAATCTATCTTTTATAATTATAACTATCTTTCTTCAACTCTATCAAAGACTCCAAAAGACTATACTATTACCTAAGTAAACAGGAGGTGCATTGTAAGCAACTTCTAAAACTCGAGAATTTATAGAGACATGTCACTGTCTGGACAGTCACCCAAAGTTCTTCTGTAATACTGGAGTATCTGTCTTCAGCCCACGGGCCCATAGTATCTGGCAAACTCTTTCATGAAGCAGGAAATTTTAAAGACAGTTCTGCCTATATTGGCATTTTATCTGTCACTTTCTTCTGTGTCCTGCAGAATGTCTGGCAGACTCTTCCATGAAGCAGGAACCCTGAAGGACTGTCTCACCTTCTTTAGACAATTTCAGCAGTCATTTTTAATGGATCCTGCATGTCCAGTTTATACAGCATACCATCAAACAGTCTAGGCAAGAGCAGTTTCTTGTCCAAATGGCTAGCCTTGTCACACTGAAGGCAAATTCCACAATGGTTTCTTCAAGGCCCACCAACCTCTCTGAAGTTCTCTGCCAGAAACAGACATGTCTCACTGTCAAGAAAAGTCTTAAGTTCTTAAAACATTTTAAATGCCATATTCTGTATGTCTTTGAAAGATTTGAAGGGTACTTATCCAGCTGAATTATATCTCTTTACATCTAGAAAACCTAACTGTCATGACTACAAGTTTGACTATTATAATGACTATCTATTAATCTGTATTTCTTAACTATACATTACATTTTTAAATGAAATGCACAAACACAATACCTTAAACAAGAACAAATAAATATAACAAAATTGACCTAAAATTTGTATCAATAGATCAAGACCAATGCAAAATATTCATCTCCATGTCATATTCCCCTTTAAATGAAAACAAACATTTATAAACAATATTTGGGAATTTGAGTGTAGTTCTCTCTAAACTGCTTCCTGCTTTTTGTTGGGCATAGTATTTTGGGGGGGTTCATGAAGACCCTTTGGGGGGATCTTGGCCCATCAAACCACATTAGTCTGGAAGGAATCCATAGGTTCTCATCTTCTGTGTAAATAAAAGCAGAACCTCTTTTCCAAAGTAACATATCCTTAGACTCAAATTTTGAAGTCAAGATACTTTTAAGATATATATGTTGGTTTGGCTTAGCAGCCCCCAGAATCAAATATCTCTCTGTAGAAAGAAAAATCAAAGAAAACATAATAATATGCATAATCTAGACTCTCCATGTATATTCCATCTTTACACGCCTTGTTTTCCTTTACTCTTTTAATCTATGACTATCTGTACTCTTTTATATTACTTTTACTGTCTCTTGAAAGACTTTGGTTTTTTTTAAAAGCTATTATTTCTTCTTATAACTGTCTGTACTCTTTTTCTTTTCTCTCCCAAGCCTATATACATATTTAAAACATACTGTGACCCATTCAGAGGTTTGTTTCTTTCTGAATCTGTCTTTATTGTGTAGCTGTAATCATTTTCTTACCAGGAGTGCTTTTAAAATGGTGAGCAACTTAGTTGCAGTGGCCCTGGATGCTGGCTTGCCTTTCTTAGCCTTTCAATATGGTGGAGGTACCTTTACTGCCAACTCTGGGACCACCAGGTGGGAGCCGTGACCACCACCTCAACTCTGGGAAGCTGTTGGCCCATGCTGCCACCAAGTAACTCGCAGCATGCTGCCCACAAACCCCAGTCAAGTTTCTTAGCCTCCTGAGAGAGTCAGAGTTGTTAGTGCAACTAACACAAACCAGAAAGCCTTCTTAAAGAGCCATGCAGGTTTTGTTGCTACTGTTGAGTCAGGAAGCCTTCTCTTAAAAGAATCATGCCTGTGCTTGCTTTTAGCAAAGAGAGCACACCTAAGAAAACGCTGCTACCAAAAAAGCTGTGCTTAACTCTGCTTTTTTTTTGTGTGTGTGTGTCTAGAATTTCTTCCCAAGACCTCTCAGGTTTTATGTGGATGTAGTCAGCCCCATATTGGGTACTATTTTGTAGGTGGAAACTGCTCATTCATTTCTAGCTGCCCAGACCTGAAATAACCACACAGAAATTATATTAATTAAAATACTGATTGGCCTATTAGCTCAGGGTTCTTATTAACTAATTCTGACATCTTAAATTAACCCACTCCTATTATTTTGTATTTTACCACGAGGCTTATGGTTTATTGGTAAGGTTCTGGGGTGTCTGTCTCCTTTGGTAGCTACATAGCGTCTCTTTAATTCTGCCTACTCACTCCCTCTCTCTCCTTCTCTCTCCTTCTCTCTCTCTCTCTCTCTCTCTCTCTCTCTCTCTCCATCTCTGTTCGAATTTTCCACCTGGCTTTACTCTGTTAAGCCTTTGGCCTTAAATAAAGCAGCTTCTTTATTAATCAATGGCAATAAAACATAGTCACAGCATATAGAGGGGAATCCCACATCAGATGGTAGTGGTGGTAGTGGTGGTGAGTCAAGGAGTTTCAATCCCTTTTTGGTACTAGGAAGGACATTTGGTGACATTGCCTTCAAAAGGCACACAGATATCCCTATTGTGAAACATTAGAAGTCGTATACGTTTATTAGCCTTGAAAGGTCCTGAAGTGAAAACTCTAGGGCTTGATTTCTGAGATGAGATGGTTGGTCTTACACTCAGTTTCTACCCTTTCTTATGAGTAGGAAATCAAGATCCCAAACAAGGCGTGATCTCTAAGTTGGAAAAAGAAGAGCCATCACTGGGAGAGGCGAAAACAACCAACCCACATAGTGTGAGCACGACCAAGAAATCAGGAGCCAATGAAAGTAAGTTTTTAGTTTCTTGGTGCTAAGTTTGGAATTCTTCAAAGAATAACTTGTAAATTTTTATTAGAACTGGGGTTACAGCTCAACATAGAGAGTGCTTCTTCACTTGTACAAGGACCTAGATTAAAACCCCAATTTGAAAAAAAAAAATCTTTTTTCTTAAAAGTTCCAGATTTTCTTCTCTTAACCAGGAAATAGTAGAAAAATACCAGAATCTGTTAGGAGAAAAAGAATTCAAATTACAAATATTTTTTTACTTGGAGATTCTAATATCTCCTCTTTCTGTGAACTTGTCCACATGAGAGGCTCATGACAAGCTCTTGTTTTATGGAGAAGAAAAAAATGGGTGAGTAGAACCACTTAATTCCTAAAACCACTGCTTGGATGTGGTAGCTATCCATTTCAGTTAGAATGGTTAGAGCAAGCCACGTGGTTCAGTGGGGTAGGCATGCATAACCTCTCTACAGGATAGATGCTGCAATTCAAAAGGTCATGCCACTGGGAAGTCCCGGGGGCATGACCTTTCATCACTATTCTGACTGTGAGGAGGGGCTGAGCCTGCAGCTGATTTCCTTCACTTAGCTCCTAACCCTGTCCATGTGCCCAGTGCTTAGCGGTCCGAAGACTCCACCTCTGCTCTCAACCTCATTCCTGTTTACCATATTTAGAAAAGAGTCCTTTTCTGCCCTCTACCCACACACCAATTCCCTAATGTATGACATTTTCTCCCGATAAATTCTTAGATTCTTCTACATCTCTGGGAATGATGCCCCTGCTTCTAATGGTTTTGTTTCCTTCCTTTCACTACAGAACTCCCTCTTCCTGTGTTCCATAAGACATCATCACGTCCATTCGTCCCTAGTCCCTGTGATGACTTGAATGAGTTGTTCCCCATTGTCTTGGGCATTTGAATGCTTGGTTCCTAGTTGGTGGCACTGTTTGGGGAGGCTTAGGAGGTGTGAACTGTTTCCTGCTTGCAGTTCAAGATGTTAGCTCTCAGCTTCCTGCTCCATGCCTGTCCCTTGCTTCCATATCTCCCTGCCATGACAAACTCTTATCTTTCTGAAACAGACTTGTTGCCATGGTCATAGCAATAGGAAAGTAGCTAATATGATTAATATAGCCAACCTGCTTACCCTCTAATGTACATTTTAATGACTTTGATTAACCTTAAATTCTTGCCCTTTCTTTAATGAGCAAGTTTACTCACCAGCTTCCCTTTCTTTGCTGATGGTCCCTTAAGGTCCCAGCTTCCCTTTCTTTGCTGATGGTTCCTTCAGGTCCTGGCTTCCCTTTCTTTGCTGATGGTCCCTTAAGGTCCTGTCTCTTTATGTTCTGTTCCTCTATTGCACCACTTTCCAACAGGCACCCGTTATGTAAGTACAAGCTCATTTCCTACGTTGGCATCTTCTAAGGCCTCTGTCATACCTTCTTATTGAAACTGCTTGTGCGGAAGTCTTTCCTTAGGAGTCAGATATGGAGTTTCATCTGCATCAGTTAGAGGCTCCTTTCACCTTCCCTGTTTTTGTCCTCTAATTTTAACCCTTTGTTCCATGATTCTCTTATCAGGTTCCATTTGTTTTTTCTTACTTGTCACCAGCATTACACAAACTAGGTTTATCTTATCCCTGAGTTCAGTTCTCAGGAGGATTTAATGAGTCTAACTTTTAAAATCATCTTATATGTTACTGATAAACATTACATATTTTCTGGTACTAGTGAGCTCCATGCTTAAGTTTCTGAAGTTACATTTGATTTCTCTTAAAATTAATGTTCTGTTTCTTTCTCAAATTAAGAAAATGATTTTCCCAGGTGGTAGTAGTACATGCCTTTAATTTCAGTACTTAGGAGGCAGAGGCAGACAGAACTATATGAGAATAAGGCCAGTCTATAAAGTGATGTCCAGGTCACTCAGGGCTACACAGAGAAACCTTGTCTTGAAAAACCAAAATAGAAAGAAAAGAGAAAAGAAAAGAAGGACGGAATAAGAAAGAAAGGAGGGAAGGAAGGGAAGGAGTAAGGAGAGAAAGAAAGAAAGGGAAGGAGGGAAGGAAGGAAGGAAGAAAAAGAAACTGATCTCAGCCTTAATGAATTATTCTATCATACTGAAATCTGTCCAAGTATGATCTTATTACATACCAGAACTCTAACTTGCATTTTCTTCATAGTGAATTTTACTTTTCATGCTTTCTTTCTTTTGGGGTAGTGGATATCAGTGTGGTATTCAATACACCACCATAAGAAGTGTGTTATGGGCCTAGAGAGATGGCTCAGTTTATAAAGTGCTAGCCACACAAGCAGAAATACTTGAGTTCAGATCCTCAACCCTCACGTAAAAAGTTGCACCTGGCAGTGCACGCCTGCAATCCTAGCACCAGGGAGGTGGAGACAGAAGCCTTGGGACTCGCTGGCCAACATGTCCAGCCAATGGTGAACTCTGAGTTCACATGCTGCAACTAAATAAATAAATAAAACGAAGAAAACAACCCAGGAATTGCATGATATCAAACTGGCTTCCACATGCATGGGCATACATATCTGTGTTCACATACACAAGTGAACATGTATACACACAGGCAGTTTGTTTTAATGTTACATGTCAAGTGGATGGGTGTAAGTCTTGATCACTTTCTTTCAAGAATGAAGTTTGCCCCTGTCTTCTCTATCATCACTGGGTATCAGAAGACTTGGCTTGGCATGGTACCTGGAAGATCCTGTTTATCTCCTTATCCCGGGGTGCTGAATCTCTTAAAAGTCCCTGGATGAAAAACAGCCATCAGTTCAACTTCTCTGGGCTCCCTACATCTAACTCCTACCAAACCTGCCTCTGCCTCTGTCTGTCTCTCTGTCTCTTCAGATGGGTCTCTATTATGTAGCCCTGGCTGGCCTGGAACTCACAGAGATCCACTTGCCTCTGTCTCTTGAGTGATGGGATTTAAGATGTGTGTCACACACCCCACCAGGAAGCAGATCTTTTAAATGCCCTCCATAAAAATGAGAATTTTAGCCCTTGGTCCATATACCCTATTTTCTCCATTTAAAATCCCTTTATATCACACATGTTTTTCTCTTTAAATGTTTAGAATTCTTATTTCTGATGATTTCCCTACTCCATTTCTATGTAGAGAATTAGTGTATGGGGAAGCCTTGTGCAGAAGGCAAGTTGTCTTAGGGAAGAGGAGCAATGTTTTAAGATTTCTTTAAATGTAATTGTGAAATATGCAGGAGAAAGATGTGAGCAAGTACTGAGACATATATATATATGTATGTATATACACACACATATATATGTATATATATACATATAAATATACTTAATATATCTTATGATTTGGCAGTTAGAATGATGACAGGAACCAGAGGTATGTGCTCGAAAGCAAACTTGAAAAACAGGTAGATGTGCACTGTGAACCCAAATGGCATAAAGTATTTCCCAAGCTAATTACTAGGAATCTCATAGCTTTGTAAAGGCATCAGGGAACTTAGAGGAACTATGAAGCTTTTGTTTACTAAGAGTGTCCTTGCTACATTGCTATGGATGGGGACAGCGGACAATCCTTTCCTGCTTGTTGTCTCAGTCATCTATTAGCTCCTTGGTTCTCCTTGGCAGACATAGTCTCTATTTTAGTTTATTTTAGCTAGCCTTAGTAAATAGAGGGATTTATTGAAGAGACTTGGGTTTATCTCTCATAACCTAAAGGCAGAGACTTTAGCCAGACTCCACCAGGAACAAGAATTGGCAACTTGGAGGTCACAGGAATTGAAATTACACACACTTTATTCTTGACAACAGATAGTCCTACATTTCTACTTCTTTCTGTGTGTGAATGCTTCATTCTTTGTGTTGAAAAGCTTTTTATTACATAGGGGAATTGTGCCTTTCAAGTACTTGGATTATGTCATCTTAATCACAAGGAAGACACTGGTGATGTCTTGCTATGTAGCCCAGGCAGATCCTAAACTTATGAAAACCCTCCTGTTTCAATCTCCCGAGTACTGGGATTAACACACATGTGCCACATTACCTGGCATAATCATGAAGTCTTTTAACTTAATCCATTCCTTGCTCAGATCTCCTTATGTCTATTTGCCTTCTATCCCAACCTTCAAGATTCTTTTTCTAAGTAGCCAAAGCTTTTCCTGATGACTACTCTTAGTTTTCTTCCCCTGACATTTCTGCAGCTCTCTCCCCTCAAGTGAGTAGAGACATTCATCCCTAAATGAATTATTTCACACTGGCGCATTAAGCTTGAGTAAGTATCCAACCCCAAACAGGGCATCTCTTTATGAAACTTACAAAGAACTTCAGTGGGAGTGCAAGAACTTATGAGAATGTCTTATTAAATTCTATTTTAGAAGTCCAACAAGATGATGATCACATAGAGGAAAAGCAGAAACCTCAAGGCAAACTCAATGAAGAAGCTACATTCAAGAAGAAAAATTCAACTAGTAAGAAAAGCAGCACATGTGCTTTGTTGGAGAAAAAAAAAGTCAGTACAAAACATGTTCCTTCAAAAAAAAGGCCTCCGAAATCTGATTCACATGGAAAGAGCTTAAAGCAGAATTTAGATTTACCTGATCAGATTAAAAACACTACAAAAAAGAAATCTGATACAGCTAAAGAACACACAAAATCATTCAGCCAAACCATATCTGATACAGCAAAAGATAAAATTCCAGCTAGAAAGAAATGTGAGAAAATATTCAACAATAAGTCACGTGGTAAAGGTGACAGAAGATGTGAGAAAGTGTGCCGCCATGGCTCGTCTCACACTAAAGAAGACAAGATCCAGACTGGAGAGAGACAGAAATCATCTAGCCATGGTTCATCTTCTAAGTCTGAGAAAGCTCCAGCTTCTGGGAAGCCTTATAAATGCAATCACTGTGGGAAGGTCCTCAGCCACAAACAAGGACTCATTGACCATCAAAGAACTCATACCGGGGAGAAACCATATGAATGTAATGAGTGTGGGATAGCTTTTAGCCAGAAGTCCCACCTGGTTGTACATCAGAGGACTCACACTGGAGAAAAACCATATGAATGTGTTCAGTGTGGCAAAGCTCATGGTCATAAACATGCCCTCACTGACCATCTAAGAGTTCACACTGGAGAGAAGCCCTACGAATGTAATGAATGCGGAAAAACCTTTAGACACAGCTCAAACCTTATGCAGCATGTAAGATCGCACACAGGTGAGAAGCCTTATGAGTGTAAGGAATGTGGCAAATCCTTTAGATATAATTCATCTCTTACTGAACATGTGAGAACACACACAGGTGAAATACCATATGAATGTAATGAATGTGGCAAAGCTTTTAAGTATAGTTCATCCCTGACTAAACACATGCGAATTCATACTGGTGAGAAACCATTTGAATGTAATGAATGTGGGAAAACTTTCAGCAAAAAGTCCCACCTGGTTATACATCAAAGAACTCATACAAAGGAGAAACCTTATAAATGTGATGAATGTGGGAAAGCCTTTGGACATAGCTCATCTCTTACTTACCATCTGCGAACTCATACAGGTGATTGCCCCTTTGAATGTAATCAATGTGGTAAAGCCTTTAAGCAAATTGAAGGCCTTACTCAACACCAGAGAGTTCATACTGGTGAGAAACCCTATGAATGTCCTGAGTGTGGGAAAGCCTTTAGTCAAAAGTCCCACCTCATCGTGCATCAGAGAACTCACACAGGGGAGAGGCCCTTTGAATGTTGTGAATGTGGGAAAGCATTCAGTGCAAAGTCACAGCTTGTTATACATGAGCGATCCCACACTGGAGAGAAACCCTATGAATGTAACGAATGTGGTAAAGCCTTTAAACAAAACGCTTCTCTTACCAAACATATGAAAATTCACTCAGAAGAGCAATCTCATGAGGAAAATTAATGTAGGAAATCTGACGACTGACTGGTTTGGTCTCATTGAATGTTAAAAGATGGTTTCAACTTGATGCAGGTTAGAAAATCTTTTTTAAGGAAATCATTCCTTGTTATACATGAGAGAATTCGAATATGGATCTTTACATAAGAGCAATGGATTAATAATAAAATTTAAACTTGATCCTAAACCTATACAGAAAATACTGTATTTTTACACTTGTTATAAATTATCACCATATTTAGAACAAAATATGAATCTTAAAAATGTGAATAAGGATTTGGGGAGATAATCAGTAAAATTATTCCTGAGCAAGTATGAGGACCTGAATTCCACTCTTAGGATGTAGGGGCATGTGCTTGCAATCTCAGAACTGGGACAGCTGAGACAGCAGAGTGCCTGAAGTCACCTGACCATCCAGACTAACCATGTGTCACAGGGAGGAAATCTGCTTTAAAACAAGATACAGTTATCCTGAGGAAAATATATTTGACATTTGGCCTGCACATATGCACTCACACATATGCACACACACACAATTGTGAAATATTATAGTAACAAATGAACAGTAAAATATGCCAAGAATTCACTAGGCTGTTGTGTACTTAAGCACCACAATTAGTATTTGTATTTATGCTTTTGCATACTTACTGCCTTGTGTAAAATAAAAGTGTGGTCATCCCCTCTGGGATGATCTAGCTTTCTTCGCTAATGTCTATGTTGGCTCTGAATCAGTAGAAAACTTACTAGTTTCTTTTTTTTTTTTTTTTTTGGAAATAGCATCATCTAGTCCTAGCTAGCCTAGAACTTGCTATGTAGACCAAACTGGCTTCAAACTAACAGAGATGTGCTTGTCTCTGCCTCCCAAGTGCTGGGATTAAAGGCTTGAATAGGAAATTTAAGGGGTTTTGTCTAGATATTGTTAATGAGAGATTAAGGAAAAGTGGAAAAGCTTAAAAAATGTGCTGGTAGAGAATGATGCTCAAGTTATGTTGTTAAGCACCGAAAGTGGATTATTGAACAGTGCATATAGTATATTCTCAATTTGGACAAAGACGGTGTGTTTGCCTGTCTTTTTCTGCCTCTTTGCATACAAATGTATTTATACTCATATATTTGTATATGAACAGACTTGTTTTTTTCGATCTAGAAGAAACTTTAGTGGTTACCACTGAACACAGAAGTACAGGATTGAGGTCTGACATTTTTATCATGTACATGTGTTTATATTCAAATATATGTTAAAATACTTTCATATGCACAAATTAACACAGTTTAAAAAATACAGCTAAGTCAATTCCACAGTGTTGTTTGACAAAGTAATATAAGGTTTCTAAGCTCATTTATGAACAATGAATTTGTGGTATATGGCACTAAACCTTGATATTGAATTCACACAAAGATTTTCCTTTTGAACACAGGTTTTGTTAACATAATGATTCACAACTGTAACAGTATTTTATTTCCCTTGTTTGCTATTAAATTGAAGAAGAATTCTGGGTACAATTGAATGAAAGTGATATTTTGAACCATCATTCCATTTTATGTCATATTCAGAGTGCTCATTTACAAATGCCTTAGTCACGAATTTCAGCTGTATTGCAACAAATGTCTCCATACCTTGTTGCCCAGTGAGCAGATATTGTTGATGGATCACTCACTCTGCTTCTCTCAGAGTCTGTTTCAGAATATCAAGCATGCATTCCAGCAGAAGGTTCTGCCTGTCAGTTTAACTTTGTTCAAGAGACCTATCTGCCGTTGCCTGCTTTACTAGCTGGTGTCTAACTGCTGTGATCAAACACCACGACTAAAAGCAACTTGGGGAGGAAAGGGTTTATTTCATCTTACAGCTTATAGTCCATCTTCCATGGAAGCCAGGGCAGGAACTGAAGGCAGAGACCTTAGGTAATAAGTGAAGCAGAGGCCATGGAGGAGTACTGCTTACTAGCATGCTTCTCATAGCTTGCTCAGCACACTTTTGCACACAGGTGGACAGCCTAGGGATGCACCGTCAATCGAGGGAGTGCAGCGCAGCTTTTCTCATGGGCCATTCTAGTTGGGGCATTTTCTCAGCTGACGTTTCCTCACACAGTCATAGTCCTGGCACATAGGAAGCTGAATCAAGAAGATCATGACTTTGAAGCAAGCCCTACCTTACTCCTTCCTATCCAAAGAAAACATCTGGTTCTGTGTTACCTTTTATATTTTCACAGCATATTCACTAACTCCTATCTCAAAAGAGCCATGGCCCAATCACTAGAACTTTTCCAGTTTGATTCAGTTCTCAGTAGATATTTTATTTGCATAGTAGTCTAGAATAAGAGTGAGTCCCAAACAGATAGGGGAGCAAATGCTTTCTGCACATACTTCATTCTTGTTCTTGTCTTCCTAACTTCATCTCAGTGAACAATAAAGTATAAATACAGACAAAGCAAAGCGTGTGCACATGTACGTGTTTGTGCTGGAAGATCATCGTATGGTTATTGTGCTCCCATTTTCAAATAACCGATTTCCTCTTGGGTGAGGAAAGTGCAGTGTGAAATCTATTTGCACCAGTTAATTCCTCACCAGATGGAAGTCTGGCAGTATGCACAGAGCTAGAAACGCCTTCATCTCTTAGGACAAAACAGTTGTAGGTTATGGTTCTGTTTACTTTTCTTGCCTTTTGAAGAACCTGTAATAGTGCCATACTTAAGATAATCAGAAATTTAGGGATATCTGAACAGTTATGCCTGTTAAGTAGATGTTAGTACTTAAAATTATGTGTAGTAAAACTTATCATTGGTGAATGAAAAGAAAATGTCTAAAAGAACTAGATGTCAGGGCTGAGGGGTGTCTCAGGAGGCATTGGGATAAAATGAGGATCTGAGTCTCGATCCCCAGCAGCTACACAAAAGCCAAACAGGCTGGCACATGTCTATAAACATGTGTTGAGACTGTGGGTGAATCCAGGGGCATATTGTCCAGCTATCTCCATGTTCGATGAGAGACCCTGTCTCAAAAACATAAAGTTGAGAGCAAGACGAAGAAGACACTTGACGTCACCCTCTGGCTGCACTAACCTATGCATGGGCAAGTACATCTGCACACACACACACACACACACACACACACACACACACACACACACCACATACACACACACCACACACACACACCACATACACACACCACACACACACACACTCCACACACACACATACCACACACACCACATACCACATACACACACACACACCACACACACACACATACTCCACACACACACATACCACACACCACACACACACACACACACACACACACACACACGAGAGAGAGAGAGAGAGAGAGAGAGAGAGAGAGAGGAGAGAGAGGATGATGATGATGATGTTGATGTGAGCAGTAAGAAAATAGAGCCTAAACCAAAAATATACAAACTTTAGTCATCGGAATTTCCTGAAGTAAGACACCGACTTTTTAAATACAAAATCTTGAATCCCACCACAGATTAATCTAAGTTCTAAAACTTATGTTTTCATTTTCCTCACATCCCAGAACAAGAGGGGCAGGCCAATTCCATCCTGTTCATGAGCCCAATGTGTCTGCATTACAGACTGGAGCCACTGCTCCTGCTCCCTTGACACTGCCATCCAGAAGCATCCCACACTGGAGGCCAAACTGCAGCTCCCATTCATTTTCAATTTGTATGTGCACCAAATTCAGCTCATAATCAGAGACTCCCAAATTCCTCTTCCCTAAAGCTGTCAGAATTCTTTGCCTAGCTGCAGACAGGAGCTGATGCATGTGACAAATATGTATTGTGTTACTTGTATCTTTGTTGTGTAACAGTTTTCTTCATGGTCTAAAGGTTTCTTTATGGTCTAACATCTGACTCAGGGAGTCCTGAAGAAGAACTCTTTACAGCTTAGAACGCAGTATAGGAGGCTCAGTGCATAATGTCACTGGATTCTCTTCCACAGGACCTAGGTTTGATTCCAAGAACTCACAGGGCAATTTACAACTGCAAATCCTGTTCCAGAGGATTTCAATGGCTTCCTCTGGTCTCACCATGGTGCACAGACATATATACAGACAAAAGACCCACTGTTGGATCACACTGAGGAGCCCGAGTTAGCACCTTGGATCAGGAGGCTGAGTTAGCAACTAGTTGACAGAATCTATAGAGCATCTGAGGGCATCTGGAAGAGATAGAGAGATGCTCCAGAAGTAGTGGGGAGGGATTTTGAGAGGCCTGGCTTTTTGTTTTGGTGGAGCAGAAGGGTGTGATTTTTTGGGAGACACCAATGAGGAGAGAATGCTAATTAGTTGTTACTCAATCTCTCTGCACTATCAGGTTTTCACCCCAGCCTTTGAATCTCAAGTCTTATTTATAAATAAGACAATAGAAATTTAGCTAAAGCTACCTTTAGAAGCAGCAACAGAATTCCTGCCATGCTGTAGCCTGAGCAGTCAGGCCAGTGCCAGAGAAGCAGACCAGTAACTTTGGAGTCACAATTGCTGTCTGAAATAGCAGTAGATTAAGGCACAGTCTCTCTGCAGAAGATAAAACAATAACCCACACATATAAAAGTAGATTTAAAAAAAGATTCAGGGTATAACAACTCTCAAGTCTCAGGAAATCCCTGAAACCATATCTACAAGTTCCCACGAGGTTATGAAAGCAGTAATGACTGCTGAAGTGACCAAACTCTCTGACCTGTTGGTTCTTGCAAGTCAAGCTCCAGGGATCTGTGAGCCCATCCTGTGCTGGGCTTTCACTATGTCACTGCCTTCAAATCACCCAAGCTCTATAAGTTACCTCTTACCCATACACCTGTAAGAACCCCTAAGAAACCCATTGGCTTCTCAGCTGGACTCCAGTGAGAAGTGACCTTGATGTGTCATGGGTTATTTAAGAGCGTGAACAGATAGTGTTTCCTGCCTTTCCAGGAAAAGTGTCAACAACCACCTGTATTCATCCCTCAAAGGTCTGCATCTACACAAAATGACAGTTAAATTTCAGCATGGCTTTGGAGAGCACATTCAAATCACTGCACAAAGAATTTTTCACTGGCCTTGTTTCAGAATCCTAGGAGCCTATTTTGTATTTTTAATTTTATTTTAGCATGTGTGTCCCAGGAAATTGTTTGAGGCTAGCCTGTGCTACCTAATGAGGTCTTCTATCAAAATGATATGAAAAATAAAAAAAAATGACCAGCAGCAACAATAAACATGGATCATGGGAAAAAGTACCTTAAGAGGGTGAGGTAGACCACCAAGATTTGGGGGAGAAAAGTGAAGGAGGCCCAGGGAACCTTGGGCCTAGTTGGAGAGAACTGAGCCCTTTAAGAAGGGCTGCTCCTTACTCCCAGGAATTCCCCTCTTGGTGAGATTCCATCTCCCCCATTACCCACCCCCCTGGATTCCAGCACCCCCTGCTCATACCCAGGAAATTTCAACTGTTACTAACAGGTAAAAGAGCCTATCAGGAGAAGATAACCCTGGCAGGACTAATAAGGGAGGAGAGGAATCTTTCTCTGGAGTGTATGCTCTGCTAAAAAATTCTCATCAGCACCTCTTAAAAGAGTTGCAAGGTTTTGCAGCTAAAGCTGAGTCAGAAATTTTGTTGCATTGGGGGAAGAGATGTTATGCCTTTTTTCCACAGGAAGCAAAAAGCCTCAAAATTATTGAAAACATGCCTTCAAAATTAATAAAGATCAGATTTGATCAGGGAAGACCTTCTAAAAATCTTGGCTACCAACATAAAGAAACAAAGAACTTGGGTGCACGGAGGTGTGGGGGGGTGTAAGGGGAGATGGGTAGAGAGAAGGGAGAAGGGGAGTATTGGGGAGAGCTTGGGGGAATGGGATGGGTGGGATGGAGGAAGGGTGGATATGGGAGCAGGGAAGTAAATATCTTAATTAAGGGAGCCATTTTAGGGTTTGCAAGAGACTTGACTCTAGAGGGATTCCCAGGTCCAGGGAGAGGTCCCCAGATTGTTCCTTGGGCAGCAGAGGAGAGGGTGCCCGAATTGGCCTTGTCCCATAGCCACACTGTTGAATATCTTGCATATCACCATAGAACCTTCATCTGGCGATGGATGGAGATAGAGACAGAGACCCACACTGGAGCACTGGAATTAGCTCCCAAGGTCCAAATGAGGAGCAGAAGGAGGGAGAACATGAGCAAGGAAGTCAGGACCACGAGGGGTGCGTCCACCCACTGAGACGGTGGGACTGATCTAATGGGAGCTCACCAAGGCCAGCTGGACTGGGACTGATGGAGCATGTGATCAAACTGGACTCTCTGAATGTGGCTGGCAATGAAGGCTGACTGAGAAGCCAAGGACAATGGCACTGGGTTTTGATTCTACTGCATGGACTGACTTTGTGGGAGCCTGGTTTGTTTGGATGCTCACCTTTATAGACCTGGATGGGGGTGGGAGGACCTCGGACTTCCCATGGGGCAGGGAACCCTGACTGGTCTTAGGACTAGAAAGAGGGGGGGAGTTGAGGAGGGGGAGGGAAAAGAGAGGCGGGGAGAAGGTGGAAATTTTTAATAAATAAATAAAAATTCAAATAAAACAATAGTATATATAGAAAAAAAAAGAAACAAAGAAAACTCAGGAGAGGTGACGTGTGTGCTGGGCCTCTACTCTGGTAACAGCTCTAAGAAGAACACATCAAACATCACATTAGCAGAATGGAAAAGAAAGATTAGAGCAAAATAAAAGAGAACAGACAAAACATAAGTTGAAGAAATGAAAAGTTCACTTTTTGAGACATGAAACTTGTAAAGCAGTAAATAGGCTAAGAGATGAGAGTCGACCAAGTTGGAAAGGGTCTACCCTACAGTTAGTGCCACAGGAACAAGAGGCACAAAAGCAGGACTGTGAAAAACTGTCACCAAATTATACCTGTAAGAAATACAGGGAATTCTAGAGACAGAAAACCCATCAGCGTTGAATTAAAAAGAAAGAAAATCTGAAACTGGTCAATGGCAAATAAGGAGACTAAATAGTCAAAACCTTGAACAAAGAACAAACTCAGGACCTAAGAGTTTCACTGGTGAATTGTAGCACACTACACCGGTTCTGCTGTGCTATGTTCTACGTGTACTAAGGTACCATGCCTGTAGCATACTGCCTATACTACAGGAATAAATGTTTCGTGAGCTGGGCAAGGGGCTGGAGATCAAAACACACAGACACACAGAGACAGCGACATGGGTCATCCTTGAATTCCCCAAGAATGCCAATTTTATTTTGTTCCAGGGCAGTTTGTATAGTGCCTTCCCTGACCAGTGACCACGTGCTCGGGATCCTTCAGCTGCAAGCCACTAGAAACCACTTCCTTGTCTCGTGCTCAGAGCAGCTGCAAACACGCTGTCCCCTCCAGCACAGGGAACTCAGGGTCTGGGGGTCCACAGTCCCCAACAGGGAATTCTACCAAACCAATGATTTCTAAAAATCATTTTAACTCTTTAGCAAATTAGAAGAGAAAATACTTCCAAATTCATTGCACAAACAAATATCACTGATACCAAGTAGAGACAAGGGCTCCATGTCATAAACACAAACGAAAGCTCCGGGGGCTGACAAAGTGACTCAGAAGATAGCATGCTTCCACATGATGGAAAGGAGGACTCGACTTGCACGGGTCATCCTCTGACCTTCACAGGCATGTCTTAGCATATTCGCCAGCACACATACTGTTCACATGCACACATCACATTATATGGGGATGGAGCAGGATGATAGTAGTAAAGATTTAGTGTGGGAATAAATCCAAGATACAAAAAAGAAAAAATATTACATAAATGTCAGGGAATTCATAAAAACAGGCACAATGGTTTCTAGCTATGGAAATGGGAAGAATATTGTTAATGAACTAAAAATGTTGACAGAAAGGTAGGCAACCTACTAGATGTGGGAGATTTTACTTTTCTCTATAATGAATTTAAGGTAATTCAAGCTGAAGTAGAAGAGTCTGGTGGAGAAAGAATTTAATTAAAGGGATACATTGTGATAGAATGCAAATGAGATGTGTGGGCTGGAAAATAGGGGATTAATAATGTGGGAAAATATATAAAGATATCACAATGGAAGGATTTTATTTTTGAGAGAGAGAGAGAAAGCAGGTAGAAAACGCACCTGCGATGGTTATTCTTGCTTGTTAACTTGACTACATCATAACTAAAACTCTAGAAACTGGATGCTGCACCTGTGAGGGTTTTTTTTTTTCTTCAGTTAAATCATTTGAAGTGGGAAGACTCACTTTTAATCCAAATATTTTGAAGGGGGGGGATGATATACCTTTAATCTGGGCCATACCTACTGGTGCCAGCCTATATAAAGAACATGGAAGAAAAAACCTTGCTCACTGTTTTTCTGCTTGCTCTCATAGGCAAGTCAATTTCCTCGTTGGCATTCGAGCCAGATTATACCTTATACTGAAGATCAATGGAGACATCCAACCTTGCAGACTAAAGAACTACTGGATTCTGGGACCTTCTAGAACCACAGTTTGTAAGCTGTTCTAATAAATTACAAATGTATAAGTAACCATACGTATCTCCTTAAATTTGAATATATATTTATTCTGTAAGCTCTGTTCCTCTAGAGACCTGATTAATACAGATCTAGAATAGAAGATCTATGAGGACAAATGTTTTAAGTACCTGGCTGGAATTGGCTTTTCAGTTTGCCAACACCTATAGTTTCTAAAGCCTCCGGTTACTGAAATCTTCACCTGAAGCTTGGAGAGCACTGAATGTCCATGGTGTGGGCTATCTTATAAACTGAAGGGTACAGATGTATTCAGCTATCCTGGTTCACCATTTGTGAGAGGCAAGGGATTCACACTTCTCTATATAAAACTTTTGACAATTTGAGGAAAAATAAGGAAAACTATGCTGGTTGATGCTCCTGACATCTCTGGACAAACTGACAATGGAAATGAATGTACTCCATGATAAAATTAACCAATTTCTAGTATGTCAGTGAAAAATAACAATGACATTGGTGATAAAATTGATCAGCTCCAGATGTGCATAAACAATCTAAAGATTTCTAAGCATGGTCATGAAGATAATCTTCTCACCAGGAGCCAGAGAAGACAAGTTGCAGAAAACTTAACTGAAGCCCTCATAAGACTGCTGTGGGACAATGGTCTTTGTCACTTGTATTATTTTTAATTAAACACTGATTGACCAGTAGCCATGCAGGAAGTATAGGCAGGGTGACCAGGCAGGAAGTAGAGGTGAAATGACGAGAACAGACGAATCCTGGGAAGAGGAAAGGCTCAGTCTGCAGTTGTCACCCAGACACAGAGGAAGCAAGATGAGGATGCCTCGCTGGAAAAGATACCAAGCCACGTGGCTAACATAGACAAGAATAATAGGCTAATATAAAATGTAAGAAAGAGTTACTAAGAAGCCTGATCTAATAGGTCAACCAGTTTATGATTAATGTAGACCTCTGTGTGTTTCTTTGGGACTGAATGGCTGTGGGACCAGGAAGGACAGAAACCTCAGTCAACAAAAGACTGACTGAATTACAACAAAAATTAAAGTCCCAGCATCAGAGGGTGGTGAGAGTTGGTGGTTAAAATAAGGGTATTAGTTAATAATGGATAGGACCCTGTAACTTGGGATGGATGTGTGTAGAAGGACCCTATCGAGGCTGAGAACTTTGAACCCTCAAATTCTCAATGGTTTTTATCTCACCCAAGAAAGCAGTTTTTCCACTCTCAGCAGATAGACTCCTACCCCCTGAAATATTACCTTTTCTGCCTTTGACTGGGGAAATCAATGCTTCATTGTCTGCTAAACCAGCAGTGACTTTCCCTGAAGGAGAAGGCAGGTAAGACAGTACTGATGCCTATCAGGACCCACCAAGAGCTGCCTCTATGCCTTTAATCAAACTAAAGGTAAAGCAGGCACATAGAGGGAAGAGAGAAAGTGTAGTCGATGAGGAGAGGTGCTACACTACAAAAGAGTTTAAAGAGTTTGCTAATTTATTTAAGCAGAAGTCTGGCAAATATGTGAAGGAATGGATTTTAAGGGTGTGGAATAGTTATAGATGGAACATAAAACCAGATCAGGCTGAATTTGTTGATATGGACCCACTGAATGGAGACTCTAGGTTTAATACTCTAGGTTTAACTTATACAGTTAAAAAAGATGTCAGAAGTTAGGAGGTTGGCTGAAACGTTTGTCAAAAGCTGGCCTAATGAAAAGGAGTTGGAAATGCCTGATATCCCTTGACTTAGTGTTTATGAAGGTATTTTAAAGCTCAGGGAAAATCTTTTTGCTGCCTGCCAAGCCCCCATCAGTGCAGGACTCAAAGGGAAGTTATGGAGCCAGCACATACTAGACTTTTTCATCTGAGGGGCTAAGGGAAAAGGACACTCTCTCTCTCTGTTGACTGAGTTTTCTGTCCTGCCCAGCTCCTGCAATCGTTAAGTCCCAAAGAAATCACACAGAGGTCTGCATTAACTATAAACTGATTGGTCAATTAGCTCAGACTTCTTATTAACTCTTATAACATGTTAGCCCATTATTCTTGCATATGTTAGCCATGTGGCTCAGTATTTTATTCGGTGAGGCAGTCACATCTTGCTTCTTCTGTGGCTGGGTCAGGACTCCTTTTATCTTCCTAGAGTTCTCCTGTTCTCATCACCCCACCTCTACTTCCTGTCTGATTCTCCCACCTAAACTTCTTGCCTGGTTACTGGCCAATCAGCATTTATTTAAAATATAATTGACAGAATACAGACCATTGTCCCATACCACTTCCCCCATTTAAAAAAAAACAAAACCAAGAACTCTGAATCTAATATCCTTTGTTTAGCTTTTCTCCTGACCATTAGCCATAACAAATTGTAACCAACATTCTAAACAAAGGAAAATATCCATAGTCCATTTTTTTGGGAATATGGGCATAGTTTTCCAGGCTGCTTCCTGCTGGCTGGGGGCACTGATAATCTTATGGGGACCTAAAGAAAATTTAGAATTATGATCAACTCATGACTGGAGTATCCTGTGAGGCTTGATCATCTCAGGCAGCAGTCTTGAATCTGTTCTGGATGTAGAACTCTGACATCTGGGTCATCTGTTCCTACCAGAGATCTCAGGTGGTCTTCCTTGATCAAACCTGATATTTTTTAGCTCAGAATAAGTCCATAGCTTCTCATTTTCTGTGGAAACAAAAACAAAACCTCTTCTCCAAAGTAATATACCTTTGATTTCAATTTTGAAGTCAAGGTATTTTTAAAATACCTATCTTCGATTAATTCAGTAGCATTTATAAACAAATATTTTTTAGCAGCTGTTGCTCTTTCCTCAGCATTCAAACAATTCAAAGAGAGCATAATAACATACAGTATCCAGACTTTCTATTTTTCATCTTTATGTGGCTTTATTTTAACTTATATTTCTTTTATTTTAATTTTTGTTTTTTTGAGAGAGAATTTCTCTGTGTATCTTTGTCCTGGAATTTACTCTGTATACCAGGTTTTCCTTGAACTCATAGAGATCTCTTTGCTTCCTCCTCCCAAGTGCTGGGATTAAAGTTGTGTGCTACCACAACCCAACTACTCTCTTTCTCTCTCTCTTTATTTTAAGGACTTCTACCTTTTGCTTGCATATATTTTAACACACTGTAAACCATTTAGAGGTTTTCTTTGTTTTGAATCTCTCTTTACTGTATATCTCTCTTTTTCTGACCACATGAGTCTTTAATTTGCTAGGCAATATGGCTAGGATTAAAGCCGTGGCATTGACAGATGGATCCAGCCCATTTCTTAACTTTCTGAGATTCCAGCCTCATGGTGGAGGTACCAGCTATAGCCATGTTTATTACTACAGCTCTATGGCATTTCAAGTCCCTGCCAGCAAGAAAGCTGCAGCAGTCTGCTCACAAACCACATTCAAATGCTCTGTAGCTGGACCTCCTGCCTGAAAGAGTTAGAGTTTGTGCTGGCAGGATGGCGCAGAAAGCTGGTATTTTAAACAGCATGGCTTTTTTCCTGCTACAGCTGAAAACCAAGAAGCATATGGTCAGCTTTTCATGAGTACCATTTAAGTGTTTGGCAGGACTTCTTAAAGGAGCTGCAAGGTTTTGCAGTTAAAGCTGAGTCAGGACTCCTCTATTAAATGAGTGTGCTTGCCTCTAGCAAGCAGAGACTACCTGAGAAAGTGCTGCTATCAACAAGCCATGCTTAATTCTATTATTTTATGTCTAGAATTATTTCTCAAGCTCTCTCAGGCTTTATGCAGATGCAGTTGTCCATGTGGATGGCATTTGTTGACTGAGTTTTCTGTCCTGCCCGGTTCCCACAATCGTTAAGTCCCAAAGAAATCACACAGAGGTCTACATTACCTATAAACTGATTGGTCCATTAGCTCAGGCTTCTTATTAACTCTAATAACTTATATTAGCCCATTATTTTTGCCTATGTTAGCCATGTGGCTTGGTACCTTATTTGGCGAGGCAGTCACATCTTGCTTCTTCTGTAGCTGGGTCTGGACTGCTTCTCTCTTCCTAGAATTCTCCTGTTCTACTTCCTGTCTGTCTGTCCTGCCAATACTTCCTGCCTGGCTCCTGGCTAATCAGCATTTATTTAAAATATAATTGGCAGAATACAGAGCATTGTCCCACACCATCTCTCTTAATGTTTTCCTTCTTTATTTTTACGTATTCTCCATTTTCTATTCTTATCTCTATCCAGAAATATCCCATTTGTTTCTTTTGATGTTTTTTTCTAACTCCTTTTAACTCTTTTTTTCTTGATGTTTTTCTTCTAACCCATTTTAGTTCTATCTCAATTCTTTCCCTTACAGCTTATATACTCCAGGCATGTTTGTGTACATTGTACACACACACACATATACATGTATATATATTATCAGGCAATATAAAAATTGCAATGTAGGTACATTCTGCTTTACAAGTGAGTGAATGCAAGTAAAAACAGCATGTTTTCCATGTCCCTCACATGACTAAACATTGTACATATTACAGGTGAAAGCATGTATGTCCTTCACATGACTAAACACATAGTAAGGTGAAAAACAAATTCTCTCAAGAACCCACATATATTCATACCCAGAAACAAGTAGGCAAGCTATTCTTCTCAGTCATGTCTTTTACTGGCAAGCTGTGTTTTGCAGTTACAGAAGTTACAAAGAAAGAACCAATTACTTAAGGTAATCTTATAAGGAATCTTAAACGAATCACAAATCTAAAGTTCTGTATGTGAAAAGGAATCAGTCAGTATTACTTTAAATCTTTAGGGTGTGTACCCACTTATCAATAGTTTTTAATATCAGTTTTCATCAGAAGATTGAGGACAAAAATGGGTATAAGGATTAATCACCACCTTTGGTCATCAACCACTTCTAGCAAGAAAAAGCGCATCAGCTAATAATGATTGAGCAGCTTTGTTCTTGTTCCTTGACCTTAAGGAGTTCTCATTCAACTCTGTGTCTCTCTAAAACTTCAGATTGTCTTCTTGGGTTTTTCCACCTCAAAGCTATTTGACAAAAATATCTTTGTCTAACTTTAAGTTATTTTCAAAGCTTTGTTTCAGTTATGGTACACTCTGAAACCTATGACCACATCTCCCAACTTCAAGGTTAAGAGTTTAAGCTAGTTGAGTTACTGGGACTCAATTGTTTTTATTAATCATTAACAAATTATAGTCTATACAACTCCTCAATAAAAACTCAAGTATTCTAGCTGTGTAGCATTTCCTTGTATATTATTTTTATTTATCAAAATTCTGTATATGCTAACATTATTATTAACAATTAGACAGTACAGCTTAGGAAGGAATCATCTTCATAATAATCCACAGGTAAAAATGTCCAGTAGAATGGGGATGTTTCCATGAGATAAACACACTACATTACAGGCAGTGGGGATTTTTCCACACCCATTCACACCATGCCAGGTACCAGAAAAAGAGCGGCAGCAAGCATGGAAAGGCACAGAAGAAACAAAAGACATTCCAGGGTCTGTGGTCATGGGGCCTTGCCTATCTGAGATTCACCTGTCGGTGGTTTTCCTCCTGGTGGGTTGACACCCTGAAGTCTATTGCCATATGCTGCTCCTCTGACATGGCCACCAGCAAAATCTAACCTTACAGTGTGTAAAGCCACAATGGGAAGGCTCACAAGACATGACCTTCATGAATCTTCTAAGATATAAAATGGCATGAGGGGCACCAAAACATTTGAAGAACTTTGTTGTTACCCTTTTCCTTGTGCCAGACCTTAGGGTCGGAGATGCTCCTGCTCAGTTAGATGGATTAAATGCAGGGGATTTAATTGGGCCCCAAGGAAGCTAAATGGTAACAATGAATCACCGAAGGCAAGGTTAGCATAATGGGCAACCCTGATGCCTTAGTTAGGGTTTCTATTTTTGTGAAGAAACACCATGACCATGGCCACTCTTAGAGAGAAAACAGTTAATTGAGGGTGGCTCACTTACCGTTTCAGACATTCAGTCCATTATCATCATGAAGGGGAGCATGGCAGTGTGCAAGCAGATGTGGTGCTGGAGTTAAGAGTGCTACATTTGTAGCAGGAAGTTAAGGATATTGCACTGAGTGAAGCCTTAGAAAAGGACCTCAGAGCCTGCCCCCACACTTCCTCCAAAAAGACCATACCTACTCTAACAAGATCACTCCACCTAATAGTGCTACTCTCTTTGGGGCCCATTTTCCTTAAAACCACCACAATAGACAAAACAATGTTCATAATGGCCTAACATGTAATGGTCAGCACAGGCAAGGTGAATTTTATAGTGGCGTGACTAGTACTAGCTAGCCAATCATTGTCTTTCCAGGCATGAAATAGATAAGAAACCTACTGCATTACTGTTTGAGCTATATAAGTAGAAAATTTCTCAAACAAACAAAAGAAGGGTAAAAATGGATTGTGACAAAAGGCAATCTTGGTCAGTGAGTCAGTTTCCAGATTGCAGCTGGTTTGCAGACCCAGAACCCCTGATTGAAGGTGTGGCCAGGTTTTCCTGAGAAAGAAACCTGATGATACACCTGGAAGTTTTACAGTTAACTTGTCTCCAATTCTTTCCCAGATGGGCGTATGGCCTTCTACAGGGGTAACTGTGCACTGGGAGAAGGAAAACAATATACTTTCTGGGGTCTGTTGAATACTGAATATTGAATTGACACTAATTCTGGGAGACCCCAAGAAACATTGAGCCTATACCCCAGTTAAAATAGGGGCCCATGGAGTTTTAGCTGATATCTGACTCATAGCAGGTCCTGTAGGTCCCTGAACTCATCCTGGGGTTATTTCCCCAGTTCCAGAATGTATAATTGGGATATATACTCAGGAATTGGCAGAATTCTCACATTGGTTTCCTGACCTGTAGAGTGTTTAGTTGAATTTCTCTTTTTTGTGGGGTGGGGAGCTCCAAAAGGGTCCCACCATGGAGACTCATTCTTAGTTGCAAATGCCTGACCTAGGTTTAGTCTATTTTTAGCCAGCTTTTCTAACTTAAATTATCCTGTTTCTCGTCTATATTTTGCTCTGGGCATTTTTAAAATTTTATGTATTTTTATTGAATGCTACATCTTTCTCTGCTACCCTCCCTGCCTCTCCCCTCCCCTACAACCCTCCCCCAAGGACCCCATGCTCCCAATTTACTCAGGAGATCTTGTCTTTTTCTACTTCCCATGTAGATTAGATCTATGTAAGTCTCTCTTAGTGTCATCATTGTTGTCTAAATCCTCTGAAATTGTAGTTTGTAGGCTAGTTTTCTTTGCTTTATGTTTAAAAACCCACTTATGAGTGAGTATATGTGATAATTGTCTTTCTGGGTTTGGGTTACCTCACTCAAAATGATGCTTTCTAGCTTCATCCATTTTCCTGCAAAATTCAAGATGTCATTATTTTTTTCTGCTGTGTAGTACTTCATTGTGTAAATGTACCACGTCTTCCTTATTCATTCTTCGGTCGAGGGGCATTTAGGTTGTTTCCAGGTTCTGGCTATAACAAACATAGCTGCTATGAACATAGTTGAGCACATGTCCTTGTGGCACGATTGATCTTGGTATTACTGGGTCTTGAGGAAGGTTGTTTCCTAATTTTCTGATAAATCACCACACTGACATCCAAAAGGGTTGTACCAGCTTGCATTCCCACCAGCAATGCAGGAGTGTTCTCTTTTCTCCACAACCTCTCCAGCATAAGTTGTCATCAGTGTTTTTGATCTTGGCCATTCTTACAGTTATAAGATGGAATCTCAGAGTTGTTTTGATTTGCATTTCTCTGATGACTAAGGATGTTGAACATTTTCTTAAGTGTCTTTCAGCCATTTTAGATTCCTCTGTTGAGAGTTCTCTGTTTAAGTCTGTACTCCATTTTTTCAAAATTGGATTATGTGTTCTTTTGGTGACCAATTTCTTGAGTTCTTTGTATATTTTGGAGATCAGCCCTCCATCCGATGTGGGGTTGGTGAAGATTTTTTCCCATTCTGTGGGCTGTTGTTTTGTCTTGTTGACATGTCCTTTGCTTTACAGAAGCTTTTCAGTTTCAAGAGGTCCCATTTATTAATTGTTTCTCTCAGTGTCTGTGCTACTGGGGTTATATTTAGGAAGTAGTCTCCTGTGCCAATGTATTCAAGTGTACTTCCCACTTTCTCTTCTGTGAGGTTTAGTGTAGCTGGCTTTATGTTGCGGTCTTTGATTCATTTGGACTTGAGTTTTGTGCATGGTGATAGATATGAATCTATTTTCATTCTTCTACATGTTGACATCCAGTTATGACCTCTGGGTTTTTTTTTTAAGCCTTTCTTTATTCTATTTGTCTTTTTCTCCTTCTTACTCCCTGGCTGACTGGTTGGCCCCTGGCACTTTCCTCTCTCTCTTTCTTTTCTTTTTGATTCTAGATTTCTCCTCTTATTTCTTCTCTCTGCCTACCACCCCTGCCTTTCTTTTCTCTGCCTTTCTATTGGCTGTTCAGCTCTTTATTAGACGAATCAGGTGCCTTAGGTAGGCAAGGTGAAACAGATGCAGCACATCTTTTTTTTATTTTTTATTGCTTTATAAATAATACCATTCAAATCCACTTCCTCCTCTCCTCCCCTCCCACTCCCCCATGCACCCCCACCCCTCCAGTCCTAAGAGAGGGCAGGGTACCCTGCCCTGTGGGAAGTCCAAGGCCCACCCCCCACCATCCAGGCTTAGGAAGGTGTGCATCCAAACAGACTAGGATCCCAAAAAGCCAGTACGTACAGTAGAGACAAATTCCAGTGCCTTTATCATTGGCTTCTCAGTCTGCCCCAATTGTCAGCCATATTTAGATGGACCGATTTGATTTCATGTTCATTCAGTCCAGCAGGATTTGGTGAGCTCCCATGAGATCAGACACATTGTCTCAGTGGGTGGACCAACCCCTCGGGATCCTGACTTCCTTGCTCACATTAACCTGCCTTCTGCTCTTCAACTGGACCTTGGGAGCTCAGTTCAGTAGTCCTATGTGGGTCTCTGTCTCTATCTCCATCTGTTGCCGGACAAAGGTTCTATGGTGATATTTAAGATAGTCATCAGTCTGGGTATGGGACAAGGCTAGTTCAGGTACCCTCTCCTCTACTGCCCAGAGTCCTAGTTGGGGACATCCCCATGTACACCTGGGAACCCCTTTAGAACCAAGCCTCTTGCCAACCCCAAAATGGCTCCCTTAATTAAAGTATCTTCTTCCCTGCTCCCATATCTGTCTTTCCTCCATCTCAACCATCTCACTCCTTCAAGCTCACCCCAACCTTCCCCTTCTCCCTTCTCTCTCCCCCCTCCACTTCCTCTACCCCACTCCTATCCCCACGCTACCAATTTTTGCCTGGATATCTTGCCTGCTTCCAATTTCCAGGAGGATCTATATATGTTTTTATTTGGGGTCACCTTATTACTTAGCTTCTCTAGGATCGCAAACTATAAGCTCAATGTCCTTTCTTTATGGCTAGAATCCACTAATGAGTGAGTACATACCATGTTCATCTTTTTGGGTCTGGGTTATCTCACTCAAGATAATGTTTTCTATTTCTATCTATTGATGCAGCACATCTTTACCTAATTAAACACACATACTTACCTTAAATAAATGCAGCATAAACAAATGTAACACATCTCTGTATAGTTCAACAAATATTCCACAAGCGGAAGCTATTATGGCTGTGAAGGCTAAATTGAAGCCTTTAGAGTTGCCTCTGCCAAAGAAAATAATGAATCAAAATCAGTACCGCATCCCTGGAGGAACTGCAGAAATAAGGACCACCAAGGAGTGGAAAGATGCAAGGTTGGTGGTCCCCACACATCTCTATTAACTCTCCTATCTGATCAGTGCAGAAGATAGATGAATTATGGAGAATGGCAATTGACTATCAAAAACTCAATGATTTAGTAACTCCAATTGCAGCTGCAGTACCTGATATAGTGTCCTTACTTGAACAAATTAACATATCTCCTGGTATATGGTATGCAGCTATTGATATAGAAATTTTTTTCTCAGTACCTGTCCATAAGAACTAGCAGTATACTTTTACAAGTTTGCTGCAGGACTATATTAAATCTCCTTCCCTGTGTCATAACTTATCTAGAAGGAATCTTGATCATCTGACTCTTACACAAGCTATGACACTGGTGCACTATATTGATGGCGTTATGCTGACTGGACTAAGTGAGCAGCAGGCAGCAGCCACTTTAAACTCATTGGTAACACTTATGCACATCAGTAGATGGAAAATAAATCCAACCAAAGTTCCAGGACCTCAGTGAAATTCTTTGGAGTCCAGTGATGTGGGGCATGCAGAGATATTCCTTCTAAGATGAAGGACAAGCTATTGTCCCTGGCCTCTCGCACCACCAGGAAATAAGCATAATGTTTAGGGCTTATGTGGATCTGGAAACAACACAGTCTTCAGTTGGGTTTGTTACTCCAACCATATACAAAGTAACTCTGAAAGCTGCTAGCTTTGTGTGGGGCCTGGAACAGGAGAAGGTTCTTCAACAGGTCCAGGCTGCTGTGCAAGCTACTATGCAACTTGCATCATATGATTTAGCAGACAATATGGTACTGGAGGTATCATTAGCATGTAGGGATATTGTTTGAAGCCTTGGCAGAAGAATTACAGAAGAGACCTTTGGGATTTTGGAGCAAGACTCTGCCATCATCTGCAGACAACATTATTCTCCCTTTGAAAGACAACTCAATCTGCTATTGGATCTTACTGGAATCTGAGCATTTGATAATGGACCACCAAGTAACCATGTGACCTAAGCTGCCTGTCATAAGCTGGGTGTTATCTGACCCACCAAGTCATAAAGTAGGCCATGCACAGCAGCAATCTGTTATTAAATGGAAGTGGTACATGTGAGATTAAGCCCAAGCCGGTCCTGAAGGCATGAGGAAGGTACATGAAGAAGTTGCCCAAATGCTTATGTTTTTCACTCCCATTACAATGATGTCTCCTGACAAGCATGTATCTATAACCTCATAGATGTGTTCCCTATGACAGGCTGACTGAAGAAGAGAAGGCTAGGATCTGGTTTACTGATGATCCTGCACATTATACAGGCACCCAGAAGTGGACAGCTGCAGCATTAAAACCCCTTTCTGGGGCAACCCTGAAAGATACTGGTGAAAGAAATCTTCACAATGGGCAGAACTTTGGGTAGTACAGATGGCCATATAATTTGTTTGGAAGTATAAATAGCCAGATGTCCAATTTTTCACTGATTCATGGACTGTAGCCAATGAATAGTCAGGGACTTGGAAAAAGCATGATTGGAAAATTGGTGAAAAGACATCTAGGGAAGAAGTATGTGGATAGATTTCTCCAAATGGGCAAAAGATGTGAAGATACTTGTGACTCATGTGAATGTTCATCAAAAAGTGACTTCAGTTGAGGAGAAATTCAATAATCATGTAGATAGGATGACCTATTTTGTGGACAGTCAGCCTCTTTCCCCAGCCTTTCCTGACATTGCCCAGTGGGCCCATGAAAAAGTGGCCATGGTGGCAGAGATGGGGGTTATTCATGGGCTCAGCAACATGGACTTCTACTCACCAAGACTGATCTGGCTACAGCTGCTGCTGTGTGTCAGATCTGCCAAAAAGCTGAGACTATTGCTAAACTTCACATATGGCACTATTCCCTTGGGTGGCCAGTCAATGACCTAGAGGCACACTGACTACATTGGACCACTTCCCCTGAGAAAGGATAACACTGGAGTAGACACTTATTCTGGTTATGGATTTGCCTTTCCTGCACATAATGCTTCTGCCAAAACTACCTTTGCTGGGCTTACAGAATGCCTTATCCACTGTTATGGTATTTCACCAAGTACTGCATCTGACAAGGCAACCACTTCACAGCCAGAGAAGTGCAACAGCAGCCCAGGACCAGAGAATTCACTGGTCTTACTATGCTCCCCACCATCCTGAAGCAGTTGGCCTGGTAGAATGATGGCCTTTTGAAGACAGTTAGAGTTCCAGCTAGATGACAGCAGCTTGGAGGGGTGGGGCAGGGTTCTCCAGAAGGCAGTATATGCTCTGAGTCAGTGTCCAATATATGGTACTATTTCTCCCATAGCCAGGATCCATGGGTTCAGGAGTCAAGGGTGGAAAAGGGAATAATTCCACTCACTATCACCCCCTAGTGACGCATTAGAAAAAGTTTTGCTTTCTTTTCCCATGACCTTAAGTTCTGTTGGTCTAGAAGCTTTTATTCCAATGAGGGAAACATTCCTTCCAGGAGCCACAACAAACATTTCATTAAACTGGAAGCTGAGACACTCCCAGAGCACTTTGGGGTTCTCATGCCCTTGGCCAACAGGCTAAGAAAAGAATAACCATGTTAGGAGGGATTGTTGAGACAGGTTACTGTGGGGGAGACTGGATTACTCCTCCACAATGGAGGTACAAATGATCATGTCTGGAGTGCAGGAGATCCTTTAGGGTGTCCATGTCCTGTGACTGAAGTCAATGGAAAACTACAGCAACCTCATCCAGATAGGATGACAAAGGGCACAGACCTGGTATGAGTCACTCATCCAGGAAAAGAGGGAAGACCTGCAGGGGTTCTTGCTGAGAGTGGAAGAGGTACAGAATGGGTGGTAGAGGAAGGGACTTATCAACTAAGACTACATGACCAGTTGCAGAAACAAAGATTGCAATAGACATGAGTGTTTTGTCATATTTTGTTAAGAATGTGCTTGTACAGATATTTGTGTTTTCTTCCCTTGATTTCTTTGTCGTGTAATATAACAACAATTAAGAGAGTATTAGTGGCTATCATATTTAAGTTTTGAGATACCAAAAGAATGTCTCTCAAGGGATATTACCACCTATTCTAAAATTTATAATGCATTTGTGGTTTACAAGGGATAGTCCCATCATGTTATGCACCCTGTTAAATATATACCGCATTTGCAGTTGTACATAGAATATAGGTGTAATTATGACCTGGTTACTACTTTCATTTGGAAATTAAGCATGGCATAAGGAGACAGATCGTGTCTTAAGTTGGCAAGGGGTGAAGCTGTGATAGCTACTCTTATTTGTCAACTGACTATATCTGAAATTAACTAAAACCTAAGTTCAGTACAGCTAGTTGTGAGAATTTTTTTCTCTAAATTAATCATTTGAAGTTGGAAAACCCACTTTTAGTCCTGATCTTTCAAGGCGGGAGAATCCAGCATTCACCTGGGCCACACGTCCTGCTGCCGGCTCATATAAAACAGATGGAGGAAGGAAGCTTCCTCTCTGCCTGCTTGCTCTCGCTCTCACAGGTAAATCCATTCCCCTCTGGATGCTGTGAATACCATTGGTTAATGAATAAAGCTGCTTTTTTCCTCTTTCAGTGCAGAGTAGGGCAAGGTGGGAATTCCAAGCAGATAGAGGAGGACAGAGTAGGCAGAATCAGAGAGAAGCCATGTAGATGCCACAGGAGACAGATGCCAGTCGCCGGACAGAACCTTACCAGTAAGCCACAACCACATGGCCATACACAGATTAATAGAAATTGGTAAATTTAAGATGTAAGAACTAGCTAGAAATATGCACAAGCTAATAGGCCAAACAGTATTGTAATTAATACAGTTTCTGTGTAATTATTTTGGGTCTGGGCAGCCAGGAAATGAACAAGCACCCTCCGTCTATACATTCCGTCACTGGCATTAGAGCCTACTTCTTCAGGATTCCAGTATATCCTAAAGGATAGCTGAGACATTCAGCCTCATGAGATCCATTACTAGATTCTCGGCCTTTCTGTTGATAGACAGCTATTGTTGGACTAGCTGGATCATTCTAATAAATCTCATCTATATATTCTGTATACATACATAAAAAGAGAATATAGAATATATGTACAAAATACACAGCATATACATATATTTTCTGTAGGTTTTGTTGCTCTAGTTAACCCCAACTAACACATATCATAAAAGCATTTATATTTGATTTGTATTGGAGAAGAAATAACAAAAACATTTGGAAAGAAACTTGAACAGAAAGAAAATCTTGCAATGTCATATAAGCAAAGATAAATCGTCTAACACAGAAGGTCCAAGAACAGGTACCTGTGGAGAAAGAATTCAAAAATAAAAAGAGAAGAATGTAACTCAAAGATTAAAAGAAAAGTAACCAAGGCTTTTTGTTGTAAGACTGAAAACTTGTAATGAAAGATGAGATTAATATTTGAAAGTGGATTAAAATAGGAGCCTCTGGAATTGGACTTGTAGATGCTGTGAACTGTCATACTTATGCTGGAAGCAGAACTCGGGTCCTCCGTGAGGACATCAAGTGCTCTTAACCACCGCATCATCTCTCCAGTCTGTTTTTCTATTTTTAAGGATGACTATAATGAGTACAAGTTTTGTGCTCTACCTCTCCAGCTACTAACTGTAAATTATATTTATCAGTATATATATATATATATATATATATATATATATATATATATATATATATGTAATACACACACACACACACACAGAGCACAAATGCATGCAGAAACTTGGTTGGTTGGGCAGTAGGGGGAACCCCTGCGCCTTGTTGCACTTGCTTCTCAGTCTCTTAAACCTGTAGGAGATAACTTTCACCAATTTCTTGATCATCAGAGTCCAGATGGTTGCTGGGAAGTGTGGCTAAGATTCTTACACTTTCATCTGTGGATGATCCTAGCAAAGCTACACATTCATAATTACTGAGATTGTGGCAAGATTACTGGGTCTGTCCTATTATCTCCAGAGTGTTAAATCAAATGGGTCCACCCCTTCAGTTCTTATGTGGTTTGTCAGTAGCTTTTGACCATTCCTTCCATGCTTTTTATATATCTAGTTAAAATTTTATTGCTTATTGGATTGATTACACAGCACTCAATTAAACTGAACACCACAGTTATTTAACACTGAATGTCATACAAATTGGTACTTCTCTGCACAATAAAACTTATTTAGTTGTCTTAAAATAAATACATGTCTGACACTAGATTTATAAATAGTACAATTAAAGACTGGAGATTCTTTTTTAATATCAATTTCAAGAAGGTCCATTCTCTGTAATCATTAAAAAACTATTAAAATTTCATTTGCATCTAAATAAAATCAAAGTGGCAACATCAAAACTGAACTTTCTCTTCAGGAAACCAATTCTCAAACTTACAGTGATGTTTATCAAATGAATTATGGAAGACAAAGCCAGGGATTGCCATATCATCCTCATAAGCACATATAATAACTCAATTTTTAGCTTTTTTATTACTGTTTTTAATTTTTTAAGATTTATTTGAGAGAGAGAATATGTGTTTGCATGCCCTGAGTAAATGCAGGTGCATGCAGAGGCCTGAGAGGGCTTGGATATCCTGGAGCTGGTGTTACAGGTGTTGGGATCTGCCTGATGTGGCTGCTAGGAACTTCACTTTGCTCTGCTCCTCTGGAAGTATCTCTGGAGACACCCCTAAGTGCTGAGGCATTGTCAGTCCCTTTAGCACATTTATAAGCATCTAGTTTTACATTTTCACATTCATGGCAAAAATATTTTTAAATTCTATTAAAAATCATTAATTATTCTTCAGGAATTAAAGTCAACAGTAACATCACTACCATTCAATTGAATCATATGCACTGCCAACACAATTTATTTTGATCTATAAAATTATATATATTGTGAATAGTTTTTTAATTATGTGCAGGATATTCCAAGGTAGAAAGTCCTGAACATAATTCATAAAGCTATTCATGACAAGATATATAGAAAATTATGAGTAATGAGGAAAGAAGAGGAAAAGAGAGACAGAAGCATGATCTACTTACATCACAAAGGCTCAGACCCAGGACCTTTGCGTATGCGTTCTAGCAGTGACCTCACTCAGCCAGCACCTATTATATCAGCCAACATCAGGTTTCAAACCACTGGCTGAAGGGGTTATTTTTATTCCATTTCTCATGTAGACTTTTTTTTTTAAATTTTTGTTTCTTTGTTTTATCTTCATTAATAACTGTACCGGTTAGTTTTTTTTTTGTTTTTGTTTCATCTTGATACAAGTCAGAGTTATTTGGAAAGAGAGACCCTCAAGTCAGAAAAATGCCTCTATAAAATTGGCTTGTAGGCAAGTCTATGGTGATGTGGGATGCCCCTTTGTATGCTGTGAATATGTTTTATTACCATTGGTTAATAAAGGAGTTGATTTGGCCTATGGCAGGGCAGAATATAGCTAGGTGGGAAATTCAAGCAAAGATAAAGGGAAACGGAAGACAGAGTCTAGAAGATACCAGCAGCTGCTGGCAAAGTATAGAATATAGTGCCTCATGGTAAAAATATTAGAAATGGGTTAATTTAAGTTGTAAAACCTAGTTAATATTAAGCCTGATCTAATAGGCCAAACCATTTTTAATTAATATTAAGCCTCAGGAACTGTGGGAGTGAGAGAAACCTCTAGTTACACTGGGGAGCTTTTTCTTGGTTAATGATTGATCCAGGAGAGCCCAATTCACTATGGAAACGCTTCTCTGGCCTGTGGTTCTGCCAGAAGAAGGTGGACAGAAGGAGGTGGGTTCACAATCTACAGGGAACAAACCAGGAAACAATGTTTCTCCATGGCCTCTACCTAATTCCTACCTCCAGGTTCTTGAGTTGACTTTCTGCCCCCGACTTCCCTTCATGATGGACTACAACCGTTTCCTCCCCAAGCTGCTTTGGTTGTGGTGTTTGCCACAGTAATTCTGTTTATCTACATAAAGGCACAGAAAGTTAGATTGTCCTTGGCCCTTCACACTTGCTAAATGCCATGTAGTTTATCTCCAAATCTCTCCCATCCCTGCCACCTTGGAAGTAAGCTAACAGAATCTCTTGCCAGAATGTGCAGTAGTTTCCTTCCCGATCTCTGAGCACAGTGGTCCTCGCCCTTCCTACACTGTGACCTTGTGTTGTGGGGACTGCCAACCGAAATTAGCTTGCTGCTATTTCACACCTGGAATTTTGCTACTGTTTTGAATTGTAATGTAAATATCTGGTATGCAGGATATCTCAAATGCCACCTCTCTGTGGGGGTCGCTACCCACGGGTTAAGAACTTCTGTTAGCACCTTATTTATCTCTTAAATCACGGAACTTCCTTTTGTTTTTTTATCTGAATTCAACCAGCTGAACTTTAAAAAGCACATGTCAGCAGGACCGTGGTGGCGCACGCCTTTAATCCCTGCACTCAGGAGGCAGACATCTCTGTGAGTTCGAGGCTTGCCTGGTCTACAAGAGCTAGTTTCAGGAGAAAGAAAGAAAGCACATTTCTGACCACATTCCCGTTGTTTTCTTAAAGTCTTATATTGATTCTCATTTAGATGAAAACCAGCCCTCTATCAAGTGCCTCATGAACCCACATGAGCTGATATGGGGCTAACTGTGCTTACAAAACTACATACATTGAATCTTTACAGTGCCTGGGAGTGTGATTCGATGTAATTACAATAAGATGAGGTCTTCACAGTGAACCCTAACATAATATGACCCGTGTCCTTACAAGAATAGACAAGAATACGGGCTGGATCAGCGGGAATACCTCCTGAAGTCATAAGAAGGCAGATGCCTACAATGTAACCCATGAGAAAAACCTCAGGACTAAACAAACCCAGCTGACCACCTTGATCTCCAAGTTCAAGCTTTTAGAAATGAGAAAGTTTAAATTTTTCCCCAACATAATATTTTTATTGTTTTGGGAATTTTGTACAAGGCACCAGTCACACTCACTTTCTATTCCCCCCAGATCCACCCTCCCACCCTTGTGCCCCCACCCTAAAAAACAAATTTAAAAAAAAACAACAATTTTTGTTGCCCATATACTCACAGCAGACATACCCTTAAAGAAAAGTGAGTCCCTTCCCACCGCTACCCATGCCACAAGAACTACATTTCAAGCATCTTTATTATAGTTTTAAGGGCTCATTTCAGTAGTTTCCTTTTTTTGGTGGGGAGGGGTTGTCACAGAAGCCTTCAATGTCTCTCATTCTCAGTTATGACACTGCAGCTACACCACCGCAAAAGAAGCTTCCTTGACCATAGCAGCCGGCAGCGGCAACACGGCCTCTGGTGATACCACAGATCTTGAACATGAACCTGGTCTGTGGCGGCGGCAGCACAGGCAATGGACATCAACAAAACCTGCTGAGGCATTGTGGGTCATAGACACCAGCATGATCTCCGGAAGCAGTATAGACCACAAAGTCTTTCAAGGAGGCATAATCCAGAAAACAAACGGTGCTTCCTCCCAGATATCTTGTTGCTAAGAAGCAGCATGTCTGGGGGCAGGACCTGTGTGAACACCACCCTGCCCTTGGCACTAGCCACCTACCTAAGCCACGCCATACTTGTAGCTTGGTTGTGAGGAGTGTGGTCAGCTAGCAGTCTCAGCTGCTGACTGCTTCGTGTCCCCTTCACTGTTGAGCTAAGTGCACCCCCAATGACTGAGCAAAGCCATGACGAAGGACAGAGGCAGAGCCAGTGTCAGCACTATGTGCTATCTCTCTGACTTCGAGGGGACTAAGGAATATTTCTGCCTGGAACTTGAATCAAATAAGCTCGTGTTTCTTGCTTTTCTCCTTGGCACTGAATACATCTTGGCATCACATAAATAACTTGAATGTTTCCACAGGCTTTCTGAATGAGCTATTTGTTCAATTAGTTGAGAGTAAGACTGAGGTCAAGGTTGTTGATTCCATTTCCTATTAGCCACTTAGTTTCAGAAATGTTAGCTAGTTAAAAATGGGCTGTTAGCTGGTTGTACATAAACCACTTAGACCTCATAACCACACACTTTGTCTAGTCATTTCTCACTGTCTTAGCTTTTCTATCACATAAACAGTCTACACGTGGTGTCAGGTGGAGGAAGAGTGTTAGCTTGGTTAGTGACAAAGAAGGTTCCTGAATTGAAGTAGAAGGAAATAGCTGTTGTTTTCTGCTATGGAAACATCTTCTAATTCATTACAACAATCCATAGCCAGGTGCGGTGTTACAATCAGTAATCTCAGTATTCAGGAAGGCTGAATCAGGAGGACTGGCACAAATCTAGGCCATTCAGGGCTACATTGTAAGTTCAAGGTCAGCCTACGTGTAAGGTACTGGGAAGAGGTAAGGGTTCCAGCAAGGTCACATCAGACCCTCAGGACTCACATTAAAAGGATGATCATGGCAGAATGAACATTTAACCCCAACACTTGGTGGACGACAGAGACTGGAGGATTGCTGGCACTTGCTGGTCAATCAGCCTAGCTGAAAAACAGTGAACTCCAGATTCAGTGGGAGATTCTCTCAAGGCAACAAGGGGAAGAAGTGATAGAGGGAGATGCCTGGTGTCCTCTTCTGACTTCTGCATATACTAGCACAGGCAAAGGCATGTGCACTGGGACACGTGTGCACACACAACATAAAGAACAAAAAAAAAAAAGGAGAAGGAGAAGAGAAAGTCACTACCCAAGTCAACCATCTACATGTTCATCCATCAGATACTTGTAGACCAGGAGAGAGCTGTAGTCAGCCTCATCTCCATCTTGAGCTACACCCACAATTTCACATTTGAAAGAAATTCATGAGCAGTTTGTTCATAGTGCCTGCCAGGAGCACATGTCTGGAGGTCTACAGCGCTGTTTATTCCTCTTTCTCTATTTATCATCCTTCCTCCATGTTAAGAACACACTGACCTGTGTAGTGGAGTTAATAAGAACAGGGGCCCCCTGGTCAGACCGTCTTGGGTTTAAATCTATGTTCTTCCATTGACAGGCTGAATGACCTTGTACAGTTCCTTAAGCTTTCTGAGTCTTGATTGATACTATGGTAAAATGAATAAAATACTACATACCAGATAGGGCTGGTGCAAGGCTGACATAAAATAAAACTTAAATACCTGCGTCTTTCTTATGTTCTTTATATCCTCACATCAAACAATATTTTGTTTCTAGTTCCAGGTTAAATGAAATTTGTGCTAATACAAAATATGTTTCTGTTATAACTATATGTCATTGTAAGCAGACTCTTGGCATAATTTCTGCTTAGAACTCTAACAGCAAATATGACTTTGAAAAATACTGTTTTTTCCTTAATGATAGGACTATGTCAAGTCTATTGGTGTCCAAAGGTCTCTAAGGTAAAAACAGCTGATGGAACTTGACTACTAACTTAGCAGTCAGACTCTGGTGTCAGTGTCCTCTGAACAAAGACTGAGCGGCCCTTGGGGGTGGTCAAGCTTAGCTTCAGAAAGACCTTTCCTGACAATCTTTAAAATTTTTTAAAACATTTATTGTTTTTAATGTGTGTGTGTGCTTGCATGAGTTTATACGTATCACATGTGGGCAGGAGGCCACAGAGGCCAAAAGAGGGTGTTGAAGTCAGTTGTGAGCTTCCATGTGGCACCAGACACCAGACATGCAGTAGCACACAGACACACATGCAAAACAAATATTCATAAACATAAAATAAAACATTTTCAAAAATGACTAATGCTACTTCCACATTCCACTTGAGTCTTAGAGCAAAGAGTCTCTACACACTCAGTCTCTCAGTTCAGCTCCATCCCTCCCCCATAGTTGGCTTTCTGATTCCAAGCCAGACTCAAAGTTCCATCTGGCAGCAGGTTGCAAATGGCAGCTCTCTATTTTTCTTGAGAATATGTTTTGAGAAATCTAAGGTTACTAAATCAATCCATAGGAGATGAGACTGCCAAGTTTGAAAAGGGCAGGAGCAATCCTTGGCCTCACATCAATAAAAGAGAAAATATCTCATAGGGGCTGAGGGAAGGTGGAGGAGATCCATAGTTTAAAAAAAAACAAAAACAACTCCACTGAACTCAGAAACTGTATAAGAACAAAGAAGCTGAGAAGTGAAGTGCAGCCACCATTGGGAAAGATTCAGTTCTGACAGAGAGACAATTTTATTTCCTACCAAAATGAAGCTGCTGCTGCTGCTGCTGCTGGGTTTGGAGCTGACTCTAGTCTGTGTCCACACAGAAGGACAAACGAGTGCCATCGGAAAGAACTTTAATCCAGAAAAGGCAGGTTCATGGGGAATAGTGACTTCTGACTCAGAAGGTGCTTCGGGGTCCTTTGAGGGGAGGGGCGCAGCTCCTCAATCTAGCAAACAAATGAGTAGCTTCAGACCGCAAAGTTAGACCATATCTAACAATGCTTGGGGTCCTTCATTCCCACTAGGAGACAGACACAGGATGTTAATTATTGTGCCAACTGATGTGAGATTTAATTCTGTGTGTGCTCATGTCCTGACCCATAGTCCAGAGTTCAAGTAGAAACATGTCCATGAGGTGTTCCTGCCCTTCCTCCCTTAACAATTTGCTTATCTTTTGCAGATTGAGGGAGAATGGTATTCTGTTGGCTTGGCCTCTGACAAAAGAGAAATAATAGAAGAACATGGTAGCATGAGAGTTTTTGTGGAGCACATCCATGTCTTCAAGAATTCGTCCTTAGCCTTTCAATACCATACTATGTAAGTGTGATGTTTTAGCTGAGAAAGAGAAAATGGAAGCCTCCCATGTCTCAAGCCTCTACACACACACACACACACACACACACACACACATACACACACACACATACACACACATATATGTATACATACATATACATATGTGTATATATATACACACACACACATACATATATACATACACTCACGGAGAAAAACATGCCCCTCACAGCTCGTACATGTATACACACATACACACACATAAATAGAATTATACCTTTCACAGTAAGTACACACACACACACACACACACACACATCACTGAGCCTGTGTCCAATACTAGAGTCTCCCATCTGACACTAAATCAAGGTTTCATAACCAGGGTTTTTTTCAAAAGTCAGAGACAAGAGTTGGTGATAGGAATAAATTCACTGGGAATGGAATAAGTAAAGGTCAGAGCCATTTCTAAAACCATACTTAATGAGACAGTATAGCACAGCTTTAAAGTATATGATAGTGAATTAAATTTTTCTTATTAGTTGTTAGCTAAGAGAATCCACCCCTTCAACTCGAATTTTCCTGCAGTAAAGGGAAGTAATAACTTCTCCTCTGCGGATTTGGGTAGGGACACATTGCGTAACATTTGCAACATTTGCAAAGCATGAATTGATGCAGACGTGGACATCTGGCTGACAACGGACCTGGTGCTGGGAAGTCGTCGGAGTTGTAACAGTGATGCAAAGTGATTGTCATTATTTTTTAAATACTGGGCAAATATGTGATTACTAAAGCATCAAATATAAGTAAAATAGCATAATGAAGGTCTTTTGTTAATTTTACAATAATAGTCAAAAGTTAAGTGGAATCAGAAGCTGGAGATACAGCTAGAGCAGAGACTGAGGAAGCCTGCTATAACAATTTCCTTCAGCACCAACTTGCTCTGTTTTACAGTATAAATGGAGAGTGCACCGAGCTGTATTTAGTTTGTGACAAAACAGAAAAGGATGGTGAATATTATGTCAAATGTAAGTATATAAAAAAATCTATATATCTGTTCATAAGGAATTTAGTAAACCCTAGTATCTTATTCATGTGTGTGTGTGTGTGTGTGTGTGTGTGTATGTGTGCGTGCACGTGTGTGCCTATGTGTGTATATGTGCGTGTGTGTGTGTGTGTGTGTGTGTGTGTGTGTGTGTGTGTGAGAGAGAGAGAGAGAGAGAGAGAGAGAGAGAGATGCACATGGCTAGGCAAACTTTCTATTACTAAACCACACCCGCAACCCTCTTCAGAATCCCAGTTGCTTCCTGATCATTGTTTATTTAGCTAATGTAATAGGGGCCAGCTTGCATCCCGGCTACAGGTAGATGGAACAAGTATGGTAAGATGGCTCTTTGTCTCCTGTCATCTCATTCTGCCCCAAGGGTTGCCACCAGTGCGCATTACTCAGAATGTGACAGCAGGTATGAAATACAGAGACATGTCACTAGAAGCTGCTGAGAGAGGTAGACAGGCCTCAGAGAGGGCAAAGGAGGCTGAGTTGCTGTTGTTACTAACTGTTCAGAAGAGGTCCATCTACCGGCATCCCTTCTCCTAAAGTTACTTCATGTAGTCAGAGACTGTCATTCATTTCCAGGCGCTCAGACCCGAATAATCACACAGAAACCATATTAATTACAACATGGTCCAGCCAATAACTCAGGCGTATTTTTAGCAAGCTCTTCCATCTTGAATCAACCCATTTTTATTTATCTGTGTATTGCCACAAGGCTGTGTCTTACTGGGTAAGGTTCTAGCTGGCATCTGTCTCCCTTAGCAGCTACAGGGCATCTCCTTGACTCTGCCTACTCTCTCTCTATCTCTGTTCTGATTTCCAGCCTGGCTTTACTCTGCTAAGTCATTGGTCCAAACAGCTTTATTCATCAATAATATAAGGAATCAATAACATATTCAGAAGGACATCCCATATCAACTTCATGAAGTCCGAAGAGCAACAGATAGAAAGCTTCAGACATTTCCCATCATCCCTTTTAGAATGTGCATTTTAACTTTTTTATATGTGGGGTGGAACAAGTGAAAGGTTTTCATTATTTCCTGTGGAACAAAGGACTTCTGTGCTGTTCCATTTCTTCCACAGATGATGGAGACAATATCTTTAAGGTACTTGCTGCAGACTATGATGATTATATTATACTTCATCTCAGAAATATCAACAACGGGGAAACGTTCAAGCTGATGGAGCTCTATGGTAGAGTATTTTCACACAGACACTGATCTTGGGGTTTGAAAGGAAGAGAAGAAATAAACCCTAACTCTAACATGATCTTTCCAGCCTGACCCTGAACTGCCTTTTTCTTATATCCTGAAGAGAGATGCTTACCTCTGTCAGCCCTTAGGCTCAGTGGTGGAAGGACTCTGAAATCTCTCAGTGTGCTGGAAAGATATTCTATGAATGTCAAATTCAGGACAGGTCACATCCATGACTGTCAGCCATGCTGTCCATCTTTTTCTCATCCTTCTGGAGGAGCCCTGCCCCATCCTTCAGCTCAGTGAATGTGGTCACCACATGAAATGCAATCACTACTGTCACTGTTATTTTTCACAGGCCGGAAACCAGAGTTGAGTTCAAACATCAAGGAAAAGTTTGTGGATCTATGCAAGAAGCATGGAATTGTTGAGGAAAATATATTGGACCTAACTGGGGTTGGTAAGTCAAGACTCATTTATTTTTCTCTTCCTGAATTTTATATCATGATAAACCTAAGGGACTGCCAACCAGATATGTGTTGCAGCTGAAGAAGCATCTAGTTTCTCTTGGGGAAATAAAGTGGTACCTGATACATGAATGTGTTCTTGTTCCCACCCTGCAGATCGCTGTATCCAGGCCCGAGATGGAGGGGAGTCTTGAGCCTCCAGGTGGGTAATTTTCAGGTGAGAGTGAAGACAGGGTAGGCAGGAATGAGGACCTTCCAAAAGCATTAGTACTGTGCCCTAAAATAACAATAAAAATAATTTAATAAGGAACCTTTGAGGAGAGCTTAAAATTTGGCTTCAAAATACCTGGGTCTGTGATTTAGTCTTACCATGACTTTAAATAAGTGACCCAATCAATCAAACAAGAAAACGAGGATGCATACTTTATATATGCATACTTTATATATGCATACTTTATATATACATACTTTATATATACATACTTTATATATACATACTTTATATATACATACTTTGTACAGTTGTGTGAAAATGGCTCAGCAATGTCATTTGAGTATAGATGCTCATCAGTGTGTGTGCTCTACTTCCCTCCCATTCCTTATAATAACATCTCCTTTGAACCCTGTATAGCCTTGACTTCTTACCTGGGGATGGACCTGCCAAATCTGCACTTCTCTTCCAATCTGGAGAGCACGCTGAGTTCCCTCATCTGTCCTCTTTCCTATTTAGTCCAAGATGCCACTCTGATAACGTGTGAAAGTCTTTGAAAAGTAACCAAGGCTTTTATCATTATTTTTCACTTTACTGAAAATTCTTCAGAATTTTATGATGAATCATTTCTCTGTTCCACCAGCCAGCTCCCAAATAATAACACAGAGACTTGTTATTAATGATGGAAGTTTGACCTATAGCCTGGGCATGTTTCTAACTAGCTCTTATAACTTAAATTAACCCATTTATATCAATCTACATCCATGCAGTTTCACCTCTCTTCCATCTTGCACCTCCTGGTGACTCCATTCCTTCTTCTTCCCAGAGTTCAGAGTTCTCTCTCTCTCTCTCTCTCTCTCTCTGCCTGGAAGTTCCACCTAAAGCTCTTGACTTGTGATTGGGCATTTATCTCTTTATTAAGCCAATCACAGTGACACATCTTCACATACTGTACAAATATCCCACAAAAGAGTTTCTTATATCAAAGATAGTGGAAATAAGCCTCATATCTTTCATTACTTCCTTTTATTTTTCATATGTCACCAATAAGGAAAAAGTCATTTATTCTATGCCTTTCAGCCTTGTATTCTGGTAAGGAACATCAGTTAGACGGCAGGGAAAGGTCTGTTTCTTCATCATTTGCTCTATATAATAGAATGGCTCTATGTCCTGAAGTCACCCCAAACAATGCTTAATGAGTTTCTGTATTCTTTCTTCCTGGCTTACTCAGTGTTGAATGGGGACTCCTCACCTGGACTCCAGCATCATCCCTTCCTGTCCACACACCACCCTGTGACAAATTCTGCGATCTGATTCCCATTGCTGTCCCCCAGAAAGTGTAATCTCTGCATCTCCAGAATCTTCCCTGATTACCTAGGACAACTCATCTAGAGTCAAAGGTTTTCCTTTAAGTTTCTCTTTGTCATGCCCATGACAACTCCATGAATGTTTCCCTTTCCCTGTTCAATAAATGAATACACTTGCAGTTTCATATATGTCTCTGTGTCCAAGAAAATGTAGGACTGACAGTGAGTGAGTGAGGGGCTTGCTGGGTCCTATACTCAAGATTCTTCCTCATGTCCCAGAATCTAGCCTCGGTTTCAGGATTTTACCTCCTCTTCAACAATCCCAAGCCCCAGTGCTGCCTGTTCTTTGGTTCGCCCATTTTAGTGACCTTTTAAGGGGAATAGGAACACAGACTTGCCGAACACTTCCTCCATCCATAGCATCTCTTTTTTCAACAGAGCATGCTTCTGAGGCTATACCTGCTCAGCATTGTTCAAGACATGCTCTGTGGAAAAGAGAATGGTTTGGTCACTAAAGGCACAAAGACTAAAGAGAAAAGGTCATTTACCTAACCCCATAGCATGCTCTGACCCCTGATCAAGTGATTAAATAATATTTAAGCTCATGACTCCTGATTCAAGTTCTTGTTGTACTTTGCTAAAATAAAACATATTATAATAATGCAGATTTTTGTATTGAGAAAGTCAACCAATTATGTTGGAACCCCCTCTCACTCCTTTCATCCCACACCATGATGGACTCTACTGTTTCCTAGGTTGGCCTGAAATTCCTGGGTCCAAGTCATTCTCTGGCCACAGCATCCTAAGTGTCTGCAACTACATCCATATACTGCCAGGTGAAGAGTCCAGGCATAAGAAAATAAAAATGTAGAAATAAAGAAATATAAAGTTATAAGTCTAGGAGAATGAGAACAGACTATCAGCAGCTTTCTCAGCAGATCAAGGATCATTCATTCACAGTGAGCTATTTTCTCAGATGCTTGGGATGCGTAGATCATTTTACAACTGGCTGTTTTATTTACAAGGCCAGAGTGTCTCTCTACAAATTAAGAGCAGTGTCCTGACCATCCTTGATAAATGGCAGATGTAAACTGAGTTAACCTTTAGGAGACAGAGATATGTGACCTCTGGGTTAGACATTGTCTCTGTTATGCGAAACTGGCGACACCAGAGGAGAGGCATAAGACCCCAGTTTATACCCGGAGGTACCAGGAGACAGTGGATAAATACAAAGGTTTAATTAATGAGCTCTGATAATGGAGGTTATAAAGTATGGCAGTCAGTATCTGAAGATTTACCTGGAAATAGTGTGAAAGGCTTTTCTTCTAAGTTCTCAGCCCAAGAACCAGTTAATCCTAATTTATTAACCTTCTAGTGTTACAAGCAGCCCCTTTTCTGACGAACTGCTAAAGATATCTGTTTTCTCGCAATTAGTGACTTTCGTTGTAGTCTCCCCTAAAACCTATTTCATGATGGCTGCCTAATTACTCATTGACATTAGCACTCACTCCCTTCTTTAGGGTCTCTGCTGACCAACCCAAGGGTCAGGGCAAGGTTGTAAAAATTCTTTTGTTCAGAGATAATGCCTGGTGCCCCTACTATAAAAAATAAGTTCAAAAACCGGCCTTTTGCCACAGCCTAACAAACACCATCTCTGGCTGTGGTCTCAGCTAGTTGATAAGCTTCTGTGTCCCACGGTGTTTTATTTTTATTTTTATTTTTAAGTTTGCTTCTGGTTATCCTAGGATCTGGTTTCTGGAATAAAGTTTGCTTCTGGTTTATTAGATTTGGTGGTGTTCTCATCTTTGCGTGACCCCCCTGGACCCAACACCAGGTCCAACTTTTCATTTCTAATCTTGGCATTTAAGAGACAAAAAAAAAAAATCTGTACACAACCTAAAATGTCCTTGAGAATACTTAGAAAAATAAATAACAGCTTTAATCCAGTACTCTGTCAATCCCAGGAAAGCCTTTGTCTGCTCCCAGGCCTAGGTGGCAGCTCAAGTTCACCCTGAAGCTGCTGCTCCAACACCACTTTGTGGAAATGAGTCGTGAGATAGTAAAAATGTTCAAAGTCAAGGAGAAAATCATAACCCCAGACACAGAGCAATCCCTTTCTAAGGGATGAGGGTTTGTAGAGTAGGCAATTCTTCATGATCTGGGGTCTGACTACAGCTAATCAAGCATGCAGGATTGGGGGCAAATGTCACAAAGGCCTCAAGGATGACAGAGGAGGATGCACCCCGCAGAGGAACAAAGGCTGAGGCAGAGTGATTTTGCCAACAGCTCCTCACCTGTAACACCCGATTCTGTGTTACCCTCTCGGTACAGTTCATCTGCGACTGTACCATATGCGAGTCAGGCAAGGGCCTGGAGATTGAAAAAGCACACAAGAGACCTGGGTCATTTGAAAGGAGATCAGCCGAATGCTAGTTATTCAACTTTGTGGAAATCCTTATATATCTAGCTGCTGCACAAGGAGTTTCCCCCAGGCAGGTGGGAAATTGCCACACCAAAGATGGAGTAAACAATGCCCTACAGATAATCACTGGGGGGGGGGGTGGGCAGAGGGAGCACAGAAACAAACAGAATGTTTTAGCTGGCTGACCAGAAACTGTCCTCAAGATGAACCCCAGGAGCAGGGGTAGACCTGGGCCCTACACTCACCCTTACCTGGACGTACAAGAAGGAGACAAGTACCTGTGACTGCAGAAGCAGGCTCCACCCATATGAGAGATCAAAGCAGCTGCTGACACTGTGGGGCTGGCCTGGCTTTCAGATCTAAAAGCCTTCATTTCAGCAAGCTGGTCTGATGCTCATTGCTGGCCCACAATGTCTTGTTTGTCATAAGTAACCTCATAAAACAGCAACACCAGGCAAGATCATTTGCCGTCTACAAACATGCCTGTCCTCTGGCTACAATGAGTGACAGCTACTTCTCTACCAATTACAGAGTTAGCTTGATGACTGTCTTCACTTACAGATGGGATTCATTGGGCTCTCTAATCACTGAGCTGTCGTTGTTCTTCAATTGTACTGAACCTGCAGCCTCCTAAGACATTCCCACATCCTATAGCAGGTTCCTTGTTTCATTCTTTTTTAAAATATTGCCTTTTGTTGCTTGTGTGTGTATGTGCATGCATGTGTTTTAGGTGTATGTGCACAAGTGCATATACATGTGCATGTGTGTAGGTCTCAAGTGTCTCCCTCTATCACTCCCCACCTTGCTGTCTGATGTAGAATCAAGAGCATAAGCATAAGAATCATAATTTGTAGGAATGCGACTAGCCTGACTGGCCCTCCTGCCTCTGCTTTCCCAGTACTGGGATTACAGGTAGGAACCCCCATTTGTAGCTTCTTCTGTGGCTGCTGGGGATCCAAGCTCAGGTCCTCAGGCTTTTAGGGAAAATACCTTACTGACTAAGGGAGCTCCCCAAACCAGGTTCTTTCTGTGATGCCTCTGACTCCTCCTAGAACATCCTTCCCAACTTCAGTAAACCAATCTTACTTACTTACAAGTATGATCCTAGGGTTGTTTTAGTAAGTTGATACTAAAATTTTGAGATAAAACAAAGATTCCTCCATGACTTGGAAACACCAACCTAACTCATAAATGCAATGCTCAGTTTGATCATGTGCACTCAATAGATGACAAAAACAAGGAAGTCTTCAAACTTTAGTCTGAACCATCAGAACAAGAATGTTGCCATTTCTCTAAGTCTCTTGGGAGGATAGACTTACTGGAGAAGGAAAGGTTCCAGTCTTAAAACTGTATATTTAGTTAGGTCACTATAAAAAGGCTCCAGGGCAAGGAAGATGACTCAGTTGATAAAGAGCTTGCTATGTAAGTGTGAGGATCTGAGTTTGATTCCCAGACCCACATAAAAGAGTGGAGCTTGGTGAAGTACAGTGGCACATGCTTACAACCGGGAGGTGAAGACACGCAGCTCCGGAGGGCTCTGCTGGATGGCCTGCCTACACAGCCTCTAGCTCAGCCAGTTTGGGCTCCAGCCAAACAACAGACTTGGTCTCCAAATACAGTGGACAGCCTCTGGCAAACAAGACTCAAGGTTGACCTCTGACCTCCACACACACATGCAAACCTGCACCAATATACACATACATATGTGAACACCCACAGACATGTGTACACACACACAAAGAGGCCAAATCATAATCCAATATGGCTCAGTAAAGATGGAATTAATTTCTTTCTCTATGTATTCATTCAGGAACCTGGTTCTTTCTCTATATTATCCCCATGGGACATGTCCTCATGTCCTCATCCACATGGTACAAGAGGAGACAGTGGGTGACCTTGTCTTCTGTTTACTCTACTCTGGCTCTGGATCCAGGAACTTCTGCCTCTTATCCTCCAAGGCCAATCCCCGTTTCCTGTTTCTTCAGATTTAGAGCAATGACCCTGGGGATTAGCGTCAGAGCTTCATCAAAGGCCAGGCATGAGTTTCTGTTGGCAATACAAATTCTTCACAAACATAAAGGATAGTTTCTGTGTTTGCCACTCAACCTCTCCACGTGTAGTTATCCAATCAGAGTTTTAAGACTAGAAACTCTTGGAATTTTCTAGATTGACTTCTAGGACCTGCCTACTTCCTTCTGAAAGACTCCCGTGGGCGTCTTCCTTCGGGAGAGACCCCGTACCCAAAGATCAGTCGAAAACACGCAGCCGGATGCAACAGCAAGAGGTTTATTGGATGATACGCAGGTACCTGGGGCGACAAGTCGTTCGGAGGACTTGCGCGCCTGCAGGTTGGGGGTGAGGGGTTCTTATAGGAGAGCAAAAAGCGAGGTTTACAGAAGCAAGATGCAGGGTGGTAAATTTTTAACCTAAATAACAATGAGGGGACTACTCAGCGGTTTACTGTTTCTCTTATCCTGCCCCCCCTTTCCTGGCTGGCGACTAGATGTCTGATTGCACAGTCCCTGACTCGTGAGAGCCCCGCTTTATACGTGACTCAGGCCTCGCAATCCTCTCTTTCTTTGTTCCTATGGCCAGTCCATAAATCCCTGTCTTGCAGCCAGATAAGGCTGTCCTTGCTCTAATCTCAGGTGTCTTTGCTTTAGCATTCCGGAGGCCCTGAATTCCGGAGGTCTTTATTGAAGCTTGTTATCTGCTCAGCATTCCGGAGGCCCTGAACTCCGGAGGTCTTTAATGAAGCTTGTTATCTGCAAAGCTTTGCAAAACGTTATAACTGTGGTTAAAACGAGTTGGGGTCCTTCACTTCCTGTCTCTTAAATTGATGGTGGCCATCTTGAAGTCATCTAAAATAACAGACTTGAGTGGAGTAGCTCTTTAACCCTTCCCCAGCAGTCCCAAAGCTCTCAGTAGCTGTCTTATCACTTCACAGACATCATGTATACTGCTTCAATTCAGGATGCAGAAGCAGGGACTTTCAATCAGGTTGGAGTGAGGCTTCAGGCAAGGAAGGCCTGACTTAGTAAGACTCACTTCCTGGGAGGTGAATCCTCCACATTCTATAAGGCTGATTAGGTGATTAAAACTTCAGTGATTGTAGAGTCAAATGCTGTAGGTCCAGAGCTAAATTGTCTTGGCTATCATCAATTCCTGAAATCCTTCATTCCCTACATTTGCATGTGACCCTAATATCCTCGTGACTTTTAGGTAAAATAAGGTCCTCAATTTGATGTGATCCATCTACCTGATGTTCCCACCAAAACGTTTTTAAAGTATCTTGATCTATGATTTTCTTTGTTATGTTACTATGGAAATGCATAAAACTGTTGTCATACTGGAATATGCTATTTGGGGTAGTCTAAAATTGTGTTCCTAGGCAACTATTACAAAGAAAACATTTAATTGGGATGGCTCACTTAGAGTTTCAGAGGTTCGGTCAATTTTCATGACAGGAGCATAGCAGCGTGCTGGCAGATGTAGTGTTGGATTTGAGATGCTACATCCTGTAGGCAACAGAAAGCCAATTGACAGTCACATTGAGGAAAATTTGAGCAAAGGAAGCCTTAAACACCCTCCCCCACAGTGACACACTTCCTCCAACAAGGCCACACTTCCTAATAGTGCCACTCCCTTTGGGAACCATTTTCTTTCAAACCACTACAACTGTGTTAACTAAAGTACTCTCTGGATCTAGCAATTTATTTATTATTGTTCATTTAGGGAGCTGTTATGTATACTACAGATCTCCTCAGGCATCTTCTACACATTGCCCTGAGTAGACTTGTCCAGCTTCTGTGTAAAATTTTTGTAGACAACTCAATTTCTTTTAATTGTTTTTGTCATTAAAAAGGAAATTTGTTTAATTTTATTTTATATGTATAAGTGCTTGCTTGCCTGTGTGTATGTGTACCATGTATCTTCATGGTACCTGCAGAGGCCAGAAGGGGGCACTAGATTCCTTGAAACTGAAGCTATGGATAATTTGAACCACCCTGTGTGTAGATAGACCTTTCTGTGTCTTGGCAGCTGCTCCCAAATAACCATTGAGAGACTAATTATTAATTATAAATGCTTGGCCAATAGCTCAGGCTGGTCACTAGCTAACTCTTACATTGCTTGGTCAATAGCTCAGGCTGGTTACTAGCTAACTCTTACATTTTAAATTAACCCATATTTCTTTGCTCCCCTCTGTCACATAGTAGTACCTTCTTTCAACACAGTACATTCATCTTGCTTCTCTTTGTGTCTGTTCTTGACTCCACAGACTCCACCCTACTTTTCCCAGCATTCTCTCTACCCTGAAAATTCTGCCTAGCCATCAACCAATCAACTTTTTATTAACACCGACAGCAGCACATCATCACAGAGTACAGAAGGATTATTCCACAGCACTGTGGGTGTTGAGAACCAAACCTGGGTCCTCCACAAGAGCGGAAAATGCTCTTAAGCTTTCTCCAGTCCCTTATCTCTCCTTTAAGTCAAGTTTACCCACTATTTTCTAGAAAGTAATGTTTTTCCTTTTTCCCCTTCTTATAATGAAGAACAATTAAACTACACTGGTGACATTGCAGATCCATTCAAGTCTAGATAAAGACCATACTTTTAATATACATTGATGAAAGCAAATGAAAGACCTAATGATTCATTCTGTGGGATTCTTAGAAAGTCCTTGTCTCAGTGATAAGGAAATGTTCTTCCTACATTCAATGATGCTCTTGCCTCACTTAGTAAACATTAAAATCAAGATTTAACAAAATCAAGTTGTTTGTAAGTAATTAACTTCTCAGAGCAAGTTCAATAACACTGATAGACATATAAATGGGCCACCCACAGGTTCTGACAGTTAATTTAAAAAAAAATAAGCTGCCCATAGAGAAACAGGGAAATACAGTCTCCAACGAGAGGAGAACAAAGCAGAAGAGACTGATGCTGTTCTCAGCATCAAAAGATTAAAATAGTGGCCACCTTCTTTAGGAAAGCTACCATGTGCTGGCTGGTGATTCTGAAGGGTGTCCACTAGGCAGAAGGAAAACAGGAGTCTATACAGAGCAAGGCAGACCTGGAAGCCACAGGTGCGTGCCCCACTTTTTTTTAAAACCTACATTCTTAAAAGACGTTGACTGTTTAAACAACACAACAATCGCATATTGTGTTGTTCTAAAATGTAGAGGGGAAATGTGTGATAAAAAGAGAATGAAAACTGCACGGTTTCGAGTTCTAATTCCAAGGGTGCTGATGTAACAACCCTTACAGATGGGCGACAAATAGTTAGGAATGTGCTCAGACCTGGAACCCTAGTCAGATGAGAAAATAAAGACTTCTAACTAACAAGCCAACAAGGAAGACAACAATAAATTAAAATAAAATTTTCATCCTGGTGGTGCGTGCCTGTAATCCCAGAATTTGGGAAACTGAGGCAGAAAGATAAAATACATTAAGGTCAGCCTGGGCTACCTGATGAGTTTGAGACAAGCCTAAACTATGCAATGAGTTCTAGGCAAATTGAGGCTATCTAGTGAGACCATCCCCTCTAAAAAACAAAGGAGACTGGGAGGAGGGGGGGAAGGGAAGTAGAGAGGAAATGAGACAAGTGAGACAGACTGAAAACAGGCAACATATGAAAGGTTTCTAACTGCTGCCCACGAGCCCTCCAGCCCCCGGCCAGCCCCCTAAGCTGCACTGAATGGCTCTTCAGAATGCCTTTGGCTATTGCTAGATGAAAGTCTCTACTAGGGAATATGAGCAAATATGATTTGTCAAAGTAAATTTCCTCCAGAAAGTCTTCTCCTTTCCACAAGTCCACCAATTTCCTTTCCTGAGTGTTCATGGATTTCCACACCTTTTCCAAAGTTCTGACTGGCTTGGAACTCACTATATAGACCAGACTGACCTTGAACTCACAAAGATGGCCTGGTTCTGCCTCCCCTGTGTGGCCAGGCATATGAGAGTCCTGAGAATAGCATAGTCTGTTGACCTCATTCATCATGAACGTGCTCTCTTCCTTTGTCACCTTTGTCCATAGTGTCCGTGACTGACACCTGACTACATCCGACAGAACCAGATCCACCAGTTTAGAGCTAAGCTTTGTTTCCAGCGTTTTAAGTTTTTGCTATGGAAGTTTTTTGCTGCTTCGTGTACATAAGTTTTCTGTATTTTCTCTTATTATCTTCATAGTTTTATCTATTACATTTAAATGTTTATTAACTTCCTTCATGTTACTATAAGAAAATGTCTGAGATAATTAATATATAAAGAAACAAGACTGTGGTGGCACACGCCTTTATTGCCAGCACTCAGGAGACAGAGGCAAGTGGATCTCTGTGAGTTCAAGGCCAATCTAGTCTACATAGTGAGTTACAGGCTAATCAAGAGAGAGAATTTGAGGTATTTGGACTCATAATTCTGAAGGCTCTGATCTAGCATCAGATGGCTCACTGCATTCAGTCTCTAACAAGGGTAGCACATCCTAATAGAAGCACATAGTAGAGGGATCTACCCTCCACATAAGAGGCCCTTCAGGGGCACCTCTCCCCCACCATGACCTAGGTTGTCCACGAGCCCCACATACTTCATAGTGCCACCTTAGGGACAGAGTCATTAGCACGTCAGCTTTTGAGGAGGAGTCCAGTTTTATGTGTCAGGTGAAGTAGGAGTCTGGTTCCCCAGCATCTTTTATTTTGCTCACTGACTGTTACTGCGACCTCTCTCATAGTCAGTCTAATGTCCTGGGAGATTCTGAGTATTTAGTATTTAGATGCTGTATATGTACCTTTGTTTTGCATTGTGACCCACAAGATCTAACCTCTCTCCTACCAGCTCTTTGGAGACGGGCACACGGATCTCCTCCTCCATATGTTCCCTCTAGCAGCTGTACACTGTGGCTTTGTTCCACACTCCCTTCCCTGGAGGAAACAAAACTGTCAGACTAGAGCCATGAATGTGCCTCAAATGAAACAGGCATTGGGTGATATGATTTGAGGAGCAATTTTATTTTAGTAGTCCTGATACTGTTCCCTTTAATACCACGAATCAACTTAGTCCAAGTAAAAGAAAGTCAGATTAATGTCAAATAGATCTCTAGAGTAAATATCAAGCCAGGGCATTCGCAGGTTATTTTAAGGACATTAAAACTCATAATCCCTGTTCCTGGCTTAGAAGCTTTTGTCCCTTTGATGTTGTTCTACCAAAACAGAATTTAGTTGACACTGTCCCTCCAAATGGTGCTAACTACTATTTCTTGAAAAACAGCACTTCAGAAACATTTTACCTGGGCTTCTCAAAGTTCTAACTAGTTTTGTTTGAGAGAACAATGGACAACTCCTGGTGAACCACTTGTTGAAGAAAGAACTGGTTTATCAGGCTGATCCACTGAGCATAACCCTGCTCCTCAGGCCATTGGGCATCAGAGTTCAAGGCTTATTATCACCCAGGATCCCCACATTCCAACATGATAGCAGAAGTCCCCTCTTATTCGTGGGGTCATTCCAGAAGCCGTAAGGAGCACCAAACTCTGGCTTTCCTCTAAGCACACATCTACAGTAAAGCTTAATTTAGAATTTGTATATTTTAAAGGATTAACAATAGCCAATATGGTAATTATGGCAGTATACTATAATAAAAGATATTCAGAACTTTCAAATTAACTGCAAATTAGATTTTCTATTTGGTATTTCCAGAGTGCAGCTAACCAAGGGCAACTGAAACTGAGGAAACCAAAACAATCCACATGGGGAGTATTGAAACTACGACAGGGGCTGGAGCGATGACTCCATGATTAAGAGCACTGGTTCTTGCAGGGGACCTGGGTTTGGTTCTCAGCACCTTCATCTATGAGCTCACAATGGTCTATAACTCCAGTTCTAGGGAATCTGCTGCTGTCTTCTGACTTCCGTGGGCACCTGCACACACATGGTGCACATAAACTTACACACACACACACACACACACACACAGAGAGAGAGAGAGAGAGAGAGACAGACAGACAGACAGACAGACAGACAGACAGACAGAGACAGAAAGAAAGACACAGAGAGAGAATAAAATCTTTTAAAAAGAAATCACCACAGACCTCCAGTTGGACATATTTGGGCATGCAGCTGTCTTTCCTTCTTCCTGAAGCCTTACCTAGGCTACACCATAACTGAGGTAACTTAAAGGAAAGACTTTATTCAGGCTGTTTCTAAAGGGTCAGAGTCCATGATAGTGGAGAAGGCATGGCCGAGGGCAGCAGGAGCAGGGAGGGAGCTGGCTGATCACAGTTCCATCTGCATATAGGAAGCAGAACCAACGAACATGGAGCAGGGGCCAGGCTGTAATCCTCGAAGTCCACCTCCAGTGACTGCATCTCCTGAAGGCTCCATAACCTCCCCAAATAGTACCAGCACTGGGGATGAAATATTCCAATACACACGCGGGGGACATTATTTATTGTTTGAACCATCACAGCTGCTGCTTGGTCAGTCTCTCGGATGAATATAGAAAACATGAGTTAAGACCAACTCCAGTTAACTAACATGTGTCCTCAGCAGAATTAAACCAGCCTGTCCTAGTCATATCAGTTATGCCCAAGAGTTCCAGCAGAACACATTTCATAAGCCAACAATGTCTGGCTTAGAAATTTACAAGTGTAAACTGTCAGCTCTTGAATTAATTCAAACCCTAATCTAGGGTTAACGGGAGCCACTCATTCTTAACAAGACTGGTGATGAACTAAGATGAACCTGAGAGACTTCAGGTTTTTAATAAAAATTTCCACCTCCTCCCCGCTTCCCTTTTCCATTCCCCTCCCCACCTCCCCCTCCTTCTCTAGTCCTAAGAGCACTCAGAATTCCTTGCACCGTGGGAAGTCCAAGGTCCTCCCTCCTCCATCCAGGTCTATAAAGGTGAGCATCCAAACAAACCAGGCTCCCACAAAGCCAGTCCATGCAGTAGAATCAAAACCCAGTGCCATTGTCCTTGGCTTCTCAGTCAGCCTTCATTGCCAGTCACATTCAGAGGGTCTAGTTTGATTACATGCTCCATCAGTCCCAGTCCAGCTGGCCTTGGTGAGCTCCCATTAGATCAGTCCCACCGTCTCAGTGGGTGGACTGCACCCCTCGTGGTCCTGACTTCCTTGCTCATGTTCTCCCTCCTTCTGCTCCTCATTTGGACCTTGGGAGCTCAGTCCAGTGCTCCAATGTGGGTCTCTGTCTCTATCTCCATCCATCGCCAGTGAAGGTTCTATGGTGACATGGAAGATATTCATCAGTGTGGCTATGGGACAAGCCCATTTCAGGCACCCTCTCCTCTGCTGCCCAAGGAACAATCTGGGGACCTCTCCTTGGACCTGGGAATCCCTCTAGAGTCAAGTCTCTTGCAAACCCTAAAATGGCTCCCTTAATTAAGATATTTACTTCCCTGCTCCCGTATCTGCCCTTCCTCCATCCAACCCATCCCATTCCCCCAAGCTCTCCCCAATCCTCCCCTTCTCCCTTCTCTCTAATCATCTCCCCTTACATCCACCCCACCCCCACCCCCATGCACCCAACTTTTGCCTGGCAATCTTGTCTACTTCCAATATTCAGGAGGATAACTATATGATTTTCTTTGGGTTCACCTTCTTATTTAGCTTTTCTAGGATCCCGAATTATAGGCTCAATGTCCTTTAATTATGGCTAGAATCCACTTATGAGTGAGTACATACCATATTCCTCTTTTTGGGTCTGGGTTACCTCACTCAGTAAAGCGTTTTCTATTTCCATCCATTTGCATGTAAAATTCAAGATGTCATTGTTTTTTTACCGCTGAGTAAAACTCTGATGTGTATATGTTTCACACCTTCTTTAACCATTCTTCTATTGAGGGGCACTTAGGTTGTTTCCATGTTCTGGCTATTACAAATAGTGCAGCTATGAACATAGTTGAACAATGCTTTTGTAGTATGATAGGGCATCTCTTGTGTATATTCCTGATGATGCAGTGCGATCGGTAATTAAAAGTCCACCAGACTAGCTTACAAGAGATACAGCTTTAATAAAACAGAAGGAAAAACTTACACCAGAATCCCAACCATCTGGAACACTGGGTCCAGGCCAGAGAGGGGGGGGGTGGGGGTAGGGTGCACCAGCCAGGTTTATAGGTAAACTTTTGCCTTAGGGCAACATGCCCCATGGACAGAATGTGATTGGCTGAACTCCCCTATCATCTCCCCCTTTTTTCTAAAATAAGACAGAACAAAACCAAATACAACTATATACAATAGAAACAAATAATAAATATAAAGTTACAAACAACAAACAATATTAAGCAAGAAACATATAGCAAAAGTTTTACTAAACATTCTATTTCAAGGAGTCTAAATAATGTAGAGGGTAACTACAACTATCTAATCTTCAACTCCATCAAAGATCTGAGAAGGGAAATAATTTTACTCAAGCAGCCTGGAAGTACAAGCGGGAAACTTCCAAAATGTGCAACAAATGGAAGAGACAACTGAATACCTGGGCAATCACCCAAAGTCTCATTTGCAATGTTGAGTCAACCAACTTTGGCTAAGGCCTGATGTAACTGACATGCCATTTCAAAGGCAAGAAACCTTTTAGGACTCTCTCACCCTGTCTTGGCAAGATAAGACAATCCTGCTTTTATTCATTTACGGATATTCTGTAATTCTGTCAGTGGTTAAGTATGGGCCTTTTCTTTGCCCAAAGGCCAGTTCTGTCAGGAAGAAGACAAGCTCCAAGTGGAGTGCCTTTGGTGCTCAACGGTCTCTCGGGAGTAGAGTGGTGATGCCAGGAGCGATTATGTCTCACTACTATAGAACTATGAGTTAGATTAAAGGCCATTTTCTACAGCTCATTGAAGAGGTTGAAGATTATATTATCTATACTAAATATGATCTCTATGCACCTAAATAACCTGATTAGCCTAAATATAAATATAACAAACATATGACTATTGATTTCTATCTATCTAACTTGAAGACTAAGAAAATGAACAGCTGTGCAATGAGTGAGGACAATGACCTCTAAATGTAAACAATGTATATCATTACATAAATATCTTAATCAGAGGTAGAAATGTAAATATATGTATATATATCAATACAAATAGAGGTAGAAGCATACTCACATACAATATATAGAGGTAGAAGCATACTCACATACAATATTCAATATATCATTGTACAAGAATCAACACCAATACAATTTTCTAAAAACAATAACTCACAAATACCAATATATTATTATACCATCACCAATCAATCCCCCCTTTTTTATGATAAACACCCCTGAGCTTATAAAATACCTCCCCCATTCCCTCATCCCTATATCAATTATAACCAACCCCTAAATAATGTCCCTAAACCTGAGGGTAAATTCTACTGGGAGAGGGGACGTCATCCTCTAAAATTGCTTCCAGTTGTCATGGGGGCAATGTTTCTCTTAGGGGGTCCTGTGAAAATAATTGATGGTAAAATTCCCATATAAACATTTGGTGTAAGAGAGTTGTAAATAGTCTCTGAGTAGTTTGAGGAGGTCTGGCCAGAGTGTCGTCAAATTTTGTGCATCATTCGGAACTGTCTTGTGTAGCTGGTACCAAAAAACAGGTCTAAAAGTAGCACTATCAACATTATGATGTCATAGTAACCAGGTGGAGTTGATGTTGTTGGGCCCCATCTTCATCCTAGAAGCTTTAAATATTACTGCAGGAAAATTTATTGTTTGTTATGGGAAAGTTAAACATTATCTATGAAGACATATACAGACATATATATAATAAAGACAGAAACAGATGTGGGGAAAGGCAAAGAAAATTTATCAATTGTAATTATTCTGTCCCATATCTTGGCTCTTGACATAAGACAGAAACTCTGGGATATCTCTTATCAACAGGCTTGGAAATGAAGAGGGACTGAGCCACAGTCCAACTCCAAAACCAGCTCTACATATTTATAAATAAATGCAGATTAGTACATATTAAAAAAAAGTAATACTTACCTAAACTATTTGGTTTCATTGTTGATCCTCTTTGGGTCGTAGATGGTTTCTTTCCATCATTATTCAAATATCCAGGGTCCCTTGAATTCTTTGAAAATGAGTGTCTTCCTGTGGAGACAAGAAGAGAACCCTACCCCCAACCTATATATTTTTCTTACCTTTGGTGTGATTAGTATCCTCGTGAATGAGTTGTTATTTATCTCTTCCAAGAGGCTTCTCCTCTTCAAACAGAACCTTTATTAATTTTGATGGTATCCACAATTTTTCTTCACCTGTGGAAACAAGAGCAAAACCCCTTTCCCAATGCAGCACATCTCCTGGCTTCCACTGTGAGGTCAGCACATCCTTGAAATAAACTGGTTGATTTAATTCAGCAGACTTTTCCAATATCCAATGTCTTTCTGTAGTCATTGTCCCCTTCTCATTAGCATTGAGAAAATTCAAGGTTAATAAAGCATTATGTAACCTATTTCTGGGGGTATTTTCCACCCCTTTCTGTTTGTTCAACATATCCTTTATAGTTCGATTTGATCTTTCTATAACTGCTTGGCCTGTAGGATTGTATGGTATACCTGTAACATGCTTAATATTATAATAAACAAAAAATCATTTCATTTTCCTAGAAACATAAGCTGGACCATTATCTGTTTTTATTTGTGCAGGTATACCCATGATGGCCATAACTTCTAATAAATGAGTTATTACTGAATCAGCTTTTTCTGAGCTTAAAGCAGTTGCCCATTGGAAACCTGAACACATGTTAATGGTGTGATGTACATATTTTAATTTTCCAAATTCTGCAAAGTGGAACACATCCATCTGCCAAATTTCATTCCTTTGAGTACCCCTTGGATTAGTCCCTGCAGGCAGTGGTGTTTGGTTATAAAATGAGCAAGTAGGACATTTCTTTACAATCTCCTTAGCTTGTTGCCATGTAATAGAAAACTCTTTCTTCAAGCCTTTGCTATTGACATGATGTTTTTTATGAAATTTAGATGCCTGCAGCACACCACCAATCAATAATTGATCAATATCTGCATTACCTTGTGCTAGAGTACCTGGCAGACCCGTATGGGATGGGATGTGTGTTATATACATAGGGCAAAGTCTGTTCCTAATCATGTCTTGTACCTGGATAAACAATGATGTCAGTTCTGTATCATCAGGTATAAATTCAGCAGTTTCAATCGACAAAATAACTCTTTCTGCATATTGTGAGTCAGTAATTATATTAAGAGGTTCTTTAAAATCCCTAAGCACCATAAGAATGGCATATAATTCTGCCTTCTGGACAGAATCATAAGAACTTTGTTCCACTTTACTCAATTCTTCTGATTTGTAACCTGCTTTCCCTGATTTATTTGCATCAGTATAAAATGTACAGGCTCCGGTTATTGGAGCATCATGGATGATTCGAGGAAGAATCCAAGAAGTTCTCTTTATAAAGTTAAGTCTCTTGCTTTTTGGGTAATTGTTATTAATTTCTCCCAGAAAATTAGCACAAGCTCTTTGCCATGGTTCATTGTCTTCCCATAACTTTTTTTTAAATCTCATCAGCAGTGAAAGCCACTATAATTTCTGCTGGGTCTATACCTGCTAATTGACAAAGTCTCAATTTTCCTTTTATAATCAATTCAGAGACTTTTTCCACATAAGTTTTTAATTTTTTACTTGGTTTGTGTGGCAAAAAGATCCATTCCAAGATAATAGCATCTCTGCATCATGAATCCTGTAGGAGAAATTCTGGAATGCAATATGACAAGAATACAACTAAGCTTTGGATTTACCCTGTCCACATGAGCCTCCTGTAATTTTTCTTCAACCCTTGTCAGTTCTTTTTCTGTTTCAGCTGTTAATTCTCTGGGACTGTTTAAGTCTTTATCACCATCCAAGGTCTTGTTTAAATGAATTATTAGATCAGGTGTTATCCCAACAGCCGGTCATAGGCTGGAGATGTCTCCTAATATTCTTTAAAAGTCATTAAGAGTTCGTAACCAGTCTCTCCTGATTTGTGCCTTTTGTGCCTTAATTCTGTGTAAACCTATTTATAACCTAAATAATTAACAAAATCTCCTCTCTGAATTTTTTCAGGAACAATTTGCAATCCCCAATTAGGTAAAACTATTTTTATTTCTTCAAACAGCCTTTCTAAGGTGTCTTTGTTTTGATCAGATATCAAGATATCATCCATGTAGTGGTAAATTATCGACTTGGGAAATTGTTTGCATATAATTTTCAATGGTTGGCTTACAAAATATTGGCACAGGGTGGGAGAGTTTAACATTCCCTGTGGGAGGACAGTCCATTGGTACCTCCTTGTAGGCTGAGAGTTATTATAAGTAGGCACTGTGAAGGCAAACTTTTCTCTATCTTTTTCTTGTAATGGTATAGTGAAGAAACAATCTTTCAGATCAATAACTATAAGAGGCCATCCCTTTGGTAACAGGGAGGGCAGAGGAATTCCAGATTGCAGAGGCCCCATAGATTGAATAACTTTGTTGATAGCTCTAACATCTGTCACCATTTTCCATTTACCAGATTTTTTCTTAACAACAAATACAGGAGAATTCCAAGGGCTGGTAGATTCTTCTATATGTCCAGCATCTAATTGCTCTTGTACCAGTTGTTCTAAAGCATGTAACTTTTCCTCAGCTAAAGGCCACTGTTTAGTCCATATTGGTTTCTCAGTCAACCATTGTAGAGGCATGGCTGTTGGTACCTCTGAAGGGCCATCAATTGTGTTGTGTTCTTGTATAGCTCTAATGGCTGGTTTCTGCCATCTGTAATATCTTGTAATATTGTCCTCAGAAATATAGGCCCTGGAAGCAGCAGGAATGTTAATTTGGGTATTCCATTGCTGCAATAGGTCACAGCCCCAAACATTCACTGCAATATTGGCTACATATGGCCTTAGTTTTCCTATTTGTCCTTCTAGTCTTATACATTTAACCCATCTCATGCTTTGTCTTACTTGAGATAGGGTTCCAATTCCCAGGAACTGAATATCAACCACCTGCAAAGGCCAATGCGGATGCCAAGATTCTGGTGTAATGATACTTACATCCGCACCTGTGTCCAGTAAGCCAGTAATAAATTTGCCATTTACACACACTCAGCTTTGGTCTTTGTTCATTTATAGATATCTGCCAGAATATACATTTACTTTGTCCTCTTAGATTTCTTGATTCATTTACCACATTTAACTCATCTTTCAGGCCGTTATTGCTTTTAACAGCAGGCATGGGGCATTCTAATTTCCCTGAAGAGGCACGTTCTCTGCAGTGACTGGAAATGACTGGACCACATTCGCCATGGGGGCCTGCAAGAGGCCCCTCATTGCATTTCCCGATGGCAACGGGTTGCCCTGTTTATCTCTTGTAGACCTACACTCATTCGTCCAATGCCTTCCCTTTCCACATCTCCTACATAAACCTGAAGGCTGATTCCTCCTATTCCTGTTATTCCTAGAAGAGGCATTATTCCTGGAATTCCATTGTCTGCAGTCCCTTTTCATGTGTCCCATTTTGTCACAATGAAAGCATTTTGTAATCTGATGTCTCCTTTTATCTTTGGAAATTGCTTCTTGTATCCATGTTTCATTGCCATAGTCAAATGTATCAATGTTCATTGTATGCAGGACCCATTCGTTCAAGGGTGCTGATCTGATCTTTAAAGGCCCCAGGATCCTTTTGCATGCTATGTTGGCATTCTCATAAGCCAAAGACTCAATTACTATATTTCTTGCTTCTGGATCAGGTATCCCTATTTGTACAGCTTTAGTTAGTCTTTGTAAGAAGTCACTAAAGGGTTCTCTCTGACCCTGTTTTACCCTGATATATGATTCTACTCTCTGACCTGAGTCTTGAACCCTGTCCCAGGCCCTTAGAGCTGCTGTGGCACATATGGATAAAATGTTTTAATCATAAAGAGCTTGTTCCTGAGGATCAGAGTAAAGTCCTTCACCTAGAATTTGATCTAGAGAAACCTCAATTCCTTTCGCTGATTCTTGTTGTTGTAAAAGTCTGGCCTCTTGTATGAATAGGCATTTGAAATGACATAAAGGTAAGCTCTCAAGGACAGCTGACGTCAGCTAATTCCAATCTTGAGGGATTGCCCTGTTGCTGAGAGCCCAGGATTTTTAACATCTCTCTAACAAAGGATGAATGTAGTACACAATTCACAATTGCTTGTTTAAATTCTTTCAGATCATTCATACATATAGGCTCCCATGTATGTTCTTTAATGACCTTAGGGTTTTTGGAGCTGGTTATCTTTTCTGATGTTATTACTGGAAAGGCAGGTATAACTCTGTGTAGACTGACAGTTTTTGGAGTTAAATGTTGCCTTTCTACCTTTTGCTCCTGTTCATCAGAGTCTATGATTTCTTCAATCTTATTAAATCTGCTCACCATTGCCTTCTGTAAGTCCTGAATCTCCTGTCCAGTATTATACTCCAAAGCCTTCATTAAGGATTCTAAGGCATGGAGCGTTTCCATTAGAGATACCATCTCCTCCTTGGACATAATACTCATGGCATATACTGTGTCTTCTTGTATGGAAATCCTGTCAATTAATCTATCATACCCTTTTGATAAAGTCTGATTTTCACATTCAATAGTTTTAATCCTCTCAGCTAATGTTTCAGCACTTACAGTCATGGACCGGAGGTTACGAGTTATTTTAGTTGTTCCCTCCTCCAGAGCAGTGAAGCTCCCTTTTAAAGACGTAATATTAGACTGTACCTTCTGGATATTTTGGTCAGTTGACCGAGTCATATCAGACAAAGATCTAGTCTCCTCCTTGAAAACTCCAAACTCTTTTTTGAGGAGGTTGGTGTCAGTCTGAATTGTCCTTAAGGTTTGAATCTCTACCCTCAGCATTTTGCAGTCAGTCTGTAAGAACTGCATCCTTCTTAAAAGATAGCCAAACACCAGAAAAACGATAAGCCCCAGAAATAACCAAGTAGGAGGAATATCAAAACATCTTGCAGGATATCCTCCATGGTGCAATTAAAAAGGCTATTGAACCCTTGGATAGTAGTGTTTTCTGACATTGTCAATCAAAAGAAATCTTACTTGTATGTATGTATGTATGTATGTATGTATTATGTATGTATGTATGTATTTTCAACCAAAAAAAAAAATCTTACCTGTAATGACCGCTGCCTGCCAGTAGGTGGTGGGCTGCGCCTGAATCCACGTGGCAAGGGAGTCAAACCAGAAGGATTCTAAAATAAATATACTCAAATTCAGAGGTTAAATTCACAGATCGTGTGCTGTGTGGATTACTTTCAGGTGAGCAGCACAGGCCAGACTCAGCTGGGCGTCAGGGAAGACACTGCCCGAGGGGGGTAGAGCTGCTGCGGGGGCACGCTTCCTGAGTTCTGTGCCCGGGAAGTCCCTTCCGAGGTTGGGGGGCTGGTCGGGGCCAGTCGGGAGCCAGCAGTGGTGTGCGGCTCTGGTAGGAATTTCCCTGTCCCGATTCTATTGAACGGATCTGGGATCTAGTACACAGGCTTTAGGGCAGCAAAGGGACGCTGTAGTTAGCTGCCTGCTGTTTCACTGCGGTAGCTGCACAAATGCAGTTCGCACTTAAGCTAGGAAGTCTGGAGCTAGCTAGTCAGGGTAAAGGCTGTGGGGCTGCAGATAGACTACAGGTGTGGTACGGACTCCAGCGGCTAGTTTGTGGTCCCGCGCTGACCGGGGACAGGGACGACCCATACGTTTGGGCACCAGATGTTAACGCAGTGCGATCGGTAATTAAAAGTCCGCCAGGCTAGCTTACAAGAGATACAACTTTAATAAAACAGAAGGAAAATCCCAACCATCCGGAACACTGGGTCCAGGCGGGGGGTGGGGGGGTGGGGGTGGGGTGGGGGGGATGTGTGTGTGTGTGTGTGTGCACCAACCAGGTTTATAGGTAAACTTTTGCCTTAGGGCAACATGCCCCACAGACAGAATGTGATTGGCTGAACTCCCAGTGGAATTGCTAGGTCCTGAGGTAGGTTGACTCCCAGTTTCCTGAGAAACCACCACACTGATTTCCAAAGAGGCTGCATAAGTTTGCATTCCCACCAACAATGGATGAGTGTTCCCTTTACTCCACATCCTCTCCAGCATAGACTATCATTGGTGTTTTTGATTTTAGTTATTCTGACAGGTGTAAGATGGTATCTCAAAATTGTTTTGATTTGCATTTCCCTGATCACTAAGGAGGTTGAGCATGACCTTAAGTGTCTTTTGGCCATTTGAACTTCTTCTGTTGAGAATTCTCTGTTCAGTTCAGTATCTCATTTTTTAATTGGGTTAATTAGAGTTTTAGTGTCTAGTTTCTTGAGTTCTTTGTATATTTTGGAGATCAGACCTTTGTCTGATGAGGGGTTGGTGAAGATCTCCCAATCAGTAGGTTGCCTTTTTGTCTTAATGACAGTGTCTTTTGCCTTACAGAAGCTTCTCAGTTTCAGGAGGTCCCATTTATTCATTGTTGCTCTTATTGTCTGTGCTACTGGGGTTCTACCTAGGAAGTGGTCTTCTGTGCCCATGTCTTGTAGGCTACTTCCCACTTTCTCTCCTATAAGGTTCAACGTGGTCAGATTAATACTGAGGACTTTAATCCATTTGGACTTGAGTTTTGTACATGGTGATAGATATGGATCTATTTTCATTCTTCTACAGGTTGACATCCAGTTATGCCAGCACCATTTGTTAAAGATGCTTTCTTTCTTCCATTGTATAATTTTAGCTCCTTGTCAAAAATCAGGTGTTCATAGGTTTGTGGATTAATATCTGGGTTTTCAATTTGATTCCATTGGTCAACATCTGTTTTTGTGTCAATACCAAGTTGTTTACATTACTGTAGCTCTGTAATAGACTTTGAAGTCAGGGATGGTAATGCCTCCAGAAGTACTTTTATTGTATAGAATTGTTTTGGCTATCCTGGGTTTTTTTTTTTTGTTTTGTTTTGCCATATAAACTTGATTATTGTTCTTTCAAGGTCTGTGAAGAATTTTGTTGGGATTTTGATGGTGATTGCATTGAATCTATAGATTGCTTTTGGTAGAATTGCCATTTTTACTATGTTGATCCTCTCAATCCAAGAGCATGGAAGATTCTTCCATTTTCTGGTATCCTCTTCAATTTCTTTCTTCAAAACCTTAAAGTTCTTGCCAAATAGATCTTTCACGTCCTTGGTTAGAGTTACCCCAAGATACTTTATGCGATTTATGACTATTGTGAAAGGTGATGTTTCTCTGATTTCCCTCTCTGTATCTTTGTTCTTTGTGTATAGGAGGGCAACTGATTTTTTGGAGTTGATCTTGTATCCTGCAACAGTACTAAAGGTGTTGATCAGCTGTAGGAATTCTCTGGTAGAGTTTTTGGGGTCGCTTATGTACCCTATCATATCATCTGCAATAATGAAAATTTGGCTTCTTCCTTTCCAATTAGAATCCCCTTGATCTCTTTATGCTGTCTTATTGCTTTTGCTAGAACTTCAAGCACTATTTTGAAGGGGTATGGAGAGAGTGGATAGCCTTGTCTTGTTCCTAATTTTAGTGGGATGTCTTTGAGTTTCTCTCCATTTAATTTAATGTTAGCTGTCAGCTTGCTGTATATTGCTTTTATTATATTTAGGAATGAACCTTGTATCCCTAATCTCTCCAAGACCTTTATCATAAAGGGAGGTTGAATTTAGTCAAATGCTTTTTCAGCATCTAATGAAATGATTATATGGGTTTTTTTTCAGTTTATTTATGTGATGGATTATGTTGATAGATTTTTATATGTTGAACCAGCCCTGCATCACTGGGATGAAGCCTACTTGATCATAATGTATAATTTTTTGGATGTGTTCTTGAATTCTGTTTGCCAGTATTTTATTGAGAAATTTTGCATCGATATTCATGAGTGAGATTGGTCTTTAATTCTTGTTTTTCTTGGGTATCTTTCCATTTCATCTACTTTTTTGTTTGCTATCTCCATGTCTTTACAGAAGTTTTTCACCTCCTGTTTAAGTTCCTCTATTATTTTCATATAGTTCCGTTTAAAGTCTATTTCTTCTGGAGTAGGGTGTTCAATTCTTCTTGTTTCGTGATTCCTGGTTTCTGGTGATGTCATGTTGCCTTTCAGGTTGTTGGAGGAATTCTTGCATTGGCGCCTGCCCATCTTTTCTTTCAAATGTAGCCAAGAGAGTCTTGGTGTCTTGGTCCAACCTTTGCTGTGACTACTCCCTAGGTGGATCTCCTCAGTGCAGGCGCAGGAACTGTTCCCCGGTTGGCTGGTCTGAAAGGTTGTCCTCAGCACAGGAGCAGGACTCTTGGAGGTCAAAGGACCCCGCAGGCAAAAGGGCAAACTGGGGGGGGGGGGGAGTTGTGCGGAGCCAAGAAGCCCCTGCAGCAGGAGCTGGAGGTGCCTTGCACTCCCCTCTGGCCCAGTAGGTGCGCACTCACCCCTCTGGGTGGGTAGCCTCAGTGAAGGAGCAGGACCTGTTTCTGGGCCAACGACCTCACAGACAATAGGGCAGGCTTGGGGGTGGGGGTGGGGGTAGGGGGTGGGCAGGGAAGTGTGGAGCAGAGAAGTTCCTGCAGCAGGAGCTAAAGGGGCCCAGTGCTCCTTTCCCGGATGTTCTGCCCTGTCCCCGGATGGCACCCACTCACCCATCTGAAAGGTTGTCCTCAGGACAAGGACAGGACTCCTGGAGGTCAAAGGACCCTGCAGACAAAAGGGCGAACTCGAGGGGGAGGGGAGAGTTGTGCGGAGCCCAGAAGCCCCTGCAGCAGGAGCTGGAGGGGCCGGTCACTCCCCTCCCCTTTTAGGCTTTTCTAAACATTTCCAAGGCTTTTCCATCCTAATGGTGTAGTCATAATTTTCTAGGAAACCAGTAAATGTTTCTGCTTCTGTGTAACAGGGAATATAGCATTCCTGGAAACAAGAGTGCTTACTATTTTGATTTCCCCATAGAGAGATCAACACTGGCCGGAGGGGGCAGGCTATCGATGACTCTGAGCTGGTTTGCTGTTAGTAAGGAAGCCTTGAAATTCCCAGCTGCATCCACTTTGAGGGTTCACTTGAGAACAGTCAGTCAAGATTGTCCACAGCACCATCTACTTCACATTTAGCCCATTTGCAGAACTGGTTGGAGTTGTCTTGCCAAGGACAGCAAACTTCATGGGGCAATCTGGAAGGGGGGCTGTTTTATGATTTCCTTCTAGAGCAAAATTTCAGAGCAATTCTGAAAACCCCAGCCTCCATGTCCCTCCATCCTGCTCACCCTTAGGTTCTACAGCACTGCATCTGTAGGTGCTGAGGTGTGGCCTTCCCTTCACGCTCATTGTGTCCGGTCCCAGTGCTTATAACTTCACTTTGTACACAAGCAGTCCCCATACACCAAACCTTCTGCCTGCCTGGACAGGTGAGATGAAAGAGACAAAAACTTCCCTCCCTCTCTCTCTGTGTCTCTCTCCCTCCCTTCCTCCCTCCTCTCCCCCCATCCCCCCCGTTGTATGTATGTCCCCATTGTGGAGATTGACAGCAGGTATAAGGTACTCTATTTTTGAGGCGGACTGGACTGGTTGTCCAGAGAGTCCTAGGGTCAGTCTCCTCACTCCAGAAATGGATCCCAGGTGAGTGCTGAGTACCCAAACTCGGGTCCTCATGGCTGCTGTGTGCGCTGAGGATCCAAACTCGGGTCCTCATGGCTGCTATGTGCGCTGAGGATCCAAACTCGGGTCCTCATGGCTGCTGTGTGCGCTGAGGATCCAAACTCGGGTCCTCATGGCTGCTGTGTGCGCTGAGTACCCAAACTCGGGTCCTCATGGCTGCTGTGTGCGCTGAGGATCCAAACTCGGGTCCTCATGGCTGCTGTGTGCGCTGAGTACCCAAACTCGGGTCCTCATGGCTGCTATGTGTGCTGAGTACCCAAACTCGGGTCCTCAACGCTGCCACAGCAAGTGCTCCGCCCACTGGGCTGTGCCCGCAACCCCCAAAAGACCAGACCACTCTCACCAAACTTAAATTTGAATCCCTTTGAACATTCCCTTTAATGTAGTTCCTGCACAAGACAGAGCTTCACAAGAGAACAACCCAGCTCAAAACATCAAGGTCAAGAAGCCTGGCAGGAGATGATCTAACATGGTCTTCATGAGCTTGGTGGTATGTACTTGAAGGTGCTTTGTTGGTACTGAAGTGAAGTCCTTTGCACGGACCATCTCAACTCAGGTGCCCCGAGTTTACACATTATTGTATAGTTCTCTCTAAAGCTCCCATTTCTACCTCCAGCAGCAAACAGTCTTCTGCATTTCAGACAAACCTTGACACATCCATGTTTAAACTGTGTATTGTGGCCCTTGCCAGCGGCCAGTTTTACAGCTCTCAGCCTAGGACCCTGAAGACTTGACGTTCTCTGGAACTTCTGGAGACCTGGTTCTCCTCACTGGTTCTTCTCAGCCTGTTGCCAGATCTCTGCTCTCCTGAAACCTCTGCTTCTTCTTTTCTTCTTGCCCCAACTGTTTTCAAGCTGCTCAGCCGCTCCTGCGGTTGTCAGGACTGGGGAGGGCAGCGCCGCTCAGTGTCTCAGCAGGATGATCTCCTGGTGGGGGCAGCAGGGAGTCTCAGGCCAGCTGTCATAAGGTGCCAGGATGCCACCAGGTAGAATCAGATCCGTGGGTCACTGCCAGTTAGTGGCTTGAAGGCTTCCAGAGTAGCCACCTATTTAGGCATCAAGTAGCCCAGTCAAAGCCTCTGCTGTGACTTTAGCAATCAATGGGCAGTTGCTGGAGTTTTGTTCTGTAAGCCTGAGCCTGGACCTGGGCCCCAGGGGTGCCAGTTGGCAACATGACTGTTCCAAAGTCCAGCCCAGAGTGTGGAAAATAGGAACAAGCTGTTGTGATCACCTTTCAGGGTGCAGGACCTCTTTAGTTATCAAACAGCTGCAGATGCTTTTGTGCTCCAAAGCCTGGGGCCAGGTATACAGGCTATTCAAGAACCCAGGAACAGGGACTGGACATAGTATCAGGTACAGGGGTCACACCCAGGGGTATCTGGCTGGCATGGCACCCCAGGCTACTGCAGTATGAGTCCAGCGTGGTGAAGACATCTGGCAGTTTCGGTGTCATTGGAATCAAGCCACCCCACCTAGGACCTGTGCCACTACCCAAAAGGCTGATTGTTCACTTGTCAAGCCGCCAAATCCGGTTTGCACAATATTTTCTCAAGCAACTCCATAGGTCTTTTAATAAAGGAAAGAAATATGTACCGCCATCTGGTGGTCAATTTGAAAACCTTCAGGCCTGTGAGAGACTCAGAAAAGATGAAAGACACTTGAAAAAGGACACAAAAAGTTGTCTTCTGCCCTCCACATGTATGCACACAAATGTGCATGTACCCATGTACATAAGTGAGCTAATTTATTAAGGAACAAATGGATGATATATAGAAATACACAAGGTCCCCAGCTTCTCTGTTTCAGAGCCTCAAACACTGGTCTCAGATTGTCAGTGTAGCAAATTGCCATGCATGGCCCTGTGGATCCTGGATTGTGCGCGGTTTGCATGAAGCTGTGCTGTCTAGGGCATTATGGAGACAATGACCTCCTTCACTTCTAGCAAGTGATGGTAGCTCTCAACCTCAGCCTTCAGATTGACCCTGATCTTCACAGGGCAGGTACTGATCTTCTGTACAGGTCTGCTGCAGCAGGATCCGGTTGGGCTGTGAGTCATAACAGGCCTCTACATCTCTCACACTGTTCTCTGACTGGGCATTCAGAGTTCTCATGGAGTCCCAGGCCTAGAAGGTACAGCTCAGTTCTGTAATTGCCATTTTGGCATCTCTGATCATGGAGGTCTGAGTGGTGGTCTCTCTGGGACCAGTACCTGCCCATTTCCTTCTAGTTCTTCTAAGTCAGCTGTCATATTGAGTCCTGATGTTGCCCTGGTCCTGTTGAGGTTATGAGCTTTGGGAGCATAAATATCCATGCTCAACCCAGAACTGACAATCTAGACTGTATGAGTCACTCTTCTATTGCTGTGATAAAACACCATGACCAAGGCATCCTGTGGAAGAGTTTATCTGGGCTTTTGGTTCCAGAGTCAGAGTGTGTCCCGGAGGTGACGTGTAGTAGCCAGTGGCAGGCATGGTGGCAGGAGCAGGGAGCCAAGCGCTCACATCTTCAAAAGCAAATATGAAGCAGAGAGCTGTCCCCCCCCCCCCCCTTAATCTCTCCAAACAGCACCACCAGCCGGGGACCAAGTGTTCCGATACCCAGGCCTATGTGAACATTTCTCATTTGAACCACTTGGGTTCCAGGCTTTTGACTGCCTTCCCCGACCCCCCAGGGCTCTTCTTCACAAACTTCCACTTCTAGTGGCAGCCCCCGGGGTTGATGTCCCCTGTGACCTTCCCAAGCTCATGCAAGACCAGTTCTGTCTTATACCTGACTCTCAAATCATCATGGCAAGGAGGGCATTGTTAGACTGTAGGTGATGTGGGCTTTGTCCACAGAATTTGCCAAGGTCTGGGCCCTCAGGCACTCAGCGATCTTGAAGGAACGCCCTCATTTCTTCACCCCTGTCAGGCACTCAGTGATCTTGAAGGAATGCCCCCATTTCTTGACCCCTGGAACTCTTTCTTCTCCAAATGCTCCTAGAGTTTGCTCTTCATCTCCTTTTCTTAGTCTCCTGTCTCCTCATCCCATCAGTAGAAGGTGAGGTGGTGGTTCAGATCCTTCACAGTGTCTTTGGTCTGAATGCCACCCATTCTCACCGGGCCCTCAAATTCTGAGCTGTCCCAGATACTGTTGGAGCAAGACATGGAGGTCTAATACATTTAAATATATGCTTGGCTTTTGTCCCCCTTAGGAAAGCCTGTGGATGAGAGACTGCAGAACTAGGAAGTCACATTTAGCTCTACTTTTGTGTGTTTGGAAACTTTTAAAAAGTTTTCTCGGGTCTTATGTGGAAATATGTGCCCCACATTGGACACCATTTGTAGTTGGATTTTTTGCCAGGACCATTGGCTCCCCGACTAACATGGAAGCTTATTATTAATTATGAAAGCTCAGCCGATAGCTTAGGCTAGTTCTTATAACTTAAATTAACCCATTTTATTCATTTACATGTTGTCATGTGACTTGTGACTTTGACCTCTCCCCCTGTATGTCTGTTCTCTGCGTCCATTGGTGACTTCTCCCTTTCTTCTCCCTAGTGTCCTCTCTGCCTGGAAATCCTGCCGAGCTATTGGCCACTCAGCATTTTATTAAACCAACCATCTACACATCTTCCATCTTCACAGTGTACAAAAAGATTATTCCACAACAGATAAAACAGGAAAAAATATATTTTACAATTACCGCAGACCATAGAAATACTTCATTTACATCTTATTAAGATTAAAATTTATTATGTAATAATATAAAAATCTTTATATATTATATGAGTTATAATTCTTACTACAATTTTTGGTATGGTTTCTATCTGTCTGATTGTTTGCTGAAAGTCTCATTGTAGAGCCCAGAATGTGCTTGAATTTCATGATTCTTCTGAGACAGGGATTACACAATACCCAGACAGAATTTTTGAAAGATAGTTAAACTCAGTTCAATGTGACATTTTAAAAGATTTGTTTTATTTTTAATTCTCCCTCTCTCTGTTCTCTCTACCTCTGTCTGTTCCTTAACCTCATTCTCTGCAGAGACCATAGGAAGGGTCAAATCCCTTGGACATGGAGTTATAGACATGTAAGCTGCCGTGTGGATGTGAGGACAGAACTCCAGTCCTCTACAAGAACATCAAGTACTCTTAAACCGTAAGCAATCTCTTCAACCCCCAGATATGTTTTTTAAGTAGGACATTTTTGCTTTATTTTTGAGATAAGATCCTCTTGTGGCAATTCTCGTGCCTTAGCCTCCCAGGTGCTGGAAATACAGATATAGAACACTATGCCTGGATCATATAAGGAAAAAACCAGAATATGCAGGGCATGGTGGCATATACCTTTAATCCCAGCACTCAGAAAGCACAGGTAAGAGGACCCCTGAATTCAAGGCCAGTCTCATCTACAGATCAATTTTAAGGACAGCTGGATTTATATAGTGAGACCCTGTCTCATTTAAAATAAAGAAGGGTGGGAATCCATAGTGTCTTACCCTAGTTATGATTGTAGATGTTTCCTCGCAGGTAGAAGAACCACAAGACTATGATTGACTTGCATTTAGGCAAAAGTAAACAGATCAAAAGACATAACATTCTCTTCTTTCTCAAGAGCACTGAGAGTTTTGCTAGCTTATCATACCTTTGATGTAATGGTCATGCCAAAGAAGTACAAACAAGAGATTAGATGGATCTTTATATACAAGTTACCTGACACCTAAAAGTTTCTCCCAAGTTTCCTCCAGAATAAAAAGATGGAGAAATTCTCAGGACTGGAGGTCTGGAGATATGACTCAACGGTTATGAGCACAGGAGGCTCTTCCAGATTCCTGGCATCTACGTAGAGGCTCACGGCTATGTAACTCCAGTTCTGAAGGATCAGTCTCCCTGCTTCTGGCTTCCGTGAGAACCAGGTACACAAGTGGTGCACAGACACACATGCAGGCAAAAGACCCATACACATTAAACAAAATTTAAATGAAGAAATAAGTGAAGGAGACAGTTCAGTGGATAAGGTGCCGACAGCCCAAGAGTGAGGACCAGAGTTAGAAGTCCCACATTTAGAAGTCCAGGCATGTATGTTCGCTGCAGAAACAGGGGATCCCTGGGGCAAGCTGACTAGCTAGTCTAGCTGACTGGAAAACTATTGGATCAACTAAGAGACCTTGCCTCATTAAACAAAATGGAGAGCAGTTGAGTGTTGTGGGATATCCATCAGAGAAAACTACTCTGACACAGGCTTAAGCCAATAGAACATTTTTATTAGCTAGCCAGAAGCTATACTGGGTATTCAGAATCCCAAAGCCTTTCTCATGATGAGATTTAAGCACAAAAGCCATATCCTGGGTTGGCATACATTAATTAACAAGAGCAATGACCCAGACGTGGAACTACAGAAGCCACAAAAAGTACATATAGTACTTTCCCAGAACTATGGACTTTGATGGATTAGGCTTTTTCTCTCATTTTGGCTGCTGGTGTTGTCCACATGCTGAGTTTTAAGGCCTGAATGGTTTTAAGGCCATCATGGAATCAGTGTGCTAAGGTTTGGGGACCTACTAAGGTATGGAAGCCTGTTACACCAAGAAAGATACCCATTGTCAGCTTCGGGACTCTGCACACACACAGACACACATACAGACACACACACACACACACACACGTATCCAAAAAATATCAGGAGAGGAGGAGAGGCAAGGCAATAGCAGAATTTGGGATCTCAAAGGGAATGATGAAGTTCAGGACTAGTAATTTTGGAGTTTGGAAGAGTGAAAGATGGTTGGAGAGATGTAGGAGTTGTTGGGTAGTTTTGAAGGATTGTTTAACACTGGATCTTGTAAATTCATGGTGACATCATCTGCCTTACTGTAAGATTTCTCCAAGCAATCTTCAGGTACTTAAATAAGTTATTTCATGATCGGCACACAGGAAAAAGACAGACAATGGAGAACAGTATTTATGAAAAATTAATGAGATGCATCATAAAGTTAGACCATAAAGAAAGAGGAAAAAGAGAGAAAGCTACTGATTTGGAAAACTAGGTATTTGTGTAGGTGTCAGTGGGTCCTGATAAGATCAAAGAACCACTGAAGTGGAAACAATTGAAGAAGCAGCAAAGAAGATATTGTAGTTAGTGGGAAGTTTGAACGAATGACTTTGGAGGTGGCTTCACTCAGGTTGAGAACCAGCTGGAAGATCCAAGGAAGACTGTAGCTAAATAAGGTCAAGGGTCAGTAGAGATGGGTGACTGGGGGTCTGGCACTGTCACATTTCTTGTGTTTGCAATTGGCGGAATATCCAAATCAAACTGGCATCATAGAAAATGAATGTAGTAGCTTTTTTATTAAAACATGAATGGGTAACTTAGCTTCACGCATAGCTATGTCCACGAATTCACAGGAGGCCAATGGGATTTGGACCTTCCAATTTCCTGCTCTGCTCTGTGTTGATTCCAATCTCAGATAAGCTTTTATCCAATAGTAGGGGAACTCTAGGCTTTCATACCCTTTTGTCCAAGACCAGCAGGATAAAAGGGAGAATCTCTCTTTCCTAACTACTCAAGCCCAACTTCTTGGGCCTCTTCGTACTGGTCAAGATTTGGGTTGTAGTTCCATTGCTATAATCATGGGCACACAGTGCTGTGACTGGACAGTGTCCCACATCCACCTATGTTATACCAAGAGGTAAAGCTCAAAGTGTCGGGAAGCATATGCAGAGAGGGTTAGTAGGTAGATAAACAAGAGGAACGTGGGGGCGGTTACCACTGCGCTGATGTGTGCTGAGCAGCACAGACAAATAACGTCTTCCTTCACAATGCTGAGTGGGCTGCTTATGAACTCATTCAGCCTGGTAGCAGAGCCCAGGGCAGAGAGGAGTCTCATAAAGTCACTCTTGAAAGAGAAGACATGGCATGGCGTCAATAATTTCATGTGTGAAACAGAACTTGTAGTGTTAGTACCATGAGTGTCATTTATTTATTTGTTTGTTTGTCTATTTATATTACATTCATTTGTGTGTGTTTGTTAAAGGAGGGGTGTGTTTGTGTGTGGGTGTGTGCTGTGGGCTGAATTATGCAGGCCCATATTATGGGGGTGATTTCAGGATTTGAATGATCACTGAAACTCCTTTCCGATACTGTCTGTGAATTGTGTCTTCATTTATTCCCACATCTCCACTCTCCGAAAAACACAGAAGAGTGACCAGACTTATGGAACAGAACATAAGGAACCTGTGAGAAAATTGCTCTACGGGAGCACTCAGAAATAAGTAGTAGAATTTAAAAGACAGAATAGCGGGAAATAAAAAAAAAAAACAGGAGTAAAAATTTGTAAATAATAAATATAAATACGGGACAAAAAACAGTATTCAGTTATGTACGTTGATAACCAGGGGAGCTAAAGTGGAGCAGAGATGTTTAGTTTGTAAGTAGCATATTCCCGCCCCTGCACTGGCTGCATACTCACAGCTGCTGGTTTCTGGCCACTGAGGACTCAGGGAAGCCAAGGCAGCACATCCCCCTAAGCAGCAGTGTTATGGTCACAGAGATGCAACTTCTATAGCTGCTGAAAGGCTAGGAAGAGTGAAGGGAATGCAGCGATTCACATAAAGATTGCCAAGGTTACCACTGAGATTGTCACAATACATGCACAGGTGCTGTAGCCAGCCAACTCTGACCCACGCAGCGTGAGGGAGGCAAGCAGGAGGCAAAGACAGTTTAGAGAGCTTAACCCACAGTCAGTGCACACAGCATGTCAATAGAAATGCATAGAGGCTAAATCTGACCCATGAGTCAAGGAGCTTATATGGATAATTCTAGAGGAGAAGATTCAGGAATTCTCCTAATGTTATGATTACAAGTTAAAAAAGCAGAAAGGCCAAGCCAAGCATATCCTGCCTCCTGCTATGCAGCCGGGCTTCATCTTGACAGGCAGATTTGCTAAAAGGTAGCCTCAGAGAACTGCAGCTTCAGGACAGTTAAAAATAAACAAGCAGGTTAAATATACTTTCTTTTTTTCATTTCACATTTCTTGTTTCTTTGTCAAAAAACTGGTGTTCATAGGTCTGTGGATTAATAGCCGAGGTCTTTGACTCAGCTCCTGTGGTCTTCACATCTGTTCTTATGTCAGTGCCAGGCTCTTTTCAGAACTGTGACTCGGTAATGGAGTCTGAAGTCAGGGATTGTGATGCCTCCAGAAGTTTCTTTATCGTACAGGATTGTTTTAGCTATACTGGGTTTTTGTATTGTTCTTCCAAGGTCTGTGAAGAATTTTGCTGTGATTTTAATGGGCATTTGTGTTGAATATGTAGATTGCTTTTGGTAAGATTGCCATTTTTGTTATGTTAGTTCTACCTTCCCAAGAGTATAGGAGATTTTTCTGGTGTCTTAATTTCTTTCTTCAAGATTTAAAGTTCTTGTCATACAGGATTTTCCCACTTGTGAGGTTAGAGTTACTCCAAGATATTTTACAGTATCTATAGCTATTTGTGAAGGGTGACATTTCTCTGATTTCTTTCTCATCTTATTTATCATCTATGCAAAAGAGGTGCATTTAGATTGTTTCCAGATTCTAGCTGTTACAAAATAATTCTGCTATGAACATAGTTGAGCACATGTCCTTATGGTATGGTTGAGCATCCTTTGTGTATATACCCAAAAGTGGTATTGCTGAGTCTTTTTTTTTTTAAGTATCTTCTCTCCCTGTAGACCTAAATGACAACTTGGGGGAGTTGGTTTTCTTCCCTCCAACAATCAAACTCAAGGTTTTTTGTTTTGTTTTTAAAGATGTATTTTTATTTATTATGTACACACTGTTCTGCTGGCATTCTAGAAGAGGGCACCAGACCTCATTACAGATGGTTGTGAGCCACCATGTAGTTGCTGGGAACTGAACTCAGATCCTCTAGGAAGAGCAGCCAGTGCTCTTAACCTCTGAGCCATCTCTCCAGCCCCCTTGCTGAGAGTCTTAAGGTAGATTGCTGCCTAATTTTCTGAGAAATTGCCAAATGGCAGTTTGTACTCCCACCAGTTAAGGAGGAGTTTTTCTTTCCCCCACATTCCCTTCAGCATCAGTTGTCATCAGTGTTTTTTATCTTAGCCCTTCTTACAGGTGTAAGATGGAATCTCAGAGTTGTTTTGATTTGCATTTTTCTGATGTCTAAAGATGTTGAACATTTCTTAAGTGTCTTTTAGTCATTTTAGATTCATCTATTGAGAGTTTTCTGTTTAGGTCTGTACCCTACTTTTATTGGATTATTTGTTCTTTTGATGACCAATTTCTTGAGTCCTTTGTATGTTTTGGAATGTATTAGCAAAGATCTTTTCCCATTCTGTAGATTAATATTTTATCTTGTTGATTGTGTTCTTTGCTTTACAGAAGATTCTTAGTTTCAGGAGATCCCATTTATTAATTGCTACTGGGGTTGTATTTGGGATATGCCAGAGCATTCAAATATACTTCAAACTTTCTCTCCTATGAGGCTCAGTGTCAATGGTTTTATATTGAGGCTTCTGACCCATTTGGACTTGAGTCTGGTGCTTAGTGATGAATATGGATCTATTTTCATTCTTCTACATGTTGATATCCAGTTATGCCAGCATTATTTGTTAAATATGCTTTCTTTTATCCATTTGTCTATGAACAAGAAAGACTTACAACTTAAAAAATAATTTACAAACTTTTAATTAGATATACAATGGCTAAAACCTTAATTATAATATTCTTATAGGAGACCTTGAGTCACTAAGAAAAAATTCCTAAAAGGAGCAATGAGCCAGTTTCCAGTAGATAACTTACAGAAGCTTCCAGACAGGTACTCAAGCAAGTAGAGTAAACTCTGCAAAAACAGCAAATACAAAACTTATTGTATAGCCGTTTTATGGGAAAATGATCCTCTTTTTATGACTACACCTTCCCATTTTGCTAGTTAGGATATTAAACTCTTATTTTTGAAGCAATAGCTTGTTTAGTACAGAAGAACAGTTTAGAATCTAGGAGATATTTTAGCAGAGAACTAACTATGATTAATGTTTCTTATACTAAGCAATAGATTAATTGACAATTTTAAAATAGTGATTCTTGGACAATTGCATTTACTCAGTTTAAAGACCAGATTAATAATCGTTTTCCAGCTGATCATTGTTGCAATTCACACTATATTTCTTTAATTTTCCTTATGTTATAGCTAAAGATCCGTTAAAGGCTGTTATGCTAAATTTTATAGATGGTTCTTTCAATGGAAGAACTGCATATATGGTTAATAGTGAAAAGAAATTGTGGAGTGTGCCTATGGCTCCTTAAAAACAATTTAAAAGGATAAAAGCAAATTTAAAAGGATCAAGAATCGCCACATAATGCCTGAAGTCTTACACCTTTTATGGATGGACAAAGCTGCAGACAGGTTTTGGCATGATGGCCCTAAGGCAAACTTTGCTAAGGTGAGGTGAAAAAAACCTTCACTAAATTATAAAAAGCCTGACCCTGTATTAATTTGGGGTTGAGGATGTGTTTGTGCTTTCTTCACAGGAAGAAAATAAAGCTGGTTGAGATGACTGCATGTACAGGAAAGGAATGGCAGTCCCAATGACATCGTAGCTGCAAAGGCCCCCATAGAGGAGTAAGAGCGAGTCCACGGTCCTGCCTTCCCCTGATCTGCAGGACCCACTGTTCTGCAGTACAGGATGCTGAGCTGCTTCCAGACATTCAGGACTCACACACTCACTGAGGTCTTGCTGCAAAGACTACAATTTGCTACAGTTTGAATCCCATTTACTTTGGAGTTGAACTAGAAATGCAGACTGAACATTTGATTGTTTTAATTTTTGGGAAACAGGACTCATTTGATTAAAATATTGGACGTGAGAACTAAGACCTAAACTTTTCCCTCAGCAAAAAAAAGACTCAAAATAAGGAGTGACTAAAGCCCCTCTTCACATACAAGGGGTGGGGGCAGCCTAAGAGTTTGACTGATAGCAGCAATATCATTGGACTCTTGCCTGTCAAAACAAACAAAACAAAACAAAACTTTTTTTGTGTTTTTGTTAGAATGGATTTAAGAAAATTGTGATATGTCAAATTGTGGATTTATTGTTAATTCCCATTTTAGAATTATGGTATTGACCTGGTAATGCGTGTAACTGCTTATAAGATGTTGAGAAAAGTTTGAATGCCCTGTAAATGTTTGGATTTAATGTATTTGTTAAGAGTTCTAGATTTTGATACAGTATAAAATTGTTAAGAGGCACTCTAGGCCAACTGAAGTAAACATTTCCAACTCAGTTGGTCCTCCTCTCCTTTAACTAGGAGACTGTAGTCATTAGGAGTGTGATTATTCCATAAAACATTATGAACTCTTTTGACAAGAAAGTTTGGCTCTGAGACACAGAGCCCAAAGGTATTTCTCTCCCTTAATCTCCTTTATTCACAGAGGTCAGTAGTCAGATATGGGTTTGAAGCTTCTTCACCCTGGATGCCTAAGACAGGAACTTACATAATTAGAATGCCTGTTCGAATGATGGGTAAGTCTGGGTAAATGAAGGAGTCTTTGCCTAAGGCAGATGAAATCATCTGTCCTGTTGCAGAAGCACAGACTTTTTAAAAATTATTAGGAAGGGGGTATTGTGGAGGCTGAATTATGCAGCCCATATTCCACATTGTCTGGTGCTCAAAGAATCTGAGCAATCTACAAGACACAATTTGTACCTTCCACACAGGAGGGGATCACCTGGCTCTTTTGAAGCAAAGCAAACACAGCACCACCTCAACTGGTGTCAGGATGTGCTAATGTTGTTCTGCTCCTTCTGTTGTAAATTAGGAGGTCACCTAGAGAAGAGGTGTTTTCAGTCTATGTGATAAAATAGGCATAGGCAAGATATGACCTAAGTCATTCCCCTGCTAACTAGGAAACAATGCTAATGAGGTTTATGTTACCTTCCCCCTCAGTTTACCTTGATATAAAACCTGTTTGGAAAATAAACGTGGATGATTTCAGGGTTTGGATGATCACTGAAACTCCCTCCCAGTACTCTCTTGTGAATTGTGTTTTCATTTATTCTCACGCCTCCTCTCTGGTATGAGAAATGATTTATTTCAGGCCTGGACCCTAACAGTATGCATATATACTACAGCACACATGTGGGCCTTGTGGAAATTGGTTCTAAGGAGTTACCAATATTTGGGTGCTGTGATTGAACTAGGTTATCAGACGTGATGGCAAGTGCATTTACCTGCTAAGCCGTCTTGTTAACCCTACAAGTATTTTATAACTCTTTAGGCTGAAAGATCCTTAAAGGCAAGACTTTGCCTTCTTTGTACCTTCTATTGGGCAATATACTGAATGTTTGTAAAGGATGGATTGTTGAGTGGATGAATGGATGGACAAGTGGATTTATGTATGTATGTATGTGTATATGTATGTATGATTCATGAATAAACAAATGAACCACATTGGTTTGACAATATATTAAAATAAAATAAGTTCACATTATTAAAAATGTTCAACAATGAAATGACTTTTAAAAATGTATCTCTTCTTGATTATCTCAAATGCAGTGTAAAAATGGCATAGACTCTAAAACCACATGAACCTAGGTCCTGGCTTCATGTGACCTTTGAAAATCACAGTTTCCTCATCTATAAAATTGGGTAACATTATTATTAGTAGGATGCCATCTCAGGGTGGAAAGACCAATGCATCAGTTGCCCAAGAGGTTGCATGGGTGTATTCACTATATTCATGAATTTACTTGAGCCAGGAGCTAACTCTCAACCCAGCAAAATAAAAAAAAGGTCACATTTCATCAGAACCACAAGAGGGAAGGCATTTCCTAGATAGACACCTGTATCACCTACAGTGGGAGAGTAGACAGAGAGCTGAAACTAGGGCTTAGTTGGTAGAGGGCCTGCCTAGCTTGCTGGAAGCCCTAAGTTCAGTCTCCAGTACCACATAAACAGGCAGGGTGACTTACACCATGAAACCTGTAATCCCAGCACTTGAGGGGAGAAGGTAGGAGGATCAGAAGTTCAAGGCTATCCTTGGCTACATAGGAAGTTTAGATCAGGATAGGCCACATGACATTCTGTCTCAAAACAGAAAAGAAAAGGAGAAAAAGGCAGATAGACCACAATGTTTGGTGTAGGAGGTTCTTCTGTCTATGTGTTACCTTCATTGGTTGAATAAAGAAACTGTCTTGGCCTTTTGATAGGGCAGCACTTAGGTGGGCGGTGGTGGCACATGCCTTTAATCCCAGCACTTGGGAGGCAGAGGTAGGTGGATCTCTGTGAGTTCAAGGCCATCCTGGTCCACAAGAGCTAGTTCCAGGACAGATTCAAAAAACTACAGAGAAAACATGTCTTGAAAATCTCAAAAATAAAATAAAATAAATAAGAAATTAAAAAATAAACAAAAATGGTGTAGAAAGTTCGTCTGTCTATGTGTTGCATTCATTGGTTGAATAAAGAAACTGCTTTGGCCTTTTGATAGGGCAGCACTTAGGTAGGCAGAGTAGACAGAACAGAATGTTGGGAAGAAGAGAGAGAGAGAGAGAGAGAGAGCCGCCACAGAGCTGCCAGATCAGACATGCTAAATCTTTCCCAGCCATGACCTTATGGTGAACACAGATTATTAAAAATGGGCTAAAACAAGATGTGAGAGTTAGCCAATAAGAGGCTAAAAATAATGGGCCAGGCAGTGTTTAAATGAATACAGTTTCTGTGTGATTATTTTGGGGGTTAAGCTAGCTGGGTGGCTGGGACAACCAAAGGGCCCATGCTCCCTACAACAAATGTTCACTTATTAACTTATAAGGTAGAATGACTTGGAGAGTCCAAGTAACTAGCATATTTTCTTCCTCGCAACAATATAATGGCAGTAAAAATCATTGTAACTGGAGGATTGTTTGTGATCAAACAGAGGGACTTGAGCTGTGTCCTTAATGTAGTGACAGCCCAACCACTGGAAAACACTTGAGAGAAAAGTACTGTGTTCTTAGGGTCACAAGGCAGCAACCTGATTTGGGGGGTCCCAACTGACCAGGCTCAGCCACTTGCCTGAATGACCAAAGAAGTCATAGTAGTAGGAGGAGCAGAAGTAGAAAATAAATTTGTTTAGCATATAGGGACTAGCATCCTAGGCTTGCCTGTTGTTTGGGGGATCGTTATCTCGGGAGTGTCGTGAGAAGCCTGGTTGATGACAAGAAAGCTACTGCCTACAGAGGAGCTTTGACTCTTACTGCAAGACGTTTATGGTCAGACTTGGAACCCACAGTAACTGCAAAAAAAAAAAAAGACTCAGGAAAAGAGCAAGACAGTTAGGTCAACCACTGTATCTCCTTTCAGGGTTAAGACAACGACTGGAAAGTTCTAGATGTTCCCTCAGTGGTCTGGAACAGCACAGTTTAAAGCTAGAAGCTACAATCTTTCTGCCATCTCTTCCACGCTGGTCTCAGAATCTGGGGTTCAGGGGACAGCCTGTGATCCAGAAGTCCCATATGTAGCTCCACAGGTCCTTATCTCTGCATTTGACTAGCTGTGAATTTCTGCATTAGCTACATCCTCTTCACTAAGAAGCATGTCTGATGAGGTCTGGGAGCTGCACTAATCTACATGTACAGAGATTCTAATCTAGAAAGGAGGAGTTTCATAGTATGCTTATTTGACAGAATTTATTTCAGAAAATAATAGAAGTAGGTTTGGGGAGAACCATAGTGAAACAGTATTTTTTCTTTTTTTCTTTTTTTTTTTTTTGGACAAGACAGGACCATGCAGTCAAAGCAACTGTGGTGTCTGTACAAGATCAAGTTAGCTAACATGAGCGTGCAAGGAAAAAGGCTCACAAACTGGAGATATTGACAGCTGGGGGAGGGGAGAGGACCAACTAGTTTTCTTTAAGAATGTGTTTCCTGGTAGGCTGACCATGTTCCAGCAGATGGCTCCACATGAATGAGTATATGAGTAGCCCAAATTGGGCTTGGTGGGTTATAAAAAAGGTGAGCGTGGAATGGGAAGATTGATCAGAAGTTTGGAGCAAATATTGCTTTTGTAGAGGACCCACATTTTGTTTCTTGCATCAATAGTCAGATTTCACAATCACCTGTAATGCCAGTTCTAGAGGCTCCAACACCTCTGGGCTCCTCAGGCATCTGTACTGAAGTGCATGTGTCCCAACAGGCACAAACACATATACATAGTTAAAAATAAATCTAAAAAAAGAGAGGACACCAAGTTAGCAGGAGATGAGGGTTGGGTGTAAGTGGGAGGAATCAGGAGTAAATATGATCAGAATATATTGCAGTATGTATGAAATTCTCAAAGAATTAACAAAAAACAAAATCACATATATAAAAAGTTGGTGGTGGACAATTTGTTGACTATTATAGCCCTTCAAGTATTAACAGTATTTTAGTTACTCTTAGCATCTTTAGCCTCACCTGGGGGGTTGGGGGGACTATCAGTTTTAGGTGAGCAGTTCTTAAATACAGAGTTGAGCAGGAATCTGACCTAAAGTTTAAAGTGGCCAGAGGGACCATGAATGGCCAGATGCCAAGTTTCTATCCTTATTCTTAGTCATCCATCGGGTATCTACTGGCCCAAGCGATGAGACCGCACTCCAACAAAACAGTGGTTAAATCCCTGTTACACTTGGATTCTCACTGCCTGTCTTCTTGGGTGAGTTTGCATATCTTTCTTTGTGGCGATATATATATTTACATTTTAATACATTGAGTGTGTACGTGCCACAGTGTGGAAGAGGAGGTCAGAGACAAGTTGTGGAGTTAGTTTCTCCATCCATCACACCAGGCTTGGGAAGCATCCTTACCAGCTGATGTGTCTCACAGGCCTGATTATTATGTATTTATGATTCACAGGATATCTTATTTCCTTATTTTCATTTTTTTGGGGGTAGAAAGCCTTACCTCAGCCCCAAAAGCACTAGTAATAAGAACATCCTGTTTTACATATCAGCTCTGAGGGCTTTTCTTTTCTTTTGTTTTCTTTTCTTCCTTCCTTCCTTTTTTTGTTTTTTGTTTGCTTCTTTGTTTGTGGGGTTGTTTTGACTTGGTTTGGTTTAGTTCTTGTTTTTTGATCTTTGATTTTCAAGATAGGGTTTCTCTGTATAACAGCCCTGTCTGCCCTGATATCAGGCTGGCCTTGTACTCACAGAGGTCTGCCTACCTATGCCTCCCTAGTGCTGGGATTAAAAGTGAGCACCACTACACTTGGGAGGAGGGTTTCTATTACTCCAGGTCCAGGTCGAATGTTTCAGCCCCTTAGTCCTGTAGCCTGTAAAAGTCAGCTCCCGCCCCATGCATCATCCTACCTATGAAAGATGTGTGACTTCTCTGCATCTCCCTTCTCCGTGGTCCCTGCTCAGCTTTGTGACAATTCATATGGGAATCAGAAGAATTTCTCCATCAGATGACAGAGCAAGATTCTTCTTACACTGGTCGTTCATGAGAAGGTGAAGGTGTCAATATGATCCCAGATGAAACAGTACACGGTTTGAAATCTCCAAATTAGTTTATTTTGACCTCCTGAGTTTAATTATGGTTGCTGGCATGAGCAGGAATGGATCCCATTTACTGAAACATGGGCAACTTGAAAACTCTAAAACACAGCATATACATGTATGGAATTGTCAAGAGATAAAAAAGGGGGAACAGAAACTGAGGGGCACTTTTAAAAAGAGAGCATGTTAATTCTTATATATGTTGCTTAAAAGGTTAAAAGAAATTTCATTTTATATTTTTCCTATAAACTAGATACCTTTTAAAGATTTACTGTGTGCGTGTGTGTGTGTGTGCTCATGCTACAGCAAGTTCATGGAAGTCAGTAGACAACTTGAGGGAGAAGGTTCTCTCTTCTCTGTTCCTTTGTAAAAATAAATTTGGGGCCATTTATTAAGGTAAGAAAATTATTTTCCATTTTACTGTAAAGTGCCTGTGATGTGACTTCAGTTAGGGAGCTTTTGACCACACCTCTTTTTTATTTCTGCAATCCTTCACTGAGCAATAGGAATTCCTCTGTTGGCAATGGTGGTGTCTCTGTAGCTCCATCTTCTTGTTGTTGAGAGGGCATCTTCAAATGGATTGCAGCATTCTCTCCACAGCCATAGGCTTTCAAAGGCTGCCTGGTGCGAACTGCCGGCTTTCTGTGTGAGTTTGGACAAACTATTTCAACATCTCTATTTCAGCCCATAGACTTTCTGAAACAATTAACAGAATTCAATAATATAATCTGCTTACTGCGTGGTAAGAGTTCAATTAATGATAGATGCCACCTTTTGTGGATTAGGATAGGGCTGAGTGTGTTGTTCAGTTGGTAGAGTGTTTGTCTTGCATGCACAAAGCTCTGTGTTCCATCCTCAGTCCCCCACGAACCCAGCATGTTCCCTGTAATTCCATCGAGAGTAGAGCAGGAGATCTAGAATTTTAAGGTCTTCCTTGGTGAGGATGGCTGGGGCGACATGAGACTGTGGACCATAGTCTACCTTTAGTCATGTAGAGATAAGAAATTTAACCTTTTTCATGAAGCCAGTTATGAGCTACAGATTAGATTCCTGATATGCAAGGCAGTGGTACTCAGTTTATTGCTAGTACTTTAGGAGTGGAGGGAAACCTTTCCCATAATATCTGAACACAAGGAAATTAAGAAAGCTTGTGAAAGATATTAAATCTTGATGTGACAGAGAGTTGAGGCTCAACTTGCTGGGAGCCTGGGTCACTTAAGTTGGCCAGGCACAACTTCAGTTGGACTCAACATTCAGAGAGGAAGAGGAGAGTAGAGACATGGTGAGAATATAAACCAACCCACAGTAGTCTAAAACGGGACAGACATCATTGGACCTGAGACTAGATCATTTCCAGAGCAGAAGATTCAGTCCACAAGCCTGTTGAACCCCAAGGCCGCTGGCATCCAGCTTCTCCTAGGTCTGATGTGAATCTCTCAGAGGCGCTTTACATTGAAGATGGAAGGAGTTGAGAACCCATGAAGTCTGCCAGAGATTGGGCAAGGCTGCCTCCTCTTGTCTTCAGCACCAAGAACAGACTCCTTTGATCAGATAAGCAGTCCTTCTGGTTGTACCATCACTGACTGCAGAGCTCTCATAACCACCCCTAGAGTTTCTGCCATGCAAGAGAGCAGGTTGCTGGGCTGCTTCCTGAAGCCTTGGAAAAATATGTTAGGAATGGAGTAGGAGAGTCAGGTATGGGTTGGTGAAAACAGGGCGAGGTGTGTATGTGTGTGGGAACTTAGACAAGCTGGTGAGCCAGATTCACAGGTACATCTCACAAGAGAGGACTGGGTATATCTTTCTCTTTGCAGAAGTCACAAAGAAGGGACTGAGTGGTGACAAAGACTACCAGAGGGGCACACAATTAACAAGCACTACCTGGAATCTAATCCCTACTACTGCAGAAGCACATTATCCATCCATCTGGCTTTTTAGACTCCCAGGCAGTCTAAAAAGTCTGTGTGTCCTTTTTGTAACTTTGAATTGTTGCCAGTCATGTTAGCATTACTGAGTCAGGGTTGAAGGTGGAGAGACAAGAACAGAGACTGGGTGATTTCTAACTATCTGTGTGGAAGAGAAAGGCCATCTGACTTCTTGGTGTATTTTGAATCCTGTATCCCCCTGATTCTCAGTCCAGAGGCATATGCTTGAAAGAGAAAGCAAGGGGTCTGGGGAGCGGAAATCTTAGCCCAGGCTAGAAAGGATTGAGGCCATGAGGCAGGAAGAGCAACCATGAGGGAGCAATAAGGGTCTCTGCTCCTGTCTTTACTCAGAAGAACCTGCTGTCTCCAGTGAGCTCCACCACACTCTACCAGAGTCCAGTTTTATGCTGGAGGGACATCTGGGACTGAGAGCTGAGGCTGGAGCCCAACAGGAAGGCCCATCAGTACAGGTGCATGAAGTAGACACTTCTCTGAGAGGCCTTTGGTCCAAAGGAGCTGCTGTTGAGTTAACTTCTTTGAAAGTCTGTGCTAGTAGCTTCTTACAACATAGGCCCTTATTGTTTCTTATTTTTTTAATTAACAGGCTTAATATGTGTGTGCGTTTGTGTGTGTGTTTCTCTACTACAGTATGTGTGTGAAGGTCAGAGACAGATTTCTGAGTGGTTCTCTCCTTCTATGGTGTGGGTCCCAGGGTTTGAATGATGGCCATGAGGCTTGGTAGCAGGGCCTTTCCCTGCTGAACCATCTTTTCTTTTTTCTTCCTTCCTTTCTTTCTTCCTTCCTTCCTTCCTTCCTTCCTTCCTTTCTTTCTTTCTTTCTTTCTATTTGTTTATTTTGAGACAGAGTCTCTTGTAGCCAACTCTCTATGTAGCTGAGAATGATCTTGAATTTCTGATCCTTCTGCATCCACTTTTTTGAGTTCTGGAATTACAGGCATTCCTGGTTTACATGGCACAGGCATTAGAACCCAGAGCTTTGTGCACTCCAAGGTTCCTCTTACTTTTTTTTTTTTTTTTTTGTTCTTTTTTTGTTTTGTTTTGTTTTCATGACAGGGTTTCTCTGTAGCTTTGGATCCTGCCCTGGAAACTCACTTTGTAGACTAGGCTGGCCTCAAACTCACAGAAATCTGCCTGTCTTTGCCTCCTGAATGCTGAGATTAAAGGCATGTGTCCTCTTACTTTTGACAAAGAAAATTTGACACCTCAGAGTTACAGCAAGCAAAAGTCAAGCCATCAGACCCCTACCCAAACCTGCCTCCAAAGAAGGAAGAATTTGGAAACGCTCCCTGGGCGGATCCCAGAGCTTTCTCAGCTCAGTTTCAGCACCTTTGGTCCTCAGCTAACGCAGGTCCTGTGGCCAGCTCTGAAAAGTGTGGGGAGGGAGCTGAGGCTCCCCGTGCTCTGGCTTCCCTGGGCTGTCTCCAGCCTGCTCAGCCAGACCCAGGTGGAGGTGGGGGCGGGGCGCTGCTTTTTCTGACCTGGGGAGGAGGGGCCACAGTTAGGTTGGTCCCTTGGCCATTAAATCAGCTGCTGTCACAGGAGCCGCCCCAGGCTTCTCCCAAGCGCTCAGGGACGGAGCCCCGACCCTCTGTAAAGCAGTCAGATTTGGGATCAGCTCCCTGCAGACAGCAAACCCTGTCGCAGCACAGGTTACATGGGTCCCGGGGTCACCTGTCCGTGGGGAAGCCGGCTCTCTGGCTTCCAGGTGAGGACTTGGATAGAACCTGTGGTGGCCTCAACCCAGGTGGCCGGCTCCCTCTACGATGCAGGACTACTCTTAGTAGTGAAGGAATCCTTCTCATCTGAGACTGGAGGCTCTTCCAACCACAGTGCCAGCCAGTCGATCAGGGGGCATCAGGAGGACCAACAGCAGAAGGCCATCTCCAATTTCTACATCATTTACAACCTCGTGGTGGGTCTGACACCGCTGCTGTCTGCCTACGGGTTGGGCTGGCTCAGTGACCGCTACCATCGCAAGATCTCTATCTGCACCGCAGCTCTGGGTTTCCTCTTGTGCCGCACTGGACTCCTCCTCAAAGTGATGCTGAACTGGCCGGTGGAGGTGTTGTACGGAGCAGTGGCGCTCAGTGGGCTTTGCGGGGGCTTCTCTGCTTATTGGTCCGGGGTCATGGCACTGGGATCCCTAGGCTGCGCTGAAGGCCACCGCTCCTTGCGCCTCATCCTCATCGATTTAGTCCTGGGCTTGGCTGGGTTCTGTGGGAGCATGGCCTCGGGCCATCTCTTCAAACAAATAGTTGGGCACTCTGCTCAAGGCCTTCTGTTAACCTCCTGTAGCGTGGGCTGTGCGGCTTTTGCTCTTTTCTATAGTCTTTTTGTGCTGAAGGTCCCTGAGTCTGTGTCCAAGTCCAACAAGGTATACCCCACCGTAGATACTGTGTCTGGCATGGTGGGCACCTATCGAACCATGGATCCAGATGAACTGGGCAAGCAGGATGTATCCAGGAACCCTCTGACTCCTGGGAAAAGGAAGACCTCCCGAACCATCATCGCCCTGCTATTTGTGGGTGCCATCGTCTATGACCTGGCCGTTGTGGGCACAGTGGATGTCATGGCCCTTTTTGTGCTAAAGGAACCTCTCAGTTGGAACCAAGTGCAGCTGGGCTATGGGATGGCTTCTGGGTACATAATCTTCATCACCAGCTTTTTGGGTGTTCTAATCTTCTCCCGCTACTTCCCGGACACCACGATGATCATAATTGGGATGGTCTCCTTTGGGTCTGGAGCCCTTCTCTTAGCCTTTGTGAAGGAGACATACATGTTCTACATTGGTAAGTTTGGGGCTTAGGGAGGCTGGACGCTGCAGGCAATCTGTGTCATAGGTTAGGGGTTGGTCTAGGAGTCCAGGAGGTACAGGGGAGACAAGAATGGGTTTGTCTGTTTTGTGTATGTATTACCTGTATTGCTCACTGGATCTTGCCACAGTGGTGCCCATGCTCTGGGGCAAGAAGGTGTAGTCAGTGGATGGCGCAGCCTAAAGTGGAGATGGGTTCATGTAACTTTAGTACATTTAAAATTGTATCTATGTAAGCAGAGTGGGCAGTGTGCATGCTATAAGGTGCCTGCGATGCTCAGAGGACGGTTTGGCAGAGCGTATTTTCTCATTACACCATGTGGGTTCAGGGATTGAACTCAGGTTATCTGGTAGAAGCACCTTTACCTGCTAAGCTACTTCCCCAGTCCTCTCTTTCTAGCTTTAAATAGATAAAATACACAAATGTTCCCTAAATCATCTATGGCCAGATAAGAGCTTTTAAACAATGCACAGAATTTCTTAATAATTAGCTCCAATGGAACTCCATTGGCTCTACAACCATTGGAGTACATGCCCACAAGACCATGGACTGAGGTTTCCACTGGATGACAGAGAGGTCAGACAACCCTGAGCAGAAAGCTCTAGAACTCACGCGGTAACAGAACTTTCTCCAGCTGTAATAGTGGCCTCACCTGTCAACACAATGTCCACTAGCCACGTGTAGCTATCGAGCATTTGATATGTGACTAGCGTAAGGAAAGAACAGTTTAAGGCTTATTTCATGTTAACTTACATAGGCTGTACGTGCCGAATAACTAACAATTTGGAAAGAAAAATTCTAGATGGTTATCAGGGAACTACTCCAGGTCATAGTCCTCAGAAGGAGGATAGCAAAATGGCAATGACCCAGTTAAAAAATCCTTGTGCAGAGGACAGAGTGACCATCTCTCCAGCCCTTCCCAACCCATCTCTTCATCCTCCTCCTCCCTTCTTTTTCTTTCTCTCCCCATCCCCCGCTAGTTAATAAGGCTTTAACGAGGTGTGGCAGCTGAACTAGGTGGGGAACCATTTCTGAAAGAGCCAGAGATTCAGAGTCTGGGCTTCTGGGCCAACACCACAGGGACTGGTGGGGGTGCTGGAAGGGAACTTTGTTTGTTCTGACCTGTGTTAAAGCTGATTCAAATGGGAAGTATCCTTCCGATCTCTTGCAGCTCGGGCCATCATGATGTTTGCACTTATCCCCATCACGACCATCCGATCTGCCATGTCTAAACTCATAAGGAACTCTTCCTATGGTGAGCAGAGGGCTCTCCAGGGTGTCCTGCTCGTTGTCACAGATGACTCTCAGAAACAGAAGATTCAGAAGCAGGGCTGGGGAGATGGCTCAGTTGATAAAGTGCTTGTGTGAGGTCCTGAGGTTGGATCTCCAACACTCATATAAAATGCTGGTGTGGGAATATAATATAATATAATATAATATAATATAATATAATATAATGTAATCCCAGAGCCTTCACACACACACACACACACACATTCTAGAAGCATCCTCAAACTTATAGGGAACGTACTGGTTTCTATGTAGGGCAAAAAGAATGGAGAAAGGATAGAAAAAGTTTACAAAGCTAATCACTACAAGTCAGAGTCAAGGAAAGATATTTCTGGAAGATCCAACTAGATGGAGACAGGATTCCCTCCAAATTGAGCCATGGGGACTGAAAAGGAGTCCTTAGGAGAGTGATGGGGGGGTCCTCTGGAGATCCCCAGGGACCAGGTAGGGGGAACAAGACAGGACAACAATCCATGTCTTGATAATCTTTGTTTCTTCCACAGGAAAGGTGTTTGTTACATTGCAGCTGTGCCTAGCTCTGACTGGCGTGGTGACGTCCACCCTATATAACAAGATCTATCAGCTTACTCTGGACAAGTTCACGGGCACCTGTTTTGTGCTGTCTTCCTTTCTCTCCTTCTTGGCAATTGTCCCAATTGGGTAAGACAAAACTATCTACTGTGTGGGTTAGGGCCCTGGTGTTTACATCAATCACAGACTTTTTTTTTTTTTCAATTATAAGCGCTTTCTCAAAGAAGGGCAGTTCCAAAAACTTGGTTCCTTTCTGACAATTTCATAAAACTATTTGTTTATTTATTTATATACTTCCTTACAGTTGGAGGCTCTGTCAGAAACTCACAGGAGCCATTCTGACCAAATCTTTGGTTTGGATCCTTTGTCCCTTCCAAGGACATTTTCTTCTCTGTGCCTTGAAGGGACTCAGTGACCACTACGTGACTTAATGTGTATGAGCTCCCCAATAAGGCCTTAGGCAACAATTCCTTGACCTCTTTCTGGCCTCACCTTTGTGAAACAAGAACACTCACCCCCAGGCAAGCACAGGCAGATGACCCAGCAGAGAAGGAACAGGCTAGCTTCTCCATAGCCAGACAGTGGTCCAGGAGTCAGAAGGATGAAAAAAAGCCAGGGTTATTTGGCTTCACTCGAATAAGTGTGAATCGCAAAGGGGTGTGTGTGCATGAGCGCGTGTGTGCTGAAGTTCATCCTCTCCGTATACCATGTAGGATCTGGACGTGAACTCAGGTTGTCAGGCTTGGTGGCAAGTGTCCTTAACTGATAAGCCATCTTACCAGCTCTGCAACAAATGTTTTGAAAACATTTCATGTGTGTTCAGATGCCCTTGGAAGCCAGAGGGAGCCAGAGTTAGAGGTTGTCATAAGGCCCTCGACATGGGTGCAGGGACCCAAACTCAGGTCCTCTGGAAACATCCTTACCTGCAGAACCATCCTGCAGCTCTACACCAAATCTTAATTAGCCACACAGAATCTTCATGATCTTGCATCCAGCAGGCAGAGGCTCTGGAAACGTTCATGTGAGCAGCTGACTGGATGATCATGTGGACCAGGCACCTACCTGTTAAGCGCTTCTTCCATCAGCCTTCAGCCGTAGAGAAGCACGTGCAGACAAAGACACATTTCTACACATTGCATGACTAGGAAAGATTTGAAAATGACTGCTCTCAGGTCCCGTCTCCACAGGCTGGGACTCACACAACCTGGGATAGACATTGCTTTAAAGCTCGACAGCTTGTTTTGAATGTACAACTAAGACCGAACACGCATGGTGTAACAGCAATGTTTCCATGACTTTTCCTTGTCCCGAGGTCACTCAATGAGAATCCGAAAATCTCTTCCAGCTAAAGGTGGCCAGGTTCTTGGGCTATCAGTCATTATATAAAAGAGGAAAGACCTGTGGGGTCCTAGCCACAGAAGGGAAGGGAAGGCTATGCCAGTCACAGACAGTTCCAGGAAGGCGTGCCAAAGCAGGGCAGGACACGGACATCAGAAGGCTGGGCCAGCCACTGCTGCATTCTCCTTCCTGATGCCAGGAGAGGTCTTTAGGCCAGGACTGCCAACAGCCTGGCCATAAATGAGGGGGCGGGGTCTGAGTGGTCCCTGTAACAAAGGAAAGCATAGTACAGTTACCATGGGAACCTGTCTTCCTTGCCTTCTTTACATGAACAGGGGGTGTTAAGGAAGGCTTCATGAGGCTCTGTGGCTCCAAAACCTCCCCCCACCGTACACAGGTGCTCTGTGCTACACTGGGAATGTGTAAACCTCCAGAAGAGAATGATTTCATCTTCTCCAACCTCCACACAACCTCCATCCATATCCCATCTCCATCATAGACTTTTAAAAAAACAGTACTAGTAAACACTTTAAATCTTTGTATTCATAAAGACTCCTTCGAGGTAACTATTATTTATCCCTATTTTGCAGAAGAGAAAACAAAAACTCCTCACTCCACGTTGGTCTAAATTGTCTTGTTTAAGCTTCTGTATTTTTCCTTCACAGCAAACTGTGATCTGTTTAATATGATTCCTATGCACTATAGGCTTGCGGAAGACTGAGACCACAGCTGTGTGGCTCCCTGTGTGCCCACTGTGTCCAGTACAGAGCTCAGCAACTAAGAAGTAGTCTAGAACAGGGGCTTTCAGCCTGTGGTTGTGGCCTCAGGGTTGCATATCAGATATTTACATTACAATTCATAGCAAAAGCAAAACCACAGTTATGGAGTAGCAACAAAAGGAATTTTATAGTTGTGGGACAACATGAGGACCTGTATCAGAGGATCCCATTAGGAAGTTTGAGAACCACTGCCCTAGAAAGATTTGCTTAGTGACTAAATGCAGGACTGAGGCAAAGAGACCCTAGGAAGATGAAACAGCTGTCTAGTCCACAGTGTTACTGGAGACAGGGAGAGGTTCATTATCCTAGGACTCACTTGGTAACATCTGATGCACTATGGAGACAAAGTTTCTCTCCATTGGTGAGAAAGAGCAGTGGGGGATGACCCAGGCACAGGTGAGGAGCAAAGCTGCTCACTCCCCTTTGCCTCATTCCAGCTCTCCTTTTCTAATCCTCTTTTGCAAATCCTTACAGCATTGTGGCCTACAAACAAGTCCCAAGGTCACAAGGAGAAGGTTCAGAGAAATGAAGGAGCTGAAAACACCATCGATTACCAAGTTCTGCCCATGAAACCCAAATTCCAGCCTTCCAATGGCCTGCTGATGTCCTTAGGTTCCTGGTGGGAGGGAAAATCACTTCCTGGGTGTTGGAGGAAAGGCAGAGGGTAGGGTCTGGGGTACCGGCTGCTTGCACCGGCATCCTAGGTCCTGGAGGGGTTCAGGCTCCATGCAGCTAGCCTTTCTTCCATCACTGTTTTAAAGGTTCCAATTAAGGCATAACAAGTCACATGGGCACAGTGCTAGAGGTTCTATGGAAGACTTACGCCTGTATTTCACCAGCCCAAGGGGGATGAACATGAAATGGACATTTTGTAAAATCTGACATTTTTGTATGAATAATAATAGTTTTTAAGTTAATGTAAAATCTTGAAAAAAATCAGTTTTCTTGGTTGAGTCTTCCTCAGTTAGGAACAAGAGAACAACAAAGTTCATGGCAGTGCTAACACTGTTGCTTTTAGAAAGCTCAGTTAGTGGAGTGCTTGCCTAGCATGCACTTAGTCCTGGCTTCAAACCTCCATGCACATATGTAATTCCAGCACTTGAGAGGCTGAGGCAGAAGGATCAGAACTTTAAGGCTATCTTCAGCTATACTGCAGTCTGAGGCCACCAGGAATACATAAAGTCCTGCCTCAAAGAAACAAACCCAGCAACAACAGCAAAATCCAGCAAGTACCAGTGAAATGTGCAGCCGGACACTTTCAATCATTACTCTCTCAAGCAGATGGTGTGAAGAGAAGGGGGTGTTTAGCATCAGTTTTTCTGAGTTACTTATTCTGATTGTCCCTTTTGCTCCAAATAAAATCAACATTTACATTATGAGTTCAAATCATTCTTTTCTAGGTGGGACCCCCTGTAACTACCGATGTAGCATTCTCAAGCTGGAGTGAAATACAGTTTGTATCTGATTCCCTTGCAGGGAATGATCAAAACTTGTCTTCCCTCCTCCTCTCTCCCAACTTCAGTGCATTTCCAACTCCCATCCTCTTCCTTCTGTCCTCCTTGCCTCTTTAACTCTTAGGTGCCAAAAGCCCCATCTTTGGTTCTTCAATACTCTAAATTTACCCCACAGACTCCAGAATTTTTTCAACACCTGAGTCAACACCTCCAGCTCCCTATCCCCCCCCCCCCATTCACCATCTAAGATCACTATATCCATCCTCTCTTTCCTGACTGATAGAATAGCATCGCCTCCACTTCCCAGGTCACCAGGCTCCAAATCACCTCTGACCTAGTCCCCTTTCTCAAAGTTATCTCTTAAATCCAGCTGCCCCATTACAACCTCCTCCTCCTTTTTTTTTTTTTATCACTTTTTGCTTTGGTTTAAAAAAAAAGATTTTTATAACGTGTGTGTGTGTGTGTGTGTGTGTGACCACGTGGGTCCCGAGGGTCAACCACCTTCACCTGCACAGTCATCTCACCAGCTCTTGCCATGGCTTTAGCTATTTATTTCTATCTATTTCACAGTCTGACCCCACCCCCCAGCACCTGACCTCTGTACCTTTTTAAATGAGAAGGTGGAAGGTATATAAATGCTCCTTTAAAAAAATCAGCTGACTAAGCAGATAGGAAAAGCTTACTCACTAATATTTAAATTGGGGGACCAGAGAGAGGGCTCAGTGGTTAAGAGGACTGGCTGGTTGCTCTTCTAGATGTTCAGAATTCAATTTCCAGCAACCACATGGTGGCTCACAACCATCTGTAATAAGATCTGGTGCTTTCTTCTGGCCTGCAGACATACAAGCAGGCAGAATACTGTATACAAATAAATAAATCTCTAAAAATATTTAACTTGGACATATTTAAACATATAGATAGTAGTAGGAAGAGCCCTTCTGTAAAGGCAGTCATAAGTGCTCACCAGACAGGTGTTTTGTGTACATAATTACTAGTTTGTCAAAAACCTTATAGGAAAGCATATCTGTACTTCAAAGGTCACAGTATTGAAAGCTCAGAGATGGAACTATTCCAGAATCACAGTTATTAAATGAGACAATGGGGTTTAAGTCTAAAATCTCTTTATTCCATCTTGCTGCTCTATTTTATATCACTGTAGTATTGGATTAATGATGTTGGATTAATTAATTATCACTAAATCCAGAATCATTAGGACATCCATAGGCCATCCATTTCCAAGGTCTGTCATATATATATATATATATATATATATATATATATATATATATGATAAATATGAAACAACGCCTCACTATCAAGCCTTGGTTGACCTCGAACTCAATATGCAGACCAAACTGGACTCAGACTCAGAGATCTGTCTGCTTCTACCTCCCATGTGCTGGGATTAAAGGTGTGTGCATCAAGTTCAGCTTCATTTTAAATTACATGTATATGTGTTGAGTGGGACTGTGCATGTAAGTGAGGAGAAGGCTGAAGGCTCCAAGGATAAGAATATAAAAATTTAGATTCCAGAAATAAGAATGTAGAAATAAAGAAATATAAAGTTGTAAGCCTATGAGAATGGGAACAGACTGTCAGCAGCTTTCTCAGCAGCTTTCGGATTAACTACTAACAGTGGGTTATTCCACTTTACAACCCAGAGCTCTATTCACAAGGCTGAAGCACCTCTGCAAACTGAGAGCCCAACACCTCTGGTCATCCTTGATCAACGAGACAAATACAAGCTTTAAGTTACATTTTAGGAGATAGATATACGACCTCTGAGTTACACCCTATCCCTGCTGTGTGAAGCTGGCAGCATCTAAGGGGAGAGCACAGGGCTGCAGTAAACGCTACCAGAAAGCACCAAGGAAGACAACAGATTAAGTACAAACACTAGTTTAACTGAAAAACTCTGTTAATGGAGATTGTAAAGTAAGGTAATCTATATCTGAGTTTTACCTCGAAATTGTAAAAATTCCTTTGTTCAGACCTAATGCTTGGTGCCTCTACTATAAGTGGGTTCAGAAACCAGCCTTTGCCACAGCCTTACAAAATCCATCTCTGGCTGTGGTCTCTGCTAGCTGATAAGTTTTTTGTGCCCCATGGAGATTTTTAATTTAATTTAAATTTTTTCCTGGAATCTTGTTTCTGGATTAAAGTTTGATTCTGGTTTATTAGACTTTGGTGGTCTGTCCCCATCTTTGCGCGACCCCTCTGGGCCCAACAAAAGCAAAAGAGGTCTCATAGAGCTGGAGTTATATGTGGCTGTGAGCTATCAGATACAGGTACTGGGAACTGAATTCTGGCTCCATTCTCCTCAAAATCACTCTCATAAACCACAGGCATTCCTTTTCTTGAAAATGCCTCACAAACATGGCAGGAAAACAGAAACAAAACAAGAATCAGGAAATGGCTGCCCTGACTGGAACATAATGTGCTTTGCTACTGTTCTATGTGGGAAATATCTGTGTAACACCCGCCCACCAACCTCACTGATACTAAAGGAGTGTTTCCATCTCCCTGAATTGGTGTCAACTTATAAGACTGCAGGAGAGGGGAACTGTGCAGGACCTACCGTGAAGTGAGCACGAAGGATAAGTGTGTACTTACGTACGCCTTTTCTTATTAGCCTGCATGCTCCGATTCTCATAAGCAAATTATCATCTGTTCAGAGAAACTTTTAAAAACCCAGAAAAATAGGCACCCCATTTTCCTGTCCTAACAGGTACAAATGAGCACATGATCCAGGATAAATAAAGCATCTTTTATAGGTTTATTGGTCCATTACTTTAAGTGAGGTAAAGATTTTTTTAATTTACAAGCTAATAGTTTATCAAGCAATACAAATTCTTTGTTTACCTCAAAATGTAATACTAATTCCATAGTAAACAACAAACAGAATTTCTTACACACAGATACACAAAAAATCAAAGCGGACAAGAACCTCGTGCCAGCATAAAAGATACAACAAAACATCTCTAGTTCTGTAACAAAGAGAAAGGTGACATTCTTTTTCGGTAGTTTCATGAGATAAAGACTTAGTTCTGTAAATACATCACTTTCTTATCAACACATATTTCCTCAAGCACTTATGTTCACAGCTTTTGTTTTGGTTTAATGGCAGTATGGAGCGAGCCAGCACACCAGGGTGGGACTCCATACCTCAGAAGCCTGTTTCTTTCTCTGGAAGTTTTAAACACAAAGAACAATTTAAAAAAAAAAAGTCCAAATATTTGTTTTCATCCCCCTTGAAGAGTTAGAATGACAGTTAGAAGGTTTGCTGGCAGTTTGCTTCATGGGAGTCTGTCAGATGTAGGCTGTCTCTCCATGCATTCCTGACGCAGGCACGAAGGGAACAGGCACACAGAAATCACAGAAATACAATGAGCAGGGACTCTGAGGGAGCCCAGCCCTGCACCGCCTAGGTGGGCAGTGCTGACTGGTAAAGATGCTGGCTTGTGCTGCTTTGTCCCTGGATGAAGGCCCAGTGGACACAGCTGTTTTGTTACAGCAATCTACCAATCGACACGATGCTTTGCAATCTAGGGAAAAAATTTCTCCCCCTCTTTCCCTCCAGCATAGTTCCTGGCAGAGTGCCAGTCTAAGGCTGTGGCCCAGCCTGTCCAACAGCAGCGTGCACAGGTGTTAGCTGCTCTGACCTGGACTGTGGAGAGCCCAGAATCACCCAATACTTGGGCGGTACTTCTGGGAGAGGCACATTTGAACCCTTCAACACTGGCTTTAATAATGAGTGAGTTGGCAGAACAAGTATGCTATTTGGCATTTCAACCTTTGGAGAATTTCTATCCCAGTGTGCTCTGGGGCCCACTCTGAAGAAGCAAGGTAAACCTTTCATGCTGCCATAATCTAGGGGTTCTCAGAAGCTATGCAATTTGTCACTGCTGATAATGTCTGTATCCTCCACACCCCAAACTAGGCCAAAGCACACGAAGCTTGTCTTTCTTCCTCAAAAACATCAAAAAGGGCTGTGCTCCCTGTTTCTTGACATTATTTTCAAATACCATTTGCCAACAGAAACATTTAGTCTTGCTTCCCAAAAGGCCACCTTCCTTCTGTGACCTATACCTCTGGCTTGTGACTTTTAAGAGGACTGAAGATGGCCTATAATAAGTTTCTAGACCAACTGCTTCTACATGTAAAACTCTATCTATGCAAACATTTTAAAACACTAGCTGAAGAGTAAGGCAATTAGTGGGCACTGACAAATTTTTAAGAACTACTGTTATGCTTTAACAGTCTGTGGCTTTTTATGGATGTGTTGGTTTTCAAGTGCTAAGAACACCGATATGAGATACACATCTTATTTGTCTCTTTAAAAGTTTCCCCACCCCACAGCGCTTATTTACAAACTACAATAGTTAAGGACTAGTAACATTTTTTGCCACACATAAAGTATTGGATAGTCAGTCATACCCAGGAATATTCCTAACAGATATGATTAGGAGATAATGGTCAGCCCCTGTAACAGCGCTTCCAGCCTTCTTAGACACCGAGTTCCTGCCCTCTGATGTGTGCAGGCATGGGGACAACTTCAAAACGGAACACTGACGACCTACAGAGCAGGTTCGTAAAAACCGAGTCTCTCATTAGTCACTAAATTAAAAATAGGGAGGAAGCAAGTAGCCCCAACACACCGACTGCACCTCTATCTGGCCAAAAGAGGCCATTTTCCTCAACTCTACTGCTAAGTGCCTCCCGCTACCTGAGTAGAGCAAGTCACAGGTGGTGAGAAGGCACATGCAATCTGTTGTCATCCTGAAGACTCTTGAGAGCGAGAAGGCAAGCCCAAATTCCCAATGTAATTTGTAACTGAAGGTGAGCAAAGTACCCTAGCCATATGCTTACCTTACTTCATTTCCAAATACCATTTATGAGAAGATGGGTCCAGAAGTGGGTGCCCAGCCCCAGCCCCAGGAGCTGATCCTCCAAAAGAATCACCCTTCACAGTCACCAGCTCCACCTAGCCAGAGAAGAGCCCACTTCCAGCTGACTCTAAGACCCAAACCAGTAATGTCAACACAGTCTCTAAGGCAGTCCTTGGCTTTGTTCTACCCGCCCCAAGCACTCAGGATAGTGTAGTGTGGTGTAGTGACGTTACCGTGATTCAAATGACCTCACTGAAACAGCCAGATACCTGGTACCTAGAGCTTCAGAAGGTCCTGCCTTCACAGGACAGGACCAAGTCCCAGAGGCTGAGTGTTCCTTGGGTGCTATCCTAAGAGAAGCAGTGCCATCACACTCGCTTCTAAAGTCAGAACTTCCACTGGGCTTCATCAAGGGCTGCAGTGTGCACAGACAGTTTCCTCCCGTGGACAGCAGAAAGAGTACATTCTACTCAACATCTAGAGCACACTCTATGGGGTTCACATCTGTCCCTAGGCATGGTGGGGCTTTCTTGTTTCAGCTATGGGAAAATGCCTGGTAAGTTCAGAAGAAACCCGGTGAAGCACCAAGCCCGCTGCCCCCCTAAGCCTACCTTCCACTCACCAACAATCATTACTGAGTTTTAGAAGATAAAACCCAACTTCACACAGGCTGAGGAGTGAGCCCCTCCTTACTCCAGAACTAAGCGTCCTTGCTTTGAGTGTGCAGCCCAGATTCTTCTTGTAAATTGTCAGCATTAATAGAACCTTTTCTACTACAAATCATAACACTGTCCTAAACTCTTGCATCTCTCAAATCTCCTTGGTTTTAAGAATTTTTTTTTTTTTTTTTTGGCCTGGGCAGATTTCTAACCCAGTGAACAAACCCTCCATTTCTGAGGACCTGGGCAGTTACAGGGCCAGCTTTCATTTCACCGTCCTGTGTTCAAGCCTCCACAGCCATCCATATCTCTCTACCTGAGGTGCAGTGCTCTACCCTCAAGGCAAAGCCTCATGGAAAACAAACAAGAGGGATCTGTGACTTCAGGGCAGAGGCTCAAGAAGAACTAATGAGGCCTCTCTCTAAGGCCTTTTGGCACTGTGGTCTCTGAGCAATATTTTGTGGGGGGAAATCTCTTTTGGGCTTGGCCAAGAGGAAGCAAATGCTTGGGACTGCTGAGCTTCCGGGGACTTGAGGGAGCCCCAGAGTAGACGGGTAGGAGGCCTCTTTCCACTGCCTTCTGCCCCTTTTTCTCTGGGCCAGGCTCCTCAGCGCACCAGATGCTAGCCTGAAGACAGGGAGAAGAGTGCCTTCTTGTGCATGACTGTTCCTGGCCTAGCCACTGATATCATTTCTAGGGGGTAGAAAGTTTCCATTATTCCAGCTCTTTCTGGATCTCAAAGCCTAGGGACATTGCTTGCTGGCCAAATAAATAGAACAAGACAGAAATTTTAAGATGTCGTAAAAGCCAGTCTCTCATGAGGGAATGGCGGTGGATCCTGCTTCTCTCCGTACACTTCCCCATGCACCCCAGGGCTGTTTTCACAGGCCTTCCTTCTTGTGTAGCTAACCAGCACACAGGATTGACTTGGGATTTCAGCAACCAGCTAGTCATCAAATTTTAGCTTCTCCTTAATTCTTTCTGTAGTTCTTGCCAAACATTACACTGGACACTTATCAAGCACACAGTCCACAAAGCAAAGTTTCATGTTTCCCAAAGATGAACATCACTGCTGGGCCATATATCAATGGAGACCTGGAGGTGACTGGACACATGCCTGACTCTACCAGCATGCTCAGGTTGACTCTGGTCATTTACACCCACACCAACCTGATGGCTTCAGAGGTAGAATGAGATGCTAAGCCACTGAAGTTTGGAGTGGACAGACTGTTCTTACCTTTCCACTTCAGTGGGCCATTTCTATTTGTACCAAACAGAATTCACATCAAAGGATTTCAAGATGGCACAGAGGGGGTTTGGGCAAGTACCAATAGTTGCAGGAACTATTATTTCAATCACAAATTTGTCAAATGTGAGGAAAAGGCAAATTGTTTCATGCTGTCTATGATGTCCCAAACGCAGCTGACGGGAGGCCAGCTCAGCGCGAGGGAAGGAAGGCTGTGCGCTGATTAGAATTTGCAAATAACTTGTATGTGAAGCAGTAACTTGACTGCTTCATTTCAAAAACAAACAAAACCCTTCCATTTACTCGAGGCTCAAATTTATGGGTTTTTAGCAGGGTCACAGATAGAACACACTATGCAGCTGCTTTTCAACAGTGACCTGGAGAGCCTTTCTAGCTGCTGGATTTATGGCAACTTGAAAAGTTTCAAATGAAGACTTTAAGCACAGCCAGCAGTCTCCAGATTTTGGCAGCAAACGGAGATTTCCACATATCTAGAAGCCAAGAGCATGTTGTCACTCTTCTCGTCTGAGTGCCCTGCAGGTACTTCCGTCCTGACCACAGAATTCTGGGGGTCAAACACTCATGTAGAACATTCACATTGAATTTACAAACTGGTGACGGTCACGACAATGTGACATACCAGCCCTCACTGCAAGGTTGCCCGGATATCCAGTGGGCATGACAGGAAGTATTAAACCAGACATTTTTGGTGAAGTAAAGGCAAATTGCATAAAGCAGACACTGGTGCTGGGGCTTGGCACACAGGAGAGTCGCTGACCATAAAATAGCAGCTGTTTCCTAAGAGGTCTAAGAGCAAACACGACAATGGTTAAACAAGCAAAACAAGCACATTGACACCTTCACATAAAAAAAAATGCATGTTTTTGCCAATACACACCTAAAATCTTCTCATCTATAGCATTCTGGTGCCAGAAACAAGATCCAGGAGCATTCCCTTCAGCTTCCTGAGACATCGCATAAGGACAAGGACGCTGGCTCAAGCACTGATGCACATGGACACTGATTTAAATGGACCCATGTGAACCAGAAACAAGTCAAAAGATGCCACTCACGATGAGCAGGCAGTAGGCCACAGTCATAGCCACAGGCCACTGTAAATTAAGGACTTTCCAAGAAGGTACCTATACCTCCTATGCTGGGACAGGTCAATGCCCTCAGGGGTAAAGTGCAGAACCTCATGGTCTCCACAGCAAGCCACAGCTGCCTTCTTCATGTCTCCTGTGTCCCTGAAAAGCAGGGTTGTTGTTCTGTCTCATAAAAGCAATTGGGCTGCCCCCAAAGTGATGTCACATGTCATCTGGGGGCTGTTCTGTCCCTTAGTTTCAAGTCTTCGTAGTGTTCCATTTAGGAGGTTCCTTCACAATATGGAGGTATGCTTCTGTTGAGAGATGATTACAGACTCACAGACTCCAACAAGGAATAAATACTAACTGAAAATAACTGTGGTGGGAGGGAGCGGGGAGGTGCTGTTGTGCTGTTTCCTCATGGCCACCTCTCCAGCACTGCAGGGACTCTCTGGTTCAGGGTGCCATGCCCTGTGGAGGCAGAAGTCTCTGTCCCAAGAACAAATCTACTTGGTCTCTTGTTTTTCTTGCAGTAGTGGAATAATTGACTCCCACGCCATGAGGCACTGAAACGACAACATCCACACAAGGTCAGCTGCTGGATGCTACTCTGCCAACCCTGATCCTGCTGGGTCATCTGTTGTGTTATCAATAGAGGAAGTGACAAGTGTTTGTCTGGAATGTGTCACCCCATCTGTATGAAAGAACAATGTCCTTACAAGGCTTGCATGCATTCATGAGAGTGTGAAGCCTACACCCAGGGAGTGGAGATGGATCTACTCTAAGAAAATCTTTACTTCAACTAAGCAAACACTAGACCAGGCAGGAAAGTCCTGATGAGGACACCGGTTCTGAGCACCCATGGAGACACTGTTGGAGGTTTGGGTGGGGCTTGTACGAGGATGTAAACATGAAAAGCCTGACCTGAGTCAGGGTGTGTGGAAAACCTGCTCTGATTCACCAACCTGAAGTCTGGGCTGCTTGTTTGTGTCACTCTTAGATCTCCCCAAAGAATGGGAGTCCAACAATTCCTACAGTTATTTCTGTTTATGTGAAGAGTGGGGGGTACATGTACCATGACATTTGTGTGGATGTCAGGACAACCTTAAGGGGTCAATTCTCTCCTTCCACCACGTGGGTTCCAGGGATCAAATTCAGGTTGTCAGGCTTGGCAGCAAGTACCTTTACCCTCTCCAGTAAGCAATCTCACTGGCCCAACTATCAGGTTTAATTAGACCCATATACTGTTATGTATTTTATGTTTGCTGTTACACAGTTCGTAGTCAGAACATGAATACAAGCTGATAATCCTTTCTTTTCACTCCAGGTCCTTGTGACAGGCCAAGAACTTAGAAGACTTGGGCACTGCCTCTACGAGTGACTGGCTCAGCAGACTGTCCTCCCTCTGAAGGACAAACCCACTGTAACAGACAGCCTGGGGTAAAGGAGGACTGTGTGCTGAGTCACCTGGGGAGGAGTCCTGCAAAGGTGGGAGGGAGGAGAGAGGCATCAGGTCAGGCAGAAAGAGGAGTGGTGAAACTTCTCCCTGGTACCTTCCTGGTCGACTCAGAAGCCTGTCCTAAATACAGAAAGACGAGGTGGCCCCAGGAGCTTGTTCCAGCAATGACCCTGAAGGGAAGGCCATAGGATCCCAAACTCTCCTATCTACGAGGGTCTCTCTGCATGTCCCAAAAGGAATCATGACTGATCAAACTTTCACTTTGGTCCTCAAATGTGTCAGCTCTTTTCTTGCTCAGGGACCTTGCATATGTTGTATCCTTTGCCTACAGTACACGTTTGTCAGACCTTTGGCTCTAAGGATCAGAATAAATGCGATTTCCATAGACTGCTCTTCCCTGCCCACTCCACTAGGCCTCATCTCTGATAGACTGAGGGTGCCTAGAGGGCTGTGCAAATCCTGTTATTTATCAACTTTGTAAACAATCCTTTGCACACAAAAAAGTACAGATAAAAAACCGTCAAATACATGTAGAAGCCAAGATTAGGCCTCAAGACAGTTACCCTATTTATGGTACAATGGGAAGAAACAAGCATAGACTCGAGTTTGTGTTTTGGGATTTTAGAGATGGCGGATTCACCCACAACAGTCATGATGGAGACATGGTTGCTTTTAGACTGGGAAGTAAGAACATCAAGGTAATTTTTACTGACTGTTTGCTGAGTATGTTCTGGAAACTTGAATGAGCATTTTACTTTATCTTTATAATCATTCCATAAAAAATGACTAGCACTTACAAATCAAGAACAAGAGAGATGAGCATGTGTCTTGCTAACACACAGTCAGCAGGAGAAGCTTCTTGTAGGAAGCAAGGTCGTTTCTGAAAGTGTGTGGCTACTGTCTCCTAAGCTGATTGTGTGTGTGGACAATCCAAACTATGGTTCTGTCAGTTAGATACTTGTAGTTTGGTACTCAAAGGGTGGGTCAGCTTGGGAGGACTTTTTAAACCTCTGTGAGTATGGTTTCTTAAGCTTTAAATTGAAATTTATAAAATCTTTGTCACATCAGTTGACATGAACACAGGGTCCTGGAACTGATGCGGGAGAATTCTGTCAATCATATTTTAATAAAACGCTGACTGGCCAGGCAGGCAGTATAGGCGGGAAAGCCAGACAGGAAGTAGAGGTGGAGCAAAGAGACTGGGAATATTCTGGGAAGCAGGAAGCTCCCTCCGCCACTCCTGCGCAGACCACCGGAGAGGCAGGATGTAACCTGCCCAGCTGAGAAAGGTACTGAGCCGTGTGGCTAACGTAGATAAGGATAATGGGGTAACACAAGTTATAAGAGCTAATAAGTAGCCTGACCTAATGGGCCAATCATCTTTATAACTTATAGAGATGTCTGTGTGATTGATTTTCTTTGGGAATTGCTGGCTGTGGGGTACTGGGCGGGACAGATACACCAACAAGCCAGCCTTTCATGTTACATGGAACCCTGACTAGGGGTGGCAAAGAAGAAAGGACAGACATACAGACACACATGCAGCAAACCTGGGATCAGGTGTTCACTCTGATAGATGGCTCCTACTCCAGCAACATGGAACCTCAATTAGGTCCCGCATAGGGGAGGGATTAACTAGTATCTGTAGATCTCTGTAGCAGCAGTCTCAGGCTGTAAACACTTGGTAAGAGGAAGCTACACCCTGATCAATTGTTGAAAACACTCACACTCAGACCCTGAGGAAGCTCTACGATCCCTCTGGAGCCTGGTCCATGATCAAACGGATTTGCCAGTTTCCCATGAGTCAGAGGCCTTGGAGGCCTCAAAATGGGTCAACAACAACTCAGGCCCTCACTCACTCAGGCCCTCACACACTCAGATCCTCACTCACTCAGGCCCTCACACACTCAGATCCTCACACACTCAGAACATCACTCACTCAGACCCTCACACACTCAGGCCCTCACTCACTCAGGCCTTCACTCACTCAGGCCCTCACACACTCAGATCCTCACTCACTCAGGCCCTCACTCACTCAGGCCCTCACACGCTCAGGCCCTCACACACTCAGATCCTCACTCACTCAGGCCCTCACACACTCAGGCCCTCACTCCCACTCAGACCCTCAAGCACACTCAGGCCCTCACTCACTCAGGCCCTCACATACTCAGGCCCTCACTCCCACTCAGGCCCTTACTCACTCAGGCCCTCACACACTCAGATCCTCACTCACTCAGGACATCACTCACTCAGACCTTCACTCACACTCAGGCCCTCACTCACTCAGATCCTCACTCACTCAGGACATCACTCACTCAGACCCTCATACACTCAGGCCCTCACACACTCAGATCCTCACTCACTCAGAACATCACTCATTCAGACCCTTACTCACACTCAGGCCCTCACACACACAGGCCCTCACTCACACTCAGGCCCTCACTCACACTCAGGCCCTCACACACACAGGCCCTCACTCACACTCAGGCCCTCATTCACACTCAGGTCCTCACTCACTCAGGCCTTCCTCCGATGCCCACACCTTGTGGCCATGATGGAGTTCAATTTAATGAGCTGGTCCATTCTCAGTATCCAGGGCAGATCCAGTTCAGAAACAACAGACTCCACAGAAAAGGCAGGTAAAGATGGAGGACACTCATCTCCCCCAACGTTCAGCTTTATTTCCTTGGTTTTCCTTTGGTAAGCTGGGAAAAGTACAGGCATACCACCTAAAAGCAGTCGCCACAACCATCAAAGCCTCTACCACAACCTAGGCCAAGGACGTGTCTTAGGGTTACAAGCTAGGAGATAAGCCTGTCCCTGTCACCTTCCCATAGGAGAGAGGCTGTCCTGGCTCCAACAGCTCAACTTTAGGGCTACAAGTTATTTCAACTGAACTTAGGCCGTTGTTTAATTCTAAGTGTAGTCTACAAAAGACATCAAGACTCACTACCAGAAGCGACTTCAAATTAGATACATTAGGTGTGAACCTTGATTTGAGGAGATGGGCCTCTCCCTCAGACCCTCCCCTCCCATCCCGTGTGTATGTGTGTGTGTGTGTGTGTGTGTGTGTGTGTGTTAATAGGAATGTCTAACCTGAGGTCCATGGGTCAAGAGGATGCAAGAATAAAAATCTTTCCTAATAGCATCACTTTCCTGTCTAATTCCATACACCCTTATTTTAGGTATTTAAAAAGAGTATTAAAAACAAACAAGATTTTGATAAGATGTCTATCAGCTTCAACAGACGACTAAAGGGGGTCTATGGCATAGTGAAAATAAAGAACACTTTATGTGGAACCATAAGGCAACATAAGTAACCCCAAAGCCTCCATAAACTGGGGGTACCCATGTGCTGGTTTCACTGGCTCTGGGAAGCAGCCAGTTGCCCAGACCATGTACAAGAGACGTGTATGAGAACTGACTCTCTGCTTCAAAACTCAGGACTGCTCAGCCAGGGTGTTTGGGATAGCTCACATGCAAGTTAGGGATGGGACAAGGGGGATCATGCTTTGGGGTTTCTGAAAGACCCACCACCCCCACCAAAGGCTCTGGCCACTAGAAACCACAGTGGCATGGGCCTGATTTTCACCTTCTCATAATACTGGATATTCTTGTCAGCCAAGCCCACGAGCAGCTGCCGGAAGTCATGTCGCTTGTTGCTCTGCCACCTCTCCATATCAGCCTTAAGGTCAGCATTGAAGCACTCCATCCTGTCCTGGCACTTCTCCACATCTGTGGGCACCTGCAGTGGAAATATATTCATGGCTTTAAGTACAGTTGGTTTCTCCTACTGTGAATTACTCTTCAAACATTTGTAGGGAGCCAAAGTGCTAAATTAAAATGTCCCTGGAAAACAGAGGCTTGGAAGTGTTTGCAAAATGCAAACACCATCCCATCCATTAACAGAGCAGAGAGAGACACACGGGAAACCACTCCTCTGTCTCCATCTGCAAATGGGAAAGAAAATCCCTGCAATCAAGAAGAGGCCTGGGATCCTGTTAGGATTTACTCTTCCATGCTGACAAACGGGGCAGACTCTGCACATACAGCAGCAGTTCTGTGTACAGTCCTGCATCGTTCTGGGGTTTCTTGGGTCACGGGAACCAGTCCAATATTTGTGATGTCTGATGATGCCTTTCCTCACGTATTTGGTGAACTGTAAAAATGAAACTACCAGCCAGCTCCCTCCTCTAAACTCCACACCATAAATAAACTGGGTACTGCTTCACTTTAGGTGGCAGAGAATCAGAAAGTCCAAGAATGGAAGGAAAATCGTTGATGGTATCAAAAGAATTTGAACCATAACCACAGCAGGTGGCTTCAAGTATCCCTTAAAGTTTAGGAAGACTTTCTCCAAAGGAAGTGTGTCCCCTGCATTTCGTGACCTTCACTTTACTGCGGTGAGTTGCTTTTTATCCTACAGGGTTTGCGAGAGCCTCCTGGTCACGGTGGTTTTCCAAAATTAGATTTTTCAGTTTTATCTCAAGTTCTGCATTGGGCCCATATAGTGGTCAGGGCTTAACATGCCTAAGCTAGGTCAACACTTACCAGAAACAAATGAGACTTTCAAGGTTTTAAGTCCACAGACCAACGAGCACAAATGTCCCCAAGAGAGCCAGTTTCTATCAACCAGAAATGGAGACATGGCAAGGACAGGGCTGCCCAGCTGTGTGGATGCAGGGAGGTGACACTGTACCTCTGTGAAGACTAACTGGTGAGTAACACCCAGTGTTCCCTATCGTTAGTCATGCTCCTTGTGTCTGACAGACATCGGGATGGCAACATCCAAGGAAAACAGTTGGATGTTTTCTATCATACGAACGACTGGAGGTGGAGTTACCTGCTAAGGCCCCAGATGGCAAAAATGTCTGAATCAAGGGTAAGCTGTTGTTCCCATAATGGCTCCTCCATGTCTGGTAAGAAAGTCTTTCAGAGAAGGCTCAGGTGTGATAATCTGTATTGTACTAATTGTTCAGGGCTCTAACACTGTATGTTTTTGTGTGCTGCCGTATAGGGTGGTAGCCTAAATCCATTTGAAATCCATTTAAAGCACATATTCTTGAGCTCTTTCTGTGGGTAGGGTATTTCCAGGCCCTAAAATATAAATCTCTACCTGTCTCCTTTGAAGCAAGGCCAGAGAGCCACAGGATTTGCTCCTCCACCACTGACTAGTAAGATTTCCCAGGAATGTAAGACAGACAAAAATCCCCTGAGGGAAAGAGGTGCTCATGGCTTCAATGACAGAACCAGCTACTCTCACATATGACACAGCGGTTCCTCAGCCAGATACACTGAGGAGAGCAGTTTCCTTCCTCGTAGCTGTGAATGGCAACACATTGATCTGCACAGTCTACAGAAGCCAGAACCCTAGGCAACGCATCTCCAACATCAAGCCTGTGTGTGGTGCACAGAGGTTGTATGTGACAGTGTAAAAACACAAACTCCCAGATAGTGGTGAGAAGAGACAACTGAGTGCCTTAGGAGAATCAAGAGCACATTCATAGAGATGGCAGGCAGAGCAAAACCTAGAGTTGCTCATTTCCTAGATGTCTGTTTACATGCTGATGGTGTACGGAAGAGACAGGAAGTGGGAGCTTAGGACGCAATGAAATGTGTCTAAAACATGATGGCTCTAAAAAGGCAAAAGACTGGAGGGGAGCAGAGCTGGGGAGATCTGTGAGTAAGCACTGCAAGCATGAGGACCTAAGTTTGAATCCTTGACATCCACATAAAAGCCACACCTGAGCAAGGTGGCCCTAGGTTGTATAAGAAAGTTAATTGAGCAAGTCATAGAAAGTAGGTCAGTAAGCAGCATTCCTCTATGGTTTCTGCTTCACATCCTGCCTCCTGGTTTATGACTTGGCTTCCTCCAATGCACTGTGCCCAGGGAAATCTATATGTGAGTCTGAGTGTGTGTGAATGTGTGTATGTATGAAAGTGTGTGCTTGCACTCCAGATAAACTCTCTCCTCCTCAGTTGCGTTTGGCTATGGTCTTTATCACAACAATAAAAAGTAAACACACAAAAAGTGACTTCTGTTGATTTTTTTTAAAAAAATACTTAATTGGCAGAGATTATGTCAATCAAATCATACTTCTTCAATAGACAAAATCTCTGCAATTAATATAAATGGGTTAATTTAAGTTATAAGAGCTAGTTATGAACAAGTCTAAGCTATAGGCTGAGCTTTCATAATTATTAAGAATTCTCCATGTCCGTGAGCAAAGAAGGCAAGACCAGAGGGAACCTTCATCTGGCGATGGATGGCGATACAGACGGAGACCCACATTGGAGCACCGGACTGAGCCCCCCAAGGTCCAAATGAGGAGCAAAAGGAGGAAGAACATGAAAAAGGAAATAAGGACTGCAAGGGATGCTATCACCCACTGATACAAGGGGACGGATCTAATGAGAGTTCACCAAGGCCAGTTGGACTGGGACTGAACGAGCATGTGATCCAACCAGATTCTCTAAATGTGGCCAGATTCTCTGAATGTGGCTGGCCTGGAGTCTTTCTGAAAAGCCATTGACAATGACACTGGGACTTGTTTCCTCTGCATATACTGGATTTTTGGGATCCAGTCTGTCTGGATACTCACCTTCCTGGACCTGGAGGGAGGAGGGAGGAACTTGAACTTCCCTCAGGGCAGGAAACCCTGACTACTCTTAGGGATGGAGAGGGAGGAGGAGAGGGAAGGGGGAGTGGGAGGGTGTTGGGAGGTGGGGCGGAAATGGAAACTTTTATAATTTAATAAACTTTGGAAAAAAAAAAGAATTCTCCATGTCATTATTTGGGAGCTAGCTAGTGGGAGAGAAAAAGACTTGTTATATATGGTGTCCAACATGGGGGCTTGAATATTCACATATAGGACCTGAGAAAGCTTTTTAAAAAGATTCCAAGTCCACAAACACAGAGTCAGACATGGCTTCTTAGCCCTGCAGTCTCTCAGGATGGCCAATGTATACAGAGACGCAGTTCCTGGTCACTGCCGGCCGGCTTAAGTCAGCCAGCACCACGTGAGGAGCTGCATGTTGGGTTTAAAGCTTGGCTCACAGGGTCAGAGAAGGCTGCAGGCATGTAGTGAAGTGGTTGAGACCAAGGAAAACTTTAAACAGATACAGTAAAAAATAGGTATGGTCATAGGAAAAAATAGTTTAAAAATAGTAAAGTCTTTAAAGAGAGAGTAATATAGAAGAAAAAGGACACATAGAGATGGGAAACACACGGGGCCTCTGGATTTGGCATGTTTTGTTGACTTTAGATTTTTTAAATATTGATGAGCAAATGGCAGCTGAGACACACTGGGTTATGAAGGGACGGCTGAACTAAACCAGTCTATGTACCTTAGGGAAATCTTAGCTTCAGAATAGAAGTCAGGACATGTGTTGGGTTGCAGGGGGAGAGGTTATAGATTTGTTTTAACAGGAAACAAAAAGTTATGGCTCTCTTTAAAATTAATGAAGACCAGATATGATTGGGGGAGACCTCCTATAATTCATAGAACATGAAGAAAGAAAACAGACATGAAGAAAGAAACCAAGAAAGACGACAGGACAGGTGACGTATATGCTGATCCCTCCAATGTGGGAACACCTCTGAGACTGGGGAAGACTGATAAATCTTGCTGGCTACAGAGTTCTCATGACTTATTATTACATGCCATCCTTTCATACGACATGAATAGAGGTTTGGTTCTACAGTCTAAACAAACTTATAAAGTTAACAGAAGACCTTTTCCTGCTAAAACATAAAACAAAAAGTCATCTTTAACTGTCTTGGGCACACTGTATATTCCATACTTGTGTTAATATACATACATGTTATCTTTAAAATGATGTGGGTTTCCCCTTTGTATACCATAAATATGTTTTATTACTCTTGGTTAATAAATTAGCTGCTTTGGCCTATGGCAAGGCAGAGTAAAGTCAGGCAGGAAACCTGAACAGAGATACAGAGAGTAGGTGGAGTAAGGGAGATGCCACGGAGCTGCTGAAGGAGATGTCAGACCCTTATAGGCAGGCCACATCCTCATGGTAATACATAGATTAATAGACATCTGGTTAATTTAAGATGTAACAGCTGCTTAGAAATATGCCTAAGCCATCGGCCAAATAGTGTTTCTATGTAATTAACATAGTTTCTATGTGATTATTCGGTCTGGGTGGCTGGGAAATGTAAGCGCAATCTTCACTTACATTAAAAGTTTGTGTTTTCAGAAAAAAAGGACCAGACACCAATAAAGACAAGTAGCCCACGTAATCAAGTCTCTCAGAATAACTCTGCTGCTGTTTCCTCAAAGTTCTTCATCCAGAACAACTTCAAAGCTGCTGAGATGGTGCAGCCTCACAGACTATCCAGTCAAGACTTCAGATGAGCTCTATATTTTCTCATCACACAGCTAGCTCTCCCAGGACTTGGCCACCATCCTAATTCTCTCAGGGTCCCCTAAAGATGCCTTTGCACCCAGACAAGGAAGCAGAGCATAACACTTATATTCCCAAGAGGAAAGATGGGTGAGTTTTGGTCATTTGGTGGTTTATGGATGTTTGACATCATTTGGGGGGCTGGTTACAACTTGTTATTGGTAATGGTCAGAAAAAAAGCTAAAGGAAGATTAGATTCAGGGATGTCTTGCTGAAGGGAAAAGGGTGGATACAGTATAGAAGTACTGGAATAAAAGGGTGGATTGTTGAATCTACTTTTGAACAACCACTACTCTCAACTATCTTATATTGATATGGATTTTTGTATATTGATACAAATTTAAGATTATTCTTGTTATACTAAATTTATGTTTCTACTCTTGTTTAAGGTATTACACTTATGCAGCTTACTTAAAGATATAATGTAAAGTTTTAGTCCTTGAAAGCTAATTTAGGATAATAAAGACAGGTCAGTACTTAGCCATCTATAACAATCAAACTTCTAATCATGCTAGGTATGTTTTCAAGGTCAGAGGTATATTTTAAAAAGATAGATGGTTTAAAAAAGCACTTCAAAGATCTACAGAATATGGCATTTAAAATGCTTTAGTAACATAAGGTTTTTCATGACAGTGAGGCATGTCTGCTCCTGGCAGCGCCAATCTACTTCAGAAAAGGATAAAGGGCATCTCAGAACCTCCATAAAGAGTTTGATTTCAGTGTGGAAAAGCTAGCCATTTGGGCAAAATCTATCCTTGCCTCAACTGCTGACAGTATGCTGTCCAGACTGGACAAGCAGGGAACAAAAGAAAATGAGTAACAAACAAAACAAAACAAAACAAAACAGGGTAGGACAGTCCTTCAAAATTCCTGCTTCACAGAAAAGTCTGTCATAGAATCGAGTCCTGTAGGCTGAAGACGGACTCTCAAGGCTGCAGAGAAACCTCGAGTGACCAAGGCAAAGTTCTCTGCTGTTTCTATAATTTTAGAAGTTGTCCACTCTACACTTCCTGTTTACTCGGGTAATATTCTATCCTTCTTGGGTCTTTGATGGGGTTGAAGACTAGATATTTATAGTTTTACAGTTTTCCTTGTTACCAAATTCAGAAAAGAAACTTACATTATAGATATACCATTTTTTTAAGGTTGAAGACATAAAAGCTTAAGTGTTTATCAAATGATGTGCGAAGTCCTTCTTTATATGTGTTGCTTTTATTGGTTAATGAATAATAAAGCTGTTTTGGGCCTATTATAGTGCAGAAGAGGGCAAGGCAGGAATTCCAAGCAGAGAGAGAAGAGAGTAGGCGGAGACAGGGAGAAGCCATGGAACAGCTGCAGGAGACAGCCATGCCAGACCCTTGCCAGTAAACCACGAGCCTCGTGGTAAAATATAAAATAATAGAAATGGGCCAATTTAAGATATTAGACCTAGTCAGTAACATGCTTAAGTGATTGGCCAAGCAGTGTTTTAATTAATACAGTTCTGTGTAATTATTTCGGATTTGAGCAGCCAGGAAACAAACGAGTGGCCTCTTCCAACAATCAAAACTATGTTTTAAGGTCTAAAAAGATATTTTTAGGATCATAATACAAGTTATGATAGAAAGTGGTATAGTTATAAAATTTTAGACTCACTAAGATCGAATAGATATATAGTACCCTCTACAAATCTGCCAAATACAAACGAACTGGACATTGTGAATATAATTTTTTTAAAGACATGTTGCATTTTTTAAAAAGATTTAATTATTTATTAAATATACAGTGTTCTGTCTGCATGTATTCCTATAGGTCAGAAGAGGGCACCAGATCTCATTATGGTTGTGAGCCATCATGTGGTTGCTGGGAATTGAACTCAGGACCTCCAGGAGCACAATCAGAGCTCTTAACTGTTGAGCCATCCTTCCAACCTCATGAATATAATTCTTACCTAATAATTGTTCTTAATGTATACAGTTTTACTGTGTTAGAGTTGCAACCTTTCCTTTTTATTTAGACAAAAAGGGGGAAATGTGGGAAATTTTACACTATGTGAAGATGTGTTGCTGTGATTGTTGTAATAAAAAGCTGAATGGCCTATAGCTAGGCAGGAGGTATAGGAGGATTTCTGGGGAGAGAAAGGAAGAGGAGGAGAAATCTAGACACACAGGAGATACTGAGAGGAAACAAGAGGGTCAATATGGAAGAGGGGTAATGCCATGTGGTAGAATGTAGATTAATTTAAATGGGTTAAGTTAGAGCTAGTTAGGCCTTACTTTCATAATTATAAGAAATCTCCATGTCATTATTCGGGAGCTGGCTAGTTCCCATAGTAGATCACTACAGTGACACACTAATCAGCAAGCATCTGTGCCTGCTATGATGGCAGACTGGGTACATCTGCTTCTGACATGCTAAGCAATGCACAGAACTGTTCTGTGACTTACTTCCTTGCCCACAGAACGGGATAAGAATATTGCCTCCTCTTTGGGACAGATTAGTAGCACAGTATCATGTGAAACATTTTTTTTTAAACACACACACAAAGTCAAGGAGTGTTATCTCTGAAGTCTGGGTTTCAAAATCTCCAAATCCGTTCCAGGGAGGGGTGGATAGATGACTAGTTTCAGTGTTAAATTATCTGCCTGAACATTGGTCCCTACTATTCTATCTCTAATAATTCCCACCCCTTCTGTGAATACTACTACAAATTCTAATCATAAACAAACAAAGAGAACAACAGATTGGTAGTGGCAAGATCCTAGTCTAAATCTAAGTGAGCAACAGTGCCAGTGGGAGCCTGTAGCCTTCAGCCCAGCCTTTGTTGGGAGCTGGCCTGACCTTGGGACGATCTTCCTTTCTCAGAGCCACAGCTTCCAGTTTGGCTTCGTACTCGGCCTGAACTTGGTCCCTCTTCTTCAATACATTCTGTGGAAGGTAGAGAGAAACATGTTAACAGTCTGCAAAGGGCTCTCCAACTCCCAACCCAGGACAGGGATTGTGCTCCAAAAGCCGCATATAACACCAGTTTCTGAGGAAAGGAGGAGGGAAGGAAGGAGAACCAATCCTGGGGATGGGGCTCTCCAGGGAAGAACACCAGATGTTGACAGCAACAGATCTGGGAAGAGCAGGTGGGGAACACGTGCACCCATCGCCACACTGCCCAGAGGCCTGAGCCTCACTGTGTACCGAGAACATTGGCAGACACTGAGCTCTAGGCTTAGATGCAGGGCAGTCTCTGGGTTCAGTGGGAAAAGAACAGTCAAAATAGTTCTTAATTGTTGTAAGGAGCCGCCAGGATGTTGCCTTGGCGAGATAGTGCCAGCGGTCCTACAGCCTGGAGGTATACAAATCCTTTGATGCTGCCGCGCAGGCCAGAGTGCTTGGGTCCTTGTTTTGCATTTCAGAGCCTTGGTCCTGTGGCCTTGGGCCCTAGCAGAATGGCATCAACCAATCAGCATTCGAGCCTCTCACCCTAGAAAAGCGGCTGCCTTTGGGTTTTTCCCGCTCTCTCTCTCTCTTGCTTCCTGCTCTCTCACCCTCTCTCCCTTCCTCTCTCTCTCTCTCTCTCACTTCCTCTCTCTCTCTCTCTCTCTCTTTCTCTCTCTCTCTCTCTCTCTCTCTGTCTTTTCTCTCTTTTCCCTTCCCCCAATTTTCCTCAACCGAGGGCTTCGAATAAAGGTGTGATATGGGAAGGAATCTCGATTTCGTGGTCGCTTCTGCTTGCTGGACAAGGGATGCGTCTCACAAATTGTAATTATTAATTTATATAATTGACAAAAATCATACATATTCATTTATTGTGTATGAATTGCTCCAAAGTACATGCATATTATGATGAGGTTAAGCTGAGCTAATTAACAGACATTACCTCATGCTCATTTTCTGTGGTGAAAGCATTTAAATGTGTTCCCAGCTCTTTTCAGGAGCACTAATCAGCTACTGTCTCTCCACGATAGAATGATTATAGCAGAGCTCTTGATGCCTTAGTCTGCTGGGTTGCCCCCTGCTGGACTGCTCTGCCCACTGTTCCATTAGCCACCTGTTTATTCTCTATTCTGGGTCAGGTACAGGATGCAGAGCCTCAGTTCTCTGAGGGTTCAATCTGGAAAAGGTCCTGATGTATACAAGGCTGGATGTACAAGAGTTCTGTGTGACAGGTCTGAGTCCCTGGATGAGCAGCAAATGGGCTCAGTGACAGTCAACGTGGGAGGAACAGAGGCGAGGCAAGGCAGGTGCTCATGAGAAAAGTGTAAGGGTGTGCTTGTTCTTCAGTCCACACTAACAAGTAGTACCTGACACTGAATAACACCTTGAGACTCTGCCCCGAGCTCACTTCCCTTCCTCCAATCTTAGCCTTACAGTGCCAGACACAAGAGCTTGTAGTAAAAAAAAAAAAAGCACATCTCAGTTCTTCCCCTCAACTTTCTTCTGGTACATTAAAAACTGGCAAACCAGGTATGGTAAGAGCCTTTTTACTCACTGACTCAGAAACAAGTTACAAAGACAATTTCTAACCACAGATTCTACACAGGCACCTTCTATCACAGCCTGGAGTCAGGGCAGGAAGAACCCATCCTGGACTAAGTGTTAGGCACTTGATACCCCTGGGGATGTGTCTAAAGTTCCGAGTAACTAAATGCCTGAAGGTTCTCTACAGCCCATTTTCTAGAGGGAAACATCCACACTGGGAGCCCTAAGTCTCCTACTGACTGAAGAATTTACTTTGAAGAACATGTCCTCTGCAATCATTCGTCCCCCAGGTGGGCTGGTCGTCTTTCTCCTAAGGGCTCTGATGTTCACTCCCCACACTCACGAATGTCTCCAGTGGAGCCTTCTGTTGTGACGGGAATGTTCTTTAACATCTGCCTATGGAGTGCTTGACATGACATGTGGTTCACGTGACTGAAGAAACGTGTGTGTGTGTGTGTGTGTGTGTGTGAGAGAGAGAGAGAGAGAGAGAGAGAGAGCAGGTTCCTACCAAGAGCAGAGGTGTCAGATGCCTGAGTTATGGATAGTTGTGAGCACTGGATGTGGGTGGTGGAACCATAATTTATGTTCTCTGCAAAAGCAGCATTGAGTCATTTCTCCAGCCCTGAAGTTTTATTTCTTTCTTTAAATTTAAAGTAAAGTAAATAATTATATATGACAGTGGCTACCACACTGAACAGGCTAAATCTATAAAACAAAACAAAGGAAGGCAACAAGAACCTAGGATTTTTAATTTCACAAAGCCTAGGCTGTAGTCTACATCTACCTGTCTGGTACCAGGAGCACTGAAAAATCATCCTCTCTGCCCAGGAGAACTAAACATATGACACTGTCTGTGGGAGTGATGGCGTCCTATCCGGCGTGTGTGCATCTTCCCCTTTACAGAACGCTGCACATCTTACTGGAAAAAGCAGCATTTTCAGTCTAGCATTTCAAGGATTCAAGTTGCACAGACAAGTACTGTTGTTATGACCAGCTTCTGAGAATCAGTGTTCCTGAGAAAACACCTTGGACTGCCAACCCAGCGTGTGGTGTTCTCTCCCTATTTTTATTACATCTCTTGTTGAGGATGCCAAGACCCTTGAAAGGAGGGAAGTGAGAGACGATGCATCCACCCTAGATGGCTACTATTGTCTAAAGGGCAACTAACTACTCATCCCATTCCACAAAGAAGGCAAGAGAAGCTCAGATCGAGTTAGTCTGGGTTGCTCTCTGTCCACGCCTCTGCCACCCAACCTCCCCTGGAGCAAACGGGATGCTCTCTTCAGAAGCAGACTCAGGAGAGGATCTGGGCTTGCATCCCAGAATCACAGGATAGCACAAAAGGCTCCTGACAAACTGGTGGAGGCAAAGGACATAGAGCCTACTGTCTAAATGAGGAGACTTGGCATGGTGACAGTGCAGAGCCTGTCTGAAGTCACACTGCTGGGTAACAGGATGGCAGCAACTCAGTGTCTGTCTTCTTCTGTTTAGGGTTTCACAGTCCAACAACCCAGCCATGCTGAAGGTTGAGCATCTTCTAAGGGGAGCCCTCTACATACTGCTGGCCATGTTAAGGATGGCTCCCTACTCCAAACATAATCTCTGGAACACAGTTGGTCAAACCAGCTTATAACTATTAGAGAGGGTTGATATGGGAATGAAAGAGTCAAGAAGCTCCATCTACAGAGAGGTACCCTGCCTCCAAAGAACAAACACAAGCCACCTGAGCCTCCCTAGGCGACACTAGCTTTCTCCCCCACTTCTGCCTCTCAGCATCATGATCCATCAATCTAGGGGCAGAGAACAAAACAAAACAGTTTTGCCTTCATGGAGCTTCCATGCCAGAGAAGAGACGAACAACAAACAAGTAAGCAGCACTGGACACAGCATGGAGTGTCACCAAGGAAAAGTAATACGGGGGAGGATCTGAAGGACAGTGTGAAGTTAGTTAGAATGCGCTTCTCTTGGATCCCATTTTCAGATAAAGAGCACTTCAGCAGGATTTAAGAGGTCCTGATAATCTGGAACTTCACTGGTTTTCTGTTCAGATGAAGAGAAGGCTAAGGACTCAGTTAAGTTTTCACTTTTAACAAGAGAATTGTGAGGAAAAAGATGGAAAGAAATTTTAAAATACTTCAACCTTTCAATGAATATATATAGATTCTGATGAGTTTTGGAGGGAGGACTATAAAAATTGCGTGAGACAATTTGAGCACTACTGGATATGTGGCCATAGTAAGAGACTGGTTTTTACAATATGTGTGTGTGTTACATCGCATTCCTATGCTCATGCACACAGAGCCCAGAAAGAGGACGCTGGGTGTCACTCTCTATCAGGCCCCACGTTATTCCCTCAGATCCTGGGACAAGGTCTCTCACAGAACCTGGAGTTTATAGGTTTTTTGCACCTAGACTAACAACCATCTGGCAAGTCCCAGTAATGCTCCTGTTTCTGCCATCCCCTATCACGGCCCAGCACTGGGCTTACAGGCACCTACAGCCACACCTGGCTTATCCAACCTTTCATAGCAAGTGCTCTTACCCAACTCCCCACACCCAGCCATCTCCCCAGCCCAGTAATTGTCCATGATTCTTCCCCAGTACTGAAGGCTGAATCTAGGTTCTTAAGAATGCTGGACGAGTGTTCCACCACTGAGATACCCAGTCCTTGGCTTTAGTTTCTCACAGCTGTAATAATGATATGTCAAGACTGTAGGAGCATATATATCTGAGGTGCACATTCTTTTTAAGCAAAAGATTTGTATCTTCGGGTTTGGGAGATTTTCTTGTATTATCTCTTCTTAATTTCCTTCCCTTGGTTATCCCTTGGTTCCCCAGAGGATGCTGAGCCTTGAGATGAGTGCTCACTGTGACTCACTCGCTCACCTTCTGTCCCAGTTTTGACATATTTGCAGTTGAGTTTTACTCTCCAACTATCTGGTCTTGCTTTCTCAACCACATTTTCCAACTTTATAAATTTTATTTAACAAATCACGTGCTTTTTTAATTAACCAAGTTTTATGTGTATGGATGCTTTGCCTGTGCCCCACACGAGTGCCTGCTGCCTGAGGAGACTAGAAGTGGATTCCTGGGACTGGATCTACAAACAATTCTAAGAAGTAATGTGCGTGCTGGGAATTGAACCTGGATCCTTTGGAAGAGAAGCCAGTGCTCTTAACCACTGAGTCATCTCTTCAGCCCCAACAAATCAGGTTTTTAATTCCCAAAGTTAGTTAACTCCTTCTCCCACATCATCTCATTCCTCAGTAAGAGAACACTGATTGAAAATTTCTTCTGATCTTTTCTTCCACTTAATTCCCACCCTCTGTTTACCACACGCTCTACCTATATGTCTGTGGCGTCAGTCTTCCCGACCACAGAGATGGACAGATAACACATGCACTTGACACTGCACAGAGAGCAAGCCAGTTTACCTTCATGGAGTCTGAGTACAGAATGTATTCCCTGAGCACTGGTAGAAAGTCCTCTGTTACATCATCGGTCAGCTCTTCCAAGGCCGTGGAGCAGTTCCCAATGCAGGCCGACACACCTTCCAGGGGCTCCGCCAGTTCACCTTCCAAGGCGCTCCACGTGGAATACACAGGCCCATATTCCCTCAGCTCTACGAGGTACTCTATAGGAAGAAAAGCCACTTGGAATCTGGCTGGGGAACTCTCGGTGTATGACTGAGTTAGGAATTGGGTGCACAGCCTTGGCTGTTCTCTTTCCTGGGCATGCCTTCCTTTAAGTGTAATACATTCCTAATAATGTTTTTAATTTCTCAAAGCTATTGCAAATTACTAACATCCAAACATCTAGGATTCTTGTTAACAGGAACCAAAATGCCCTATATGGGAAAGTGGCTAAGAGCAAACCCAGAGAACTTTGAAAACAATCACCTCTTCCCATGCTGCAAGTGCAACATCTTACAAAGCAATGTGGGAGACTTTCATAAAGGTATAGAAGGCCTCGGATCCCCTGGAACTGGAGTTACACGTGGTTGTGAGTCCACAGGTGCTAGAACTGAATCCAGGTCCTCTGCAAGAGCAACAGTGCTCTTAATCTGAGTCATGTCTTTAGTTCCCAGCAGTGGGATCTTTTTAAAAGAAAAAAAAATCAGTCACAATGGAGAAACAACAGGATTATGGGGAACACACTCTGCTGGAAGAGATGTGGTCTTATACAGGCAGATGCAGCCTGCCACCCAACAGTCCTATCAGTGGTTCCAGGGAAGAAGAAAAAAATTATTTTTCACCCCTACAGGGTAAATCTGGCCCTTCATTTGTCACCAGGATTCTTGCCATTTTTGGCAAAATGTGGTTGCTGTGTTTAACTATTAGGAAATGATAGTAACTGACATGTTTTAAAAGGCCTGCGTGACATGTTCATTTGTTCTGGTATGTCTGGCCTATACCTGTGTGAGGGGACAAACTGCCCCACTGTTACTGGGCTGTTGCTAATCAGGTGACCCTGACAGGAGAAGGGTAGACAAGCAGTGGCGGTGATAAGGACAGACAGACTTTGACTCAGAAGAGGGTGTGAAGTGAAGCAGGGCATGGTGAAGGAGTAGATTCCAAGTTCAAAAGTTTACTCCCTCTTTGTGTTTGGATTTTAAGCAGAACAAGGCCTGGTTCTGCCACTGCAGCATTTCTGCAGGCTGCTTCAGCCCGGTATATATACATGCCATCCCCACCACTCTGGGCACCACTAGTCTCAACAAAGAGCTCACCTATTTCTTCTTTGATGATCCGTTGGGCTATCCGATCAATGGTTCCCAGTTTGAGTGCAAAAGTATCTAAGTAGTCACCGATGGCTGCAAACTCCAGAGGCCGACTCCTCAGCTTATAGCCTCCCGTGACATGTTTGACTGACTCTCCCACTCGGCTCAGCAATGCCATCCCCTGCTTCTTGTAGGCATTCAGGTCCTGCAGATGACAAAGTACCATCTTGGTCACACGGCCAGGTCTAAGGAAAGAGCTCCTGAAGCCCTAGAAAGCAGGGCTGTTAGGGCCGCATACACATGATAGCCCCACTGTGGGAACTCTTCCCATTGGGAGGCCAGATAAACATCTATCTACTCTTGTAGGGCAAACCAAAGTACAGTCTAAAGTTTAAAGTGAGGAGTCAGGGACTTAACTGACCTTACTTACAGAGTACAGGTGAGGGATTATAACCATCTTGTGGTGTCTCACCCCAGTATGGATGAGGACATACCCATACGGGTGGCTGAGATGAAGTGCCCCGTCACACACATGCCTGGCCTCCTTTGATGGACATCAGCAGTCACCAGGCCCCACTCTTGAGACTCTTGCAAAAAGTCACAACTACTCTGATACGATGGCAGCTTGGGGAACAGCACTCTACAACAGATCCCCAGACTCACACCCATATGTCAAAATGGTGGGGCCCTAGATCCTCTAGTCAAATCTACATCCTGTCTTTACTACATCCTGTTTTTAAACGCAACACTCTTTCTAACACAACTTTTGTAAAATCTCTGGTAAAAATGCCCCATGCTGTCTTAGCACAAAATTAAATGCCCAAAGATTTGTTCCATTCACACACTCAGACGCAATTAGAGCCACATAAGAAAGGTGGAGGGAAGAAGGTAGGGCGCTGAGAAGAAACAACAGAAGCGCTGCTAGAAAACTCAGCTGAGGTGTCATTGCAAACAAACTTTAAACTCCAAATTTCCTGTGAGTCAACAATAGTGGAAATGGGTTGGGCTTTTAAACCTCTTGTATCCAATACTGTATCTTTAAAAAGATACCCTGCGCAGCATAGTGGCGCATGTTTGTGGTCCCATTACTCAGGAGGCAGAGGCAGGTGGATATCTGAGTTCAAGACCAGTTTAGTCTATATAGTAAGACCCTGACCCCCAAACCAACCAACCAACCAACCAACCAACCAACCAAAAAGCTCTTAGATCTGAGCTGGTGGTGCGTGCCCATCATTCCAGCACTTGGGAGGCTAAGGGATGAGGATCAGGAGTTCGAGCTATCATGGGCTACAAATTGAAACCCTATCATGGTCACTGCTCCATTGCTGTGAAGAGACACCATGACTAAGGCAACTCTTATAAAAGAAAGCATTTAATTGGAGCCTGCTTACAATTTCTGAGGTTTACTCCATTGTCATCATAGCAGGGAACATGGTGGTATGCATGGTGCTAGAAAAGTAGCTGAGAGCTACATCCTGATCCACTGGCAGAGAGAGGGAGAGGAGAGGAGGGGAGTGGAGGGGACAGGAGGGATGGGAAGGGAAGGGGAAGACAGGAGAGAAATCCTGATGAAATCCTGATTTATTGGGCAGGGCGGGTCAAACAGACTGACAAACACTGGACCTGGTGTGGGCTTTTGAAATCTCAAGCCCACCTCCAGAGACACACCTTCCCTAACAAGGCCACACCTCCTGATCCTTCTCACTCTCTGATGACTAAGCATTCAAATACAGGAACTCTGTGGGCCACTCTTATTCAAACCACCACAGACCCCATCTCAAAACTGTAACAAACTGGAAGTGTAAGTGGCTATTTGGTGTGTTTAGTTCGGCAAATGACACTAAAATGGGCTTGCAGTTTGTTTTGTTTTGGTTCTGGCTTTCTTCTCTGTTTCTTCAGAAAGGGGCTCATGTACCCAAGGCTGGCCTATGTAACTGAGGATGACCCTGTCCCAGTCCTCTGCTTCTACCTCCCAAGTGCTGGGATTAAAAGTGTACATCACACCAAGTCCAGGCAGAACTCTGTGGTTAAGGGTTGCTCTCCTGCACTCACTTACATGGGTCAGGATTTCGATGGAGACATTGAAGGACTGTATTATAAATCTTAAAAAACCTTTGTCACACTTATTAGCCCAGAAATCTTAGTTCATCTCTCTCCAAGACAAAATTTACCACTCATTCTTCACACAGATTCCCAAGGAACAGGAATCAAAGTCACAACCCTCCCATACTACATTCAGTAATGAGGACAGCCTGGGTCTTCTGGACAAAGAACCTACACCCTGAGAACTGACATGCACTTTGGGAGAACAAGAAACTTGAAGAACCACACCTAAGTATTAGTATACTGAGAAATGCGTACATCAAACATATTCAGTCTGTAGGGGGAGCTATTGTATGAGCTGCCATCCATGGAAGTTAAAAACAAAAGCTTAGAGGACTTTGCCAGATAGTTTCTGTGAGTGGAGAACAGAATCTTCCAGAAGCCTTAAATTTTTGCAGTTGCCATCTGCACACATGCCTCTGTAATTTTAACAGTGTGAAACGGACAGTACTTAGACTTCGATATCCTTGTCATTAGAGCGTTCTATATATGGCTTGAATACAGGAATCTGAAGCTAAATGGGTTGGCTAGGGAGAGTCTGAGCATGTGACACATTTCTGCATAGTAAGATTTCAGGTAAGTTCTGCCCACAGCAAGCAAAGCACAAGGCCAGTTGAACAAGCACCTTGAGTTTGAACAGTCTCTAGCAACAGGCTGGAAACAACTACTTTTTTGGCAAATGATTGGAAAACACACCTAAGAAGAACATTGCTGTCGGCAAGCAATGGCCAGGCCTTGTGGTACAGATGAGGGAATCAGGCCTTAAGAGCCACAGGACCCAGTTTCAAGTCCTAATGATGCCAAATGAACAAATTGAATCCCTCTGAACTTCAGTTCCCTCGTCTGAGAAATGAAGCTACAGTTATTTACGGGGCTCTTGAGGGGGCCCGAAGGTATCAAGGCAGGGAAGAGGTGAGAAAGAAAACTCGGCTCAGATTAACTTTGTCAATCTGGATCAGACCTGGGAAGTCTGATGCTAGGTGGTGTAACATGAAGGGGCCTGCTTGTTGGGGTTTATGTCCTTCCCAGTTCCCCACAGCTGGCAAGCCCCAAAGAAAATCACGCAGAGATCTCCATAAGTTTTATAAAACTGATTGGCCCATTAGCTCAGGCTACTTATTAGCTCTTGTAGCTAATATTAACCCATTATTTTTATCTATGTCAGCCACATGGCTCGGTACCTTTCTCAGCTGGGCAGGTTACATCATGCTTCTTCAGTGATCTGGGCAGAACTGCAGGAATGGGCTTCCTCCTTCCTAGCATTCTCCTGTTCTCATCGCCCTGCCTCTACTTCCTGTTTGGTTGACCTGCCTATACTTCCTGCCTAGCCAATCAGTGTTTATTTAAAACATGATTGACAGAATACCGTATTGCAATGTACATTATACATTGTTTACATTTGAAAGTCATTGTTCTTATTTATTGCACAGTTGTTTATTGTCATAGTCTTTAAGTCAGATAGGTATTGAGAATTATAGATCAATAGTCATCTATGTTTGTCATATTTATATTTAGGCTAATCAAGTTCTTTAGATACATGGAGATTATATTCAGTATATATAGATAGTCTTCAACTTCTTCAAAGAGCTGTAGAAAATGGCCTTTAATCTAACTTAGAGTTCCGTGGTAGTGAGACACAATCACTCTGGGCAACACCGATCTATTCCCGAGAGAATGTTGAGCACCAAAGACACTCCACTTGGAGCCTTTCTTCTTGGCAGAACTGGCCTTTGAGCAAAGAAATGCCCATACCTCAACCACCAACAGAGATACAGAGTATCCGTAAATGGATAAAACAGGACTGTCATATCCTGCCAAGACAGGTAAGACAGTTTTGAAGTTTCTTGCCTTTGAAAATGGTATGTCAGTTACGTTAGGCCTTAGCCAAAGTTGGTTGCCTCAACATTACAAATGAGACTTTGGGTGATTGCCCAGTTAGTAGTCAGTTGTCTCTGTCATTTGTTGTACATTTTGGAAGTTTCTCAATTGTACTTCCTGTTTACTCAAGTAATATTACTTCCCTTCTCAGATCTTTGATGGAGTTGAAGATTAATGAGATAATTAGATAATTATACAATTAGATAATTGTAGTTACCCTCCTCATGATTTAGCTAAACTTAATTTCAATACATTATTTAGACTCCTTGAAATAGAATGCTTAGTAAATGCTTTTGTTATACATTTCTTGCTTGATATTGTTTACTGTTTGTAATTTTATATTTGGTATCTGTTCCTACTGTATATAGTTGCATTGGGTTTGGATCGATCTTGTTTAGACAAAAGGGGGAGATGATGGAAGCTCAACCAATCACATCTGGTTAGAGTGTGGCCGCCTGGAGCCCAGGTAGAAAAACCGGGAGATGCAAGTGCGTGCTCTCTCTGCGCAGTGCCCGCCGGACCTACCGGATTTCGGAACTCCCATTCTTATAGTGTAAGTTTCCCCTCTTTAACCATTAAAGTATTCCTGTTACTCTTGAGCTAGCCTGGTTACTTGTTGTAATGACCTAATTAACCAGCAAGGTGGTTTGCTGTCAGCATATGTAAAACACAGTATAATTTGGGAAAAAGTTTCCAGGCAACAATCATTCCAATTCCAGGTGCACAATAAAGCTTAAGATGTGACTACATAGAAACTCCTTTGCCAAGTACATGAGACCATGAGGGCTGGTTCTACAGCTAAAAGGCCTAGAATCTATTGTGGTCTCTGACCAAGATAGCATAGAGGCCATAAAGTAAATGTGACATCTCCCCTAAGGATGGGTTCTATTAACTGAGAGCTAAAGATAATGTTCTAGGAAGGGAAGTGTCTGGGATAAACATTTTGGGTGATTTGAGTGAGGTCTGCCTTTATAGCAAAAGGTAGGTGTGGTAGTTTGAATGTAATTGGTTCCCATAATCTCACATGGAGAGGTACTATTAGGTGTGGTTTGTTAGAATGGATGCAGTCTTGTTGGAGGAAGTGTGTCACTGCGGGGGCATGTTTTGGGATTTCCTATGCTCAAGATACCCAATATCTCAATCAACTTTCCATTGCCTGCAAGATATGGGACTCTCAGCTCCAGCACTGCCTGCATGCCACCACACTCCCCATCTGGACTGAACCCCTGACACTGTAAGTGAGCTACCCCCAAATAAATGTTTTCATTTATAAGAGTTGCTATGGTCATGGTGTCTTTTCATAGCAACAGAAACCTTAAGACAGTGGGTGAGATCTGCCTCGATAGATAGTAAAACGGTCACCAGGTTGTTAACAACCTGTGTCCACGCTCAGGTAATTCTTCCATTGAGAAGAAGCCTCTGCATGTTTAACATTCCTGGTTCCCTAGTGCTCTATGGGCACAAGGACCTTTGTGTGTAAAACACAAGGTTCTTATGGAGAATAACTTTATAATGAGTTATTTTGAGTGTGTGTGTGTGCATGTGTACGTTGGTATGTGGATGGCATGCGGAGGTCAGAGGGTAACCCTGTGGAGCTGGGTCTTTCCATGCTTATGTGGGTCCTGGAAAGAAGATTTGGCTCCTGAGGCTTCTGTGGCCAATACTTGACCCACTGAACCATCTTGCCAGCCCTGAAGAACACTCTTACCAAAGCTCAGTATCCTTTAGCTTTTGTACCTATTCTTGGTAAGCCTCACCTACTAACACTGCCAAGAAGCATTTACAGGACACTTCTGTTTTTGGCAAGTAAAAATACCGACTTCCATTGCTAAGACAAAGGGGCAGCCTGTCCTCCTCTTGGATTCTAAAACAGAGAGCATGCTAATGCCGTGGGCACCCAAAGTCGGGGATCTTATGATGCCCACCTCAGGGCACCACTCAGGGAAGTGGCTCGTGAAAGAGCAAAGTGGTGGTTTGAGAAGGAGCCCAATAATAATCATTTAAAGAGACATACACAAAATTCTGCCCATACCTTAGCAGTGAGGAATACATTGAAGTGTTCATTGAAAGAGAGCACAGGGTGATCTGTAATTCTTTTTAGGAATTTATCCAAAGCTTTTCTTCTGGTCTCCACAAACTCTTCTGAGAAACGATCCACGACCCCTTTCACCACAAACTTCTCAGGAAGCGGCTGAGATGGAGAGAAATGGAGCAGTCAAGATGGGTCAAGAAAAACTCCCCAGGCTAATAAATATCTACTGCCTATCTGTCCAAGCTGTTGCTTATTTTTGTCTTTCTTCCTTCCTTCCTTCCTTCCTTTCTTTTCTTTTCTTTTCTTTTTTTTTTTTGAGATAAGATCTCACGTAGTCCAGCCTGGTATCAAGCTCACTTTGTATCTGCAGATGACCTTGAACTCTTTCCTCAGGACTCCAACTTCATACTGAGATTACAGGTATATCCTACCATATCATTTTATGCCAAGCACTTTACCAACTACACTGTATTTCTAGCCTAAGAATAGTAGTTCTTAATCTGTTAGATCTTTTTCTCCCCAAAACAGGGTTTCTCTGTGTAGTCTTGGCTGTGCTGGAACTCACTCTGTAAACCAGGCTGGCCTTGAACTCAGAGGTATGTGCTTTCTCCTAGTGTTAGACTTTATATTATCATCAACACAAAGATTTTTTGGGAAACACAGATGTAGCAAGTCCAACTGTCCTGTCAGTTTGATATGCACAGAACAAACCACTATAGCACAGCCCCTGAACTACTGAGAAGTCAACATCTTTCCAGAAAATACAGCTAGACTGTCTTTAAATATGCATATTAGTTATAAAAAGAAAGATGGAAGACAAAGTCTAAGACCTGAAAGCAAAGGCTGGGGAGACAGCCTAGCTGGTAAAACACCTGATATGCAAGCTCAAGTCCCAGAACCCATGTTTAAAGTAAGAGCCAGGTATAATGGTGTGTGCTCATGACGAGGCTGTAGAGACTGGTAGGTGGCACCTGAAGGGGCTGGGCAGTCAGTCTATTCAGTGAGCTCCTGGACTGTGGAAGACTCCATGTCCAAAATAAAATAAAATAAAATAAAATAAAGAACATGAAAAGAAAAGAAAGAGCAGACAATGCCAGAGGAACAACACCCAAAGCAGGCCTCCATACATACCTGTACACACCAGACACACACACATGAACCTACACTACCAACATATGCATACACATACACACACAGACACACTAAGGAAGGGGGCAGACAACATCAAGCACAAACATCAAGCACAAAAATTTATTAAAATAGCTTAAGATTCTGTTCCCTGTTCAAATGCAGAAATAAGGAAGTGGGCAAACTCACACAGTTTAAGATGGTCTTTATTTTCCTTTTAGGTTTGTTACTGAAATGTAACTTTCCTTACTTCTCTCATTCAAATTTTTCTATCATAAATATTTGAGCCAATACTGTTGAACTATTTAAACTAGTTGCTCTTCCAGGGACCTTTGAGCTTTATTTATTTCCTTGGTAGCTTGCTCAGATGAGCGACTAAATATGTCTATCTTACTGCCTCCCAGAGGAAAAGTGACTGTTATGTACAGTTTAAAAATATCTGGGTTCTGACAAAAAAAAATGTTGGTGAGAATGTAGACAGAGGGAAGCCTTATCTACCTACTGCTGGTAGAAATATAAACCAATTCCCTCACTATGGAAACCAGTGTGTGTGTGTGTGTGTGTGTGTGTGTGTGTGTGTGTGTGTGTGTGTGTCCCTCAGTAAACTAAAAACTGGCTTACCTTGATAGTAGACATCTTTAATCCCAGCACTCCTAGAGGCAGAGGCAGGTGGATCTCTTGAGTTCCAGGCCAGCAAAGTCTTTATAGTAAGACAAAAACAAAGAACAAAACTGTGGTAATGAAATATTCCAAAAATTATCTCTTATATTCTAAGAGACTACTGTTTGCTGGATCACACACCCAGAATTAATAATAAAACACCTTGATGTCACATAAGTCATGACAGCTAGCCAACTGTGTATTCAAACTGTTTAGTCTGCCTTTAGCTGAACAATCATCCTTACCTGCCTTGGATCTCTCATGTAATTATCGTTTACATCTAAGCGAATGCTCAGCACAGCTACAGTCTTTCTGTTTTGTCATTCTTTGTTTTTTCGAGACAGGATTTCTCTGTGTAGCCTTGGCTGCCCTGGAACTGACTCTGTAGACCAGAATGGACTAGAACTGAGAAATTTGCCTGCCTCTGCCTCCCAGAGTGCTAGGATTAAAGGCGTGTGCCATCACTGTCCAGTTTGTAGCTGTAATCTTAAATCTTCCATGCCTCTGGTCCAGAACAATGCATGTGTATCATTTGCTGAAAGCAGCAAACACAGAGATTGAAAGCAACTTCCTAAAATCTACTACCAAGGTTGAAAGCAACATTTATGAATATTGGTTGATAAACAATATTTATAATACTGTTTGTTGTGTGATAGTTTGGAGCCAGTGGCTTAATCCCTTATAAAACTCTGTTAAAGATTTACATAACGTATCCCATTCTTTCTCATGTGCTGTTCAATAGACAGAGTGAAGCCCTTCGTTTGACAGACACACAGACAGAAGACACCCTGCAGACAGACACAGATTCAGATCATACAACAAAGGACTGAAGAAACAGGGAACACGAAGTAGAGAATTCAAACCGGGGCTCGTTCTTAGTTAAATGATACCAAGGGGAAGAACTTTTATTTCTTTCCTTAAAGCAAAATCCTTGCATTATTGCTGACTCAGAGTTAGTTACTGTTTAACCCATGAATAAAATCTGTAAAAACAAAAAATGAAAGTAGATCTGCTAAATAACCCTGTTATACAACTGGGTATCTGACAGACAGACTTTCAGCCAGACTCTTCACAATAGCTAAGCTAGGGACTGCAATGGAGGGATGGATGAAGAAACTGTGCCATATACACAGTGAGTCTTCAGCTGTAAAGGAATTATGTCGAATTACAAGAAACTGGAGATAACTAACCACAGATGTGGCTCCTAGATTTTATACATACATGGGCAAAATCACATATGCATAAATGACATGAAATTGCATGGGGGAATAAAGGCGCTAATGGGAGGTGGAGAGGCAGACATGTATCTGTAGAAAAATATCTTTATGTACCACAGTACCACGTACAATGATTATACACAATAAAATAAAGTGTTTGAATTTTAAAATATCTAAAAACACACTTTTTTTTAAAAAAAAAAAGTGCAAATGGGATGATGATGAAGCTCAATAATGTTGGTGATTTCTCCCAAACCACAGTCAAGGAACCCTGAAAAGACACCTGCTTAATTACCTGAGGAATGAATCAAAAGTGTAATGAACTTGGATGTGACGATACACACATGTAATCTCAACATTCAGAAGACTAAGGCAAGAGAAGCCTGAGACCATACTGGTATATATCAGCCAGGATGAGCTGCATAACAGGTCCCTATCTCAAAAACAAACACCCTAAATATTTGTACAGACAAATATTGGAACCTACAAAAAATACTACTTGCAAATTATTACAATAATCCCTTGGAAACGTCAGGGTTTAATTTTGAAACAGTGACATTATACCCCTGAGACTTGGGGCTATATGTTATATGTAGTTTTAGCTTAAATCTATTCTGTTATTTGAAATAAAAGCATGTTTCCTGTACATTGCCACAGAGAAGTATATTTCTAAGTATGAATCTAAACACAGCCATGGATGTGCCAACTTCTTGTCAAGAGTCAGGACTCTTCCCTGCATTCAACAAAGACCTACTGCACCTTCTCCTCGCTGAAATCTGCCTCGTCCTACCCGCACCACTCCAAGGCAAAATTCACTGTCCAACAAAGAAGCATCAAGATTAAAAATCATGCCATTAAGAAGAATAATTGCCAACCCTAGTTTAATTCAAGGTACTTGGAAGTTCAATCAATATTGTACTATTAACTTCCCTACTGAGTAAGCTAAAAGTACTTCAAAATAAGGGGGTGGGGGTGCTAAAGAGATGGCCTGTCAGTCAGGAACACGTGCTGCTCTTGAAGAGGACAAGAGTTTGGTACCTAGCACCCACATCAAGTATCTCACAATTGCCTGAAACTCTAGCTCCAGGGGGCCCAATCCCCTCTTCTGGCCTTCACGGGCATCTGCATACACATGGCAGATAGCACATGCATGTGTAAATGTTTTATATAAAAGAGGGACTTATTGTGGGATATTTTGATGGCACTCTAACACTCCCAATAAAGTTATAGCTCAAATCCCAACAAAGAAGTTATAGCTAGAATCAAGGGGTAGGGCCAGTGACTAGCTGACCAAAATTGGCCATAGAGAATCCAGGTAGGGGCAGGAGTCTGAGCTTCCTTTTGGTTCTGGGCTGAGGGAAGAGACATATTTTTTTGTGGTGTCTCTGGCCAAAAAGTAAGACCAACTAGTTGCTGCTCAGCCTCTCTGAGCTAGAAGGCTTTTAACTCCAGCCTTTGACTGCCGAGCCTTATTGGTAAATAGAATGATAGAATTAAATTAAATTAAATTAATTTTATTGTATTAATTTAAATGTATAGGTTAATTAAACCTAATCACTGAAGCCACAACAGAGCCAGGACTATTGGACTGAAAGCCCCACCAAGCCACGGCTGACTGAGGGACTGTGGTGCTGTAGACAATAATTAAAACATTAGTAAATTCACGTGCAGCCACTAAGCTGACGGAAAAACACCAGTGATTGGCTAGAAAATGAAGTCATTTTATCATTTCAAATTGGTGAAAACAGTTGCTGCAACACAAATTCTTCTCATTAACTCCAGCGAGAAGAAAGCTGCATAGCAAATACATCCTTCCTCCTTCGGGAAAAGCAAACATTCATTTTGCAAGTAAAACTAAACACCAGAGTGTTTAATAGATGTATGCACACCATCTCCCTACACACGCCCATCTAAACATGCCATCTGTCTGCCATGCCGTGAGTCACAGTAAGCCAAGTGGTGGCAAGGCCACTGTGCACACCCCGGAGCATCATCTCCAGTGGGCAGCATGCGTGCACCTAAGCATGTGCTATGAAAGAGCTCAAAAGTATGAGGCCCTAGATACTGCTAAGAAAGAAAAAAAGACAAAATAGACCAAAAGGAGACGTAATTGTAATTCTCTAAGAATAATATTATAATTTTAAAATTTGTTATGGGAGATGTTGTATTAAGTGTTTGTACACACAGAGACACTTCTGAAGGGGGTGGATGTGTTTACTGTCTTGACTGTGGTGACATACTCATGACACTGTCTACCTGTAAAATGTACAAAGTTTAATGTACATCAGTTATGTGACTTACAAAGAAACAGTGTGGGGAAATAGTTTCAACTCAAGACTTTCTGGTGTCCCCATTACAGGGCAAAAAGAATGAACCATCTTTACAGACGGCCTGCACACTCTACACGCATTCAATTCCAGCATGTGTGACTGATTACTTCCTTCTGCTTTAAAAATTCCAGAGGAACAAAGCAATATAGAAAGAAAGAAAGAAAAACCTGTCAGATACCACAACACCTCAAAGGGCTTTGTTAGGTTTTGAATTTCAAATGTTTTCTACAGACTCACATGTGAAAGGCTTGGTCCCAGGTGGCAGTGCTGTTTGGGAAAAGGGCAGAAACTAAGAGTTGGCGAGTGGCTGGATGAAACAGGCCACTGGAGCGGCATGTCTATGGGGTCCCATCATCCTGTCTCCACTCTGCTCCATGGCTGCTATGAGGTGAGCAGCGTCAGCCACATGCTCCCAATGCTGTGATGCTCTGCCGTCCCTCAGGCTCAAAGGAATGGATCCAACCAACCAAGGTTTAAAACTGTAAGCCATTTGCATGCAAAATTCAAGATGTCATTGTTTTTTTACTGCTGAGTAGTACTCTAATGTGTATATATTCCACACTTTATCCATTCTTCCATTGAGGGGCATCTAGGTTGTTTCCAGGTTCTGGCTATTACAAATAATGCTGCTATGAACATAGCTGAACAAAAGGTTTTGTAGTATGATTGGGCATCTCTTGGGTATATTCCCAAGAGTGGTATTGCTGGGTCCTGGAGAAGATTGATCCAAATTTCCTGCAGAAACTGCTACACTGATTTCCAAAGTGGTTGCACAAGTTTTCATTCCACCAACAATGGATGAGTGTTCCCTTTACTCCACATCCTCTCCAGCAAAGGCTATCATTAGTGTTTTTGATTTTAGTCATTCTGACAGGTATAAGATGGAATCTCAGAGTTGTTTTGATTTGCCAAAATGCACCCTCTTTCCTTTTAAATTGTTCCTGCCAGGTATTTGTCAGTGATGGAGAGGTCTAACAATGTATGCACAATTAAGGGTTTAGGATGCCGTGCAGTGGTGAGCAAGAATGTTCAGCATGTGTGAGGTTCTGTGGTCAGCCCTCAGAACACAGGGCAGGATGGGAGACACAGCGATGACACTTTAAGCAGGCCAGGGTCTGTGCTGATAAAGAAGAAAAGGCTGAATTGAAAGGAAAGTCAATCGTTTATAAATTATCTTGAGATTCTCCTCAGGAAAAAGAAAAGGGTGGGTCTAAGAAGCTGGAAACTGGGTTTTTCCATCAGAGCCCACAAAGGACGCCGAGTTTGAAGTCACAGAGACTTGAAACAAAGCAGGTATATCACAGTTCATGAGGAGAAGCAAGTCAAGCATCCGGTGCTTTCCCAGAATCATTGTTCAACTGGTTACAACTTCTATCGCTTCAGTGAAGTCTAAGGGACGTGGGGATCTCCCACCCGACCCCACTCGGAACTGGAGATGGAACTCAGGGTCGTTCTTATGCACTCTGGGAAGCACTCAACCAGAGTTTTATCTCTCGTCCTTTAAAGAGATGGTTTTATCTCCACAGTCCTAACCTGAGCAGTCGAAGCAGACAGCACAGCTATTCTCAGACATGTTTAACCACAGCTGGTTCAAGATGGGGAGAGAGATAGGTTGACAAATGTCCTAAGACCACTCTCCCCTATGTTTCCAAACCAATTAAAATAGATTCTAAAGCTCTTTTCCACAAAAATGAAAAAAAAAACAACTCATTTTTTAAGGGGACAAAACAGAGGCTAGAGAGACGGCTGAAGGCTAAGAGCACATTTTGCTATGAAGAGAACTCAAGTTTGATTCTAGTGCCCATGTCCAGGGACACATAACTGCCCAAATTCCAGTTCCAGGGATATCCACACCTCTGGCCTCCAAGGGCACTGGCACTCACATGCACATAATACCCAGTCACAGACAAACATAAACAAAATAAATCTTTAAGAAACCGAATGGGAAAGAATCTGAACAGGCATTTTTCCAAGAAGACATTCAAGTACCCAACAAGAACACCAAAGGATGCTCTCAGCTTTCAGGCAAATGCAAATTAAAATCACAATATGATGCCACCGCACACCCACTAGAATGGCTATTATTAAAGACAGATACTAATCACTGTTTGTGAAGATGTGGAGAAACTGGAACTCACACACAATGTGAGGGAATGTCAAATACCTGGCAGTCCCTCAAATAGTTAAATACAGAATAACATATAATTTAGCAATTATGCTCTGAGGTAGATATCCAAATATAAAAACAATTGGCCACAGGAATACTTATATGTAATGTCCGTAGCAGTTTGTGCATAACAGCCAAAGCAGAAAACAAATGACATTCCATTTAAGGGTGGACAGGCAGACAGAATGCGGTCTGCTCGCACACAGTAAGAAGAAGTGCTAACTGGTTTCCAAGGTGGGAAACCTTGAAAACATGCGGAGGGTAAGAAAGAATACAAACCATCTAGGGACAGGAGGTAGAGAAGAGGTCACCAGGCTGGAGGGAGAGGATGGTGGCAGGTAGGGAGGGGGTCAATGGAAAGGGCCTAACATTGTTTTTGTTTTTTGTTTTTTTTTTTTTTTGCCTGTTCCATGAAGCCGAATACACTAAAAGCACTGGGACTGTAAATTTGTAAATTCAAATGAGTGAATTGTACATATACAGCTTCAGTAAGACTTTTTAAAATGGAAGCAACCTGGGGCTGGAGACGCTCGGTGGCTGAGAGTGCACATGACTCTTGCAGAGGACCCAGGCCCCGTTTCCAGCACCATGCCAGGCAGCACACAGCTCCAGCTCCAAGGGATCTGACTCCCCTTTCTGGCCTCCGTAGGCACACACACACATAGGTAGATAATTAAAAATAGAAATAAGGGAGCTGGAGAAATAGATCAGTGGTTAAGGACACTTGTCACTCTTGAAAAGGGCATACGCTTGAGGCCCAGCACCCATGTAGTGGTCACAGGCATCTGTCTGCAGCTTCACTTCCTCTTCTGAGCTGCTGGACACCCAGCACACACATAATACATGTATGCAGATAAAACACTCACACATAAAATGAAATGAATAAGTCTAATAGTAATTTAAAAATAAAATAAAATCTTTCTTAAAGTAAATAGCAACAGTAAATTGGTAAAAGTAAGGAAATTATCTAAACAGTAAGTATGTTGTACATTTTCCTGGGTTTCCACTTTTGTTAAGATTTTAGATGAGCTTTCTTTAAAAAATATTTTTACTTTTATGTGTGCCTGGTGCCTTCAGAGACCAGAACAGAGCGTTGGATTCCCTGGAACTGGAGTTATAGACAGCTGTGAGCCACCATGGGGTTGCTGAGAACCTGGGTTCTCTGCAAGAGCAACAAATGCTCTTAACCACTGAGCAGATGCTCTAGCCGCTCGGTCTCTATTTGACACTGAGTTCCCCAGGGTAGAGGTCCCCTGTCTATCTTAAAATCCCTCCCTCACCTGTGCTCCCACCAAAGTCACATACCAGGTCTAGTGAAGAACACACAACTGTGCTTACATACAGAGATGCCTCCTAACAGTTTCTATACGATGATTTGTGGCTACTGCAAAAAGTTCATTTCTCATTTGACTTCTCAATTTAAACCAGAGATACTTTCCTAAATTAAATCTCTTCACTTCGGGTAAGTATCAAGAACTTGTGAAGAAACTCAAGTCTCTGCCTGCCTGCTTCCAAAGCACTCTCCTGCCCACCATTGCTACTCAGGCAAAGGATGCCAAGGCCCTTCCGGGATGCTGGAGACACAGCACCTATGGACCGGTAGCACTACAGTTTACCAGCAGGTGTCACTCTACAGCTTCTGATGCTCAAGTGCCAAACCACAAGGAAATAAGAAAAACAAAAGCCACTAGCTGCCAAGAGGAAAGCAAGACTTAGGCTACAGGGAAAATGTCTTACAATGAGACTGAATAGAAACTCCCTGCAAACATCCTCTCAAGTCATGTGACCTGCATTAACAGTTTATCACTGTGACATTCTTCTTGAAAACACTTCATTCCACTTCTATGGTCTAAGTAAGAATGCCTTCAGAGAAGTAAGTGTCCACTGAAGAATCTATGAAACACCTCACTAGAAAACCCCAAAACTGTCAAAACCCCCAGAAAACTTGAGACACTGTCAGAAGCAAAAACAACCATGAGATGTAAAATGTGGGCCTGATCGGTGGCCTGGAAGGCCAGCATCTCACATTGGTGTAGAATATTGCAGCTGGATATTGAATACTAAGAACCTGCTCTCCAATTTTCGTAATAACCCTAAAACTGTTCTGAAATAAAAAGCATATGTTTCTTTTGTTTTGTTTTTGCTTTTTGCTTTTATTTCAGGAAAAAAATCATCACTAGCTGCCCATTTGGCCAAGTCGGATTCTATTTTAAGGACTTGTTCTGACAGCTTCTTTTTCAGGCACATTCTTAAGAAACTGGAAGGCAGGAAAAAAAAAGCCACAGGCTTGAAAGAGACAGGACTTGAGGTAACAAAAGAGAAGCCTGGGGGATGTAGATCCCTGAGGGCCCCCTCACTTCTAGCCCAGTGAATCACACGAATCACCTCACAACTCTAAAAGCGGTCAGTCTTCACAGCACATACCACCTCACCCAACCATGGCGGGCAAAGGCAGGTGGAGGATGCGACAGCAATGGGAAGCTGAGCAACCCCGGCCATGACTCAAACAAGGTCTTGCTGAATGACAAATTGGCCTCTGGAAATTTTTATGCTCCAAACTTTTCCTAAAGCCCCCAAAGAAAACAGGGGACCAAATAGTAATTGTCTCAACTTAAAGGTGATGGTAAACCACTTACTACATAAGAGAACTACTCAGTCTTTAAAGTTTTAGTTCTCAGCTGTTGAAAAGCAGGAAGTTGTGAGTGGTGCATCCATACTATGCTGCAACAACACACAGAGGTAAGGGTTTTCCTGTTTGTGTTGTAAATAAAAAGCTGTGGTTGTGAAGGAATGGTGTGCTAGATCCCTGACCCCATCAGCCACAGTCAGCTTCACCTTCTTGGTAGGCAGCCAAACCTCAAGAATAATATCTGCCGAGGGGAAAAACAGTTTCGGGTGAGACTTACTTCGAAGTGTCAATCTTTTTGTTTTTGATGTTTGTTTTTCCAGATCAGATGGAACTCACTATGTAATCCAAGATGGCCCTGAGCTCACAGTAATCCTCCTCCCTCTACCTCCTAAGCACTAGGACTATAGGTGTGAGCCAGAATACACACCTATCAAACTTCAATCTTTTAAAGAGTTAGGATGTTCCCCTTTTAATAATAAAAAAGGAAAATTGTCACAATGTAAGTGAAAATCTGAGCCAGGCACAGTAGCTTTAGGCAGGCAGGAAGATTTAGCTGAGGCAGGAGGATTGCCACAGGCTTGAGACCAACCTGGGCTAGACAGTGAGTTCTGGGCCAAGTAGAGAAATAAGTTAAGATCTTGTATCGGAAAAAAATGAACTGTGAGCCTGGTGCTGTATGCCTATAGTCCCAGATACTCAACAGGCTGATGCTGGCTGCAAGTTCAAGGCCAGCCTGGTTTACTTAGTAAAACCCTGTCTCTAATAGTAAAAAAGAGGGCTGGGGGGCCAGCTCAGTACAGAACAGAATCCTAGCAAGTACTTAGTCCTCAGTACCACATAAGAGAGAGGGACAGAGACAGGGGAGACAGAGAGACAACAGCTCATAGGCCAAGTTCAGTCCCTGGAATGATGTGAAGGCAGGACGAGTGGTATACATCTGCAATCCCAGCATTCCTTCAGTTGAGAGGGGAGGCAGAGATACTCACCCAGAAGCCCACGGACCAACTCCCAGGAGGACATGAAACAACAGAAACAAGAGCGACTGAACGTCAACAAGGCGGAAAGCAAGAACCAACTCCTGACAGTTGTACTCTGACTTCCCGTGTACGCACACACACACACTGTTTAACAGAAAGGAGTATGGGAAACAAGGAAAAATCTATTCTACCTTAGCTAAGAAACTAGCAAAGAGATCAGCAACCGAGACTGTGAGACACATCGCCTCTGTCCTACACACACTCTCGGTGGGCGGATTCAGTATAAAATCAGAGTGAACCCATCATTGCAGAGGCAAAGAACTGAGCAGCACCTCTATGGAGAGAATTCAGGAAAGGCGAGAAGCAAGCCGCAGTGACTTACTACCTACGGGAATGAGATGAGTGGGCTGTGATTCTTCCAGTTTGTTTCTCAACCAGTCAAAATCCTGGTATCTTCTTCGAACAGAATATTCTGGCAAGTCAAACTCCACCCGAGTACTCTGCAAATAAGAAGAGAGAAGGGGAAATGTGAGTATGATTGCATTCTGGCTGAGGAAAAATACATTTTTAGAATACCCAAATCAGGCAAGGACACACTTCCTTCCACCCATTCACCAGACAAAAGGCAGAGTTTCCCAGCAGGCTACAAAGTCAAGGAGCTAGGATGGAGCCCAGCATAGTGGTGCACGCCTTTAATTCACGCACTCAGGAGGCAGAGGCAGGCGGATCAAGGTCAGCCTGGAGCTACAGAGTTATTTTCAGGACAGCCAAGGATACACAGAGAAACTCTGTCTTAAAAGACCAATAAGTGGGGGCAGGGGGTGGGGGGATAGACAAACAGAAGGACCTAGGATGGAAACATCAGGTCTTTGGTTTGGATTTGATGTTTTTTTCCCTACCCTCAGGAAATGAAACTCAGCAATTCTTCGCAATTGTCTACAACATTTGATTCATTTCCTCCAGCTCAACTCTGGGAGAGCTGTTGGTTGTTTCCCCCAGAATAATACAATTTCAGATATTGCTGCTGAAATGAATCCAAATCCATGAAAAGGAATGTTATCCCCGCCTTCTGTTACATATGCTGACAAGCTTTGCTAAAGGCACCGGGGACATAACCAAGTAGAGACGACAGAAGACTGTTCCTGTGGGAGGCAGATCCTAAGACTTTTGCCAGCACTCAAGGTAGAGAGAAGCAAGGGAACTCTGTGAGTTCAAGGACAACCTGCCTACATAGTCTCACTGTGAAGATAGGGAGGCTACACAGTGAAACAGGAGAAAAAAAGGATTTTGCTTCACTCTGCCAGAACAATGACCTTGAAAGCAAACTGCATTAGAAAACATCTAGAAAAAAATGCCAGTGTGTTGCAGAAAATGTTGATGATCTATGAATTTTTAAAGTTTTCTGAAATGCAATCACATTCCTTTAATAATACACCAATATTAAATAAAATTAAGTTATACTGAAATACAATTTTTACCTTTTAACTGTTATTTTTTCTCAGATATACCATTCTTCCCTGGGTGGTTATCAGCAGTTGCTGATCTCAAATATGAGATAAAAATTATCTATGTCACATTTTACAAATTTATTCTTTCAGACCCTAAGTCTGTTTTAATCTAAGACTTCTAGAAAAATCTTTAAAATACCTAAGGAAGAGTTGTCCACCAAACAAGACAGTGAGCAGCTTTTGGCTCTGAGATTATGATGTCATTCTCCCAAAAGCTGTCCTCTTGGCCTGAGCAGAACTCAAGGGGAGAGAGAGCTGGCCCTCAAGGACGGCATCAGCTCCCCATCCAGTCCCTCACATTGTAAGGATCCACGAGACAGAACCTTCCCCATGTCAAAGCATGCGGAGTGGGAAGACTTGGAGAAGACACATCACAAAGGTACTGCTGATCAGGAGACTTTCCAGAGGAGGTGGACTATGGATGACCTCAGGCACAGCATGGCAGAATCCCACTGACAGGGCTATGCTGTGCTCTGTGGCCCCAGTGGCAGTGAGCACCCATGCCAGGTTCCTGAAATACAGGGAGTCCTGAGTCTTATTTTCCCCAACATTAGAAGCTTGGAGGGAGACACTTAAAAGAACCCTCCCAACACCCAGACCCCCAGAAGAAAATCTGTCAGTAGTGATGAGGGAAACAGGCAAGCAGGTCTCTCCCTCTCCCTTCCTAAACATTCCATCAACAAAGTGACCACGATTCTTATGCTCATCAAATCAACTCCACAAACCACCATTTATGCAATATTCCTACTTAGTGAAATCAATACTTGGTAACTACAAATGTAGGGGAATGTGTTACAGCTGTAGTGTTGCAGAGATATCCTGACTTATCGGGAAGCCAGACTACCAGAGCCTCAGTAGGACAGCTCTGGAGGCTGGAGCTCAGCCCTGGAGGAAAAGTGTCCTGACTATTGGGAAGCCAGGCGACCTGAAGCTGGGGTGCAGTGGGGGGATGGTCTCCTGCAGGATATAGGGATCCTACTCTTCTGGAGAGTCGCTATAGCTGAGTTCTGTTCTGCTCTGCTCCCTGAAGGGAACATCCTAGCAGAGCTATCTGCTTCTTCTCAGGCCCAAAATGATTCTTCTTTAGCTAACACTCTGCTAAAGCAGAAGCCCCTGCAGAAATGTAACAATCTCCTCTGTCTCTGAAACGTTGTTACTTTTTCTGCCGGCCTTGCTCAGACCTCCTTCAGGAGCATCCTAGCAAAGTTCTTCTGTTCTGCTCTGCCTTTCTGAGGCCCCCTAAGAAAGGGTCTCAGCAAGGTATTTTAGCTGGGTCCCCTAAGGGACGTCCCAGCCAGGTTCTTCTAGTCTGTGCTGGTGAATGAAGGTGGTCACCCAAGACTCTTTTGAGAAAGAGATTTATTTGGGAAGGAGGAGTCCAGGGGAGTGGCTGCTTCTGCCAGGGAGGGATTAATGTCAACCTCAATGCAGCCCCTTAACTGAAGGGGCAGAGAGGCTTCTATAGGGCTTCTTAGGGGTGGAGTTTTCCCAGGGAGAAGGGGGATTGGTTAGATTTTCCCTGCTCAGGTATTGGTCAGTTTAGTTGGTCAGGGGCAGAGATGGCTCTGACTTTGTGGCCAAACTGTGTTTCTTTCACTGGTTCCTTTTTTAGCTTTTTGACTCTAATCTTAGGACCAGGGCATATTTGTTTCACTGGCTCTGGGTTCAGAGTCAGGGTGATCAGTGATTAGTCGGTTTACTGTACCAGTTGTCCCTTTTACCCTACCCAAAGGCACAAGAAGCGGTGTTTTGCTTCAAACATTTCTGTATCTGGAGATTTGGCTCCACCCTTCCGTATGTTCAGGCTATATTTGCTTATTTTAAAACTACAAGAAAAAGGAGGAGTTCTATCCAGAGAGGTGAGTGGGTGCTCGCCAGGGCAGTCTGTCCTGGAAGAGAGCACAGCCCCTCCCCCCTCAGCTTCTGCGGCAGGGTCTTCGGTGTTCCACAGGACCCCTCCCTGCCCCCACTGCTGCCGCCCTTTTGTCTCCTGGGTTCCGGGAAGACCAGCTAGCCCTGTTGCAGTGCTGAGGAGCTCTACCCAGAGAGTGCTGAGGAGCTCTATCCAGAGAGTGCTGAGGAGTCCTAGCCAGAGAGTGTTGAGGAGTTCTATCCAGAAAGTGCTGAGGAGCTCTATCCAGAGAGTGCTGAGGAGTCCTACCCAGAGAGTGCTGAGGAGTTCTAGCCAGAGAGTGCTGAGGAATTTCGTCCAGAGAGGAGGAGATGGGCAGGCGCCAAAGCAAGAATTTCTCCAAAAACCTGAAAGGCAACATGACACCTCCAGAATCCAGGGAGCACGAAACTAGAAGAATTGAACACCCTACTCCAGAAGAAATAGAAGAAATCTATTTCATAAAGCGGATCTTTATGAAAATAATAGAGGAACTTAAACAGGAGGTGAAAATCTGCTGTAAAGAAATGGAAGATAAGTATAACAAAAAGATTGAGGAAATGAGTAAAGAAATGAAAGAGAAATATACCAAAAAGTTTGAAGAAATGAGTAAATCCGTAAATGAAATTCTGGGAAACCAAGAAAAAACAATCAAACAGAGACTTCAGGAACGAGCATAACCAATAGAATACAAGAGATAGAAGAACGAACCTCAGATTATGAAGACACCATAGAGAAAATAAATGCTCTGACCAAAGAAAACAGCAAATCCAACAAATTCTCATCACAAAACATTCAGGAAATGTGGGACACAATAAAAAAAAACCAAATCTAAGAATAATAGGGGTAGAAGAAGGAGAATTGCAGATCAAAGGTCCAGAAAATATATTCAACAAAATTATAGAAGAAAATTTCCCCAACCTAAAGAACGATATCCCTATGAAGGTTCAAGAAGCATACAGAACACCGAATAGACTGGATCAAAAAAAAATCCCCTCTCCATATAATAATCAAAACACAAAACATTCAGATTAAAGAAAGAATATTAAAAGCTGCAAAGGAAAAAGATAAAGTAACTTATAAAAGTAAACCTATCAGACTTACACCAGACTTCCCTATGGAAACCATGAAAGCCAGAAGGTCCTGGATAGAGGTACTGCAGAAACTAAGAGATCATGGATGCAAGCCCAGACTACTATACCCAGCCAAGCTATCATTCACTATCAACAGAGAAAACAAAATATTCCAGGATAAAAACAAATTTAAACAATATGTAGCTACAAATCCAGCCTTACAGAAAGTATTAGAAGGAAAATCACAACCCAAGGAATCCAAAATTCCCAACACCGCCTACAATAACTCAGACATCTAGTGACCCTTCACAAGCACAACTCAAAGAAGGGAAAGACATACACTCTACTACCCCCTCAAAAAATAATAATAACCGGAGTCAACAACCACTGGTCATTAATATCACTTAATATCAATGGACTCAATTCACCTATAAAAAGGTACAGACTTAGAGACTAGATACGAAAACAGGATCCAACATTCTGCTGTTTACAAGAAACACACCTCAACCACAAAGACAGACATCTACTCAGAGTAAAGGGCTGGGAAAAGGTTTTCCAAGCAAACGGACCTAAGAAACAAGCGGGTGTGGCCATTCTAATATCTAACAAAATTGACTTCCAACTAAAATCTATCAGAAGAGATAGAGATGGACATTTCATACTCATAACAGGAACAATTCATCAGGAGGAAGTCTCAATTCTGAATATCTATTCCCCTAATATAAAGGCACCCACTTATGTAAAAGAAACACTTCTAGAACTCAAGGCAGTCATCAAACCACACACACTAATAGTAGGAGACTTCAACACACCTCTCTCACCAATGGACAGGTCAATCAGACAGAAACCCAACAGAGAAATAAGAGAATTATTGGAGGTATTGAATCAAATGGACTTAACAGATATCTATAGAACATTCCACCCAAATAGGAAAGAATATACCTTCTTCTCTGCAGCCCATGGAACATTCTCAAAAATTGACCACACACTCAGTAACAAAGCAAACTTCCACAGATACAGAAAAAATTAGTAACCACCTGTGTCTTGTCAGATCACCATGGATTAAAGTTAGAATTCAACAACAATACTAACCCCAGGAAGCCAACAAACTCATGGAAGTTGAACTGTCAACTATTAAATCACCCCTGGGTCAAGGAAGAAATAAAGAAAGAAATTAAAGTCTTCCTTGAATTTAATGAAAATAAAGACACAACATACTCAAACCTATGGGACACTATGAAAGCAGTGCTAAGAGGAAAGTTCATAGCACTAAGTGCCCAATTAAAGAAAACGGAGAAAGCACATATTGGAGACTTAACAGCACACTTGAAAGCTCTAGAAAAAAAAGAAGCAGATTCACCCAGGAGGAGTAGAAGATTGGAAATAATCAAACTGAGGACTGAAATCAACAAAATAGAAACACAGAAAACAATTCAAAGAATCAATGAAACAAAAAGCTGGTTCTTGGAGAAAATTAACAAGATTCACAAACCCCTAGCCAAACTAATCAAACGGCAGAGAGAGAACACCCAAATTAATAAGATCAGAAATGAAAAGGGGGACATAACCACAGACACAGAGGAAATTCAGAGAATCATTAGATCTTACTACAAAAGCCTGTACACCACAAAATTGGAAAATGTAAAAGAAATGGACATTTTTTTAGATAAGTACCATATACCAAAGTTGAACCAAGAACAGGTGAACAATCTAAATAGACCTGTCAGTCGTGAAGAATTAGAAGCTGTTATCAAAAAAACTCGCTACCAAAAAAAGTCCAGGACGAGATGGTTTCAATGCAGAATTCTACCAGAACTTCCAGGAAGAGCGAATACCTACACTCCTTAATGTATTTCACAATATAGAAACAGAAGAGTCATTGCCAAACTCTTTCTATGAAGCTACAGTTACCAAAACCACACAAAGACACAACCAAAAAAGAGAATTACAGGCCAATCTCACTCATGAACATCGACGCAAAAATTCTCAACAAAATCCTGGCAAACCAAATCCAAGAACACATTAGAAAAATCATCCATTATGATCAGGTGGGCTTCATTCCAGAGATGCAGGACTGGTTCAACATACGTCTATCAATGTAATCCATCATATAAATAAACTGAAAGAAAAAAACCACATGATCATTTCATTGGATGCTGAAAAAGCATTTGACATAATTCAACACCCCTTTATGATAAAGGTGTTGGAGAGATTGGGGATACAAGGATCATACCTCAATATAATAAAAGCAATATACAGCAAGCCGACAGCTAACATCAGACTGAATGGAGAGAAACTCAAAGCCATTCCACTAAAATCAAGAACACGACAAGGCTGTCCACTCTCTCCATACCTCTTCAATATAGTGCTTGAAGTTCTAGCAATAGCAATAAGACAACATAAGGGGATCAAGGGAATTCAAATTGGAAAGGATGAAGTTAAACTTTCGTTATTTGCAGACGATATGATAGTATACATAAGAGACCCCAAAAACTCTACCAAAGAACTCCTACAGCTGATAAACACCTTTAGTAATGTGGCAGGATACAAGATCAACTCCAAAAAATCGGTTGCTCTCCTATACACAAAGGATAAAGAAGCAGAGAGGGAAATCAGAGAAATATCACCTTTCACGATAGCCACAAATAGCATAAAATATCTTGGGGTAACTCTAACCAAGGAAGTGAATGACCTATTTGACAAGAACTTTAAGTCTTTGAAGAAAGAAATTGAGGAGGACACCAGAAAATGGAAAGACCTCCCCTGTTCTTGGATTGGGAGAATCAACATAGTAAAAATGGCAATTCTACCAAAAGCAATCTATAGATTCAATGCAATCCCCAACAAAATCCCATCAAACTTCTTCACAGACCTTGAGAGAACAATAATCAAGTTTATATGGCAAAACAAAAAACCCAGGATAGCCAAAACAGTCTTATACAATAAAGGAACTTCTGGAGGCATTACCATCCCTGACTTCAAGCTCTATTATAGAGCAACAGTATTGGCATAACAACAGAGAAGTCGACCTATGGAATCGAATAGAAGACCCGGATATTAACCCACAAACCTATGAACACCTGATTTTTGACAAGGGAGCTAAAGGTATACAATGGAAGAAGGAAAGCATCTTTAACAAATGGTGCTGGCATAACTGGATGTCAACCTGTAGAAGAATGAAAGTAGATCCATATCTATCACCATGCACAAAACTCAAGTCCAAATGGATTAAAGACCTCAACATTAATCTGACCACTTTGAACCAGATAGAAGAGAAAGTGGGAAGTAGTCTACAAGATATAGGCACAGGAGACCACTTCCTAAGTAGAACCCCAGTAGCACAGACAATAAGAGAATCAATGAATAAACGGGACCTCTTGAAACTGAGAAGCTTCTGTAAAGCAAAGGACACTGTCAGTAAGACCAAAAGGCTACCTTCTGACTAGAAGATCTTCACCAACCCCTCAACAGACAAAGGTCTGATCTCCAAAATATACAACGAACTCAAGAAGCTAGATACTAAAACTCTAATTAACCCAATTAAAAAATGGGGTACTGAACTGAACAGAGAATTCACAACAGATGAACTTTGAATGGCCAAAAGACACTTAAGGTCATGCTCAACCTCCTTAGCGATCAGGGAAATGCAAATCAAAACCACTTTGAGATACCATCTTACACCTATCAGAATAGCTAAACTTAAAAACACCAATGATAGCCTATGCTGGAGAGGATGTGGAGTGAGGGGAACACTCATCCATTGTTGGTGGGAATGCAAACTTGTGCAGCCACTGTGGAAATCAGTGTGGCGGTTTCTCAGGATACTGGGAGTCAACCTACCTCAGGACCCAGCAATTCCACTCTTGGGAATATACCCAAGAGATGCCCTATCATACTACAAAAGTATTTGTTCAACTATGTTCATAGTTGCACTATTTGTAATAGCCAGAACATGGAAACAACCTAGGTGCCCCTCAATAGAAGAATGGTTAAAGAAGGTGTGGAACATATACACATTAGAGTTTTACTCAGCGATAAAAAACAATGACATCTTGAATTTTGCATGCAAATGGATGGAAATAGAAAACGCTTTACTGAGTGAGGTAACCCAGACCCAAAAAGAGGAATATGGTATGTCCTCATTCATAAGTGGATTCTAACCATAATTAAAGGTCTTTGAGCCTATAATTCGTGATCCTAGAGAAGCTAAATAAGAAGGTGAACCTGAAGAAAATCATATAGCTATCCTCCTGGACATAGGAAGTAGTCAAGATTGCAAGGCAAACTTGGGTGCACGGGGGGGGGGTGGAAGTAAGGGGAGATGGTTAGAGAGAAGGGAGAGGGGGAGGATTGGGGATGGCATGGGGGAATGAGATGGGGGGGAGGAAGGATGGATATGGGAGCAGGCAAGTATATATCTCAACTAAGGGAGCCATTTTAGGGTTGGCAAGAGACTTGTTTCTGGAGGGGTTCTCAGGCCCAAGGAGAGGTCCCCAGATTCTTCCCTGGGCAGCAGAGGAGAGGGTGCCTGAACTGGCCTTGGCCCATAACCATACTGATGAATATTTTGCATATCACCAAAGAACCTTCATCTGGTGATGGATGGAGATAGAGACAGAGACACATATTGGAACACTGGACTTAACTCCCTAGATCCAAATGAGAAGCAGAAGCAGGGAAAACGTGAGCAAGATAGGAAGGAACAGAGGGAACCTTCATCCGACAATGGATGGCGATACAGACAGAGACCCACATTGGAGCACCGGATTGAGCCCCCCACAGTCCAAATGAGGAGCAGAAGGAGGGAGACCATTAAAAAGGAAATCAGGACAGCAAGGGGTGCGTTCACCCTCTGATACAAGGGGACTGATTGAATGAGAGCTCACCAAGGCCAGCTGGACTGGGACTGAACGAGCATGTGATCAAACCAGATTCTCTGAATGTGGCTGACATGGGGACTGACTGAGAAACCATTGACAATGGCACTGGGTCTTGTTTCGTCTGCATGTACTGGCTGTTTGGGATCCTAGTCTGTTTGGATGCTCACCTTCCTAGGCCTGGAGAGAGGGGGGAGGAACTTGAACTTCCCACAGGGCAGAAAACCCTGACTGCTCTTTGGACTGGAGAGGGAGTGGGGGGAATGGGAGGGTATGGGGAGGAGGGGAGGAAGTGGAAAGTTTTATAAACAAACAAATAAAAAATAATAAAAAAACTACAAGAAAAATAATGAATAAAAAATATAAAAATGGATCTAGTTCTTCTAAATAGAAAACAAAATAATATTTAAATTTACAAACTTAGACTTTTTCTATGTATATTCATTCAGTTTCTGTATCATTTTAATACATCCTGGACACCTTTGTGTCCAGACCTTTAAAGTCACTTAACATATATATAATATTCAACTGAGTAACTATAACATAGTTAATCCCTATTTAAATATTTAAATTTATTTTAATCAATAAATAATATTGCAGCAAACATCACTGGCTTTCTATCCATTAATCCCACTAAAATAAATTCCCAAGGATAGAACTGATAGCTAAGGTGTGTGTGTGTGTGTGTGTGTGTATGTGATGTATATTTTTATTTCATTTTTGAGATAGGATTTCACTGTGTAAACCTGGTTGGCTGACCTGGAACTCACTTTGTAGACTAGACTGGCCTTGGATTCAGAGATCCACCTGTTTCCTCCTCCCTAATGCTGTGATTGATTAAAGCTGTGCTCCCCTCACCCCGAAAGTATCTCCTGGTGGTCATCACTGCATACGCCAGCTTCTGGGGATCCTCCTGCCTCGACTTCCGTCTCACTGCCACGTCCAGTTTTATGTGAGTTCCAGGATTCAAATTCTGGTCTTTACCATGTGTGACAAACATTCTATCCAAGTCATATATGGCGTATGGATGTTTTCCCTGCATGCATGTCTGTTCACCATTTAGGTACCTGGTACTAGAGGAGAACGAGAAATGGCATCAGATTCCCTGGAACTGGAGTTGGAGATGGTTATAAGCTGCTGTGTGTGTTCAGGAAACTGAACCCAGGTCCTCCTGAAGAACAGACAGGGCTCTTCAATCAGTGAGTTGTCTCTCCAGCCCCATCAAAATGCTTGTGATGACACTTGTCTGACACAGCTGGGTAAATATCATCACGAAACAGAAAGGCTCATTTTTTTTTCAGCTCAGAATTTATTTATTTTGACCACAGCTTATTCTATGTATATTATGTATTCTAATACATAAAATATAATCAAATGACAAAAAAATTGAAATTTGAAAAAAAAATTAGAAATAGGTGAGAAAGATACAGGAAAAACAAGGACAGGGAGCCTAGCACCCTGGAGGTAGGAGTGAGGCCAACACAACAGACTTGCCAAACAACACTGCAAAGCTGCTGAAGGTGGGCCACACGCATGGCTGTGACTTTCTGGAGAGGAGCTGGGAGAGCAGACTCAGGGATTCATAAAACATCTCGATCAACAAAACTCTGGGGACGAGTATAGTGAGTTTTCCTCAGTGAAATTCAGGGTTTCTAATCTCTAATATCAGTAAATAGAAAAGCAGGCAGACAGACACACAAATTACAATCATTAGAGAGAACCTCTACATCATGCTTTTATAACCTATGGTGTTCACCAGAGGTCACCCATCACTCCAGTCAGATCTGAGAAAGTAATTAAGGCAGAGAAGCCTAGCACCACTACTCCATAGGAACACCTCCCTAGTCACCTCTGGAGACATTGGCTACAAAGCCACAGTCTAAAACACCCAGCAGGACAGCCTGCACATGCCCTCGCAGATCTCCCACCAGACCTAGAAGGCACAGGGCTCTGGGAACTCAATGTCCTACATAGGAGTAACTTTTATCCTACAGATTATTTTATGAGCACCCAAAGATTTTGAACAGACTTTTTGAAAAGTTCAATGGTACAATAGCAGTCTCCAATGGCAAAAGAATCCATGATGAGGTTATTGAAACTGGCCAAAACACTAAATTAATTTAGCAACTGCTGACTTTCACAAACTCAAAAGCTAAGATTATGCTCTGCTAACACTGAGTATTTAGCAATATCAGGCAAAGAGCAACACACACTCTACAACAGGATCCCCAGCACTGCCAAGCAACCTCAGTCTTTCCTGCATCATCAAACAAACTCAACACTCCAGGCATCACCAAGAAACCTCAGCATTCCCTACACCACCAAGAAACCTCCTTCCCTGTATCACCAAGCAACCTCAACACTCCCTGCAGCACCAGTTACTAAAAAGCTGCAGACAGCTTGAAAACATCTGGACCTCCCTTTGTTCCTGTCAGATGATCTTGTCACTCTGCCCTAGAGAAAACTTCAGCTATAAGCAAAGACTCCCTTAACTTCCCACCATGAGACAAGATTCCCTTCCCTTTTCCAGAACAATGGGGAAAGTGTGTTTCTTCCACCAGAGGCCATATGTTTGTCCCCCCCATACCGAGCACCGCCTGCCCTACTCCAATCTTCACCCCTACGTCTACTTTTCCCTATGCCATCACTTTCTGCCCATCTGGCTCTTAATTCTCCTTCATCCTCAAAAATAAAGACATGTAAACCAGACACAGTGATGCATATCTGTCATTGCAGCACTCAGGAGGCCGAGGCAGGATGATCAAGAATGAGTTCTATGCAATCCTGGACAGCAAGTTTGAAGTCAGCAAGGCTCTATCTAACACATTCATGCACACGCATGCATTCACATGGACACACACAGCTTTTATCTCTGTCTAACACACTCATGCACACGCATGCACGCACATGGACACACACAGCTTTTCTCTCTGTCTAACACACTCATGCACACGCATGCACACACACAGCTTTTATCTGTCTAACACACTCATGCACACGCATGCACGTGTATGGACACACGCACAGCTTCTATCTCTTCCAAGCCCTCTCTTGCAGTCACTGCACACTTGATGCTTTCTTCTTGCCAAGTGAACTGTTAAGCTGCCAACACTCACACCCCCCTCCATTTCCCACTCACATTAACCAACTGCAAGCCACATCAATGAAACTGATCAAACTATGGTCACCCAAACCCTTGGCACTAAGTCAAACATCCACTTATGATCCTGAACTTCTTAGCCAAACCTCTTAGCAGCACTTACACTCTAGAATGCTGAGGCGTCTGATGAGAAACTGGCTAAAGCAAAGGAGTTGGTAATGACAAGAAGATATAATCCTAAAGTGTCATTCCAGGGTGGCTCCGAATGCACTGAAACTGACATTGAAGACTAGCCATCAAGGAGAAGTAGAGCACAGTTATTAGAAGAGCAGACTCTGGGCTCCAGCTCCAGCCTCACCACACACTAGCTGCACGTCACTGAGCGATTGCATTCATGTCACTGTGTCTAAGTTCCACTTTAAAGCTAAGAAAGTTGCAATATTCACTCTACTATGTAAAGATAAGCAAGGCACTTAAAGCACTTTGCAAAAAATAAACAATGGGACAGTGGACAAGAGAATAGGACTGTGGTGTAGGAGGCCCTTCTATATTTGTGTTGCTTTCACTGGTTATTAAAGAGACTGCTTTGGCCTTTTGATAAGGCAGCCCTTAGGTGGGCAGAGTAGACAGAACAGAATTCTGGGAAGAAGGGAAGTATGGCAGACGCCATGAATCTCCGGCCTGAGATGGACGTAGGTTAGAATCTTTCCAGTAAGCCACAGTCACATGGAGATACACAGATTTAATAGAAATGGGTTAATCAAGATGTGAGAGTTAGCCAATTAGAGGCTAGAGCTAATGGACCTGGCAGTAATTAAATTAATACAATTTCTTTGTGGTTATTTCGGGGGTTAAGCTAGCCGGGCAGTGAGACGCCACCCACGCCTCTTACTATAGGACTGCAGTCTCAGAGATGATGGAAAGTGTGCTGCCTGGGACTTGCTAGCAAAGAATGGCGCACGCGTGCGCGCGCGCACACACACTCGATGACAGTCAATGAGTCAGCTACACACAAACGTTCATTTTCATGAAAGAATAGGAGACTAGCACACTAAGCTACCAATAATTATTTCTGACTATGAGTTTATAGGCATGTTTTTATTTTATTATTTTAGCTTACTTTCATTTTCTAAGTTTTCTACAACAGATTAAGAATATTTTAAAATAAAAACTGAAATTTCCATCACAAAAATGGATAGACATATGGTTAAGTGTCCAATAATTAGCTGCTACTGTGTTGCGAATTTCTAAGAGCCTTCAGAAAAAAGAGCCAGGAGCTGTTGGACCACAGGTGACTGTGCTATGCTGGCCTGCCTTTCTAAGAGGGAGGTGGAGATTTAATGAACATTCCTTATCAGAATGTCTTCAGTTAAATTCAGCTTAGTACTGTGTCATCAATAATCTGCATTACATTGGGAGCATGGGGACCATGGGAGAGGGTTGAAGGGGAGGGGAGAACAAGGGAGGAGAGCAGAGAAAAATGTATAGCTCAATAAAATCAAGAAAAAAGAATCTGCATTACATGCCTTTGGAGATGGCTCAGTGGTTAAGAGCATTGACTGCTCTTCCAGACCTGGGTTCAATTCCCAGTACCTACATGGCAGCTAGCTATCTGTAACTCCAAGAACTGACACCCTCACACGGACATACATGAAGGCAAAGCATCAACACACACAAAAATAAAATAAATAAACTTTAAAAAAGGAAAAAAAAGAATAAATGCATCTATTAGAGACGTCAGAGTAGCTCACTGCTTGAGAGCACTGACTGTTCTTCCAGAAGACACCCACGTTTGAGTCCCAGCACCCGCAGCAGCTCATGGTCATCTGCAACCCCAGTGCCCTCTTCCGGCCTCCAAAGGGCGCCGAGCATGCACACTGTATGTAATCAAAACATTCATACACATAAAAATAAAAATTAAAAAGAAAAAATCTGAATTGGAGGTAGGCATAGCAGCACACACTTTTAACCATAGTACTTATGGGGCAAAAGGGGGCAAATCTCTGTGAGTTCCAGGCCAGCCAGGCCTACAGAGTGAGAACCTGCCTCCATCATCATCATCAGTTGGAGCAGGTGCATTAGCCAATGAACCAACTAAGACCTACAGAGTTTCTCTTAATGTGTATGTGTGTTGGAGGACTTGGAGGGCTCTAGGTGCAGGAGCCGAGTAGTGGTAGAGACCGTCAGGCTGGGTCAGCAGTGCTGCACCAGCAAGGCAGTCGCCCTGTCACCAGGCTGCTCGCAGCACCAAGAGAAACAGCTGCTGCATTTTACTGAATACAGGGTGAAAAGGTTACTCCAAGAAAAAGTAAACAAATGGAAAGAATTCCTGGAAATATGTACATTACCTAGGACCTCTGAGGAAACCATACATGTGTGAGCACCCTCTCACGGAGATAACAGGGCAGTTATACATGGACAGGCAAACCTTTAAGTGTGAGCCAAGTACAGAAAGATGGGGTTAGGGTGACATTGAAAACCTGAGAATGGAGATCTCCCATGCTCTTGGATAGGTAGGCCCAACATAATAAAAATGGCAATCTTACCAAAAGCAATCTGCAGATTCAATGAAATCCCCATCAAAAACCCAACACAATTCTTCACTGACCTCGAAAGAACAAAAACTCTACTTCACATGGAAAAACAAAAAGCCCAGGATAGCCAAAACAATCCTGAGCAATAAAGGAACTTCCGGAGGCAATATCATCACTGACTTCAAACTCTACTATAGAATATACAATACTATCGAATATAGAATACAGTAATGAAAACAGCTTGGTATTGGCATAAAAACAGACAACTAGACCAAAGGAATAAAATCAAAGACATCAATATTAATCCACCCAACTATGAATACCTGATTTTTGACAAGCTAAAATCATACAATAAAAAAAGAAAGTATCTTCAACAAATGGTGCTGGCATAACTGGATATCAATATGTAGAAGAATGCAAATAGATCTATATCTATACCCATGTACAAAACTCAAGTACAAATGGATCAAAGACCTCAACATAAATCCAGTCACACTGAATCTCAGAGAAAGTGGGAAGTAGCCTTGAATGCATGGACACAGGAAACCACTTCCTAAATATAACCCGAACAACAATAAATAAATGGGATCTCCTGAAACTGAGAAGTTTTGTAACTAAAGGACACAGTAAGTAAGACAAAATGATAGTCAACTGAATGGGAAAAGATCTTCACCAACCCCACATCAGACAGAGGACTGACCTACAAAAATATAAAGAACTCAAGAAACTAGACATCAAAATACCAAATTAAAATGGGATACAGATCAAAACAGAGAATTCTCAACAGAAGAATCTCAAATGGCCAAAAGACACTTAAGGAATTGCTCAACATCCTTAGCCTCAGGGAAATGCAAAACAAAATGACTTTGAGATACCATCTTATACTATTAAGTATTAAGAATGGCTAAGATCAATAACACTGATGATAGCTTATACCGGAGAGGATGTGGAGTAAGGGGAATACTCCTTCAGTGCTTGTGGGAGTGCAAACTTATACAGCTGCTTTGGAAATCAGTATGACAGCTTCTCAGAAAATTGGGAATCAATCTATCTTAAGACCCAGCGATACCACTCTTGGGTATATACTCAAAGGATGCACACTCACACCACAAAAACATCTGCTCAACTATGTTTATAACAGCACTATTCATAATAGCCAGAACATGGAAACAATGTAGATGCCCCTCAACCAAAGAATGGATAAAGAAAATGTGGTACATCTACATGGTGGAGTAGTACTCAGCGATAAAAAACAATGGCATCTTGCAATTTGCAAGCAAATAGATGGAATTAGAAAAAAACAACCCTGAGTGAGATAACCCAGACACAGAAGGACAAACATGGCATGTGTTCACTCACAAGTGGATTCTAGGCATAAAGCAAAGGATAACTGCCTACAGACCACTACCCCAGAGAAGCTAGGCAACAAGGAGAACCCTAAGAGAAAAATACATGAATTCCTCCCTGGGAAGGGGAAATAGACAAGAATTCCTGAGAGAACTGAAAGCATGTTGCGGGGAGGAAGGATGGAAGGGAAAGGGAGAAGGGATGTGGGGAGAAGAACATGAGGGAATGGGATGGTCAATATGGGGGAAGGACAAAGAGTTATCTTGATTGAGAGAGCCATAACTGTTAGCAAGAAACCTGGCACTAGGGAAACTCCCTGGAATCCGCAAGAATAAGCAATAGTTAAGAGGGTACCTGAACTAGCCTTCCCCTGTAACCATAATGATGACTACCTTAATTGTCATCATAGAAACTTCATCCAACAACTGATGGAAACAGATGCAGACATCCACAGTTAGCACTGGGCCAAACTTCCTGACTCCAGTCGAAGAGAGGGAGGCTCGATATTATGAACAAAGGGGTCATGACCATAATGGGGACACCCACAGAAAACAGCTGACCTGAGCTAGTGGGAACTCACTGACTCTGGACTGACAGTAAGGGAACCTATCTAGAACCAAACTGGGCCCACTGAATGTGGGTGACAGTTGTGTAGCTTGGGCAGTCTATGGGGCCACTGAAAGTGGGACCAGATTTATCCCTCATGCTTGAACTGGCTTTTTGGAGTCCATTCTCTTTGCTCAGCCTTGATATAGGGGAAGAGCCTTGGTTCTGCCTTAAAGAGATGTGCCAGATTTTGTTGATTCCCCATGGGAAGCCTTATCCTCTCCGAGTAGTGGGTGGAATACATGGGTATGTGGAAGATGGGGGGAATGGAAGGAGGGGAGAAATAAGAAACTGGGATTGGAAAATAAACCGAGAAAAGATTGTTTTAAAAATAAATTTAAAAAACAGGATGGTTTAAATGGTCACACATGACAGAGAGAGAGAGAGAGAGAGAGAGAGAGAGAGAGAGAGAGAGAGATTCATATAATCATTGCATAATTAGACAGACCCAGACAGTAAGCTACATGTAGTCATGTGGACATATAAAAGGCTTCAGAAACACTCTCAAGCAGAAGGAGAAGTGAGAGAGCAGCAAGCAGCACACACTGAAACCCAGACTATGTGCATCCCAGTGCTCATGCCCACAGATGGAAAGGAAAAGCCAAGCTGCAGTAGCTGTGCTTTCAGCGAGAAGACTGCCCGGCTAAGGAGGGGAAGGGAGGACAAGGTTTCTACTCTGTATTTGGCCCTTAAAACTGTTTCTGTTTTATGAACATGTATTTTACTATTCATGTGATTTTTAAAATAGTATTTCCACTCAATAAAAGATGAAGAAATATATGAACATATTTCATTCTGTTCATCTTTCCAAAAATTTAAACAGATGTAGAATCAACCAAATTCTTACAATAAAAAAATGTTTGTTGGGTATAGAGGCACACATTTCTCATCTCAGAGATGGAGAGGGTGAGGTAGAAGGATCAAGAGTTCAAGGCTAGCCTGAGCTACACAGCAAAATCTTGCTTCCTGACTCAAATTTTTATTTTTTAATTAAAAAAGAAAAAAAGGAGGTCAGGAAGATAGTTCAGTGGCACTGTGACTGGCATGTGAGACCCTATGTTCAATTCCCAACACAAAGTGGGAAGGGTGAAGAGTAAGAAAAGGAAGATGTGGTTTATCTGAGCTACTAACACCATCCATAAAGGTTCAGTCAAAAAAGTTCATAAAATGTCTGTAATTCCTTCTGCAGTGTATGATTTGTGGTAGAGGAAAAACAGAAGAAAAGAATGGTTTCCTGACTAAAGTACTTACTTCATACATATATAAAACATATCCCAGTAACATTAGCCACAACCCCTCGTCCCTCTCTAACCTACACACCAAGTCCCCAACCCTCTTTCATATCTGTTTTGTTGTTGTAAAGCACTTTTTTTGACAAAGGTTTCTGTTCTGCCTGGTCCCATAACTATTCATTCCCAAAGAAACACACAAAGGCCTATATTAATTATAAACTGGTTGGCCTATTAACTCAGGCTCTTTATTAATTAACTCTTAGATCTTATATTAACCCACAATTCTTGTCTGAGTTAGTCACACGGTATGGTACCTTTTATTAGTGAAGCATTTTTATCTTGCTTCCTCTGTGTCTGGTTGATGACTGTAGACTGAGCCTTCCTTCTTCCTGAATTCTCCTATTCTGGTGGCCCTGCCTATACTTCCTGCCTGGCTACTGGCCAATCAGCATTTTATTAAACCAAAACAAGTGGCAAATCTTTACAGGGTACAAGACCATTGTCGCACAACACTCTCCTCCCCTTTTTTAAAACCAGAACTCTGAATCTAGTCTCCTTTGTTTAGCTTTTTTCCTGACCATTATCCATAACAACTTGTATCCAACATTCTAAACAAAGACAAACATCCATAATCAATTTTGGGGGGATCTGGGTGTAGTTTTCTAGGCTACTTCCTGCTGATTGGGGGCACTGATAATCTTATGGGGACCTAGAGAAAATATAAGATTATGGTCAAGTCCTGAATGGAATATTCTGTGAGGCTTGATCAACTCAACCAGCAGTCTTGAGGTTGTTCTAGATGTAGAACTCAGAGAAAACTCCAATAGAGATTCCCTGAAATGTTGGACCATCTGGGCCACCAACTCCTATTGGAGATTTTTCAGAGTGTCTTGGTCATTAAATCACATTTGTCTGCAAGGAATCCACAGCTTCTCATCTTCTGTGGAAACATAAGCAGAACCTCTTTTCCAAAGCAACATATCCTTAGACTCAAATTTTAAAGTCAAGATACCTTTAAAATACATATATGTTGGTTTAATTTAGCATCTCATACAATGAGATGTCTCTCTGAACTTAGCTCATTCACAGTCAAAAATTAAAAGAAAATATAATAATATACATAATCTCTCTGTGTATATTCCATCTTTATGTGACTTATTTTTTATTCCTTTAATCTATGACTATCTGTACTCTGTCTCTTTAAAGACTTTGTTTAATTTTTTAAAATCATTCACTTTTTTAAAAAACTATCTCTCCCAAGCCTATGTATATTTATCTAACACTGTGACCCATTTAGAGGTCTTTTACATCTAAATTTGTCTTTATTGTATATCTGTAATATTTTCTGACCAGGAGTGCTTTAAAAATGGTAGGCAGCTTGGTCTCAGCAGCCCTGGATGCTGGCTCCACCTCTCAGTTCACCATCTGCTCTGGAACTGCTGGGTGGCAGTGTCCTCATGACGACAACTCTGAGCACACAGCACATAAAGCCTTTCTATCTGAGTAAAAGCTAAATCTGCCACGTATCACACTGTGTAGCCTGGAAATATCTGTGTATAGCGGCAGGAATCCGCCATGTTCTCCTGCCTGTGCACGGCTAGCAGACCTGATCCCACTGTCTGCACAGGCAGGGACTGCTGAGCTACAGGCATGGTCTCAGCTACCTACCTCCTGACTCCCAAGTGGGCACATAAGCATCCAGACCCAAAGTGGATGGTGGGTATCGGCCCCAAAAGGAGCCAAAGCTGTTCCTGTAACTAGCACAAACCAGAAAGCCTTCCCTTAAAGAAACTGCACAATTCTTGCCACTAAAGCTGAGTCAGGAAAACTCTTAAAGGAGCCACATCTCTGCTTGCCACCAGAGTGTGTTTGTGCATGTCTAAAATTCCTTCCCAAACTCTCTCAGGTTTTAAGTGGATTTAGTTGGCCATGTATTGCACCAATTGTTGACAGAGGTTTCTGTCCTGCCCGGTCTCGCAGTGTCTGAAGATATTTCTGATTGTCACAAGTTGGAGTTGGAGACAAGTGGAGGGTGTTACTAGCATCTAATGGACAGAGTCTAGAGATGTTCTACATCCTACAATAGGACAGTCCCCACAAGACAGTATTATTCATCTCAAAATATCAATACTGTCAGTTAAGAAACCCTGCTCTAACTCTAAAATTTTAATACTATTTTGAATATGAAAAAAAGACTTCAAAAAAATAAAAGTCAACAATATAGATCAGAGACGTAGTTCAGTGGTAGAGCACTTGCCTAGCAGAAACAAGGCCTTGTGTTCCATACCCACCATTCCCCCAAAGAGTAAGAATTAAATGTATGACAGGGAAGTGGTGGTGCACGCCTTTAATCCCAGCACTTGGGAGGCAGAGACAGGCAGAGCTCTGTGAGTTTGAGGCTAGCCTGGTGTACAGAGCGAGTTCCAGGCCAGCCAGAGCTGTTACACAGAGAAACCCTGTCTCGAAAAACCAAAAGAATTAAATGTATTATTTTACAAGTAGAATTAAATGAAGAATATGGACTTTGTAGTCTTACAAATTCATGTTAGAAACCTAATTACCAATTTTGTTGCCCCATACAGGTTATTCAGTTTCTTCATGTATAAAATTCTAACTAAACACAAATCTTGTAGGATTTCTGTTAAAACTAATCAATTTAGTCCTAGTGCTCTGCCCTCTATCGTTCTGGTAGATAGCACAGCAGAGAATCACCAGACATCAGTTTCAGTCCCCTCACTTCTGTCTTTAACTCCACTTATCCCAAATCCTGGCCCCATCACAGAGACTTGGATTGGTATTCAGTCATGCATATTGTGAAACATTAGACAGAACCACTAATGACACAGAGGTATTTCCGGGACTAAAAGTTTTATTTAAACATTTCAGCCACAATTTCCCCATTTTAAGAATAAAAACCTATTGTAAGCATATAATCCTTTTTAACTTTTAATCTAACCTCTCTCTAATAACTATAATAAAGTGATCACCGGAGAGACAGCAAAAACAGAGAGAGGATCGATCTCAATGGCTCAGCACATTGTTCTAGGCTGTGTCCTAGCACTGTGATAAACACTATGGCCAAAAGCAACATGGGGATGAGAGGGTCTATTTGGTTACACATCCCAATCACAGTTCATCACTGGGGGAAGTCAAGGTAGAAACTTAAAAGCAGGAACTGATGCAGAGACCATGAAGGAACACTGCTTACTGGCCTGCTCATGGTTAGCTGCCTTCCTGATACCTCACAGGACCACCTGCCCAAGGGTTGTTCCAACTACACAGGACTGAGCCTTCTTACATTAGTCACTAATTAAGAAAATGCATCTCAGACTTGCCTATAGGTCAATCTTCGAGAGGTATCCTCTTTCTTGAGGATCCTTCCTATAGATGACCATAGCCTGTGTCAACTGCCCAAAAACAAAAACAAAAACCACACGCACAAGTATGAACCCTGACAAAGTAGGAGACCTACTTTGGTAGTGATCCTGTATGTGATGTAGGTCTCCATTGTACAGACGTGCTTCTTAGGATCATCAACCGTGACAAAGAGATCTCTAGTTTCACCATCAATGTCATCATCAAGCTGGAGTCTGTTCAGAAGGGAAGATGAAGACGCTGGGCTCGAAGTGCCCGCTGGAGTACCACCATTGGGCAAAATGAGATCCTGGAAGAAAAGAACAGTCTTAAAAATCACATGAATGGAGAACCTCACCAAACCACAGCTGCTGCAGCCACACTATGAAAAACCTCAAAAACGAATGCCAATGGGCCCATGCTTCTCTTCACTCCATGTGTCTTAAATGAACAGGTCACAGGAGGAACTCAAGTAGAAACCGATGCAGAGGCCATGGAGGAATGCTGCTTACTGGCTTGCTCTCCATGGCTTGCTCTGCCTGCTTTCAAATAAACCCTGGGATGACTTGTCCATGGGTGGTACCTCCCACAGTGGGCTTGACCCTCCCACATCAATTATTAATCAATACAATGCCCCACAGACTTGCCTACATGCCAGTATGATGGAGGTGTCTTCTAGATTGAGGTTCATTTTCCCAGATGACTCTAGCTTGTGTCAAGTTGACAAAAAGCTAACCAGATCTTAGCCTCTTATGCTATCTGTCCCATTGTGTATTTAAAATTTCACAATAAAAAATTTTTTTAAAGATATTGTCAGAGGGAGAAATGTCAGGAAGGAAGGAAGGAAGGAAGGAAGGACAGCAAACAACAGTTCTCATTCTTCTTCCACCATAGGATGAAGGCCTAAGTCTACCTGGATAAATTACATGTTAAGAATTTGTTATAAATATAGTATCCTATTTATGTTTTATTTTATGTTGGGTTTTTCGAGACAGGGTCTCACTGTGTAGCCTTGGCTATTCTGGAACTTGCTCTGTGGACCAGGCTTGGCCTTGAACTCAAGAGATTCACCTGCCTCTGAATGCTGGGATTAAAGGCCTGTGCAGCCATCATCCGGTGTTTTTGTTGTTGTTGTTATTTCTTTGTTTGTTTTGCAAACGTAGTATTTTTAAAAGGCTGTGGTGGTCTGAAAGTAAATGGCTCCCATAGGCTCCACAAGGAGTGGCACTATTAGGAGCTGCAGCCTTGTTGGAGGAAGTGTGTCACAGGGGATGGACTTTCAGGTTTCAAATGCTCAAGCCAGGCCCAGAGTCTCTCTCTTCCTGCTGATCCAGATGATATAACTCTAAGCGACTCCTAGGCATCATGTCTGCCTGCATGCCATCATGTTTCCAACCATGATGGGCTAAACCTCTGACGCTGTAAGCCAGCACCAGTTAAATGTTTCCCTTATAAGAATTGTGGTCATGGCTCTCTTCACAGCAATAAAAACCCTAACTAAAACAAAGGCCATGAACATCTAAGGCCCAGTCTAACAGTCCCCCTGTAGTGTTGGAATTTGACAAGGGAACAGAGCCTGTGTCTAGCAGAAGATGGGAAGACCCGAGTGTTACCTCAGAAATCACTGGACAAAGACTAAGAATGTGGCAAAAAGTGACATGATACCAATGGAAAGGCATTGGTGCCCCAGATCATAGGGTGGGGTCAAAGAAGCACTCTGGAAGCTCTGACCTGTCCCTTACAAGTCACTTCAGAAGTAATATCCATGAGCTACAGCTGATCAGAGGAGACCCCAAAGAAGAAAGATGAGACAAGGCAGAGGAAAGCAAGGCCTGGGGTGAAGAGAAATGTCATTCTGCTCAGCGGGTGACAGAAGCACACAGAAGGGGCTCTCCTTTGCCTCCCACCTGCACCAACCACAGATCATTTAATCATATACTTAAAGCAATGTCAAAAATGTTGTACAGGGGTAGTAGTATGTGCTTTTAGTCTTAACACTGGGAAGGCTGAGGCAGTTGTATCCTCTATGAGTCCAAGGCTAGTTTGGTCTATATAGTGAGATCCAGGACAGCTAGGGCTATGTAATAAAGACCTTCACTCAAAAACACAGAACAAAAAAATTAGTTTTTGAAACTATCAAAAGGGTGCCATCTTTTGTGGCAGGCTTCCTATTTGAAGCAACTGTCAATATTAATCATTTATCTAAAGGCTGAATAGATGGTTCAGTACTTAAGGGCACTTCCTGCTCTTACAGAGGACCAAGGTTTAGTTCCTAACACCCACCTAGTATCTCACAACTGTCTGTAATTCCAGTTACAACACAGAGTTCTTTTATTGCATCTGTAGGCACCATGTATACATGTGGTGCACAAACATACATGCAGGCAAACAAATATTCATACTATAACATAACAATAAACATTTTACATCATTGATTTACATTGATTTATCCACAAACAATAGCTTCTCCCTGTGTGTGCATGTGTACATGTGTGTACTTGTTGATGTAATTATCTGTCTTGTACATGTGTAACATGTGTGTGCACATGTACAACTGTGTGCATGTGCTGATTCAATTATCTATCTGCCTTGTGCATGTGTACATGTCTGCATGTGCTGGTGTAATTATCTATCTTCCATGTGCATGTGTACATGTGTGTGCATGTGGTGGTATAATTATCTATCTGCCTTCTCTTGTCTGGTCTACAGAGACTCTATACCAGCTCTCCTAGGTTTATCCTTAGGGACCTCAGCCAGTAACCTTGAAGAACAGCCACATATAATATGAAATACCCTGACCAGTACAGAAAAGGGAGAGTCAGGCAATCAAATCCTGTCACAGCCAAATCTGGTCAGATTCCTTCCTCCTGGGACTAGACAGCTAGGGAAAATGCTGTCACCTCTCACTCCAGGGTGTCCCTGCAGTAGTTGGGCATATAGGAACAATGGACAAGACTCAAGTGTCTGAAGTCTCCAGAGCAGTGATGCTACTGCTCCGACTGACCAATAACAGCCTTGCAAGATCAGCAGGTCAGCCATGACCCCTCTCCATGAGCATGCACACTAGCCTGCCCTAGTGTTTGATATGCCAATAGTTGAGCCTGAGTTCCTTACTAAACTGAATCGCTTCATGGAAATTTTCCAACCCCTTGGCAATTCTTCCTCTCCATTCTCTGGTCATAAATTCTTCTAGGCAAACATGAATCTTCTGTTTTTAAAGCCATTCAGGTAAAGCCAAAATTTTTTCTTCAGGATCATAAGTTTATCACAAAATGACTTTCAAGATCCTGCCCCATGAGAAATAAGAGTACTAAGAAAACACAAAGATCTTAGGAGTAACAAGCGAGGGTTAGGTGAAGTGAACAGCCTAGGTACCTCTGCCCAGCAGAGACCTCAGGAGTGGAGTTTGTTGTGCTCTGACCTGGATTCTCAAGCAGACACCTCATGGTAGCAACATGAGCTGCAGACACTGCAGACACAGAGCAAGTACTCTTACCTAAGTTATCATCAGTCACTTCTCCATACCACAGTTAGAGTCCTTCTTTAAAAAAAAAAAAATCAAATCTAAGGTTAGAGAGAAGACTCAAAAGTTCTGAGTACTTGTTATTAGCAGAGGGCACCCACATAGTGTGGCTTACAACTGCCTGGGACTCCAGCAGTAAGGGACCTGACACCCTCTTCTGGTGTCCTCAGGCACCTACACGCATGTATACAAACTCACACACAGACGCACATAGGTATATAAATAAATAAATAAATAAATAAATAAATAAGTATAGAAAGTTCCAGGACAGGCAAGAATACACAGAGAAACCCTGTCTCTTATAGCAACACAAAAACAAAACAAAATCCACTCATTGCTGTAAAATGTCAACTCTTGCTTGTAGTTGTAAGAACACTCCTTCCTCTGTCCCCTGTCCCTCACTCTTTACCCAAGAAAGACACACAGAGAAAATTGCATTCCCTCACAAACTCCTCTGGTTCAAGAAATTCCAGTTTCAAGATCTGTTATGGCCAGTGGATGGCAAGAAAATTAACATACACATACATCTCTGGCGAGATTTTCCGTTTTGTTAAACATGAGGTTCATAAAAGTAGAGTGGCCTCTACTGGGAGTCAATATGGACGCAGAGAAAACACTAGTCATGCTAACATAGTCCAGCTTCTTTTTTTGACACCGGGTAATGTGGGTAACATGAAGACCCATTTCAGAGGAGTCCAGCAAAGCAAATCAAGACAACCCACAGGGGAGCACAGCACAGGGGAGGACAGCACTTATCCACAGCCTGCACCTGCCCAGTCTGTCCTAAGTCATAGATACAGCAGAGACCTCAAGAATGAATATGTCCTACACAAATCGAACAGAACACTCCTGACTGATGATTTTGCTGTAAAATTCAATTTAAACACACTCTGGAGAACCAACTCAAAGGGCAAAAACTCAAAAGTAGACTTTTCAAAGATACTCAGCAGAACAGGGGACACAGTGAACCTGAAAAGTGGCCAGGGTTGAAGGCGTTTACAGTAGCAAGAGAGACAATATACTATACATTCATTATAAAAATTATAAGTCCAAGCTGAGTATAGAGGAGAATGCTTGCAATCCTAGTACTGGGGTAGCAGAGGGATTAAAAGTTTGAGGCCAGTCTGCATTATATAGCAAGGTTCTCCTTTAAAAATAGACTCTATACAGACAGATAGATAAAAATTATAAATCTAGACATCTAGACAGTCTCAATAAGTTAACCGCCACAGCTAACTTCCTCCCCACCCTACCACTAGATGCTAACCTGGCATCTAAAGAATAGGGTACAAAAAGAACTGGAATCCTGGGAACCAGGAGAGAGTGCCACCCAAGTACCAGGCTTTCTAAAATTTTCTACTAGATATAATTAGGGCACTGCTGAAAAGGGGTCCAAGAGATACCTTTAATAGAGTTTTTTTTTTTTGAGACTATATAACTGTCATTGAGGCTTGCAAAGATGTAGAAAATATCTTTACCCCAATCCCTTCATAAGTAGCCTAATTTGAAAATGCAGTTGTAGGGGCTGGTGGTGGGGTGTGGCAGACAGGACAGTGAGACAAAGTAAGGCTTCTGGCTGAGGTGATGCACAAAAACCACAAAGCAGTGAGAATCACCAGCAGGGGTGCCCTTCCCACAAGGCTTTGGTGTCGCTTAAGGGGCTGATGAACTGGTCAGACACAGCTGAAAGCACTGAGGGGTGTGGGGCTCTGCGCTGAAGACAGAGCCCTGGGAAGGGACACTGAGATGAGTCAGACCACCTCTCACTAACTGGTGTGCCCAGGACTTGCCTTCCGTCCCCATCCCTCTTCTGCTTGCTCAAGTGTTTAAAAGTGAAGACTCCAAAAACACAGTTCGGCGACATCAAGTAGAAACAGGTAATCCAATAGTCCAATAATCCACCTGTTCTGACGTGAAGCGAACAGCAGACCTGTGTTATAACCACATCAGACATGAGTAAACAACCAAAAAGAAAGTGAAAACTTTAAGCCTGTGCTATCTCATTCATTATGACCCAAGGAAACAACAAGAGAGGCAGAGTCCACAAAGCAGATAAATATATGTATGAAAAGCTTTAACCTATAAAATGAACACATTAGGCCACATCTACTTTGTGCTCCTATTAGAAAAAAAAGTCAGAAAATTTAAAATACATTTTTTAACATCTTGTTAAAAAACAAGAAAAATCAAAACCAAAATTCAATTCATTTAAAAAAATGGATTAGATAAAGTAAAACTTACAAAGCCTGGCCAATATAGAAAGAAGAAAAATAATAACTATTTAGATCTTATCTCTATATGTGATTTTAAGTTATAAATGTATTACAAATAACTACGCCAATGAGTTCAGAAAGACACACAAGCTTGGTAGCACTGGGGAAGGAGAGACAGACGTGCAGCAAATGAAGTTACAGAGAAACAGGAAATCTGGGAACAAGAACCATCAAGGCCCCAGAGGTTTACAGCTGAGCCTAGTGAGCTCAGGAAGTGCCGCAGTCACATACTCTGAGACACACAAGAAAACACAAAGAAACCTCCCAAGTTACTTTGTGAGGGCTAACCAATAATCTGCTATCAAAATACCACAACGAAGGCAACTATTACATACACATCAATAAAGTAACAGTCAAAACCGTGGCTTGTCTGTTAGTTTTATCAAATGAAATGAAGTGCCATAAAATGGGTCACACACCCAACTCTGTTCCTTAAAATTTCAATAATTAATTAATTAAAATTAATCAACTAATTGATGCTTTGCAGGACAAGGGCTTGAACTCAGTCCTAACTCTACCACTAAGCTACATCCTCTGTTCTTAAAATAACTCTTTAAAAAGATGGAGGATGGAAAGATGGTTCAGCCCTAAAGAGCACTTGACTGCTCTTTGACCTTCCAAAGGACCCACATTCAGTTCCCAGCACCCACATGAGGTGACTCACAATCGTCTGTAACTCCAGCTCCAGGTATCCAATACCCTCTCTGGCCTCTGCAGGCATTGTATTCATGTGCACAAACCCACATGCACATACATAACAAAAAAATCATGAAATCTTTAAAAAGAATATACCAAGGGGGTTGGAAAGATGGCTCAGTGGTTAAGGGCCCCTGTTGATGAGAGGACCCTGGTTTGATTCCCAGCATGCACATGGTGGCCCCCAAACCATCTGCAACTCACAGTTCCAATGGATTTAGCAGGCATGCATGTGGTACATATACATGAATGCAAGCTAAATATTCATACCCAGAAAGTAAATAAATAATTATTTTTATTTTTTAAAGACTGTATCAGGGAGCTGGTGAGAAGGTGCAGTGGTGAAGAGAACTGCCTGCTCTTCCTGAGGACCTGGGTTCAACTCCCAGCGCTGACATCACAGCTCATGAGCACCTGTAACTGCTGCTTTAAGGGATCCAATGCCTCTTCTGGCCTCCTAGGGCACTTCGCACACATGGCACACAGATATGCAAACACAACATCCATACACATAAAATAAAAATAGTTTTTGAAAAGAACAGGGGCTTGGTGTAGCTCAGAGGGTGAGGGTCAAGGCACTTGCTACCAAGCCTGAATTTGATCTCATATTCTAGAATGACAACTCCCACAGGCTGCCCTCTGACCTACACACTTGTGACATGGCATGCAGCTCCACCCCTTCATAGCCCTACATATACAATAAATATGTAATATTGAAAAAAGAATATATTAAGATCAAAACAAGTGAGTTCCAAGAAAGCAAGAAGGATTCAACATAAAGAAATGTACTGATGTAATTACTACACTAAGAATTGTATGCAGATGGATTGTTGACGGCAACCATGACCACAGATCCAAAGTGTTTACTGGTGTCATTCACTGGTAAATATGAGCCACTCTATTAAAATCTTTAAGTAAAATTAAGGATTTGGAGAAGGAAAGTTCATAGTATATCAGATACTATCAGAAACATCAGCAATGAACTTTAAAAACCTTACTCTAAGTGAAAGAAGACAAGCACAAAAGACCACACATTTCATGATCTGCTTCTATTAACTGTACAGACATGTCCTCAGACACAGAAAGCAGACTTCTGGTTGCCAAGGGCTGAAAGGAGCAGAGACTAGCACTGAAGGCTCAGTGGGGATGTAGACAGAAGTATTTTGGTTTCACAGTACAAATCAACAGCTGACAACGGACTTCTTCCTGTGGAATTGTATCTCAATAATCACGATACAATACAGCAAACAGTGTGAAACACTGGAGGCACATCCACTAAATTCAGAGGGAAGAGCCTTTTTCAAGGAGGAGGAGTACTGAGGGAGAGTCTCATGTAGCCCAGGGTGGCCCAGAACTCACTACATAGATGAGAATGACTTGAGCTCCTGATATTCAGCATCTCAGTGCTAGGATTCAGGTGCATGCCACCTCCCCCAGTGTTGATCCCCCAGTAAGATCCTGACACCCAGTGTTGGCCATTGTTCAGAATCTGAACAATGCAATGATGCACTGAAAATACCTGAAAACATGTAATAATCAGCCATACTGCTTCATGACAAGTTAAGTTCCCCAAATTAACCTAAATTTTAATACAAGTAACAGTAAGAAATGATAAATGCAAACAATGAGTTTACTAAATATTATTAAGTGAAACCCACAGATGACACAGAGGGGACAGTCAGTGTCCACCTGCTGTGGGATGTCTTTCTGCACACTGTAAATATGTGCTGCTGTCATTGGTTGATAAGTAAAATTTATTTGGCCTATAGTCAGGCATAATATAGCCAGAAAGGAAAGACAAACTGAATACTGAAAGGAGAAGGGTGAAGCCAGGAATTGCAAGACAATTGCAGAGGAAGCAAGATGAGAATGTACTGAGAAAATGTGCCAAGGCATGTGGTATAGACAAGAATTACACATTAATTTAAGTGTAAGTGCCAGTTAGTAATAAGCCTGAGCTACCAACCAAGCATTTATAGGTAATATTAAACCTCCATGTGGTAATTTGGAAAGCAGCTGTCAGGTATTTGACAGTGGCTGTGAGACACAGGAAAACTTCAGTTTACAGACACGTAAGTGACCAATACCCCTGCGACAGGACCACACATTCTTAGTACTACCTAATGGTTTCTCACAGAAAAACACCCCCACACCACAGGCTCTGTGTTAGGTCATGTGACTTGCTCCAGCCAACGACAAATGAATGAAAGCAGCATAGGCCAGACCTGAGCTGAGCCTTAGAAACTCTTTTCGCTCAGTCTCTTGTTCTTTTTTCTCCACCTAGCATGTCCCCAGAAGGAACTGCTCCTTCAGAAATCAAGTCTTGGGAAGAACAAGCACAGCCAACTCACAGTCAGAAAATACAACATGACCTAAAATTAATGTTTCTTGCAAACTTTGGAGTTTGGGAACTGTTTATTACTTCAGTAAAGCTAACTAGTGCATATAATTATAAAAATGTCTATGTAATCTTCTAAAATGTAGAGAGGAAATTATGAAACAAACAGTAGAAAATTTTAAAGACATCACCCACTTTAGCCCTGCAGCTCTTCAAATGTTTGAACTGATATGTTCAAGTTCTTGGACCCTTCCTCTTTATTATTAGTGGCAAAAGGTTCAGTTTTTCCTACCACTGACCTAGAAACACTATGTCAAATATTCTTCAAAACCTACACAGCTGTTTGCACACATTCATTGAGTCCTGGGACTAGCACGGGGGAATAGGCTTACACCTTCCTGCTCAATTCTGACCATTTTCTATATGACAAATCTTCCTTATATGTGAGCTCATGGACCACGTGTTTCCACCCTCACAGGCTGATACAGCTTTTTAGAAACCGAACATGCTTCCCTAGCTTTCCTATGAGAAAGTAGCATCCATCCTTTAAATAGCATCCATCAGTCCAATGGAAAAGAACACCTTCAAAATAAATTTCAAAATCAAAGAGCCCCAGTTCACATTCTTTGGCAAAGTTTTCATGATCTGTTATTAGATTCTTGAAGAACTCTCAAGACTATAGTCCTTGCTCTGGACATTCTTAGAAGTGAGGCTTTTGTCTAATTCTCTGATAAATTTAAACATGATTCCTACATGTCTTCTAAGGAGAAGCCACTATTTCAGGAACATACTGAGCATCTAAGAGATGCCAGCCAAAGAGACAATGCGGGGATATTGAAACACAGGACCAAAACCATCTGTGTTTACACAACTCAGTCTAGTTAGGGTATGGATGTCAAAGCCTGTAATGATGATACAAAAAGCAATATTGGTTTTAACAGTACTCCACATCAAAGGTGAGAGCAAAGGGTGCTGAGACAGCATGAGAAGAAGGAGGTTGTTTGCCAAATGGAGAAGAAATCTAGGGTAGTACACAGTCTGGACATTCCAGGCTAAGACGTCACCACCATTAAAGGAAAAGAGGTATTCTCACAAGCTGCACCCAAATGAACAATAACTAAGAGTCACAGCAAGAAGACTGGCTATTACAAGTGCAATGGATGATCTTGGCTGTCAACAGAATTTGGGGTGGGGGTCTGGGAGAAAACTGAGTCACCATGGAAACACACCTGCAGGCATGTTCGTAAGCAAGTTTCTAGCTGAGGTGGGAAGAGCCACCCTGGGCTGAGGCCCTGGCTGAATAAAAAGAATGGGAGCTGGGCAGCAGCGCTCATCTCTCTCTCTTTCGTGAGCACGGGTGTGATGTGACCAGTCACCTCATGTTCATGCTTCCATGCCTTTCCCATCCTGATGAACTATAACCTCATACTGTGAGCCAAAAGAAACTCTCCTTTCTTTAACTTGCTTTTCTCAGGTATTTTGTTTGGTTGTTGTATGCACATGCTACCTAGCAGACTTCAAAGCCCAAGTAAACAGCTTTCTAAGAAGAAAGAGTAAGCTTTCCCAACTCCACCTAAAAACACAGCTCTTCCAAAAAAATACAAAAAACAAAAAAACAAAAAAAAACAAACAAAAAAAACAGCTCTCTTTTATGCCCATCTCCAACCTGCTCTCGGAATCCTGTCAACCAAAACCCACAAATCTGAGCAAAATGTTCATTCTTCTATTGGTACTTCTGCACCCACATCTCACAAGGCCTTGGGGGCATAGAACCTTCTGAAAGTCATCATACCTATTTGTTCTATAGTAAAAGGAAGACTCAGAAGTGACAGGCACAAGATTATTCAAGTGACATACAAAGAGCACAGTCTCAGGCATGGCTGTGCAACACCACACTTGCAGAGGAATATCCTCCAAGCACAAGAGCCGTTAGCATCTTATCAGAGGAGTGGTGACCACCCAAAAGAGATCTTCAAGACAGAGACTACTGATGTGTCCCAGGAAAGGAAGGTCAATAGCCCCTTACCTGAGATTTGAGCCACTCCCTCCAGTATCCTTCCCTCCCAGCTGTATTCAGTTCTGCCCCCAACCTTCACAAGATGTAGGAGTTACTCAGGCAGGTGACCCACCTTTTGACATTGCAACACAAAATTGTCATCCACATAGTACAGGCTCAAGAGGCATCAATTAAATTACAAAAAAAACCCCTCAAGATTTAATAAGTTTATAATTTTTGTTGGGCCCCATTCACAGATATCCTGGGGTACATGCAGCCCATAGGGTACATGCTGGACACCTACCAGCTAGAACATAGAGAGAATAAACTAAAGGGGTACTCCATCATGCAGCTATGGTGAAGGGAGGAAGGGTAAGGCAGGGATGAGACTTTTTATGATATGGCTTTTGGGGGGGTCTCCCACAACCCTATTAAGTAAGTCCAAATAAACTCACTAGCTCACTAAGCCAATTGAATGGAATCATTACTTTGGTTTGTCATTGGTACCCTACCCTGTGGGGGGCACAGACATTTTTTTACATGGCCCCGTGAAATTTAAGGTAGACACTACAACCCAAGTGCTTCTTATATGGAAGAAGATCCTAGGATAGCCTTTATTTATTTACTTTATGTGCATGGGTGTTTTGGTTGCATGCATAAACATGCAGCATGTGCATGCAGTGCCTGGGGACCAGAAGATGACATTGAATCCCCTAAAATTGGAGCTATAATGAGCACCCATGAAGGTGCTGGCAACCCAACCTAGTTCTCTGCAAAATCAGCAAGAGCTCTTAACTATTATTCAGCCTCCAAGCCAACCTTGTAACAACCATTCATTCACTTTACAAAATTTGGTCATGTGTTTTTGAACTATCACCTGACACAATACCACACAGACATGTCAGAAAGATTAGCTAAGAACATTCCTGGTTGTCAGAACAAGGATCTAGAAAAAACAAAATACAAGTATGTTCTGTGTGATCAAATACTTATGGCCCAAACTACCTTGAGGGCAAAAACCACTCAGGCAAGAAACAGGACAGACTTGCAGACCAATGGCAAGCACGAAATGTTACTGTGAAGTTGATCTGAACAGCTCTCATCTCTCAAATGTGTTTTAAAATCCCCCATGTTTTCAGGAAGACTGAAAGTGTCCTTTTATCAGACGCTACCAGTCACTACTCTCATACAAAACAGACTCCCTCTGGAATTTGTGGGCATCTCAAAGGGAAAAACTAAGTGTCAAATTATGTGTTTGACATATGTGCCCTTCTTTGGAAGAGAGAATATAACTTCTGGGGTCGTAAGACTGCCTTTGGGAAAAGGGAGTATTACAGAGTTTAAAATGCCTTTTTGATGTAGAAGGGGAAAGGAAACACATCCCTACTTCTGCTGGACACACAACTAAAGCCACCCCCTGGTGGGGTGCTCTCTCACTCAAGACTTGTGACATACACACGCTACAGCTGTGGCAGTGGGGTGTCTTCAAATCCAAAACCCAAACTGAAAATTAGCATAAGGCCAGAACATGCTGAGCTGGAACATGTATCCCAGAAGGTCATGCTTTCTAAGGTCAGTTCTCATTGTACATCTGTCTCCTTACATAGAAGCGGTAGGGCTCCCTTAGCATTGGCTGAGGTGCTCAGCAATGGTACGATGATTCTGATCTCCATCTTACCAAAAGCAGTCACCGCAGGTCCTTTCCTAGGAACCCCAGAGAAGACACGGAGCCCTAGACACCTGCTTCAGATGCCTGGCGCACACTCATGTAATATACATGTCCAATCCCAAAGTCCAGATAGATGTCCAGCCTGCAGAGCCACCTGCTTAGTCCATAGTTGCTCCAGATCTAATCCCCACAACCCTACCAATGTGACTCAGACCAGATAAGGGTGATTTCTCTTAATGTTCATGGTTAATTAAGTCACTAGAAAAGAAAAGAGCACTGTATCAAGAGTATGGTCATGGGAAAATTTTTTAGGATGGGCCAGCAAGATAGTTCATCAGGTAAATGCACTTGGTGCCAAATTGAACAACCTGAGTTCAATCCCCAGGGCTCCCACCAGCTGTCTTCTGACACACACCACACACACACACACACACACACACACACAATAATACAACAATGAAATTTTCAAACATTGGGGAATAAGAGAAAAAGCAAAATCTGAACCTTGAGTGCATGAGGCTCTGAGCTTAATCCCAGCACTCGTCAAAGCGACAGGAAAGAGAAGCCTGCATTTTAAGTTAAATGTTTTTAACCAACATGTCAAAAAGTTTAAGTTTTATTACAGCAGAATGACTTGTCACCAAATTGAAAGCTGCATCCACTCCATTTATTACAGCCTGAGTGCACAGAGCTCAGACTGCACTATACTAGGTAAGAGCAGATGCAGTCAGCCGGTGACTCTAGAGCAGCATCCAGTCCTGCAGCTCCACATGCACTGTGTTGTATGCACCGACGAGTCTGCTGCTGTTCTGTATCATTCACATCAGGGTCCACTGTCCTTGTTCTTGTGTGTAAATATACTCAGTTACACGAATCCCACTGTTACAATTGCCTACCATATTCAACACAGTAACATGCTGTACAGCTGAATGGCCCATACCCAGGTTGTGCTCCACACGGCAAGCTCCATCACCACTTAGGTTTGTGTAAGTACACACCATGATGTTCATACAATGAGGAAGTCACCTAGAAACATGTTCCTCAGAACACAAGACGTACCTGTCACAGTCCCGTCCTCTCTGCGGACCATTCTGAGTTCTGCTGCAGAAATGAATTCTGTAAAGGGCCAGTGAATCCTCAGATAAATTACAGTGATTACAGATGACAGAGAGGGAGACAGATGAAGGAAGAAGCCCGAGGAAAGAATGAGAACAAAACCTTACACCCCGTCTCTAACCGAGTTGGAAAGCAGATAACCCTTTTATGTTGGCATAGCAGTGGCTCACCGGTAAGGAGAGACTTGCAGGCTTGTCCTGAAGCCAATATACAGGAGATCAGTAACAGTGAGGATTTCTAAAAGTACTGTGACTTTTGTTGTTTTGGTTTTGACAGGGTCTCCCTAGGCAGTGCTGGGATTACAGGTGTGCACCACCACATCCGCTGAAGATGCTTCTATTTACACTTCACATGATGGAGGAAAGACCAGCTGGCCAAATTGAAGACCATGATTATTATCAGTTAAGCTGTTGTAAAGAAAGATGCTAACAGATTGGAGGAGCTCACTTTCCTCAAAACTTCTCTCAGGTACAGCTGTTGTTGGACAAAATTTAGCAAAAAGGTTACATTTCTAAAATATATATAACTAAACATGTGTTAAGCACCTTTCTTCTAGTAATAAAATACCTGATTATGTCTCTATGAGATGGCGGAGAGACAAAATAATTATCATTCCCTATTTATATTATAGACCAAAATACAGGTGTTTTCCAACACACGGGATTTTAAGTGGCATAACTGACAGGTGCTATAGGCCCCCAAACCACAGTGAGAGGATATGAAGAAGCAAAATTTATTTGTGCTTCTTTAATCCAAACACAGCATTCTTGACGACTGCCAGGAACTATTCTGGGAATAGAAGCAAGAAGAGAAGGGATTTAGTGCAGAAATCTTGTGTAGGCTGCTGCACAGAGCACGACAATATGATATAGTATGGTAAGTGCAAAAATTAAGAGAAAATCTGTAGTTCACAGTGAGCGAGGAAAGGAATCTTACTCTTGGAGGATACTTCAGGATGGCAGAAGGCCTGGGCTGATCCACCTGGCTGTCAGGCCCCAAGCAAGTCCCTCAGACTCACTCACACCAGATGGAAGAGGAGGCAGGCTGCACAGGGATTCTGAGAGTGTGGGTGCAAACTCTCCAGAAACAGGAAAGTGTCCTGTCCCTCAGTGTAAGAGAAAGACAGCCCTCCAAAGACAGCTGGATGGGTGTGAGCTGCTTAGGAGGAAGTGGCAGGAAATACAGCCTGGAGAGTAGATGCTCCAGCTTCCAGGATCTTAAGAAGGATTTCGACAAGTATTCCATAGAGGATGGCTAAGCTTTGAAACAGGAAAGTGATAGTCAAGCCCAGGATTTCAGAAACCCTTTTCAAAAGCACACAGAACAAAGAGGGAGGGCCGATACAGGCAGAAGTGGGCAGAAGAGCTATGGTAGGCAGACACCACCCGTTTTCCCCCACAATGTCAGGACAGAAAGGATAAATGAGGGGTCTTGAATGCTAAGGATGCCCCACCACTATCACCTGATTTCTACTTGTTAGAATTATAGAAACAGGGTGAAAACAAAGACTAGGATACGCTTTAGAAAGCTTCCCAGGTTGGGGGACGGACAATAGACCAAACCTGAGGGAAATCGTGTTTTAAAGACAGATAAGTTACAGAGGACGAGACAGTGCCGTCCTTCAGGCAAAACCAAATGAAGCCCAAATCAACAAGCCTATGAAATCTCTACAGATTCCTTCCTTAGGACAAGAGGGCAAGCACTGCCAAAATAACTGTTCAGCTTAAGCCAAGGACATTAGTGCTTTCGGGGCAGATCACACCCTGCTGCTTTGGCGATCTGGGCAGGAGTGGGAGGAATCAGCTTCCTCCTCCCCAGAATTCTCCTGCTCTCTTTGCATCATTTCCACTTCCTGTCTGTTTTTCCCGCCTACACCTCCTGCCTGGCCAATCAGCATTTATTTAAAACATGATTGACAGAATACAGACAATTCTCCCACACCACTTTCCATTCTCTTCGGATCCACTGAGAACTGTTTCCCAGAGACCCTTTTTCTCCAAGAGTCTGTTTCACTGAGACCCAATCTGGGACACTTTTCCACTGTGATGCACCAAGAGCCCTCACCCCGGGACTTCACCATTTAAGAAGGTCACAGTTATAGTCTACAGACTGTCATTAGACAGTGTTCTTCTGACAGCTGAACTACCCTAAGAGAGCAAAAGATGTACGGTTGAGCACCCAATAGCATGGGCTATTAGTAAACTCATAAAACAAAGCTGAGCATGGTGGTACACCCTGTAATGCCAGCCCTCTCCAGTCAGAAGCAGGAAGATGGTAAGTTTGAGGCTAACTTGAGCCTCACACAGCAAGTTCCAGGCCAATCTTGCTATACATAGATAAAGCGAAACACTATTTCAAAATAGCAAATAATAATAATAATTGTTTAAAAAAACAAAAGTAAACTTGAGGCTAAACAATCTGTGTTTGGAAATAAAACTGTATATATTTCACAGTGATCATACATGGCTACAAATCGTGGGAAGGGGCCAGTAAAGTATTCTAAGAGCACGCTGTCTGTGTGCAAGTAAGTATGTCACTCACACGCCAAGGCTCACTTACCCCTTAGAGTAACTGGGAAGCTGGGAGGAGATTTTATTATCCCTATGTGTCTACCGAGAGAACAGACTTTGGACTAAGAAGGTTACAACATGGGTCTAAAATCACACACCAGTCACCGGCAGAGGGATAGAGAACTGGGTCTGGGACACTGGAGCACACACCATCTGCCTTTCCCATCCTACAGATTTTATTAAACAGTACCAACCGAAAAAAATATACCAACTACCACCTTCATGGTTCTACAAGTGAGGCATATAAAGAAGCCCCTGACCACCAGTGTTTCTTAGAACAACAAAATTCCTGCTTCGCCAAAGAAATAAAGTGAGCCATGCCACTGCTCAAGGGACTTCAGAGCCAGCCAATTCCACAGAAGGTTCATAGGTCATTAACAAGTAGCTCTATCTGGCCTTCATCGATTTCCTGGACTCTGGAAAAATGAGCCAAGAATCTAACAGTGTCTGTACTTAGACGTAAACCATGTGGTCAGGCACACTGTGAGCCTTCAGTGTCAATGCATGAGGCTGGGAATGCTCACCTGGAGAACCTTGTACAGCACAGATACTGTCTAGAGAGCTTGATGACTGACTCAAACTTGACAACCCTGAAATCGACAGACCGAATTTGAGTTTTAATATTAATTGATAACTATGGAAATTCAAGCACTGAGATAATATTATTCAATGAATATCGATGGAGAATTTGTTTAACTAGTTTTAAAAGGGTAAAATAATCAGGACCTTCACAAATAATGTTCTTCTCAAATTCCAAATGCAAAATCAAATGTGAGGTTGCTTAAGGACTCTGATCACAGTTTATACAGGGAGCTACAAATTTTTCAGAATCAGAGTGAATATGCTTATGTCTGTAGCGTATAGTATATGCTCTAAAAGCTCAAGTAGGATGTAACTGTGCTGTTACATAAGGATGGTCAAACTTTAATCTCACTAGTTTTTACATATGATAACATACAAGAAAGACTTCAAATTGTTTTTCATGTATTTAAGATGTGAAAAATATTCCAAAATTTAAGAGGCTGCGGCAGGAGGATCATGAGTTCATTGTCAACCTCAGCTACATAGATAAGCTATGTCTAAATAAATACATAAATAAATATTCTCTTTACAGTGAGAGATTAAGAATGGGGAATGGGTGTAGTGATGACAATAAATGGCAGCAATGAGTGCTGACATGGTGAGCTGGTTGAAGAAATCTGTACATGTGATAGAAATGCACAGAAACATATGCATACACACACACATACACACAGAGAGAGGGAGACCAACACAAAAGAAAATGAACAGCTATAGAAAGCTAATAAATAATTGCTTACCCTCATTAGTATAACATGTAAATGAGTTTTATTTTGCTTTGTTTTAATTTTATTTTATGTGGACTGGTGGTGTGATGGTTCATCTTGGTTACATCTGGAATCAACTAAAACCCCAGCAGCTGGACATACCTATGAGGGAGTCTTCTGGATAAGACCATCTGCAGTGGGAAGAACTGTAATAGGGCAAGCGGCAGGCTGTGTCCTGCTGCCCGGCTAGCTTAAACCCCGAAATAACCACATGGAAATTGTATTAATTAGATTACTGCCTGGCCCATTAGTTCTAACCTCTTATTGGCTAACTCTTACATCTTGATTAACCCATTTCCATTAATGTGTATCGCCACTTGACTGTGGCTTACTGGCATGAGTCTAACCAGCGTCCATCTCGGCCAGGAGAATCATGGTGTCTGCCACACTTCCCTTCTTCCCAGCATTCTGTTCTGTCTACTCTGCCCACCTAAGGGTTGCCCTATCAAAAGGCCAAGGCAGCTTCTTTATTCAACCAATGAAAGCAACACATAGAAATAAGACCCTCTTACACCAAAGAACCATGCTAAATGCGGATCATTTGCAGTTGGATAGCTCACCCTAAATCCAGGCCACACCTCCTGGTGGCAGATCACATAAAAGGACATAGAAGAAGGAAGCTATTGCTTTTTGTCTGTGTGTTTCACTCTCACTGGAAAGTTCATCCACCCTGCTGCTGAGGCATCCCTCACTCGTATTAGAACCTACTTCTTCCAGACTCCAATATAGGTGGAAGACGACCAAGACTTCCAACCCTGTGGATGGAACAACTGAATTATTGGCCTTTCAGCTGGGAGATAGCCTCTGGTGGTTTGAATAAAAATAACCCCAACAGGGAGTGGCACTATAAGGGGGTGTGGCCTTGTTGGAGGAAGTGAGTCACTGAGGGTGAACTTTGAGGTTTCAAATGCTCAAGCCAGGCTCAGAGTCACTCTCTCTTCCTGCTGCCTGAAGATCCAGATGTAGAACTCTCAGCTCTCTCTCCAGAACCATGTCTGCCTGCATGCCTGCATCTGCCTGCATGTTTCCCACCATGATGATAATGAACTAAGCCTCTGAAATTGTAAGTCAGCCCCAATTAAATGTTTTCCTTTATAAGAGCTGCCACGGTCACAGTGTCTCTTCACAGCAATAGAAACCCTAAGACAGAGCCATTGCTGAAGTAGCTGGACCACCGCCTGCAAGCTATTCTTTTTAACATATATGGATTCATTCTACTAGATCTGTTTCTCTAGAGAATGGGTGTTTTGCCTGCATGTGTACCAGGGTCTCATTTTACAGCTCAGAATGACCAGGAATACACTATGTAGCCCAGGATGGCCCTGAAGTTTTCAGCAATCATTTAGCCTCCTGAGAGCCACCACACCCAGCTCACAATATCAAAATGCAAAATTATCATTTCTCCTGTCAAATGGGCAGACTTTAAAGAAACCACTGACCATAAAGTCACACTGAAAACAAATGCAGAAACATTAATTACCACCAAAGCAGAGTGTTGGTTTTTTGGTTATCTTATTTTTCTCAAAATTCCATCAGAGCCAAAGAACAAGGAAGGACTTAGCAAACAGGGAAGAGCGATGGTGATACATGGTTCTAAGGTTCTGTCGAGCTAGTGGAGCTAGAAGGAAAATGAATTATAGACCCAGAGCCTCATCTCTTCAGTCACCAGCCATGCCAATGACAAAGGTTTAGAATGTATTTTACAGCACCCATTTGTCTTCAGTGACCTAAGTGTTTCTCCTGTCAGCCGCAGACAGTAATATTCTGGCCTAATGAAGTTCATCTTACTGTGACAGAAACACCCCAGGAAAGCAGACAGCCCTCAGAATCACCTGAGGCAGCACAGGCCCTGACAACCAGGGACATCTCTGATTCTGTGCACAGGGTGTTTGATGCCGGAATGTGCCCACAAAGTTGGATGCAGTGGCAGGCACCTAGGACAACCAGTCAGAACTTCTGAGGCTGACGGACCTAGAGTCCAAGTACACAGGGAACACCAGGAACAGGAGCCCCTGCCTCAAAACAAGGCAAAGGGTAAGAACTCCTAAAAGTTGTTCTCTGACTTCCACATGAATGCCATGGTAAGTTCACACACACACACACACACACACACACACACACACACACACTACATAAATAAATACCAATACCAAAACCTAAATGGGGTTGAGCATAATAGTAAATACATTTAATTCCAGCACTGGGGAGGCACAGGCAGGCAGGCAGATCTGTGAGCTCAAGGCCAGCCTGGTCTACACAGCAAACCTCAGACCAGACAGAGTTACACGGTAAGACACTGTCAAAAAAAGAAAGAATCTAAGTAGGCCAGTGGGATATGTTGGATAAGGGTGGGATAAGACAGGATTTCCTTTTTATTTGAAGAACTTGGAGGAAATATTAAATTCAGGACACCAGTGCTTGAAAGCAGAAGCCAGGAAGAAATTGAGGGATGGGGTGGCCAAGACACTGGAGAATGTGGAGTGGCTGGTTTCTTGGAGAAAGCAAAGAGAAAGGGTATTTCCAGAACAGCTGTGAAACTCTCCATTGCAGGGCAACTCATTTCCCATTTCCTTGGCTGAAAAAGTCCAACCTTCTGTCTTGGTCTCAGCCACAAAGCATAACAGGAAGCTGCAAGACCAAGTCCAAGTGACCAGTCTCTAGTGTTCTCCCTCCCCAACATTATCCCATACCTTTCCCAATTCCTATACCCTGAGCAAAGGCCATCTATAGCCTTGGTGCCCAGAAAATATAAAACGCCACACACAGGTGTTGTGTAATGCCATGGGGAAGAAGGATTCTTAACTATGGACATAATGCATCACATTAAAGAAAATAAATGAGAACAAGCCTCATTCAAAAAAGAGGGTTGGATGTGTAGGTCAGGTGACAGAGAGCTTGCTTAGCATGCAGGAGGCCCTGGACCCTTAGCACTGCATAGAACTCAGTGTGGCAGTGCATGCCTTTAACTCCAGCAGTATAGACTTGGAGCTAGGAGGATCATAAAATCAAAGTTATCCTTGGCAAGTTCCAGGACAGCCTGGGATACAGTGAGGAGCGGGGAAAGGAGGGAGGAAGGAGGAAAGTAGGGTACATTGGTTGTACCTCAGTAGTAGCATACTCAGTTAACATGCACGAAGCCCTGGGCACAATGCCTGACACAGACAGACACACACGCACACACACACATACACACACTCTCTCTCAAATGAAAAGAGAAAAAAGGATAGCATTAATTTAACAGAGAGCTGATAATCCTGTCATGTTTGAAGCTGTTAAAAATCATAAAATAAAAGGAACATTAATTTTTTAAAAGCACAATCATGAGGTCAAAGTCAAGATATCAATAAAACCTAGGCATGAAAGAAAGGCAAGTCATAACACTTTTTCTTGTTCTAGATAAAATAAGAACTAACATGCCTATGAAAATATAGCTACAAACATTAGACAAATGGAAATATGAAATAGAATGCAGAAAAAAAAGAAAATTGAACAGAGCAAACTTGATAAATCAGGCAACTCAGAAAACAAATCTGAATTTGATCCCAGGATCAAATTGATCCCACTTGTAATCCCAACATTCCTATGGTGAGATGGGAAGTAGAGACAGGATGCCCAGAGGCCAGTTAGCCAGGGGTACACTGGGCAGCAGAGCCAAGACAATATTCCTTCAATAAGACAGAAGGCAAGAACTGACCCCAGGAATGGTTCTCTGAACTCTGCACAAATGTGCTGGCATATACACATGCATGCATACTCACTACAAATATGGAAACTTTCAACCATTAGCAAATTAATGTAAGCATAGCTCAATATCAAGAACTCAATTGACAGCTGGGCATGGTGGCACATACTTTTAATCCTAGCACCCAGAAGGCAAGAACTGGTGGATCTTTATGAGTTTGAGGCCACCCTCGTCTATATAGAGAATTATAGGCCAGTCAGAGCCACATAATGAGACTCTGTATCAAAAGGAAAAAACAATCAATTAACTAATGCAGGAAAAAATTAGTCATTAACTAAGGCAGAAAGAAACAAGTAATATAACAATATTCATAAATGCTAAATGGTGCATTTTATAACTATTCCACTCATTTCCTGATATTTTTAAAATTAGGGGCTGGAGTAATGGCTCAGCGGTTGAGAGCACTTGCTGCTCTTTCAGAGGACTGGGGTTCAATTCCAGCACCTACATGGCAGTTCACAACAGTCTGTAACCCCAGTTACAGGGGCTCCAACACCCTCTTCTACCCTCCACTGATACTAGGCACATACTTGGTGCACAGACATACATGCAGGCAAACACCCACACACATAAAGTAATTCTTTAATTAAAAAAATGAGTAGAAAAAAGTTTTCAACTTAGTAAGAAACCAGTAGCCTACAAAGCAGCAGTGATCAAAGCATGCCCCTTTCATAAGGACATGACAAGAATGACCCCATCTAAGAATTTCATAGGTCCAAGTCAAAGTCAATGCAATTAAAATGTTTTGCTTTTAATTTTATTTGTAGGGGGGGGACTGGGTGGGAGGAAGGCACATGCATGCTCCCATGCTCCCATAGAGGCTTCTAGAAGGGGGTTGGAGTTACAGGCATTTGAGACATGTGGGTTCTGGGATCCTAATTCTCATCCTCTGATAGAGCAGTAAGTGCTCTTAATCATTAAACCAAATTTGATTTAGGGTTATTCTGTTTTGTTCTGTTCTTTTTGGGGTTGTTGTTGTTTTACAATATGGTCTCACCATGTAGCCCTAGCTGAAATGAAATTTGTTATGTAGACCAGGCTGGCCTTAAACTTACAGAGGTCCACATGCCTCAGCCTCCCAGGTATTGGAATTAAAGACATATACCACAATACACACCCAGTTTAAAAATTGAAGACATCAAAGGACAGTGTAATGGCTTGATTGATAAGATCCCCCATACTCTCTAGCATTTGAATATTTGGTCCTGAGTTGGTGGTGTTGTTTGGGGAGACTTAGGAGGTGTGGCCTTGCTGAGAGAAGCAAGTCACTGAAGCAGGTTTCGAGGTTTCAAAGCCAAGAGTCATTTTCAGTGGCTCTCTCTATTTCCTGCTGATAGTTTAAGACGGAGCTCTCAGCTTGCTGTCCCAGCTGCCACCATTGCCTGCTGCCATGCTCCCCACCCCACCATGACGGCAATGGCTTCCTTACCACTCTGGAACCTGACACCCAGATCAACCCTCCTTTTCCTCTGTAAGTTACCTAGACCATGATGTTTGTCACAGCAAGAGAAAAGAAACTAAGACAAAGTATTCAGAATTGGTGAGAATTTAGTGCAGCCCCTGGATGCTAGGTAAAAATTTAAAAAGCAAGCCTCCTCCAATGACAACAAGAACACTGGTGAAGTTTGAGACCTTCGTCTTTAATATCGGGGCAGAAGAAATGAAAGGGAACCTGGACAGTCCTGCGAAGAGGCTTGTCCAATGGGGATTTGGCTGTAAGTACATAGCCAACAATAAACAGTGGATAAATATTTAATGAAGAAATGAATGGATTCTGAACTTCCCGATGAAGTCTAGCTTCTCTCTTCTACTTCCTTTGGGAGGACAGACTGTTTTCTTGCCAGCTAACATAAGCCTTTCTTCAAGGTGTGCAGCACACACCAGAATGCTCCTCTTTGTGTACGGGTACATGTACACACATACTGTGTACCATGTATGTGTCTGATACTTGAGGAGACCAGAAGCAAACACTGGATCCCCTGGGACTTGAGTTACAGACAACTGTAAGCTTCCATGTGGGTTATAGGAATCAAACCTGAGTCCTCTGGAAGAAAAGCCAATGCTCTTAACTACTGAGCTGTCTTTCCAGCCCCAATTCTCTATTTTTTTTCATCATGCATGTCTGGATGGTCAAGGTATTCCATCTACTATAAGATGCACCTATATCTACTATCACAAGTTATCAACAGCAGGCAAAGAGCTGATGCAGTGGTTCAGAATTCTAATCCTAGAACTTGAAAGGCTGAGGCAGAAGGATCACCTTCAATTCAAGGCCAGCCTGAGCCACAGAGTGAGATACTATATCAAAAACAAAAAAAAAAGGCAAAAAGTACTTTTAGTCATATAAGATATGCTCACCTAGAAAAAAAAAGGAAAAAGTACTTTTAGTCATATAAGATATGCTCACCTAGGGCCTGCAAGATGGCTCAATGGGTAAATGGCACTTGCTGCCAAGTCTGGCAACAACAGAAAAAACAAATTCCCACAAGGACCTTCACCTACACACATACACACACAACACACACAAAAACAAAAGTAAAGAAAAAATTTAAATATGTTCACTGAAGTTACCAGAAATCACTTACAAAGATATCTTCTGCCCCTTACAAATCACATTAGGTCACCAGAACAACCTAATGAGGTGTGCTGATTATTATCATCCCTCTGTATTGATGGGACAGCCAGTAAGTGATTTCATCAAGATTCTCTGGGCAACCTCAGAGGCTCCATTCTGCAGTAGCTTGTCTGGCAGGCCTGCATTTACAGCCTTTAAGCAATCTCTCTAAGGCAAAGCTCCTAACATCACATAGGCACTTCCCGCTTTGGGAGGAACACTGGACAGCCCATGCGTATCACCTACTTGGCTCCTGGCCACACTGTCAATCACCGTGAACTTTTTCTTCTCACTTATTTACTGCAACATCATAACTCCAGACAATGAAGTCTGTCTGATTGACTAATAAGCTCACAGTAAGACCTCTCTGGGTAGCCTCATAATTTAAACACAAACTTGGAAACAAAATACTGTGCTTCTGTTTATTGTACTTAAGGAGCAAACAGGACAAGGTGAACACCTGAAAACACGGTCATCTACATATACTGGCTTAGGTGAGATGAAACTCTTCCCCCCGCCCCCCGCCCCCCGACCCTGAGACAGGGTTTCTCTGTAGCTTTGGAGCCTGTCCTGGAACTAGCTCTTGTAGACCAGGCTGGCCTCGTGCTCACAGAGATCCACCTGCCTCTGCCTCCCGAGTGCCAGGATTAAAGGTGTGCGCCACCACCGCCCGGCTGAAACTCTTGGAACATCGCAGTGTGCTGTAAACACTCTCATATTCTGCGTTCACACACTGTGTAGAGAAAGCCTGAGAGGATCTGAATGGTTGGAGAAAAGCAACAACACAACTGTGGTTGAAGGTAGAAGAGCAACCATTTGGTTCAAACCACCAACCGAGCTGTGCTTAGAAAGCTGCAGATGCAGGTGAGCGTCACAGCGCCACGCCTGAACCCCATCTGACCACCCATAAAGAGCGAGCTAGTCTAGAATACTACAAAACCCTTCAACAACACCTAAAATCACGCTGCAGGTCTCCCAGCACACCTGGAGAGGATCTTGTGGCAGCAGAACAGGATTTCTCAGTGAACATGCAGTTAGCCATCTGAGCTATCCTGGCTGATCAGTGAGTTCCTGGGATCCACCAGTCTCCATCCTCACAGTGCTGGGGTTACAGGCAGGTGCCACTGTGCCCAGATTTTTTACAAGGGTCCTGGGGAACCAAATTCATGTCCTCAAGTTTGAGTACCAAGCACTTTACCCACTGAGTGTCGAAACACAGTCCAAGAATAGAGTCATACAAGGAGAATTCTGAGTGCTTATGAAAACACTCCAAGACAATAGTCTTGTGACCTCAGTTTCTTCAAAACACAGCATTGTTCTTAAAATGTATTTTCATGCTCCTCCCAGGTGATCATATAGGACTAAACTTACTTCAGATTACTCATTATTGCTTGCTGTTGCTAGTCAATTAAATGGTTAAACTACCCTTTATATGCTTCTGTGGAAAAACATGTTTAGCCACATGTGGCTTGTCCTTGTGAATGTATATAGCATGAACTAATTAATGAAAGCTTTGCTCATGTGACCTTTCTTAACCCTCAGTATACATTGTCTGATGCTCAGAATAAAGTTGGCTACTGCATGAGACTTTAGTTCATCTCATTATTGGCTTCATTCTCTCAGGTCCCACTGCCTGGTAGTTTATGCCTATAATCCTATCATTTAATAGGGTGAGGCAAGAGGATAGCTGTGAATTCAAGGCCATCCTGGACCAGGTTATTGACCAGCCCATGATACAAAACCAGCTCCCAAGTGGTAGCTACTTAGGCCCTTTGTTTTGCTACTAAACACAACACTAAAACAAGTATCTTTATAGGGACATCACTTAGCGCAATTTATTTATTGAGTCAACAAATGTCTATGTACCTATACCACCCTAGGTTTTATTCATACATTGAAATTTCATCAATAAACTGATTCCATAAAACTCTCTTCCTCAAGTAGTTTATAGCAATGGAGAGACGGGTGCTAAGTAAAATATCTGCTGCTTTAAAAGCTGTTAAACAAAATAAAGTAGGGTAGAAAGCAATACAATTGGGGGCAAATAAGGCACTAATATATCATAGCTGTCTCCCTGACCTATGGGGTATACATTCTAAGAGATCCCCAAGCAAGCACTGAAAGGGAGGCTGGAGCTGAGACCTTTGAATGTTTTTCCCTACACATACACAACTATAGCAGTTTAATCTATAAATGGAGCACAGTAAGAGATTAACAATCCCTATTAATAATAATAATAATAATAATAATCCTATGAACCAATTATGATAATATGACATTAAAATTGTCAGTATCACTGCTCTTGGAGGCCTAGTGGTTGGAAAAAGAATGGCTCTGGTGTTTGAACACGTGGTTCCCTAGTTAGTAGTACTGTTTGGGGAGGTTTAGGAGGCACAGCTTTGTTGGAGGAAGTGTTACTGGAGGCAGCTTTTAAAGGTTCTCTCCTCTTCATGCTTAGCTTAGCAACTGAGGCTGTGAGCAGTCAGCTTCCTGTGTCAGGGGCCACCTCCACTCTGCCCTGGCTGGATCTTACCCTCCAGAATTGTTAAGGAGAAATAAACTCTTCCTTCCTTAACAAAAAAAACTATTAGGGAGCCATCTTTAGTAAAACAAGGGTTGAACTGATAACTTAGATTGCTACTAAGTAGCCAATGAAAAAGACAATGTATCTAAAACCAACATCTTGAGCCAGAGGTCATCCTTGACCTGGGTGGACACTGCAGAAAGGTGTTGGATTTTAACGTGCTTCTCTAGCTGTAACTGAAAAACTTAGAAACTGTATTTTTAGATCTTTCAGTATAAGAGTTTTCAGCTACCACTGTGTTGTAGGAATTCCTACAGTCAATAGCCTTTAAGTTACCCACCCACTTGGGCATGACCTCTTATACTATAAATGCCAATGTAAAGCATGGGTCCAGCCTCTCTTCCAGTGGTGTGAGGTTCCTGTTCCCCATTCGTGCAGAGGACTGTGATCTGTGAGTTTACCCCTAGATAAATAACCCTTTATTATACTCAATTCTGAGCTAATGTGGGATTTCTTTTTAGCATCCTTCTTCATCTGGCGCCCACGTGGATCCGGACTCCACACCTACCAGGCTTAAATGTCTAGGTCCACAGCCCAGAAAGTCTCCCAACTCCACCTGCTTGGCTTGCTTTTATCTAAGTGGTTTTTTGTAAAACCTCCGCCACAGGAGAGCTAACTGCATGCAGTGATTTGGAAATTTCCCAAGCTTGCGAACATCTCCTTGCCCACTGCGATGTTCCTTGTTGCATGGTGATTTGTGCAGCTTCTGGTTTGTGCTCCCTGCCCATGAGTTCTGGGCTTCTTGCTCCGTGTACAGAATTGATTTAATTGCTTTTAATTTGTCAAGCAAAGCACATTTCTCAGTATTTAACCAGTACCAAGATGGGAAACTAAAGTGGCTCAGGACTATTTGTGTCAATACCGGTTGCATTGCAGCTAGTCGTAACTCTGCAACCACACCTGCTGAATAATAAAGATTATTACACCCAAAACAATTTAACAGAACTCATAATAGGTAATTAATAAATCAATAAACTTGAAAGAAATATAATGGTAGACAACATTACCATTGAAACTTTTAGTAACTTTTTGCTAATACTATAGATTGTATTCAGCAAGACTTATATGGTTATTGTGATACATCCATTTATTGGATATTGGGACTCAGCTCTTTTCTTCAATTATATCATTAAGAAAATGATTTGATAACAGAACTAAGGATGAGGCACTTTTAGAAATGATACAGTCTTTACAGACTAATAATGAACAGCTAGCTGACAGGATTGATACCATCAAAAATCAAGTTACCTGAAAAAAATTAATACTATTGAAAAGGGTAACATTAATTTGACAAACAAAATTTAATCTACATCAAAAGTTACTGAGAAATTCTCTCAAAGAATTCATACTGTTAAATTTGACAATCAAAATTTGTTAAAAAGTTATGATAGGTTAGCAGATAGAGTATCTCTCCAGGAAGGCAATCTGCACACTATCCAAATAATGTCCAAGGATGAGGTGTTATCTTTAAAGGAAAAACTTCAGACCTTGGAATCACCTGTGTAGAATGAAGACCAGAGACTACGTGCCTCAATGAAATCACTAGAAATATATACAGGCAAGGAGATTCAGGCTTTACAAAAGACAACAGGAAAAATATTTGAAGTGATTGAGGAAATTATTGGAGCTGATGAACAGGGAAAGAAGGCACAAGGACAGGATTCAACATCACCAGTAGCTGTCAGAGATGACATACCCAGGGTTTTAGCTTCCTACCCTGTAATCTACTCTGACAAAGCATCAAGTTCTAAAGGCCCAAAAGGATCCAAAGAAGGTAGATGGATACCTATAGAAATGAATGATCTAAAAGAAATTAAGTAAGCTATAGTAACTTATGGCTTGCAACTGCATTTAAGGGAGATGGTAAAGACATGGGCTTCTAGCATCAAAGTCACACCACATGACTTTCAGTTACTTTCAGTAGTCCTGGATGATGGGCCCCAACTGCTGTGGAAATGTTAATTGCCAGAGAGAACCCTTCAGTGACTTTTTACAAAGATTAACTGATGCTGTACAAATAGAAATAACAGACCCAGATGCTAGATGATTATTTATTGAATCTCTCTGGCTTTTAAAAATGCCAACTTAGAATGCAAAAAGATACTTGGGCCTTTAAAGGTTCGATCAGCACCAATGGATGAATGGATCCTGCATACAATGAACATTGAGACATTTGACTATAATACTGAATCTTGGGTAGAAGAAGCAATTTCTAAAGGTATGAGGAGACATCAAAATGTCAAATGTTTTAATTGTGGTAGAATAGGACATCTGAGAAGGGATTGTAGAAAGAAATTCCTAGAAATAATGTCTCCTCTGGAAATTACAAAAATAAAAGGTATCAACGTTTTGGATTATGTAGAAGTTGTGGCAAAGGCCAACATTGGATCAATGAATGCAGACCAACAAAAGACAAACAAGGCAACCTGATACCATTGGGAAACTCTTTGGGAAGGCCTCTCACAGGCCCCAAGTCAAAATTGGCCAGCCATTCCCAGTCACTGTGGAGGACATGTCTCACAAGGAAAATTAAAAAATCTAGAGCCTTTTGTAAAAAACCATACTGTTTTGGATGATGGAATAAACATGGAGGATAAATCAAAAATTTCAAAAGGAAATAGGAAACACATATTCTGGCAGACTTCTATAAATGATCAAAGACCAAAGCTAAGAGTGCCTATAAATGGCACTGTAATTGTGGGTTTGATAGATATGGGTGTGGACGTGAGTACCATTATTCCAGAATCTTGGCATCCAAATTTGGCCTCTTTAATAGGCAGATGTTCAATTACTAGGAATTGGAACTATACCTCAAGTGAAACAATGCACGAGGTGGGTTGAATGCAGGGCCAGAAGGACAGAGAAGAAGGCTGAGGCTGTAAGTCGCTAATATTGCAGTAAACCTGCTACAGCAATAGAATACCCAGATTAACATTCCTGCAGTCCCAGAAACTCATGATTCTGGGAAGGATACTGGAAGGTCACAATCCATTCAGGCTGTACAAGAGCACAAAGCAACTAGCAAACTTTTAGAGGTACCAACAGCCCTACCTTTGAAATGGTATGAGACAGAAAAAAAAAAGAAATTTAGAAAAAAATTTTACTTTTCTTCATATCTATATTTGTCTCTACTGTACCTTTCATTGAATATATGTCTGTAAAAATAATATTTAGGTTTTCCTCAATGAACAATGAATTTTCCTGCAGTAATCTTTGAAGCTTCCAGGAAGAAGATGGGGCCCCACAACAACAACTCCACCTGGTTGATACGACGTCATGATGCTGATAGTGCTACTATAAGACCTGTTTTGGGTACCAGATGCTCAAGATGGTTCCAACTTGGTTAGCTGAAATGGTGCAATATTTTTACAATATTCTGGTAAGAACTCCAAATAGGAACCTCAGAAAGACCCTACCAAATATTCAGAGACCATTTGCAATTATACCAGACAGTAATCTTGGAACTTGACGATAATTTTACTTTCACAGGATCACATAGAAAGAACATCGCCCCATGACAGCTAGAAATAATTCTAGAAGACGACAACCCCTCTTCCAACAAAGTTTGTACTAGGGTTAGGGACAACATTTACGATTGATTATAATTATTATAGGGTTGGGGGTTGGGGGAAATTATGTAATCTCAGGGATCTCTTTGAAAAAACAGGGAAATTGAATGGGATAATAGATTAATGTGAGCATTCTCACACTAATAATAATAGTGATACATGTGAGCTATTGTTTATAGGCAATTTACATTGGTTTATATTCTTGTATATTGATACAAACTTAAATTATATTGAATATGCTTCTATTTTCGTCTACAATATTTGTATACCTAGGCAAAGTTATTTTGTCATATTGTATGCATGCATCCTAAGACATTTTGTATACTGATACAATTTTAGGACTGCAATATACATTTCTACCACTGATAAAGACACTTATACATTGTTTACATTTTGAGGTCATTGTCCTCATTTTTTGCATAGTTGTTTAAAGATTTTCTGATATGAAGTCTTAGTCTTTAAGTTATATAGGTATTAAAGATTATAGGTCAATAGTCATACATGTTTGTCAAACTTATAGTTAGACTAATCAGGTTCTTTATATACATAGTGACTGTATTCTGCATAGATAGGTAACCTTCAACCACTTCAAAGAACTGTAGAATATCCCATTTAAATAACTTAGGGCTCTGTTCACGTGAGACATGATTGCTTCTGGCAGCACCAATCTATTCCCGAGAGAATGTTGAGCACCGAAGACACTCAACTTGGAGTTTGTTTTCTTCTTGGCAAAACTGGCATTTGGGAAGGGAACTGCACATGCAATGACCACTGACAAAATGCATGATGTCCAGATAAGACAAGCAGGCTACAAGAAAAAAAACACTGTCAAATCTCACCAAAACAGGGTAAGACTGTTTTGAAAAATTTCCTCCCTCTGACAACGTTACTCTAGGCCTTAGCCAAAGTTGGTTGCTCCAACGTTGCAAATGAGACTTTGGGTGACTGCCCAGGTAGCAGTTGTCTCTGTCATTTATTGCACATTTTGGAAGTTGCTTGATTGCACTTCCTGCTTACTCAAGTAATATTTCCTTTCTAGGGTCTTCAATGGGGTTTAAGACTAGATACTTGTAGTTACTTTCCTCTCATGACTTGGCCAAGTTACTTATAATACAAGACTTAAACTCCTTAGGATAGGATAATTACTGAGACATTTATCATGTTTCTTCCTTGATATTGTTTATGCTGGTTGTAATTCTTATTTTTATACCTGATATTTCTTCTTATTGTATATAATTTTGTATTAGACCTAAAACTGTCTTATTTAAACAAAAAAGGAGGTCCTGTAGAAATTCCTACAGCCAGTAGTCTTTAAGTTACCTGCCCATGTAAAGCATGGGTCTGGCCTCTCTTCCGGTGGCGTGATTCGGTTCTTTTTCTCCATTAATGCAGAGGATTATGATCTGTGAGTCTATCCCTAAATAAATAACCCTTTATTATACTCGGGGTTTCTTTTTAGTGTCCTCCTTCACCACTGACCATGCTGTACCCATGGACACCTCGGAAACAGAAGTCGTGAACTGCTTTGGGGAGACTGCAAGGAAAAAGCCCAAATTGAAACAAAGGAAGGCATGATGTTCTCTGGGATAGGATGCTCTGCAGAGGAAACACAAAGTGCAAAATGCCTGAGGCAAGGCAGCAGAAGTGGGTAGAAAATGGAGAAGCAGGGTACCTTAGAGGCAGAGAAAAAATGTCTTCAAAGGGAAGACACGATGGGACTTACTTGTCTGTTCTTTAAAAGGACCACCCTGACTGCTGTTGTTAATTGAATGGAAGTGAGGAAGGCGGAAGAAAGAAGGCTGGTCAAGAGGCCCCTGAGGTAATAACAGTAATTTGGGAAAAAAAAAAAATGAGTCTGCCTGGGCCAGAGAAGATGCAGTGTAGAGTGTAAGAAGGACATGCTAGATATACTCCAGATGGTTTGTTGGTGGCCTGGGGCCAGGGTGAGGAAGAGGAAAGCTAAGACTAATCCTAAAACAACACAAAGATTTTTAGGTTTTCTGTTGGTCTAAGAAATCAGAAAAATATGAGGACCGACAGTGTTTGTTTTTGTTGTTGTTGTTTAACTCTTTGCTCTTTTGTGGAGCCCACCACCCAGCTCCCAAATAAATACACACAGAGACTTATTGATTATAAAGACCCAGCCTTAGTTTGACAAGTTTCTAGCCAGCTTTTCTTATCTTAAATGATCTCTACTACCTTTTTGCCCCTGGGCTTTTCCCCCTTTTTTTTTTTTTCTTCTGTTTATCTTACTTTCACTCTTACTCCTTGGCTGGTCGGGTAGCTGGGTGGGTAGGTGGGTAGCTGGGTGGGTAGGTGTGTGGCTGGCTGGGTGGGTGGTGGGTGGGTGGCCCCAGATGTTCTCCTCTCCTTGTTCCATCTTGCTCCTTCTTTTCTTGCTCTTTCTTCTTATTTATCCTCTTGACTGCCAGCCCTGCCTATCCTTTCTCCTATCTCACTATTGGCCGCTCAGCTCTTTATTAGACCATCAGTTGTTTTAGACAGGCAAAGAATCCCAACTTCACAGAGTTAAACAAATGCAGCATAAACAAAGTAACACATCTTTATATCATTAAACACATGTTCCATAGCATAAATAAAAGTAACACACCTTAAATAATAATAGGCCAATCTCGGTACAGGAAAAACTAGAAGTCGTTTCCCTACTTTCAAAGTGGAGAGTTAAACCTGCTTGGAGATGCAGGTTTGGTTGGCAGGAGTTAGTGAGAGATACACATCCAGAATTAGGAGATTTAGGATTGTACTCCCCAGTGCACAGGTGGTGTTTACAGCCACAAAGCTAGATGCAGGACACTTAGAAACACTATGCATGTAAGAGGTAACAGGATTGAGTCCCAGAGCATCTTGGTGTTCAGAGGGAAACAAGGAGGAACCAACAAATAAAGCTGAAAATTACCAAGTAGGTAGACACACAGAGACCAGAGGAGAAGCCCACTGAAGAATCACCCAATTCCTGCCTGAGCCATGGAGGCACAAGACCCATGCCAAACAACAGGAGTGCTTAGCTGAGCCTGGAGGGTGCAGTGGCAGGGACCCTGACAGCAAGCTCTTTGAGAAATGCAGTTGCATTCCAATTATGAGTCCTGTCTTTTCTTCACTATGTCACCAGCCTGGCTTCAAACTCACATTCTCCTGTCTTAACCTCCCCAAGAATTACAGGCTCAAACCACCATGCCCCATTGGTATCCAAGTTTCTTGAGGTAGGGCCCAGGCAGCAGTACTGCCTAAGAGTTCATCAGAGGCCCTGAGTGCCCAGCTGAATCTCATACACTGTAGGAAAGAAGGAAGGAAGGAAAGAAAAAGGATAAGGAGGAGCAGCATTTTATGCTGGGGAACCTCCTTTATCCAATGGCCTTTGAGAGGCTGGTGGGCGTGACCTTGGGTACCAAAAAGGTGTGTGCTTGTATGCCAGCTAGCGCGCTCTCTCTCTCTCTCTCTCTCTCTCTCTCTCTCTCTCTCTCTCTCTCTCTCTCTCTCTCTCCCTCTCTCCTGGATGCTGGATCCAGTTCCTGATCCCCATTTACAGAGGGCTGTGATCTGTGAGTCCCCCGCCCTAAATCAAGAATCCCTTATTATACTCAATTCTGAATTAGTGTGGGATTACTTTATTCGTGTTCTCCTACATCTGGGGCCCAATGTGGGTATGAGCCCGCACCTACTGGGACTGACAACATGGGCATGAACCCACACCTACTGGGACCAGCTCATGGCTTCATGCCGCTGCCTCCCACCTGCAGCACCCTGCTGCAGCCTCTCCAGCTGCCAGGTTCTTCCCACCACAATCCCCGCGGCATCACATCTGCCGGCTGCACACAGGCACTGCTCATGACTCACAACTGATGGCAAACTGGGTTTCTTGATATCCTGGTCACCAAAAAAGTCTCTCTATGTATGGAATCGCTTTAATTGCTCTTGATAATTGTTCTTAGTTTGTCAACCAAAGCATATTTGTCAGTATTTAAGTAAACACCAACATACGGAACCAAAGCAGGACTATTCACACCTCCATTGGTTGCGTCTTTCTGCCACACAGCTGCAACCACAACACCTGCTGGTCATAATGATTATTACACCTACAACAATTTACTGAAATCTCCTAATAGAAGTAATTTTAATTCCTGGCTGTACAGCCTAAGTTGGCCTCAAGCTTATAATCCTTCAGACTTTCCAAAAACTCATATGTGTACCACCATCCCATTCATATTTTGATTTGGTGGGGGGGCAAGAATTTGAGTCAGGGTCTCTCTGTATAGTCCTGGCTGTCCTGGAAATTGCTTTGTAGACCAGGCTGGGCTCAAACTCACTGAGATCCACCTGCCTCTGCCTCCCAAGTACTGGGATTAAAGGCATACATCACCACTGCTAGGCCCATTCATATTTTGATATGCATACAACTCACTTAGAGGTCTGATCAAAATGCAGATACTGATTCTGCAGCTCTGGAATTCATTCTGAGATTGGGAGATTCAAAATTTCCAACAATATCTCAAGTGGTATCAGTGCTCCTAGTATACAGGCTACAGTGAGAATACTGAGGTCGTAAGGCAACACTTCTTATGCAGTGTCCATTCGTTCCTTGCAATCAGCAGCAATCTGAAGATACTACAACATAGTGGGGTGGGTGGAGGCCAAATTCTCTTGTTATTCTAATACACTGTCATACTCTTGGAAACAAGAATTCACATTTCATGCCAGGCAGTTCATGAGGAAAATCAGTTGACAGAAGCATAGTTTGCTAGGAGGGGACAAGAGAGATAAACAGACCCCTGACCAGAGAAAGCCAGGCTGGCTAACAAACCATTGCTGAATAAACAATATCTGCACTGGTGGGGATGGGCATGCAAGGCAATCCTTGAGGAATGCGGAATTTGGTGAGTGTTCAGGATAGGAGGACCTGGATGAATAAAACAGACAGACATAGGTCTTGTGGATGTTGACAGTAACAACAAGAATGAAGACAGACATGAAGGAACAGTGAAACCCACACAGGAAGGAGACTTTGGGAGAGGGAGAGAGAGGTGTGCTTTGAAATACCCTTGCACGGACACAGCTGACTACAGGAAACAGAAAGTAGGGATCACTCAAAAATCTGAAAAGCTGAGCCAGAGAAGCAGTTGTAGAATCCTAAGCAGTTCTGCAGTATGAAAGCCACCCAAAGAATCCATTTCTAGGAGAAATTGATTTAGGAACCAGGGTAGTGGTGGGAGGAGGGCACAGACCTTAGATGGGAAAAGGTCAAATATGGAATGTCAATTTAGTCAGTGAGTATTTGTTAAGCATTAGATGGAAGAACATGCCTATGAAGATCCTAATGCCAGCTTGGCCACGAGCTGCCTGGGAAACTGTACCAGATCTGCTTCCTTGACTGAGAAAGACCTTGGGGGTGGTATGGGAAATCCTTCTATCTATGTGTTGTTTTTATTGGTTAATGAATAAAGAAACTGCTTTGACCCGTGAAAGGGCAGAATAGAGCTAGGTGGGGAAACTAAACTGACTGCTGGGAGAAAAAGGTGGAGTCAGTGAGATACCATGTAGCCACCAGAACCTTGCCAGTAGGCCTTGAGCCTCGTGCTAAAATAGAAAATAATAGAAATGGGTTAATTTAAGATGTAAGAGCTAGCCAATAAGAAGCTAGAGCTGATAGGCCAAGCAGTGATTTAATTAATACAGTTTCTGTGTTATTATTTCATGTCTGGGCAGCCAGGAACAAATGAACAGCCTTCCCCAACTTTGGGAAAAATGACAGATGACATCCACATTTCCTCAGCTCTGGTAGCCTTGTATTCTACAGTGGAGAAGCAACTACTGGACCTCTTGAGCCAAACTGACGGGGCAGGACCTGGATAAGGCAGGTGTGACATTGAATCAGAAGGAAATAGATGGTGAGGCAGATGGAAGTAGTACACAGAGACCACTAATCCAAGGAGCCCATGGCGATGGGAACCATAAGGCATCAGTCTTAGAAACAAGGCAGAAAGGCACACTGTGAGTTTAAAGCCAACAAAGTCAATAACTGAGAGGAGAAAATTGATGCAATAAGATGGGCTTATCTGAAGACTATGCTCTACATAAGAACTGCAAGATGATCGATTCAGGGCTGTACTGTATGGAAGTGGTGAAGGATACTGAGCTGAAAAGACCCAAGTTCAAACCCTAGCCTCAGCCTCTTTCAGCTCTATAACTTGAACAAGTTATTTCACCTGCCAATGCTTACTTTGCTGGTTGTCAGAAGGAATGGGACAGCAGCCATGCCAAAGGGTAGTTTACTGAAGACACCAGAGAGCATCCTCCAAAACTAGGGCTTGTGAATGTCAGCAATGGACAGAGGCACACATTACTATGACCTCTGTGACACTGTGACAGTAAGGGGTATGTGAGAGGATACACTGGATTTCCTTAATGCACAGGAGACAAGAACAAAGGAAAAGAGTGTGGCTAGGGAAATGAAGGATCACCAGGCACACATTAAACAAGGAAGGCTGGGCCCCAGGGAGACAGCATTAAGTTCTTCTACAAACAGGTAATACTACAGGAGGAACCTGGTAACCCGCCCCCCACACACACACACACACTCTCAACCAAGGCGAGGAAATAAATCCTGGCAAGTTGAGCTGTCCCTCTCACACACACAAGATGGAAACAAGACAGACCTAGAGCACAACACAGATTAGTGATGGCCTAAACTGACCTGGAAGCCAGTGTCCTCTTCATGGACACGCCATCTGTGCACCTACACAGGATGCTGTATTCACAAATGTCCCAATGCTGAGCTTGATGCCCTACTGTTACCACCCCAACACATTTAATATTTTAAAATGCTTATGTGTGTGAGTATTTTGCCCCCTGCATGTATGTATATGTATGCATGCCTGGTACTGGTATAAGCCACAACAGGACACCAGATTCTCTGGAACTGGAATTACAGAAGTCTGTGAGCTCCCATGTGGGTGCTGGGAACTGAACCCATGTCCTTAGAAGAGCAGTCAGTGCCTCTAGCCTCTATGCTTATTATTTTTTAAAGGAAAGCAAGCATTAGAATTGTGCACTGGGCCTCACATACTACATAGCCAATTTTGGATATTCTGGTAATTAACACTGATTGGATTAGAGAAATCTAAGGGCCCGGGCTGGGGAATTAGTTCAGTCAGTAAAGAGCTTGCCATATAAGAATATGGACCTGAGTACTCATTTTAAAGAGTTGGGCATGGTACTACAAGCCTGTAATTCCAGTGATGGAGAAGTGAAAGCAGGAAGATCCCTGGGGTCCACTGGCCAATGACAGACTCTCAAAAAGCACAAGTAAAGAGCTCCTAAGTTGCTACACCACTGGAGACGCTCCTCTAACCTTCATACATGCACATAAGGGAAGACAAAGAGAATATCTAAGGGCAAAAAAAAAGGTATTGTCAAGTTGGAAAGCAACCATCTGAATTCTCATTAAAACTCTAAAATTGCCCATTAATTTAAATACAAAATGCAGGTGTTACCAGAAACAGACCACCCAAAGCCCTCAGTCAACTACATTCACTTTCAAAGTTCTTTAACCACCACAACAAAAAATCCCTGTGTCCCCCCCCACCTACCTCCCATGTCATGTCTGCATCAGCTTACATGTGTCCTCCACCTCCCATGCGCTGTATGTGTCTGCATTAGCTTACATGTGTCCTCCACCTTCCATGTGCTGTGTGTCTGCATTAGCTTACATGTGTACCCCCACCTCCCATGTGCTGTGTGTGTATATATCACCTTACATGTGTACCCCCACCTCCCATGCGCTGTGTGTGTCTAGATCAGCTTACATGTGTACCCCCACCTCCCATGCGCTGTGTGTGTCTAGATCAGCTTACATGTGTCCCCCCCACCTCCCATGCACTGTGTCTACTTCGCTTACACAGCAGATTTCTCCCAGCTTCCTCTGCCTGAGTGACTATCCTCAGAGGTCACATCTCTGAATCCTCAGACACAGCACATGATAGGCCTGTACAAATGTCTGAGGAACAATCAAGAAGCCAGCCTGCCCTTCATAAATGCTGACAAAAGTTATGGAGCACACAGGTCTGCCTAGGCAGATGGTGCAGAAAAGTGCTGCTGCAGAGTTTCTCCAGCAGAGATGCTGATGGCAGCAGGACAAGCCTGCTCCTTAGCACACACCACTGCCCTCACTCAGCTGTCCTGGGATAGTCTGGGCCTCTACTTACTCTACAGTCCTTCTTATAATTGCAGGAAGATAAGGTTTGCTGGAATGTCTGAGACATGTCCTATGCTAAACTCATGACATTTCCAGAAAGTAAGGATCTTGCACATGGGTGCAGTCCCTGGAGAGGCTAGAAAAGGACTTCCGATCCCTTGGGACTGAACTTACAGACTCACAGCAGTGAGGCCTTCATGTGGGTGCTGGGAACCACTGAGCCATCTCTTCAGCCCAGTCCCACTCAATATAGCACTTTTCAAAACAGCCAAGAGGCAAAAGGTCACCCAAATGTGTCTTAGATAAAAAAACAATCTTTATACAGTGGATATATACAACAGAATGTTATCCAGCTTTAGCAAAAACGAAGTCTTGTCATATGTTACAACATGGACAATCCCTGATCACATCCTGGAAGAGGTGTCTTAAGGGAACCTCACAAAAAGAAAAAGAATGTGGGTCATCAGCAGACAAGCATGGAAGGATATATAGGAGCTATCATTTAATAAGTACAGTTTTTCATCAATGTTCTGAAGATCCACAAACACGCATGGATTTACCACAGCTAAACTGTACATATGAAAAGTGGTTGAGATGGTGAGAAGAAAGCCAAGGCACTAGAAACCACCCATTGCACACTGGGAATGAAGTGACCAGGCAGGCATGCTGGTGAAACCTCGTTACCCCAGCTACTGCAGAGGCTGAGGCAGGACTGCTGAGTTCAGGGCCAGCCTGGGCTGTACGAGTGAGTTCCAGAAAACTTACTCAGACTTAGTTTTGAAATTTAAAAAGGAAAAACAAAAGCAAAAGGAAGGCTGGAAATATAGCACAAAAGCACCCAGCATGGTGAGGTCATGTGTTCAATCCCTAGGAAAGTTTTTAAGATGAATAAATTAGTTAACTTAATGTTTAATGACTAAAATGATCATTGACAGCAAATGTCAAAACTATTATTATTATGTTATATCACTATCCTTTTAGGAACTAAAAAAATAGGACATGGGCCTAGAAAATAAGCTGACGAAAGGATAAAAAATGGGGTACATTTATAAAATGAGTATTACTCATGAAAAGGGAAGAGCAATGCTAGGGATAGCAGGGTTGAGAGAGAAAAAGGGGAAGTATTATTCAAAAGAAAAAATTGCCTGATATAAAATGAGTAACTTGTAGAGACTGGATATGTAACATGGTGGCTCAGTTTATAATAAATATTTTATATTTGAAATTCACTGAAATCGCGAATGTTCAACCATTACATAAAGAATGGTAACTATACCTGAAGTGATGGACATTTAAAATAGCTTGACAGTGACGATTACTTCATGATACACAAACACAATATGATGTTGCATGTCTTAAATATATTAAATTATTTGGAAGTCAGACTATAAAGTTTAGGGGACAGACAAGAGGACTGAAGCACTGACATCTTGGACATGGATGACCCTTCAAAACATTACAGCAAGAGATAGAAACTGAAGGCAAAGGCCCACATACCCTATGATTCTACCGACATGGAGTACCTATGTAGCAAATCTACATAATCAAGAATTCGTCATTCCTGGGGCTGGGGACGCTTGAGCATGGGCTCAGGAGTCTTCTGGGGTCATGAAATTGTTCTGGAATCAGGTAGTAATGATGTTTATAAAATTTCATAATTATACTGAAAAGCACTTTGGTGTATACTACTAAAGAGTTTATTTTTGTGACCAGACATAGTGCCATATGTCCGCAGTGCCAAATACCAGAGTCTGAAGCGAGAAGATCACTTGGGCCCAAGGGCTTCATGTAAAACTCTACCTAAAAACAAACAAACAAACAGGGCTGGAGAAATGGCTCAGTGGTTAAAAGCACATACCACTCTTACAGAAGACCCAGGTTCAGTTCCCAGCACTATTTATTCATAACACAACCAACTGTATCTCTAGCTCAAGAGATTTGGTCCTCTGACTTCCATGGGCACCAGCATGAATGTGTTCACATCCCAACACAGACACACTTGTATACACATAAATATAAATAAATCTTTAAAAACAAAATAGGCATGATGGTGACACCTTTAATCCCAGGACTCAGGAGGTTGAGGCATGCGGATCTCTGCGAATCTGAAGATAGCCTGGTCTACACAGAAAGATCCTTGTGTACCTACATATATACATATGTACGTACATAGATACATACATACACACATACATACATACATTGGATGAATTCTGCAGCATGTGAATATGCAACTTTTTAAAAAGCATATATGCCTTAGAAAACCTATGCTTTAGTTTCCGACCCGTCTCCCAGCTATTAAAATAAGACCAACCATGTTCTCAGCTACTGTATCAATCTCAAAGTCCACTTGATCTGACGTGTGACCCAAGCCAGACAGCCTTGACATTTTCATGTTCAATCTGGCTGTATAACTGTGCAATGTGTGGGATCCAACAGTTGCCATGTTTCCACATGAAACTGACCCATCCTGAGATTCCGCTAAGACTGCCAACAGGCCCCTCCTTTTAGCTTGAGTTATTGGGAGCTGGGTTCCTATTATTAGCAAATAAAACTAAACTGTCCAGCACACTCCCAGAGTCCAGTGAGTGAAGCCCTGTGGAACTGCACCCCCACCACCAACAGTCTGTCCCCAGCTCTAGGTTCTATACACAAGAGTCATGCGAGGAGTTCAATCATCAGGACCTTGCTTAAACCACACAACAGCCTTGTTCCTCCCTGTTTCTCATCACTTGACTGGTCTCTCAACTGCTTACATTAACTTTCCACTACAGATCTCAGCTGCATGCACCTTCCCACCTCTCCAGTCCCAGTATCCCACAGCCCTTTCATTGCATTTCACCCGCTGACACACAGTGCCTGCACAGTTCTACATTAAGGACTCTGGGGCAGGAGTGAACCAAGTTTTCTACTTCTGTCCATTGGGAAGTCGCCTACCTAATTCTCTGACTCAAAAATTAGTTCCCTTGGCAGAGGCACATTCTCTTAGCATTATTACCTGTACATAAACTTCATAGTAATATAGCAGGGGCCATCTTTTCCCGACGTACACCTCCATGTTCTGATCACTTCAGCATCCTCCGGTCTAACTACCAACCCCAGCACCTGCATTTCTCAGTCTTACTGTTTCTCCAGCTGAACCTGCTCTGTCTCCCACTAAGCAGTTTGAAAAGTGCTGTTAATTAATGCCCAAACTCACTGCCTCCAGCCTCCAGCCTTCAGCCAGTGATAATGACAGCCCCACCCCTTCCCTAGAGTGTGAGATAAAGCTCCAGCAACGTTCAGGGAGACTCACTTGGTAACATACCATCCTTTGATTGCCCACTTCTCCAACTCTCAAATAAATTACAGAGATCTTCTTTCATGAATGGCTTGTAAGGCCATTGGCATCCGTTAGTTGAAATGCTTGGGTTCAGAAGTGTTTCAGATTTTGGAATATTTGCAAACACTTTACCAAGCTAGCATCCCTAAACCAAGCCTTTAGTCTTCTGAAATGCATCCCCCCTCCCTTTAAAAAAAAAAAAAAAAAGGACAGGGTCTCACTTTGTAACCCTGACTGATCTAGAATTCACTATGTAGACCAGACTGGGTAAAACTTAGTCTCCCATTGTATGTATGTATGTATGGATGGGTGGATGGATGGATGGATGGATGGATGGTGTTCCAAGTGTATATTGTACACTTGAAGGCCTAAAGAAGGTGTCAGATCCCTGAAGTTATAGACAGTTGTGAACCACCATGTAGGTGCTAGAGTAGCAAATGATCCTAACTGTTGAGTCATTTCTGTAGCCCGTAGTAAAGGTATCTTAGAGGGGGTAGTTTCATTCTCTTTGCAAGGAATGTGTTTGTAGAAAAGGAATCGCTGAGTCATCTGGTAACTCCACTTTTAAATTCTTTAGGAATCTCCATACTGTTTGCTTTCTTTCTTTCTTTCCTTGTTTTTTTAAGTTCCAGGATTTAAGCTTAAATTTTATTGGGAATTTAAAAGAAAAACTTCCAGAACAGGCAAGCTATAAATCTCAGCAGCTGCTAAAAGGAGAAGCAGAATGGAGCAGAGAAGGAAGAAAGAAAAAAGCCACTCTACTGAAACCAGCCTGGAGATCAGCCACATTGCAGACAAGCAGCCATGCAGTGAAGGATGCTTTAGAGAAAGAGTAAGAGGCCCAAGGTATCAGAAAAACATAGTTAGCTTCTGGCCAGCATCTGAAAGGAGACAGAAAAAGAGAGAAGCTGGGCTTTACTGACCTAGGCCTAAGAAAGGCGAGCAGGCCCACCGAAACACACAGTGGCTTGTAGGGACTCCTACTGTGCTGTGTTCTACAGTGGCTCTGCTAAGCTCCACTGACTTCTGCAGATACCCACCATGTTTTCTTGTCTTCCTCTCCTGTTCTTCCATCTCTGAATCAGTAATAACAGACAACAACGATTCTCCAACCTTGGTTTCACTTCACTCCTTCCTTTTTATTTTGTTCTCTTTTGTGGGACAAGGGAATGAACCTAGGACCTAACATATGCTAGTACTGGTCCCCTGAGCTGCATCTCCAACACCTCTACTTACTTTATTTATTTATTATTGCTTATTTGTGACTAGGTATCAGGTAGTCAGTCCAGGCTGGCCTCAAACTCTGTGTAGTGAGGCTGCCCCTGAACTTCTGATCCTCCTGTCTCTACCTCCAGAGTGCTTGGATTACAGGGCTAGGCCACCACACATGGTTTGTGGGGTACTGTGGCTCAAACCCCAGACTTTCTGTGTGTTAGGCAAGCACTCTACCTACTGAGCTATATCCTCAGCCCCATCTGCTTTATAAAAAACCTCAACAACTGTCCCGTTTCACTCAGTCTTGTTGTTTTATTCTATTTGTTCATGTCCTTCCAACGTCCACTGTACAGAGGCACCTGGAACATCATCCCCTACATAATTTTCTAATGCTGGGTTGTCTTTTGTTTCTACAGTAGGCTCCAGATGCCCCATGATGACCTCAAGCTTCTGTCTGCTCCCCACACTTCCTTCCCTTTCCTCTACCTTCCTGTTCTGTCAATGACCTCAAGCAAACCTGAGATAGCAGAGGACAGAACTTTTCAGCAAATTACACAATCTGAAAGTGTAGCCCTCCTTTCCTTCCTATTTTAGTGTTGGAGTTGATGTGGTCAATTCTAGAACAGTCTACTCTTGGGGAGATTCTCTTCCTCACCTGAGTCTCCCTCCCCTATGGTGAATAAGATTTGTCTCCCCAACCTCCAAAGTCCAGGTGTTGAGAACTCCACCTCCAGACTGGTAGTACTGAGGGATGGTAAGAACTTTAAGAGTCAGATGGTGGTGGAACACACCTTTAATCTCAGCACTTGGGAGGCAGAGGCAGGTGAACCACTGAGTTCAAGGCTAACCTGGTCTGCAGAGTGAGTTCCAGAACAGCCAGGGCTACACTGAGAGACCCTGTCCCAAAAAAAGCCTAATTAATTAATAATTTAAAAAAAAAAACTCTAAGAGGGTGATTGGGGAAGACTCCTGCCATTGGAAAATATTGTGGAACTCTAGTTTCTGTTTCTTGAGTCCTGCACAGTACGTTGATAGAGGCATTATGCCCCTGAATCTCCAAAACCTCAGTAGGTGTGTGTGTGGGGCGGGGGGGGGGGGTTGGCCATTGATCCCTCAGAGCTTTGCATATTACGTGTAACTTACAACTGGGCTATCCTCTCAGCTTAAGTCTTTTCTGACAAATGAGTTGTCTCCAGGAATTTCATTGTAGCAAAACAAAGCTGGCAGAGGACACAAGACCAACTGAAATGTCCATCTACATTTGAACATGCTGAAAGCAAGAGTCAAGAAAATCCTTCTGTCATGGTCTTGACCTCCATCCCATACTTAATGTTTATGCATATATGAATATGTATGTATTTTTGTTACTGTTCTTTGCAAACAAATTTAGAAGGAAGGCATGCACCATCTTCTCTACTTGTAACCTCTGGCTTCCTCCTCAGTTACCTGTTACCTGGTTTCTGACTTTGCTATTCAGGGTCCTCCATGACTTCCTTATTGCTAAATCCAGTAGCTGCTTCCAGTTCCTTATCTCACCTGGCCCTTGGCAGGCACCACCTGACCTGCTGAGAACCCCTGTGCTTCAAGCCTTTGCCCTTGACTTCCTGTGTTAGTGTGCTCTGGAGTCAGATGCTTGTTTTGAATCTCAGCTCAACTAATACAGTATTGATAGTTCCTCACCTGTAAAAATGTCACAGAGTGACCTCCATCTCTGAACTGATGTGAGATCAAGGGAATTAATACTATGTTAAAGCAGCTTTTCTTAATCCTTGATATGTTCATCTATGTTTTGTTTCTATATTTTTAAATATTCATTGTGATTTCTGTATCAGTTGTGGTTCAATTGGAAAATAAAAACCACTAAGGTACTTTAATCTGAGAGACTGTAGTACAGGGAATTAGTTGCCTAGGTAATGAGAAACCTGAGGAGCCAAGCAGGGCGTGGTGAGATCTTCAAGAGCAGCAAAGGCAGGAAGCTCAATGGAGAAGCTAACCTTGGAAGAAACCAGTCACTTCTGTGAACTCTTAACTGGGCAGCACAGCTGTTCCTCTATACCTGGGGCCACAAAATAAGAAGCCCTGGATAGGAAGTAGCCTAGTCAGCTTCACTGTGAAGAAAAGGAAGGGGAGACAGGAGGAGAGACCTGACCTCTGTCTTCATCCTGCATTCTGGTCTCCCATCAATGTCTTCTACTGCCAAAAAATGGTTCTTAGTGGGCAGGTGACATGGGGGAGCCCACAAGGCTTTCCTGAGATTTATTAGATACCGAGGAAAATACCTTTCTATTAGGTTGGGAGCAATTGTTTCTTAGAATGCACAAACTGCCTGCCTAAGAATGAAGTCAGAGCCAGGTATGGAGGCACACGCCTTTAATCCCAACATTCTGGAGGCAGAGGCAGGCAGTCTCTGTGAGTTCAAGACCACCATAGACAGAGCTACATAGTGAGACCCTACCTCAAAATAAAAGAAAATTTAAAGAGCCAGAGGTAAGTAAATCAGAAAACAAAAGGAGCGAGATCATTTAAATTCTGCAAGCAACTTGGTCAGTAGCTAGCATGACTTCCTGGTAAGAGCAGTCAGTTTCCTTCTGTTGATACTGCTTTACATAAAACTGAAAATAAATCACCTTAAAATATGAAGTGAAAATTGAGTTTCACTAGGAGAGTGTCAACAAGGTAGTGTGTGCTTCTTATTGGTTAGCCCCATTATTGAGGTATTTGTATGTTTGTCTGCAAGTGGGCTTAGGTGGCAGAGGCTATGTATTCATCTGGTCCTTGAACTCAAGGGGGCTTTTAGAGATGAAGTGGGATGTGAGGAAAGAACCAGCTGCGGAAGTAGCTTAAGCAAAGCTCCCAAAGTGAGGGAGAACTGTGTTTAGTAGATGACTAAGTCAAAAGCAAACAATGGCTTTTGAGCCTTGAGGTGAGGACGGTCAGAGGACATGGGTAGGAAGAGGCTGAAAACCTCTCAGTGCCATGATATAGACGGTCAAGGATCAATTTTCTCCTTTTAATGTTTTTTTTGTCTTTTTGTTGTTGTTGTTTTGTTTTGTTTTAGTAAATATTAGTCAGTGCTCCAGGGGTTTTCAGTGAGAGAATTTGTATTCTGTGGTTGGGATAGGAAGAGTCTGGCAATGGAAGGTCAGATAGGAAGGAGTTTGGTGGAGACTGGAGTTGTTGCCTGGCAAAGAAGAATCGGGAAATATTCGGTTGACTCTAGTGGGTGGAGCCTGAAACTGACCTAGTAGTGTGATGATCTGTATGTACCTGGAGAGGATCCATACCTTCCCTGAGGAGGAGGACTCAGATAGGAAGGGAAGGTGCCATGATGTGTACAGATGACCAGAATGCGATGCTAATAAGTTATTTCAGGACAGAGGTTGTCCAAAGCTCACTGTTGAAAGCTTGCTCAACTGAATGATCTGGGAAACTCTATTCAGATGAGCAATAATCGTAGATCTGAATAGCACTGAGAGCACAGGATGAAGAAGTTGGGGTCAGAACTTAAACAAAAAGTGTTGCAGAGAGTTCTAGGTTAGCTTGGGCTGCACAGCAAGCACCAAACCAGTCAGGACTGCATAGTAAGAATAAAGGAAATGAAGCCGCAGGGCGATTGGTAATGAAAAGTCCCCAGACTATCTTGATACAAAATATACAGCTTTAATAAACAGAAGTAAGACTTACAACAGCTTACATCAGAATCCAAACGATCCGTCTGGACACAGGAGCCAGGCGAAAAGAGAGCTAGTGGAGCGTGCTTGCTAGGTTTATAGGCAGGCTTTAGCCTGAGAGCAGCACGCCCCCAAAACAGAATGTGATTGGCTGAACTCCCCTATCATCGAAAAAGAACTTAGACACAGAAGGCATTGACAATAAGGAGATGGCAGGACACCATAGTGACCTGGAAACTGAAGGCTAGTGGAGGCTGTATGGAAGACAGATGTTCCATGATAGACAGGAGCTTCTCAAAGCCAAACAAGTGGTTTATGAACACTGACTCTAGCTAACTATAAAGTCTTTCATTTTGACCGCCAGAGCAGCAAATAAGAATTACTGTCATTTGTGTGGGTTCTCCTTGTATGTAGGGGCAGAATGGGGAGCCAAGGATATTCAGGAAGGGTTTCAGGGGTCCTATTTGAGAACTGACAGAGGCCAGAAAGCATGTAACCCATTTGTGTAGTCAAGTGCAAGTACTTTCAAATCCTTACTTCCAGAGCCATATACCTGTCTCTGTGCTAGATGCTTTGGAAGAAGACAAAGAAAAGTAGAGGTCTGCCTCTTGAGTGTTCACTGTCCAGTGAGAAAGAGACATGTCAACAGATGAATCTGTGGCATAGCGGATATGCCACATACTTAACAGCTAAGTTCTGTGGCCTGGGACAAATTTCTTAATATGAAAAATGCCTCCATTTCCCAATCTAAAGTTTGGCTATATTACAGGGATGGTCTAAGATTTAAATTTGTGTGTGTGTGTGTGTGTGTGTGTGTGTGTGTGTGTGTGTTCTGTGGTGTGAAGGTCAGAGGACACCTTTCAGGAGTTGTTTCTCTCCTTCCACCACGTTAAGGCGGGGCCACTATAGTTTCTGCCACTCCTTCCAGCTTCCAGGCAATTCTCCTGTCATCTCTGCCTCCTATCTGACGTTGTGTGTGTTGAAGGGATTGAACTCAGGTCATCAGGCTCATTCAGCAACTACATTTACTGGATGAGCTGTCTCAACCCAGTGTTCTCACTTGAAATGGGGTGTCCAGCATCTTCTAGCGGCACAGAAGCCACTATAGGTTGGACATCCCTAATGTGAAACTCTGAAATTCTAAATCTACGAGAGGCAAAATTATCCAAAGTCTGAGAGATTGAGCCAGCACACTTTGTAAAATGTTGGAACAAAGTTGGGCATGATGACGAACACCTTTGATTCCAACATAACTGAAAAATGAGTCAGATGTGGTACCAGATGCCCTTCAATCCCAGCACTCGGGAGGCAGAGGCAGGTGATCTCTGTGAGTTTGAGGCCAGCCTAGTCTACAGAGTGAGTTCCAGAACAGCCAGGGCTACATAAAGAAACTCTGTCTTAGAGAGGCAAAAGAAAGGAAGGAAGGAAGGAAGGAAGGAAGGAAGGAAGGAAGGAAGGAAGGAAGGAAGGAAGGAAGGAACCTAGCAAAGAGTAAGCCACGGTCTAGACAATATTCCTCCATTGGTTCTGTTTGAGACAAAAAATAATATCTTACTCTTCAGAATCTACAGGCACATTTTTAGATAAATTCAATTTGTACATTCTACTTTCAAAAGTCCCACAATCCAAAGGTAACCGAATTCTAGCTCTGTCTGATCAGTCACAAACAGGTGCAAGTGTCTGACCCAATTCCAGCCAAGACACCAGCCAGAGCTTTGTCCAAACTATCAGGAAGAGGTGCCCTTTCTGCTTGTTGCATGTGACGGTTCCCAATATCATCATCACCTATTCTAGCCATGCCTGAAGCCAAAATATCTGAGTCTTTTCAATAATGAAGCTTGTACATTTTCTTATGCTTTTTAAGTTTTATGTCCTTTTAAAAGAATCTTAACTGAGAACCAACAAAATGGCTCAATGGGTAAAAGCGCTTACTATGCAAGCTGAAACACTGATCTAAATCCCCAGAAACCACATAAGAAAGCCTGGTGTCCAGCTATAATTGCAGCACTCCTACCTCCAGATGGGAGGTGGAAACAGAACAGCCAGCCAGCCTGGATTAAGTAGCACCACGAAACAAGAAACCCTGTCTCAACAAATGAAGGGAGAACAGACTCAAAAAAGTTGTTCTTTGATCTACACACACACACACACACACACACACACACACACACACTTGGGGATGGGGGAAAGAAGACTAAAAATAATAGCCAGGCATGGTGAGCCACACCCTTAATTTTAACACCAGGAGCCAGAGGCAGGCATATCTCTGTGAGTTCAAGGTTAGTCAGACAGATCTACATAGCAAGACCCTGTCTCAAAGGAAAAAAAAGAAAACTCAAAATGATGCCATGATGCATGTCCGTGTTTGTGTGTTGATACCAGAGGTCAATAGCAAGTGTCCTCAATCATGCTGACCCCTCCCGCCCCACTTCTCTGGCTTCTAGCTCAGAGATCCACTGGTCTCTGCCTCCAGAGTGCTAGGATTAAAAGTGTGCTCCATCACATCTAGCAAGTACTTTTTGAGACACAGTCTCTTGCTGAATCTGGAGAGCACCGGTTCAGCTAGACTGACTATGTGTTCCAAGACACTCCAGAGTCACTGATGTGTGCAACCCTCATGCTTACACAGCAGACACTTTATGAGCAGAGGCATCTCCCAACCTCCATTCTCTTGCTTTTTTAAAGACAGGCTGGCCTTGAATTCTCTGTTATAGCTGAGGATGACCTTAAACTCCTGATTCTTCTGCTTCCCCTCTCAGTGTGGGCATTACAGGTGTGTGTAGCACCATCAAGCCCTGCTCAGGCTGTGCTGAGGATTCAACTTCAGGTCAAGAACATGCTAGGCAAGCACTCAAACAACTGAGCAACATCCCAACTCTGTTTCTTGGAGGCACACTTCATTTTTGCTGCTGTTGTTGTTGTTCATTCAGAAAATATTTGAGAGAGTCAGACACTGTTCTATGAACACAAGATTATTCACTAAACCAGCAAGACCCCTGTTCTCAGAATATGCACTGTGTTGTACAGCAGATGCTGTGGAAGAAAGAAAGCGGGGTGGAAAGGGAACTTCAGGATGACTGGCTGTTGGGAACTGGACTTGGGTAGGATTTTCTGAGAATTTGAGACTTGAATAGACTTATGGAAATGAGAGAGGTGGCAAAATGGATGTCTGCAGTAAATGTCAGGTGGACAGCATGGTGAAACAGAGTCCTAAAGAAGCCAGGGTGAATCAGGAAACAGCCTGGAGGGGTCAGGGAAAGGGTCAGACTATGTTGGCCTGGAAGGACCACTGAGAACACTGGCCTTTACTATGAGTGCCAGGGGGACATTCCAGGGCCTTGAGCAGGAAGAAGTCAAGTTGGACTCCCAGGCTACAAAGTTGAGAATTGCTTACTTGATCCACGGTATCAGTTAGCTTTCTTTAATATATGTATTTATTATTATTAGTTGTTTTTTGTTGTGTTTCATTTCTTTTGTTTTAAGACAGAATCTCCTGGCTGTTCTGTCTCAGAGTTCATTATATTATATCATTGGGTTTGAAAGTTAAAGGTTTAAGTGGGGGGCATTCAAAAGATAAAAGGGGAGGATCTGGATTCCCACACCCAGTGAATGAAATGTAAAAGGGAAGGACACGTTGGTGGAAGGAAGAGTCAGGAAGTAGGTAGTGAAGAGGGTGGGATGTGTGGAGAATTGTTAACCAAAGACTGGGGGTTGAAAGGGGTCAAGTATTCAGTTCCAGAATGCACACTGAAGGCGAAGGCTGCATCACAGAAGAAATGTTCAGAATATGTGAACAAAAGGAAAAAAGAAGAGAAACAGGTCAAGTGGTTTTATGTATTAACATTTTAGGGAGGGGGAAAATTAAGTAATATAAGGTTGGGGGGGTTAGCTAGCATCAGAAGAATTCTTCCATCCAGCCCTTGGTAGACAAGAAAAATTCTTCCCACTGTACCACAATTTGGACAACATAGAAGCTGATAGATTGAGCATCCACCCCGGAACCAAAGAGGCCATGAAGAAGTGTCAGTTACACTGATGATGATACCACCTGAAATCAGAGAAAGCAATTCCACTCTACAATAACCTGGCCCTGTGTATACCTGTCAACATCTTTATGCCTCTTCCCCAGGACCAAACCTAAATCTTTGTCAGCTACGATGAAAATCCCAGTGTCTAAAGAGGCAGGGAAAGGCCTCTTCTCACAAGTCTGCAGCACCTGATTTTACCTCCAACAACACATGCTGCCCAAGCGCGGCAAACAAGGGCAAGGAGAACTTCCCTTCCACTGCCCTTACTTCTGGGGCTGGCTGGCTTCTCTTTACAAATACTTGGGGCAGGGAGGAGTTGGAGAGATGGTTCAGCAGTTTAGAGCACTTCCTACTCTTCCAGAGGAACTGAGTTCACCTACCAACACCCCATCAGGAGGTCACAGAGCCTGTACCAACACCCTCTCTAGCCTCTGAGGGGACCTGCACACACACAACATCCATTCACACAGAAACACACACATATAAAGACACATAAAATAAATCTCTGTTTTAAAAATGTATGAGAACACATGTATGTCAACATAAGAGAATATTATTTCCAACTAGAGAGAACCTTCAGTGCTTAGCCTCTAAGGAAAAGTGGCTGACTGTAAATCAGGCCCTCGAGACTTGGGTCATTTAGATGCTCCCCACAATTGTTAGGATACTTATTAAATGCTGAATAATTAATAACAGTGCCTTCAAGACTCTCTCAAAGAAAAGATCCTGTATAAGAAACCATCCATATTTAGGCATGGGCCTCACATCCTGCCAACAAACCAGATTTTAGTGGGACAGAGAACTTATCTTCCCAGGGTACTTATTAGTAAAATGGCTGCACGTCTGAATTAACTACCCAAGAGTGGAGCATAAGGAAATACTGAAAATAGCTGTATATGAGGCAAGGGATGTAGCTCAGTGGTAGAGCACTTGGCCTGGGTTCAATTCCTAGCAACACACAACACACATAATGTACAAGCCAGGCTCCAAGATGGTCACAGAGATCTCCATTTCTCAGGATACTCTAGAACTCACACTCTCTTCCCATGCACCAGTGTCCCTCCATAACCAATAAAATATAGCAGGGGTAAGTCATTTTCGTGATCAGTTTGTATAGGGCTGATGGAGTCTTGGGCTGTCTTGAATCACTTTCTCTGGCACAAACCAGATACTATGTTGTAGCCTGTGAAGAACCACATGAGTGAGCCTAGAATGGAGGTTAGAACCCACCCAATCCAGCCTTCAGATAATAGCAGCCTCCTAAAGGTCTGATGCAGAACCACCCAGATTCCTGACGCACAGACAATAATTTCAGGTGCTAAATTCTGGGTCATTTGTTACACAGATGTAAAAAAATAATTTCACTTCCTACGTAGAACCAAGACAACAATTGAAGGTTTAACTTTAGTTCTCATTTGACATCCATTAAAAATCAATTTCTCTGCTAATAAGAAAAAAAATTATCTTTCAGGCATTCAACAATCACTTTTTTGAATAAGGAAAGGGTTTGCAAGCTGCCTATGTTTCCATATAATCTAAAATCTATAAAAAAGCAGTAACCACATAGGTAAGGCATACGTTCAAGAACACATTTTGAGCTGTTCAATCGGTCAATTTCATTAGCTTATGCTTTACCAATATATATCACTCCCTGGTCATTCTGAAGGTTTGAGGCTATCAAGTCACACTGTCCCATGGGCACTGTCCCATATGCCCTCCCATCTAAGGGAAGAAGAAAAATTAAGTCTCTCCATTCCATTAACATTGGGGAAAGGGGGAATTCATTTAGTATTTTAGTAGGAGGAAGAAACCCTGATCTCAAGTGCTAAGAACAACTGAAATGTCTACAACTCATGACTAAGTGGCAACGGTAGTGCTCAAAATCCTGATCACAGCTGAAATGGTGGTGGGGGCGGGGAAGATGCTGCCTCTTCCTCCTCACTGGACTTTGCTGTCTCTCAAAGCAGCAGGAGGGTAGCGCAGCTCTAAAACCAACTGCCTCCCTATGCACAAAGAAGGTCAAAGGGCGAGCTTGCTTTCCGCCAACTACAAAACCTACCACTGCCAAACCTAATCAATGTGGCCCACTAAAGAATGTGAATGAAGCCCCAGACAGAAAACCACAGCGAGACTCTCCTCCCGCTGCCACTGAGGTCGGAGTCAGGTGACTCCTGGGGCAAACAGCAAACCTAAACAAAGATCACTCCCCACATGACTGACTGGGGAGAAGAGCAAGACTGCTCAGTCCCACCCCGGAAAGCCATTAGCCATTAACTATTGCTTCTTTGCAGTATCGAGAAACTGGAGGCGCCAACAAGTTATTCCTATTCCGTAGTCCTCTTCAAGGAATGCACCTAGAGGTGTGATGGACCCCCTTCCTAAGACCAGTACTGCAGCACAAGCTCCGGGCCTTCACATGCATGCTGCAACCTGAACCCCTCCCCAGCAGCTGTCATCCGCGCTCTGGGCCAGTCTCAGACAGGGAAACACATGCCCCCTGGCCACTCAGGCTGCAGCTGAGACCCCGCGGGGGCACCAAGAGGACACGCTTTGGTCAAGGGTTCTAGGGGTCAGAGCACGCCTGATCCCCGGGAAAGGGGCTTTAGAGTGAGCACGGCCCAGTGTTAGGGGTGGCCCTCAATCCATCACCCTTCCTAAGGACTCTCCGCCGCAGGAGTCCCCAGACCCAAGCAGCCCACCTTGTCACCGAAGCTGCGGGCCATCAGAAGGTCCGGGCTGGGAGTGCTGTCGCCTCCCACGGCCTCCTCGCTGCTGGAGCCGGCCAGCGGGTGCGGCATGTCGCGCAGGGACTGGGGCCCCGTGGACAGCAGGGCCTTGGGGGGCCCGCCCGCCATGGCGCGCAGCGCTCGGGACCCGCCGCCGCGGTTGCTTCCTCCCGCAGCACTCGGCCCTCCTCGGCTCGAGGCCCTGTACCAGTCGGTGAGGTCCGCCGCCGCTTCTCCTGCCCACAAGGCTGGGCTTTCCCGAGAGGCACACCGCAGCTCCGCGCGCCAAGCAGTGTTGATCCCCAGCACCTCCGGCCCTGCGCCCAGCTAGCAGCGCCACGCCGCCCACGACTCCCAGCCCCGCCCCCGCGGAGCCTCGCCTGCGGGGAGGGGAAGGCGGGACGCCCGGAGGGGCGGGGCTTAAGTAAGGCGGAGTCCCGCCCCGCCCTCCTCCCGGCAGGAAGTGCGCCAACTGGCAGCTGCGCTGCATGCTACCGGGTGAGGAGGACTCTGAAAACACCGGTGTAAGTCAGGGTCTTCCAGCCTCATCACAGAAGGAACCCAGAATAGAAATGTGGAGCATATTTTAGTAACGTAGAGGGTTACGTGGCCCAGAGGAGTAGAGAAACTAGGAGAACATTTAAAGAGGTAGTGTGGGATGTTTTCAGATCCACACTGATGTCCCCATATGGTCTGGCTTCTGCAGCTAAGCAGGGTTTACGTAAGGCGAAACCTCAGAAGCGTGAGCATCCGTAAATAGCGTGTGCAACAAATGAGTTATGGCCCTTACGAGCACACGTTGTCAACCAGTCTTCTGCAAGAACCATAAGGTTCGAGTTATTTTTCATACATTGATGGTTCCTATGCTAGCCTCTGGCCGTGCTGAATTCTCAACTTTTATTTGCTGGCATGGTGGAGATAGTAAAGGCATTACTTTCAACTCTTTAAAGTGTACCTTCGTCCCTTTTGCCTATCAGGGGAACTTCTGTTCCTAAGGCCAAGAAGTTAGAAGGTCATCTACCCATCTAGCAATGACTTAAGTACTGTGAGACACACATATCCAATCCCTAAACTTGTTAGGTTTGTCCAGTTTTCCTGCTAAAAAATGGTGACAAGACTTAGCACTGGGATTCACAAAGGGCTCTATCTGCCACACTTTTTCTAGAAATAAAAGCGGAAAATGCAGAATTGAAACCAACCCAAAATAACTACCAGAGTCTCATTTAACTTGAGTGACTCCTTTTCTTCTGGCAGAGTCCGAAGAGTTGGGCCTTTAGCATTGTCTTTTATCCCCTTCGGAGCAGCCTACCTTAACTGGGGAAATAAGAGTGAAAGGGCACTAACAACAATTTTAAATGCATCTGTCTCATGGGAGCACTGAGGTCTGAGTCTCTGAGTTGGGCAAAACTGTCAATCCATTTACATTTAGGAACTGCCTAAAACTATTACATACTCTTTTATCTTAATTAAAACAGGAAATACAGAAAAAACTATAAATGACTGATCTATAGATATCTAACAGATTTTCTTCTTGAATATTGTATTTATTTTAGCAATTGGGCCACATTAACAAAATGGATCTCTTAAGATTCCATAGAAGTGGGACTGGAGAGATGGCTCAGTAGTTAAGAGCAAAGCCAGCTCTTATAGAGAATCCAGGTTAAACAACACTCATAAATTAAAAACAAATGTCAAAAGAAAATTCCACAGAAGAGCCATTACATGAGTCAGTAGGCAAAAGCACCTGTCCCCCCCATGCCTAAGGACCCAAGTTCAGCCTTGATCCCCAACAGCACTCCCACAGTGAGATGGAAGACAGCAGCAGCAGAGTCACCCAGAAGCCCAGAGTGCTCAGTGCTGCTGCTTCAACAGAAACATGAGAAACTCTGCCTCCATGGAGTGAGATGAAAGAACCAGCTTCCTAAAAGTTGTCCCTCGGGCCTCAAGCATGTGCACACATGCACACACAATAAAACGGTTTCATAGCCTAGCAATTAGGACACAGACAGCTATGAGAGTTAGACGGGACTCTCAGGATCAAGGTCCTTAAGAGCTCTGAAAATGCTAATTCTCGTCTTTTTCCCTCAGGTTTTTCTCTACTATTCAATGAAACAACAACCACAGAATATCCCTAATTATACGGTGCATCCCAAACTCCTTAGTTTGAGTTAGAATGACACTTTTCTATTCCTCTCCAGAGTGGAAGGAGAGGAAGAAGAGGAGAGGAAGGGAAGGAGGGCGGAGAGAGGGAGAGAGGGAGAAAAACCAGCATTCCTAAAGAGCCATATGAAAATTTATTTAGGGGCTGGAGAGATGGCTCAGAGGTTAAGAGCATTGCCTGTTCTTCCAGAGGTCCTGAGTTCAATTCCCAGCAACAACATGGTGGCTCAAATCATCTGTAAAGGGGTCTGGTGCCCTCTTCTGGCCTGCAGGCATATACACAGGCAGAATATTGTACACATAATAAATAAATAAATAAATAAATAAAAAAGATTTATTAAAAAAAAGAAAATTTATTTACTTTCCTGGTCAGTCAGAGGTATCTGGCCAAAATGATCCAAATTGTAGTAGTTATCAAAGCCAAAGAAAGTGAACTATGGGAAATATTTTTGGTGGAAAGGTCCAGCATTTGTTTTCAGCTGAGGCCTGCCTGTTCTTGTTCACTGTTTCTTGTTTCATTTCAGTGCTCCTTGTGGTGAGGAATAGTTCTTGACATAACCTAAGTCCCAGAGCATGTGACTCTGTCTACTGAGAGCAACATGGTGGTGAAGAGGAAACATGGGAAGTTTATCAGAGCAAAAGCCTGTGGTGTTGGCTAGAAATTATGGAGAGAAACTTGGATTTCTAGGGCTGAGCACTGAGAAAAACACGGGAGTTTGTGGGATGCCCCCAGTGTCTCTACATATTGGGAACTGCACTTCCCTGGAAAAGCCTGTCTCCATTAAGATTCCACAGACAAAATTATTACAACTTGAAGCACAATTAATAAAAGCTCAGAGATAGATGTTGGAGTTCAACCCGAAGACCAGAAAAGTAAAGCAGCCAGTCACTGGCTCTTAATTTGACCTCAGTACAAAAATGGTGAACCTGCCTCCAAGAATCTCAGGATGAGACTGAGACTGGGAGCTGTCTCCTTTCATTTTATAATACTCTCTAGTTCTGGTATTAAAAGCGTGCACCACTACCGCCTGGTTTCTATGGCAGACTAGTGTGCCTACTGGGATCAAAGGTGTGTGTTATTGCTGCCTGGTCTGCAAGACTGACCAGTGTGTCTGGTTTACTTTTCTGATTCTCAGGCAAATTTTATTTACTAAAATACAGATGAAATGCCACTACAACAACTTTGTGATGTTGGGATGTTGCAGGTTGTCTTTGGCTATCTTTAGTTTCCTTAACAGTCATTTATTGCTGGACATGGTGGTGCATACCTTTAATCCCAGCAGAGACAGGGAGATCAAGGCCAGCTTGGTATACAAAGAAAGTTCCAAGACAGCTAGCACTACACAGAAACTCTGTCTCTAAAAAACAAAAATAAATTAAATAAATAAATGTTAATATACTCATGTGTTTGGCCTAACTTCCTTTTGACTATCAAGCAAAAAAATTTAAGATGTGTTAACTCACCAATGGAGTAGCTTCCACCAACTGGAAAGCTGAAACCATCATCTGAGAGCATCTGAGGCCTATAGCAGAGATGTCCCCACTTTGTTATAGCCTGACTATGTCCCCATGAATGCATTTGGTAAACACATTGATTTATGACTTTCCTTTGTTCTAGGTCTATAAAAGTTTACCTAAGTCAGGATGTGTAACACTTGCCTTTAATCCCAACACTGGGAAGGAAATTGATCTCTTGGAAGCTAGCCGGGTCTACGTAGTGAGTTCTGAGCCAGTCAGGGCTATATAGTGAAACCCTGCCTTGAAAGGAAAAAAAGAAAGAAAAGAATCATGCATGAACTTCCACAGTAGAACATATTCCTTGGGGCATGGTCAAACTTACTTGGTCTAGAATAAACTATCTACCTTTAGAGCAAGACCCATGGGCCCTTTCCCATCTACAAGGAATGGTAAGCACTTAGCCTGGGACCTATCAAGAGACAGAGCCCTGGGTCCCACAATTTGGTAACTTTGCTGAACAGGAACCACATCAACCTCACTGGCAATTCTGCCAGGACAACATACGAGCGCTCAGTCCTCAGAAACAAAGTAGTGCCAACAAAGGCATTGTCCCATTTTCTCCCTTGGTACAGCGTGTGCTTAGAAACTCTTGGTGTTTGTATTAGCTGCTTATCCTCCTCTGGCTTTTAATACAATCATAGCTTTATTCTATATGGCATCCCAAGCCCTGTCTCAAAATAACACCACAGCTTCTGAAGTGGATGGCTGGTGAGGACAAAGGAGGTTTTCAGAGAATGTTCAGAGTGACCTGTAACAAGCCACAGAGGGCTGTCTCAATCAAGGGGGGGGGGGGGGTACCCAGTTGAGAAGGCACAATCCCAACAGAGAGAAATTTGTGTAGACAGTTTAGTTCAGCTGGTGATATTTCAGGATAGAAGCAAATCCACTTGAAGCCAGAATCTGAAGAGTTTTACAAACAAGAAATTAGATCCTGCTGAAGAGCTGACAGACAAGTTCTGAGGTAAATAACAGGATCATTTTATCTCCTCATCAAAGCGCTGAGGCAGGACGGGTGAAACTGCTCGCTGTGCAAGTATAACGGCCCAAGTTCAGACCCAACGAGCCCAGAAAGAGCCCTGTGTAGGACTTCCTGCTCTCGCAGAGGACCTGGTTTGATTCCCAGCATCCACATGGTGGCTCATAGCTACCTGTGATTCCAGTTCCAAAGGATCTAATGCAGGCACTCACACACATACAAACAAAAATAAATAAATCTAAGAAAAGTGGGCTGGAGAGATGGCTCAGGGATTAAGAGCACTGGTTGCTCTTCTGCTGCGGGAACTTCTTCCGCTCCTTCAGCCAATCGCCGCTGAGATACCAGCCCACTGGGGCATGGTCTCTCTCTCTTTTAAAAAGCAGTGGCTGTCCTCCACTCTCTCTCTGGCTTCCAGCTCCGCTTCCGGCTCCTAGACTCCTTTCCTGTTCGTGCAGAGGGGCTGTTGTCTGGGACGGTAATCTGTAAGTTTTTTCCCCTTTGAATAAATAACCATTCTATTAATCATAATTTCAAACTGGTGTGGGATTGTTTGTGACTTACGCCTTCACTCTTCCAGAGGACTTGGGTTCAATTCCCAGTACCCACATAGCAGCTCACAACTGTCTGTATCTCCACTCCCAGGGGATCCAACACACACATGATGTACAGGTAAACCTGTAGGAAGAACACCCATTTACATAAAATAAAAATAAAGGTTAAAAAACTTTTAAGAAAAGTCATGTGTGGCCAGTCTGGTCTACAGGAGCTAGTTCCAGGAGAGATCCCAAATCTATAGAGAAACCCTGTCTCAAAAGAAAAAAAAGCTGAGTGGTGGTGGTGCACACCTTTAATCCCAGTACTCAGGAGGCAGAAGCAGGTGAATCTCTGTGAATCTGAGGCCAGCCTGATCTACAAAGGCCAGTTCCAGGACAGGCTCCAAAGCTTCAGAGAAATCCTGTCTTGAAAAGAAAAAGTCACGTGCAGCACTAGAGAGGAGAAAACAAAAGAATCCTAGAGGCTCTGGCCAGCCAGGCTACCCAAATCAGTGAACTCCAGGGTACAGTGCAGATCCTGTCTCCAGTGATGATGATGATGTGGCAGATGCTTGTAGAAAAACACCCAACATCCAGCTCCTGCTTCTAACATGCACACACATACACAGGAGCACAGGGTGGGGTCAGGAGTCTGGAAGCCCCCCTTCTTTTGGGCATGTGTGTGCAAGTTTTCATAAACTCATGTGCATGCATGTGGAAGCCAGAAGAGGATATGAGATGTTGTCCTGTAACTTCTTGCCTTACTCTCTTGACACAGTCTCTTATTGAACCTGAAGCTTACCGTTTCAACTAGTTGGCTGTTCAGCATGCTCCTGGAAACCATCCATCCTTCCCACCCCCAACAATGAGGTTGCAAGCACTCAGGGACCAGATTTTATATGGGTGCTGGGGTCTTCATGCTTGCACTGCAAGTGCTCTTACCCACTGAGCCATCTCCTCAGTCCCTCCCCATCTCATTTTAGCAGGATCTCATGTGTGCAGGGTGGACTCGAACTTGCTATTTAACCAAGAACTTCTGATCCTCTTGTATCCACCTCCCTAGTGCTGGGATTACAGGTGTGTGTCACCATATCTGGTCTAAACAGAGATTGAGATTGAACAGAAGACTTCCTGCATGCTGGGAAAATCCCTACCAACTGAGATACATGCCCAACCCACCCTTAAACTATTACAGCTTCTTTTGGTGCTGTTTTATTTTGTTTCAACATTTATCAGGTGCTTAAATTTATTTAAAAGAAACCGATGAAACAAACTGTGAATTGATTTATTTCGTATTTCAGGCTTGAAATGAATCACCAGGGGAAGGGTATTTTCTAGAACTTCACTGTAAACTCTTGGTAGATGGGGGCCTCTGCTGACCACAGAAATGCAATTTGCTACCATAACCTAAGGATATCTGATACCCAGTTTTCTGCTCAAGCAGTGTTGGCTGGGAGTGAGAAAGGCATGGATGGTATTCCTTTGTTGTGCCTAGCATGGACCTGGTCTGGAGAGTTGACAAGTATCTGGAAACACTAACACCGAGTCTTCTTTGGTTGGGATATATATGTCTTGTGATGACATTTAGTTCATCACTAGGCGATGTCACTAAAAAGCATCTAAAAGTTGAGCTTGCATACATTATATGACCCCCCCAGAAAACAGAAAGCATAGAAATTCATATTATAGTTAGGTGTCATATCACTATGCTATGGTCTCATGGGGCTGAGGCTTATGAATTATGAGTTGGATAACTGCCTGGTCTACAAAGTGAGTTTCAAGCCAGTCTGGGAGTCTATGGAGAGTATGTCTCAAAACAGAGAAAGTTCTGGACCTGGTATTATATACCTTTAATCCCAGCATTCAAGAGGCAGAGACAGAAAGCCTGCCTGGTCTACATAGCAAGTTTCAGGACAGTCAGGGCTACATAGAGAGACCCTATAACAAAAAACTTGGTGAGGGGAGAAGAGAAGGAGGAAGAGGGACAGATGATAGTGGTACAGAGAGAGGCACACATAACTTGTCCAGAAGATAAAGCACAGCACTAGGTAACTGAGCTAAGACACAACTCAGTCTATGACTGCTGCACGACCATGAGGACCTGAGATAGAACCCACTTAAAACTGGGCACAGCTGCATGTGTGGAACTAGAGCAAATGAGCCAAGCAGTGCTTTAATGAATACAGTTTCTGTGTGATTATTTTGGCTGTAAGCTAGCCAGGTGGCTAGGACAAACAAAGGGCCCCCCTCCCTTTACAACAATTGGTGACCCAACATGGCCAACTAACTCCACATAAAACCTAAGAGGGCTTAGAAAGGAATTTTAAAAAAAAATACAGAGTTTAGCACAATTTCTTGCTGTCTGTTGGCTGCTTGCTGCAGCTCCTAGAGAGATTTTCCTGATTTAGTCATAGCAGTAAAAAATCTGTGATGGTAGGCTGGAGAGATGGCTCAGAGGTTAAGAGCACTGACTACTCTTCCAGAGGTCCTGAGTTCAATTCCTAGCAACCACATGGTGACTCACAGCCACCTGTAATGAGATCTGGTTCCCTCTTCCGGCCAGCAAGCATACAGACAGACAGAACACTGTAAAATAAATAAATAAATAAATAAGCAAACAAACAAATAAATAAATCTTAAAAAAAAACTGTGACGGCATTTGAAATGCTGAATTTCTAGGCGATACTGCCAGTGAGACCTCTGGCTTTTTCAGGAGACCAAGCACTTGAGTGGGGGTTGTGAGCATTGTGCTGCATGTGGCTTTCTTGATGGCAACTTGGACTAGCAATATACCTGGAACTGGGGTGGTGTGCACAGTTCAGAGATGCGAGAAGATCTGCCATGCTCTGCCATGATGGACTGTGCAGAGCTAGCAGGAACTACCATATTTACCATAATAACAGTGCAGCTTAAGTCTAAAGACTGGGCAGGCAAACTGGTGTTACCATATTACCCTTACTAAGGGCACAACTTAAATTTTTAAGAAGTGCTTAGCATTTTAAGAAGTGCTCCTGGACAGTAAAGATTTGCAGATACACAGTAGGACAGGTTCAGACATAAAAGACCTCTAAATGGGTCACAGTGTTGGATAAATATATGTAGGCTTGAGAGAAAGAAGAAAAAGAGTATAGAGTCATAAAATAAAGTTAATGCTTTGGAAAAAAGGTAAAGCTTTAAAAGAGACAGTACAGAAAGTCATAGATTAAAGGAGTAAGCAAAAATAAGCCACATAAAAATGGAGAATTCACAGAGAGTCTGGATTATGTATTTTATTGTGTATTAAATGTTTAGACTGTGAAGGAGCTAAGTACAGAGAGAGATTTCATTGTATGGGCTGTTAAGCTAAACCAGCATGTATATTATAAAGGTATCATGACTTCCAAATTTGGGTCTAAAAACATGGTGCTTTGGAAAAGAAGTTCTTCTTTTGTTTTCACAGAAGATGAGAACCTGTGGATTGCATCTAGATGAATATGGTTTCATGGACCAAGGCCTCCTGAAAGGTCACCACGAACACCCTGGAAAAATTACTTTGTTCAACTGCTGACTGAGATGAACCTAGCACAGAGGATACACCATGAAAGACTTCATTGACAGTGTCCCCATACAGCAGGAAGCAGTTTGGAGAAAAAAAACTGTGCCCATAGTCCCAAATATTGTTTATAAATGTTCTTTTACATTTTAAGGGGGATATGATATAGATATGAATAATTTGCATTAGTATGAATCTTGGTTTATTGATACAAATTTAATTTCAATTTTTGTTATATGTATATGTATTTCTGCTCTTGATTAAGGTATTGTGTTTGTGCAGCTCATTTAAAATTGTAATGTATTATTAAAAATATAGGTTAATAGATAATCATCTATAATAGTCAAGCTTGTACTCATGTTAGTAAGATTTTCTAGATGTGCATAGATATATTTCAGATGGATAGGCATTCTTCATATCTTTCAAAGCCTACAGAATGTAGCATTTAAAATGTTTGAGAATTTAGAACTTTTCATGACAATGAGACACATCTGCTCCTGGCAGCACCAATCTACTTCAAGAGGAGGATGGGCATTGAAGAGGCTCCTTATGGAGCTGGTTAGCCATTTGGGCAAGAAACTGCTCTTGCCTGGACTGCTTCACTGGACATGCAGGACCCACAGAGAAATGACTGCTGAGCTTGCCTAAAGGTGAGATGATCCTTTGGGGTTCCTGCTTCATAAAAGAGTCTGTGAGACATTCTGTAGGATACAGAAGAAAGTGACTGAACTGTCTTTAAAATTTCCTGCTTCATGGAAATGTCTGATGGATACTATGGTACAGAAGAACTTTGGGTGACTGTCCAGGCAATGAGATGTCTTTGTCTATTCTAGAGTTTTGGAAGTTGCTTACAATGCACTTCCTGTTTACTTAGGTAATAATATATCCTTCTGAAGTCTTCGATGGAGTTGAAGAATTTATAGTTATAATTTTCCTTAATTATGATAAAAGATAAAGTAGATATAAACATTGGAACTGTAATTCTTGCTTGATAACTGTTTTGTTATATGTAATTTTACTATGTTAAAGTTAAAGCCTTCCTTTTTGTTTAAACAGAAAAGGGGAAATGGTGTAAGAGTTCCTTCTGTTTATGTATTGCTTTCATTGGTTAATGAATAAAGAAACTGCTTTGGCCTAATTGATAGTGTAGAACTTAGGTAGGCAGAGAAAACAGAACTGAATGCTGGGAGGAAGAAGGGCAGAGTCAGAGACACCATGGATCCTCTGCCTGAGACTGACACAGGTTAGAATTTTACCTGGTAAGCCATTGCCATGTGGCGATACACAGATTAATGGAGATGTGTTAAACTAATATGTAAGGGTTGGCCAATAAGAAGTTAGATCTAATGGCCAAGCAATGTTTTAATTAATACAATTTCTGTGTGGTTATTTGTGGTGTAAGCTAGTCGGGCAGCCCGGACAAAACAAGGGACCATCTCCTTTACAACACATGTGCCTATGAGCCTACACCTTAGGGGTGAGAGTGACAATCAAAGGATGACTGAGGCTTGCTGGCTGCCAGCCTAGTTTCAGGTCTGATGAAAGACCTTGTCAAGAGAATAAGATGAGAGTGATACAACAGGACACCTGATACACACATGTGGACACACTGCACTCATTTACCAAACACACACACACACACACACACACACACACACACACACACACACGTACACACCACACCACTTCAGACATGGCCACAGATCAGTTTGATGGGAGAACTTCCTCAACTGAAGCTCCCCTTCCTATGTGACTGAAGGTTGTGTCATGTTGGCAATAAAAACTAACCAACACAGATGGACCACTGTACCCCTACTCCTAATGCCAGACAGGGTTATTAGTCATGCCCATGCACATACATGCGTGCGCGCGCGCGTGTGTGTGTGTGTGTGTGTGTGCGTGTGTGTGGATGTGTGTGTGTGTGTGCGTGTGTGTCTGAGAGACAGAGACAGACAGACAGACAGGCAGACACAAAGAGAAAGACTGTGCCAAAGCACAAATATGGCAGCCAGAGAACAACTTGTGGGAACTGGTTTTCTCCTCCCACCATGTTGGTCTGAGGGTTCAAAATCAGGCTGCCTGACTTAGCAGGAGGTGCTTTATGCACTGAACCATGTCTCCAGCTCCAACCAGACTTAACTGCTTACAGTTTCAGAGGCTTAGTCAATTATCCTCATCATGGCAAATAGCATGGCACAGGGCAGTAGCTGAATGTCACATCCTGATCTGTAGGTAGAAGGAAAGAGAGAAACAGAGACAGAGAGAGACAGAAAGACAGATGCTGGAGTTGAGTGGGTTTTTTAACAAATTTCCTCTAACAAGGCAGCACCCACTCCAACAAGACCACACCTTCTTGATCCTTCTCAAATAGTGCCATTCTCTGATAGCTAAGCATTCAAACATATAAACCTATGGTGGCCATTTCTTTTTCTCTTTTTTCTTTTTTCCTTTTGAGACAGGTTTCTCTGTGTAGCCCTGGCTGTCCTGGAACTTGCTCTGTAGACCAGGCTGGCCTCAAACTCAGAAATCCTCCTGACTCTGCCTCCTGAGTTCTTGGATTAAAGTCATGTTCCAATACCACCAGCTATGGCCATACTTATTCAACCACCACAGGTAGTAATAAGGAAAAACTGTAAGCATAGATTAATTCTAAAACAGAGGAGGCATAGTGTTTCTGGCTTCTGAGGGCCTAGTTCTGGCTTCTTACCAAAACCTCTGAATTCTTCATTCTCATAGCCACTGTGCAAGCACCTGCCAGTCTGCTCTGCTTCCTCCCTCTTGAGTTTTGTAACCCAGGTGACAAAAGATTGTGCAGGTCCTCAAGTAAGCCCTCCCTGCACAGACCAGGAGACTATATATGATACAAGTCTTTGCTCTGTGTAACCTCTAAACAGGAGTGAGAGGTAGAGGACCACAGTAAGAAAACTGTAGTCAGGAACTATGCATGTAGCTTAGTTGGTAGAGTGCTTGCCTAGAATGCCCAAGGCCTGGGGTATAATTCCTAATACCATAAACCAGACATGGTGCTGTACACCTATAATTTCAGCACTCAGAAGGTGGAGGTGAGATCAGTTCATGGTCATCCTTAACCACTTAAGGAGTTTGAGGCCATCCTGGGCTAGAGATCCCTGGATCAAAGATAGTCAGATACCTGATTATATGTACACATATGAGGTAATTAATTATGCAGGAGTTTTAGGATTCTTTCACATAGGGGGAAGCTTGCTTTACCCTGTTCCCACTACCCAGAACTTCCTATTTTGTGGCAGGAAGAACACTATCACCACCACTCATGCAGAGCATGGGAGGGTCAGGAAGCTGCCCTTACCATAAACTCATTCATTTGACTTCCTCTGCTTGCTGAAATAGTAACTTTGAACTTAGGCTAATAAATGGAAACTTCTGGAAGTGTTATCTGATAGAATACTCGTATCTCCAAAACCAAACCCAGTCCTCTTCAAGGCTTAGTAAACTGCCCAGCTCTATGCTAGCATAAAGGTTCATTCCACTCCCAATTTTTAGGTCAGTAAGTATATCTTGGCTCCTCCAGATCAGCATCATTCTGAGATTGTCATCTCCCAAATGTACTCATTCAGCAACTTCTTTGCATCAGGACAAAACAAGCCAAAGTCCTTCCCAAGAAACATCACATATCCAGGAAGCTTTGATGCTAATAATTTAACCATGAAATGGGAGCAGCAAGGGTCTATGTAGATTTACCTTGACCAGAGGATTTCTGCAGTCTCAGAATTTAGGTGTCCATGACTGTCTTTCATGCAGTAGCACCATTGCTACTCAGAATTCCTTGGGAGTGTCGATACATGGTGTGGAGGTTTGAATAAGAAATGAACCCCACAGGATCAGACATTCAAACACTTTGTCCCTAGCTGGTGACACTGCTTATGGAGGTACTGAAGTCTTGCTGATGGAAGGAAGTCACTGGGGGTGGGGTTTGTTAGTTACTAGCCACATCCCACTTCCAGTTTACTCTCTCTGCTTTGTGTTGGAGGTTGAAGGTGTGATCTCTCAGCTTCCTGCTCTGGTTACCTGCTTCCATTCCTCCCCTGCCAATATTAACTCTCTCTCTCTTTCTCTGGAACTATAAGCCAAAATAAACTCTTTCTTCCATAAGTCACTTTTGGTCACAGTATTTTATCACAGCAATAGAGAAGTAACTAATAAACATGGATGCCTAGGTACCTTCTGAGACTCAGGGAGCCCAGGAGAGCATCAGAAACTAAATCAGTTTGCTTCCTAGAGAAAAGTTTGTAAAATCATAAATTTTTATAATCCAAGCTGTGGAATAATCTTTGTGCACTGTAAATATGTATTGCTCTCATTAGTTAATAAAGAGCTGTGTGGCCCATAGCTGGGCAGGAAGAGACTGGGTAGAAGAGCCAGGATAGGGGGACGCTGGGAGGAAGGAAGGCAGAGTCTGAGGGTCATGAGCGAGAGGCAGATGAAGCAGGAGATGAAAATACCATGCTGAAAAAATATACCTGTTTTTGGAGGCTGTTTTTGTTTGTTCCCAGCTGCTCAGCCCCTAAATAACCACACAGAAACTGTATTACTTAAATCACTGCTTGGCCCATTAGCTCTAGCTTCTTATTGGCTAACTCTTACATCTTAATTTAACTCATTTCTGTTAATCTATGTATCATCACGTGACTGTCACTTACCGGCAAGGTTCTGGCATGTCTGTTCCCACTGGTGTCTACATGGCATCTCCTGACTCTGCCTTCTTTCTCCCAGCATTCAGTTTAGTTTCCACCTATCTTTACTGTACCCTTTTACAGGTCAAGACATATTAGAGAATATCTCAATCAATGATAATCAATGATATCACAGCATACAGAGGGGAATTCCATATTAGGTACCAACAAGTGGCAGAGGGTAGATAAGAAATATGGGTTAATTTAAGTTGTAAGAGTTAGTTAGTAACAAGCATAAACTATCAACCAAGCTTTTGTTATTAATAAGAAGTTCCTGTGTAACTATTTGGGAACTGGCTGGTTGGAAAGAAAAGTCTACCTACAATATCAATAGAGGAATAGTATAAGTCAGGCCTGGTATTATGGGCCTATAATCCTAGCTACTCAGAAGGCAGAAGGACCTCAAATTCAACAAAAACAGCCTAGACAACTTAAACTTTTTCTAAGTAAAAAGGGGGCTACAGATATAACTCAGAGATATAAAGCTTGCTTAGCATGTATGAGACTCTAGGTTCAGGTCCTAAGACCTACTCTGCACTAATATTTTTAACTATCTAATGGTGTGTGTATGTGTGTGTGTGAGAGAGAGACAGAGACAGAGAGAGAGATGGAGTTGGGTTCTCTCCTCTATTATGTTCTCACTCCACCACATGGCATCAAACTCAAGTCCTTAGGCTTGGTGGCTAGCACTTTTACCCACTGAGATTTTCTCCAGCCCAAGTCTAGCTACTCATGTCTATATAACTCCTGTACATTTCCCATTCTAGAGAGGATGTTCTTTATATTTGATTATACAGCTGTTGATATTTTATGGAGAAGCTACAGGCATCTACTTTACAGTTATATCCAAGCATGGCTTGGGCTAGAAGGACAAGCAAAGCAGAGTGAAAAGAATGCCATCCATCTGCAGTTCCAAGTGTTACTGAAATCGAGAGATTGTGGAAAGTAAAGTAAAGTAAGGAACCAGAAACCAGGAAGCCAAAACAAAAAGAGTGGAGACAGTGGCAAAGATGGTAGAAATGAAAGACAGACATATAGACAGACAGAGAGTGCAAGAGTCCAAGAACCAGGGGCACTAACACCTGGGTGGGCATGGCCAGGACAGTGAGAAACTCCACTGTCACAGGGGGTTTCTCTGAGATAGCTGTGGTGGTGGCAGTGGGTGTTGAGAAATGACTCCTAAAATTCCTTCCTGACCATCCATATAATTTGTTCAAATTAAGCACTGAGTTGTAGATGTATTGACTCTATTTCTAAAGGCAGGGTGGGGTTTTTTGGCTTAGTTGAGCTCCCTCAGGAAGGATGTGGTTGGTGGGAATAATTGAATCCCTCCCCTTTTCATCTAAACTTTTTTTAGACTGCTTTTAGGTTTCCAGAAAAGTTGCAAAGTTGGTACAGAGAGTTTATGCATATGTCTCATTCAGTGTCTCCTGTTGTCAGCACCTTCTGCCAGTCACAGCTAAGGAGCCTTGTTACACCTGCTGGACCAGATTCTTCATTCAAATTTCACTAGTGTTTCCTTAATGTTCTTATTTTCCCAGTTCAGTAACCCATCCAGGATACCCCATTACATTGTATATGTGTGTATATGTGTATCTATGTGTGTGTGTGTGTGTGTGCGTGTGTGTTATATGTTATATGCATATGTGTGCCCATGAATGCACAGATGAAGACTTGATGTTTACATTGGTATGTCTTCCTCTATTTCTCTCCATGTTGTTTGTTTTTTTGTTAAAGATTTGTTTACCTTTATTTTCTGTGTATGGATGTTTTGCCTGTATACATATCTGTGTATCATGTGTGTTGTGTGCATATGGAGTTTATCATATATGTAGAACTGGAGTTAAATATGGTTGTGGGCAGCCATGTGGGTGCTAGGAATTGAACCCAAGGTCTATGGAAGGGCAGTCAGTACTGTTAACCTCTGAGCCATCTCTCCAGCCTTGACACCTGGTTTTAGAGACAAGGTGAAGACTTGTCTCACTGAAGACAAGACTCAATGAAATCAGAGTGCATCAATTGGCTAAGCTGGCCAGTCAGCAAACCCCAGGGATCTTGTCTCTGTCTTCTAGTGCTGGGACATGCACAACAGCAAATGGACTCAGCAAGTATATTTACATATTTACACATGCATGCATGCGTGTGTGTGTGTGTGTGTGTGTGTGTGTGTGTGTAGCAAAATAATCCAAGAAAGAGGTAAGAGCCCATCAATTTGAGAGGGAGTGGAGGGGACAGAAAAAGGTTGAAAAGTGGACTTGGAAAGGATTGGATGGAGGAAAGGGCAAGAGGGAAGTGATCCAATAAGATTTTAATTTAAGGAAAGAAAGAAATGGAAAAAAGAAAGAAAATGCACCCATAGACTTGAGAAAGGCATTTTTTTATCCTCCTCTTTCCCTCCCTCCCTCCTTCCCTCCCTTCTTCCCTCCCTCCCTCCCTCCCTCCCTCCATTCTTCCTTCCTTCCTTCTTTCCTTCCTTCCTCTCTTTCTTTCTTCCTTTCTTTCTTGCTTCTTCTTCTCTCTCTCTCTCTCTCTCTCTCTCTCTCTCTCTCTCTCTCTCTCTTTAATATATTCTATGTGTCTGGAATGGACTTCCACCATGTTGGACTGGGCAAAGCAAGCAGACAGTACCATATTTGTCCTAGCAATGCTGCTACTTAGGTTTTTAAGAAGCAGTTAGCACTCCTGGTCAGAAAATGATTACAGATACACAATAAAGACAAATTCAGATGAAAAAGACCTCTAAATGGGTCACAGTGTTGGATAAATGTATGTAGGCTTTGGAGAGAAAAAAATATAGACAGTTATAAAAAGAAGTAAATGGTTTATAAAAACAAACAAAGTCTTTAAAGAGACAGAGTACAGACAGGCATAAATTAAAAAAATAAAGAAAAATAAGTCTCATAAAGATGTAATATTCACAGAAAGTCTGTATTATGTATATTATTGTGTTTTCTTTTAATTTTTGACTGTGAAGGAGCTAAGTACAGAGAAACATTTCATTGTACTGGCTGTTAAGATAAACCAACATAAAGGTATCTTGACTTCAAAATTTGGGTGTAAGGATATGCTGCTTTGGAAAAGAGGTTCTTCTTTTGCTTCCCCAGAGGATGAGAACCTATGGAATCCTCCAGAATAATGTGGTTTGATGGACCAAGACCCCCCAAAAGGTCACCATGAATAACCCCCCCTCAAAAAAAAATTACTTCATCCAAAAAAAAGCAGGAAGCAGTTTGGAGAGAACTACAGGGTTTCTTTGTAACTTTGGAGCCTGTCCTGGAACTAGCCCTTGTAGACCAGGGTGGCTTCGAACTCACAGACATCTACCTGTCTCTGCCTCCTGAGTGCCGGCATTCAAGGCGTGTGCCACCACTGCCCGGCTGAGGCCTCTGGTTTTTACTACACTATTGATGCTGGGCTCTCACTGAGACTCTTCTTGGATATTCTATTGTTTCCCTGTGTTGTGGAGATCCTGCAGTTTTGGGTCTGTGAGCCAGAGGTCCTTTCACATGCTCCAACAGATCACAAACAGGGTGTATATTGGGTCAGGCCAACTTCTAATCCTGATTCTGGGCCTGAACAGCTGTGAGGATGGTCTGCCTGTCGTTTCTCCCCTATCCTCACCACTAGGATCAGCTTTCCAGCACTACTGCCAGAGTTGATTCTCCCAGACCTACGATGGTAGGGCCAGCTCTATTGTTATACCTAGGAGAGGTATAGGAGCTACTCTTCCAAGTGCTGCAGCCAGTGAGGGGTAGAGACAGTCTTCCCACTCTTATGAATCCCAGGGCCACCTCCTCGACCTGCCTCAGAAGTTGGTGAGTGGGAGCATCTCTCCTCAGCCCATGTTACCAAATGCAGGCTAATCTTACGGAAGTATTTTCTCAACTGAGGTTCCCTCTTGCCAGATGACCCTAGCTTATGTCAAGATGACAAAAAAGTAACAAGCACAGAGCTCTTGTTGCTCTTCCAGGGGACCCAAATTTAGTTCCCAGCACCTATGTCAGGCAGACCACAACCATGTGTATGTAACTCCACCCCTGGGGGATTGGATACCATCTTCTGGCCTCTGAGGGTGTCCACAAAAATGTGCATAAGATACAAAAAAGAAAAAAAGTAGAGCTCTGTGCACTTGGGGGGAGGGGAGTCTGTCACACATTAAATAAAAAGACAAGTGGCAAGTAATATGGAAGGTGTGGTGCACTTTTTGAAAGGTAGAAAGCTCCTTCAATCATACTTATTGTTATCTACACATATGTATGATATGTGCACACATATATGAATGTATGTATAGACATTTATATGAAAAGATATGCAGCAAACTGTTAACATTTTACCTTGGGAGGAGGACAGCAGAGTGCAGGGGATGAGTGAAGAGGAGGCTAGATTGTTTTCTTTCTATGATTTCATATCATTTACATCCATGAAATGCATGATCATTTACTTCTTTTGCAGTACACAAATTTGAAAAGAAAGCTTAAACATTAAAATGTAGGAAACCTATGAATCAAAGATATCTACAGTGCCTTCTACTTTTTTCCCAAGATTAAGTAATATATTAATATTTGTTTTTTAAAATAATTATTTTTATTTCAAATTATGCATATGCATGTATTATATGGGGGTATGTGCATGTAACTGCATCAGCCCTTGGAGGCAAAGAGAGCCTGTCAGATCCTCTGGAGTTGGAATTACAGGTGACTGTGAGCTGCCTGATAGAGATATTGGGAACCAAACTTGGGTTGAGGGCAGTATACTTTCTTAACTGTTGAGCCAACCCTCCAGTTCCTCTTTCCCCTTTCCTTTCCTCCTTCCTTCCTTCCCTCCTTTCTTTTTAAGGTTATTTTTCATTTGTTTGGGGATTTTGGTTTTTCTGAGCCAGGTTTCACTCTGTAACCTAGACTAGCCTAGAACTTGCTAAGTAGCCCAGGCAGGCTTTGAACTTGCAGCATTCTCCTGCTTCAGCATTTTGAGCACAAGCATTGTATTTGTAATTCCATCTCTGTGCCTATGTTTCTCCACTACCAAAGTGATAGAATTCCAGAACTGTCCATGGCCCTTTTGAGAAACTTTAGTTCCATGCTACATTGTATTAACAAAGACCATTTTCTCAAGCAAATTTGGAACTTCTTAACAGCTGTATGCCTCCTTTATTAATCCTGAAATTTGCCTTAGAAAAAGCATTTCTACCATTTTGGTTAAATTAAAGCAAAATTTTACTGTATTATTAAATACTGACCAAGATGGAATTTGGTCAGGATCACCACCTGTAAACTTTCCAGGTGAGTGGCCCAAGACACATATTAGGATTCATATGAACAAAACCCACAGGCCACCATACTTTCCCAGGAGGTTTTATTGTTATTTTCCAAGAATTACAACTTTCAGCATTCCTGGAAGTTACCTTTTGAGCAGGTGGGTCTTACAGGTTAATTTAGGGTCTAATACTTTCTCCCCTACAAATTACCCTTCTCCAATCTCAGTTTGAACAACATATTTTGAAAAATGTGTTAACATGTAAGATCAAATTATGTCATAGGTTGTGAAGCCCATCACAGATGTATGGTTTTAGAAAACTAACTTCAGTCTTACTTTCCAGCTAGAATTTGTTTCCTTTCAGCTCCAGGATTCTTTTCCCATTTTGTTGTTACCCATATAAATAATGTATATTCCTAAATGGAGCTGGTATATATACTCAATATCTTCATTTAGACCACTGATGCTCAACCTCCTAATGCTGTGACCCTTTAATACATTATCTCATTTGTCGTGACCTCTAACCATAAAATTATTTCATTGCTACTTCATAACTATATTTTTGCTACTGTTATGAATTATAATGTAAATATCTAATATGCAACGCTTGTGAAAGAGTCACTTGACCCAAAAGGGTCACAATCCACAGGTTGAGAACCACTGATTTAGATAATGATCTTTTATTTTGAGACAGGATTTCTCTGTATAATAGCTCTGACTCTCTTGGAACTTGTTTTATAGACCAGGCTGGTAGTGAACTCACAAAGATCCGCCTGCCTTTGCCTTCTATGTCCTTGGATTAAAGGTGTGTGCCACCACTACCTGGCTAGAATTAGGAAGTTCTAATGGACTTTTTAAATTTGTTGGTGATTAAGTGCATAAAACAACTCAATACTGAAAGTATAAAGTTTGGTGTGAAGTTTCACAGCTCCCATTTCTACTGCCAATTCTAATCATATATAAGTTGGTTAAGCTGCACAGATATTAGATGTGGTTAATTTTGGCCATGTGAAATTTTTACTTATTTGTAAGGGTGTTAAAAATAATATAGTTTACTGAAAAAAAGGAGGTGAATCATTTACTTTGCTGGAACTATAGTTCTGAGATAGAAGCTTTGCTTTGCATGTTCAATACCAAGTACTAACAGAAGAAAGGGAGAGAGAAAGGAGAGGATGGGTCAAACATATCAGTTTAGACTTCTATATGTTGTAAGTAATGAACAGGAGGTGAAATAGGTTTTTTTCTTTTCTTTTTTTTTCCTAAGACAAGGTTTCTCTACAACTTTGGTGCCTGTCCTGGAACTCGCCCTTGTAGTCTAGGCTGGTCTCGAACTCACAGAGATCCACCCGCCTCTGCCTCACGAGTGCTGAGATTAAACACATGCACCACCACCGCCTGGCAATGAAATATGTTTTTTAAAAAAAGATCCCATCTGGATATTTGGGGACAGGGCAAGAATACCGATGCAGCCCACATTCTGTATTTTTAGCTTTTTATTTTATTTTATTTTTGGCATACTAGGGGTCAAGCATAGGACCTTGTGCCTGCTAGGTAAGTACTCTGTACTCAGCTATATCCCCACAATCTGTCTAAATTTTAAAGATTATAAATCAAGTTAATACAAAGCTGTGACTTGGAAATAACTAAAAGCGAAAGTTGGTGTGATATCAAAGACAACTATTCCTCTTATATCTAAATAATCTTGATGCTTAATGCTTAACAAAATAAATATATACATACCTAACTAGTTCATAAATTATTTTAAATGTATACTGAAAAAATTTTATCTTATATCAACAAAGTAACTATTTGGCTATTTTTTTGTTTGTTTTTTCAACAGGGTATCACTGTGTAGCCCTGGCAGTCCTGGAACTCACTCTATAGACCAGGCTGTCCTTGAACTCACAGAGATCAGCCTCCTTCTGCCCCCCGAGTGCTGGAATAAAAGGTGTGAGCTACCACAGTATTTTTATTGTAATGATAAAATTATATGATTTTTCAAAAAAAATCATTGCTTATTGATTATAGTTGACACATTCTGTATAATTATACTTCTTAATTTTGAAATCATCTTATTTTGAAGTAAAGTTTTAAAACTATTTTAATTTGAAGAAAATATTTGATCCAATACAGAAAAAATGGAAATTTCTAATAGAATAGCTAAGCAATATATAGATTCAGAAGCGATGGGCTCAGGGCTGGAGAGACGGCTTGATGAGGCCAATGCATGAATGGTTTCTGCATGCAATGAATGTTGAGACTTTAGACTATAATGCTGAGGCTTGGATAGGAACAGAAATTTCCAATGCTATGAGAACATCAAAATGCCAAGTGTTTTAATTGAGTAGAATAGGACATTTGATAAGAAACTATAGACAAGGAATTAATAGAAATAATGTCTCCTTTGGGAATGGCAAAATTAGAAGGTCTCAAACTTCTGTACTATGGATAAAATGTGGCAAAGGCTGACATTGGACCAATAAGTGTAGATCAACAAAAGACAGACAAGGCAACCCATTACCGTCGAAAAACTCCTTGGGAGGGCCTCTCACAGGTCTCCATGTCAAACGTGGTCCAGTCATTTCCAGTCACTGTGGAAGGCATTTTACCAGGAAAATTAAAAATCTAGAATATACTGTTCTAGATTATGGAACAGACACGAAGGATGAATCAAAAACTCCAGTAGGAAATAGAAAAATATATATTTTGGCAGACTTCTATAAATGACTAAAGACCAAAGCTAAGAGTACATATAAATAATATTATAATTGAGGAATTACTGGACACAGGTACAGATGTGACCATCATTACTCCAGAATCTTGGCAAGTAGATTGACCTCTTCAAGAGGCAGATGTTCAATTCTTAAGAATTGGAACCATATCTTAAGTGAAACAAAGCATGATATGGGTTGAATATATAGGACCAGAAGCACAGAGGAAGGCTGAGGCCATACATGGCTAATATCACAGTGAGATTATGGGGTTGTGACCTGTTGCAGCAATGAAATACCCAGATTAACATTGCTGCAGTCCTGGAATCTCATAATTCTGAGAAAAGGATATTAACTTTTTTCCCCCAATGTATCAATAACAACCTACTGATCGAGTATCGCTATTGATATCATGAACACCAGGCGGGATTCGAACCTGCGTCCTCTGGCACTAGAGCAGAGCGTTAGGCACTCCTAGCCACTGAGCCACGGCTCCAGCTGCTTCTGGAAAGGATATTATAAGGTACTAGAAACAAAGGTCACCATCCATTCAGGCTGTACAAGAACACAAAGCAACTAGAAAACCTTTAGAGGTACCAACAGCCCTACCTTTAAAATGGTTACCTGGGAAACCAATATGGGTTAAGCAATGGCCTTTAACTTAAGAGAAACTGCAGGCTTTAGAACATCTGGTACAGGAGCAAATAGATGCCCACCATAATGAAAAATCAACTAGTCTTTGGAATTCTCATGTATTTGTTATTAAAATGAAATCTGGAAAACGGAGAATGGTGATATATATAAGAGCTATCAGCAAGATAATTCAACCTATGGGCCCTGTACAATCTGGAAGTCTGTTGTCTTTCCTATTACCTAAAGAATTCCCTCTTATAGTTATTGATTTAAAAGATTGTTTCTTCACTATATCTTTACAAGAAAAGGACAGAGAAAATTTTCATCACAGTGCCTAATTATAATAATTCTCAGTCTACTAAGAGGTATCAATGGACTATCCTCCCACAGGGAATGCTGGAAAGCACCACCCTGTGCCAACAATTTGCAAGCCATCCATTGGAAATAATATGTAAACAATTTCCTAAATCTATAATTTACCATTACATAGATGACATTTTGCTATCTGATTCAAATGCAGATACTTTAGAAAGAATGTTTGGAGAAGTAAAGAAAGTTTTACCTAAATGGAGATTACAAATTGCTCCTGAAAAATACAAACAGGAGATTCTCTCAATTATCTATGTTATAAAATAGGTTTACAGAAAATTAGAACACAAAAGGCACAAATTAGGAGAGACTGATTGTGATTCTTAATGATATTCAAAGAATGTTAGGAGATATTTCCAGTCTATAACTAGCTGTTGGGATAACACCTGATCTAATAATTCATTTAAACAAAACCTTAGATATTGACAAAGACTTTAATACTCTCAGGGAATTAACAATTACTATAGGGAGCACATGTGGATAGGGTCCAAGTCTTAATTGCATTTTAGTGATATTGCCTTCCAGAATTTACCCTGAAGGAATTTTAATGCAGAGGGAAGATATTATCTTATATTGGATCTTTTTACCACATAAAGCAAAGAAAAAATTAAAAACCTATGTGGAAAATATCTTTGAATTAATTATAAAAGGAAAATTGAGACTTCATCAACTAGTAGGAATAGGCCCAGCAGAGATTATAGTGCCTTTTAATACTGATGAAATTTAAAAATTATAGGAAGACAGTGAATCCTGCCAAAGAGATTGTGCTAATTTTTAAGGAGAAATTAATAGCAATTATCCCAAAAAGCAAATTAACCTTATAAAGAGGGCTACTTGGATTATTCCCTGCATTGTCTGTGATCCACCAATAACTGGAGCCTGTACACTCTATACTGATGCAAATAAATCAGGAAAGGCAGGTTATAAATCAGAAGGATTAAGTAAGGTGAAACAAAGCCCTTATAATTCTGTTCAAAAGGCAGAATTAATGCTATTCTCATGATCTTAAGGAATTTTAAAGAACCTCTCAATATACTTACTGATTCACAATATGCAGAAAGAGTTGTCTTGCATATTGAAACTGCTGAATTTATATCAGATGATACAGAATTGACTTCAGTATTTATTCAGGTTCAAGGTATAAACAGGAATTGGCTTTGTCCACTGTACAGAACACACATAGTGGCAAGAGACCTAAAGTGTTTCCATAGGGCTTAATGTTGTTTGTCACAGGAGATGATATTCAAGATTCCATTTGTGCTGGGCCAGTGATGTTCTTATTTGCTCCTTAATGTCCTGGTATGTTTGTGTCAACTTGATGCAAGTCAGAGTTATTTGGGAAGAGTAACCTCAGTAGAAAATAAAAACACCTCCATCCAATAGCCTGTAGATAGGTCTCTGGGGCGTTTTCTTGATTGTGATTAATGTAGGAGGACTCAGTCTACTGTGAGTAGTGCTACTTCTGGGCAGATGATCCTGGTTCAGATAACAAAGAAGGCTGAGCAAACTGTAGGGAGCAAGCCAGTAAGTAGCACTCTTCCATGGCCTTTCCTTTGGCTCCTGCCTCCTGTTTTCTCAGTTTCTGCTCTGACTTTCCCCAGTGATGAACGATGATGTGGAAATGTAAGCCTAATGGACTTTTTCCTCCATGTTGCTTTTGCTCATGGTATTTATCACAGTAACAGAAAAGAAACTAAGATACACAAAAATTTGTCTGTGCATATGTCTGTAAAGGACCCTCTAAAATGTGGAGGTAAGAGTTCCTCTTAATTGTTCTTGTGGGTAGTATTGGGTATAATGAATGGCAATGCCTTTGAACCATGCTATTTAAAGGAAGAGTTTCCAGTTCTTTCAACAGAAAACATTTGGGAGAATTGAGTCACCCAGGTCAGGTAGTAGTTTAACTGAATAATCTCAAAGCAATGCACATTGTGACTATGGACTTTTTCTTCATCCTGTGAACAGTGATAAACCCATCACTGAGTCACAGTGTTTAGTGTGTTGAATAGAAGTTACCAGTTTAGTGGTTTTGTTTATATTTATGTTATAAATCTGAATTCTGAACAAGATTTTTGAGACAAGGTCTCATTTAGGCCAGGCTGGCTTCCAATTCTTTGTGAAGCCAAGGATGACCTTGAATTTCTGCTTCTTTTACCTCTACCTCCTGAGTGTTGGGATTTTAGGCATGTGTTACCATACCGAATTTATGTGGTGTTGTTGATTCAACCCAGGGCCTTGTGCATTCTAAACAAGTACTATACCAACTGAACTTCATTTTAGCATTAAACAATTCTTAATTTTGAGAAATCCAACACTATTTTTTTAATATTGGAAAGAGTATTGGAGATATAGATCAATGGTAGTATGTTTGTCTCGTACATTTAAGACCCCAAGTTTAATTCCCAGCATCATAGACAAGCATGCAGACTCTAGTAAAGGTAGTTGACTTTCAAAAGCAGGACAGAACTTGTTTGACAGTTATTAGGAATGGATTATGGAAAATCATTCCTATTGTCAATTAATTAAAGATTTCTCAAAATAGCAAATTGACTTCTGGTTGCTAGAGGAGAACAGCATATTTTAAAGGAGCCTCATGGGCAGCAACAAGAGATAGTAGAGTTTTATTAATCTCAGCCTCGTGTAGATATTGGAAAATACTAACCAGGAACTTTTCTTTCACACGACAGGAATGTGCTAGGGAGATGGTTCAGTGGTTAAGAACACTTGTTGCTCTTTTAGAGGAACTGGGTTCAGTTCTCAGAACCTACATGGTGATGTGGGAAGTCTTTCTGTATATGTGTTGCTTCTGTTGGCTAATGACTAGAGAATCTGCTTTGGCCTGTGATAGGGCAGAGTAGAACTAGGCCGGAAAACCTAAACTGAATGCTGGGAGAAAGAAGGCAGAGTCAGGAAGATGCCATGTGGCCACATCAGGAGACAGATGCCTCTGCCAGAGCCCACTGAAACTTTACCTATAGGCCATGACCTAGTGGTGATGCACAGATTAATGGAGATGGGTTACTTTAGAATATTATAACTAGCTAGAAATACACTTGAGCTATTGGCCAAACAGTATTGCAAATGATACATTTCTGTGTGCTTATTTCAGTTCTGAGCAACTGGGAACAAACAAACATCTTCCCCCAACAACACAGGACCTGAAAATCATGTGTAACTCCATTTTCAGGATATCAGCACTCTCTTCTGGCCTCTAGTGGCACCAGGCTCATACGTAGTGCATAGGCATACATGTAGACCAAACATTCCATACACATACAACACATACACACTGACAATACATGTAAGAGATTACAGTTTTTAGTTTTTTAAAGCAGCAGCAATAGCTAATGTTGGTGCACAATGATTATATACAATTTGCCTTTTGCCTTTTAACCATCAACACTCAACAAGATACTTGCAAGAAGAAAGCCCTCAATGGAGACACAAATTTCAATACACCTTAGAGTATATATATATATATGTGTGTGTGTGTGAGAGAGAGAGAGAGTGTGTATGTGTGTGTGTGTTATATTTATATCTACATCTATATATAGTCAACACTTTTACAATGCTTTAAAACATTTCATATTTAATGCATATTTAATAAAGGTTAAAACATTTCAGACATTGTGATATATTTCTCAGAAGCTCAGTACAGTGAAAAACATGTGTGTGTGTGTGTGTGTGTAACTGGAGTCTTAAGACAATAAATAAATGAACCAACAAAAAACCTACTCTAGGAGTCCCAAGGATCAGAGTTTTGTTTACCAAAAGCCTCCCCCCCCCCCCCCCGCCTTTTTTGATAAAGGATCTCACTGTGTAAATCTGACTGGCCTAGAACTCACTATGTAGATCAGGCCGTACTGGGATTGCTGCCTCTGCTGGGATTAAAGGTGTGTGCTATCACACATGGCAAAGGTATCCTATGGAGACAAGAACACATCATTTGTTTGTATTTTTTCAGCGTCTCATACAGCATGTGAGTCATTAAATATCTATTGAATGAATGAGTGAGTTTTGGCATTTTTCTTCGCAAGCATTAGACAAGCACCTACTAATGTACTTGATTCTCCAAAGGTACTCACATTAGAGGTAGGTGTTAGGAAATAATACATTGGCAACCATGCAGTCATTCGACAGGAAACCCTCTAACAACACACCGAAAACACCAGTTCAGTATAGTCAGTAATGAGACGCGCTTCAGTCTAGTTACAAATTGCCACCCATCAAGGGATGGCATATACACGGCAGCGAGTAGCACACGTTTCGTACTACTAGCATTTTTGATGGTGGTATCTTCTACTGAATCAGTTCACTATCATAAACAACAACAAGAATAGCAGAACAACTGTAGAATAACTGAAAAATAACTTTATTTTTTCAAAGTCTCAATTTAGCTTCACCTTTAAAATAGTAAGATGACAACCATATCATTCTAACAAGTTGGTGTTGAGAACAGTATGTGAAGGTTCTAGGGCACAGTAAGGGCTCATTAAATGACACCCATTTCCCCTATGATTTCAAGAAGCTTTCCTTTTGCTTTACTGAACCATCAAACTATGTACATTTTGACTTAAACCCACCTCTCCTTCAAGGATAAGCTTTTCTTGTCCTCAAGGAGAGTAAAAAATGTTCAAGCCGGGTAGTGGCGGCACATGCCTTTAATCCCAGCACTCAGGAGGCAGAGGCCTGCAGATCTCTGTGAGTTAGAGGTCAGTTCAAGTTCCAGGCTAGTTCCAGAACAGGCTCTATAGTTACTGAGAATCCCTGTCTTGAAAAACCAAAAAGAAAAAAAAAAAAAAAAACAAAAACGTTCAGATTCAACCATATATTATCACACATCAAGGCATAAGGATGGAGGAAACAAGTTTGAATATAAGTACCTGACTACAGGCGTAGTCTTTAGACGTCCAACATACAATACCTTCACAGTCGGTTCCAAACTAATCATCTTCCATTGTTTGGTAAAAAGTGCCAGTTCTCCAGAAAGGTGCAGAGCTTTACTACCCCATTCCTTTCTCTTTACTGCCATCTACTGACAAGTTAATGGATAGCAAATTTTGCTATCATCCTAGAGAATATCCCTTAATTAAATGATCCTCTTCCAAGGCTAACAGTGGTCAGAGACAGGGTGTAGCAGGAGCCTGTACCAATGAGGGAGGATCACCTTGCTACTCTTGGGATATTAACTATATATTAGTGTGGAGAGGACATTGTGCTCACAAGACAACACCAGGGAAATCAGGAATGTTAAACATGCAGGGTTGTCTATTCAAAGAAAGAGGTGTATACCTCTTTTCCACCCAGAAGGCTGGGAGTGGATGTAATTACTTGCCTGAAGACCTGTGCTATCTGTAGGACCACACCTCATCTGAATCTCCCAGAGACTGAGATGAGTAAGTTTCTCCCAGACCCTTCCTCCCTAGATCTTTATATTGAGCATTGTTTCTCAGTCAATAGAGCCCATCCTTAGGGGAGGTGCCACACATACTTTACAGCAAGGTGACTGCTACACTATCCGCACAACCAAGACCACATCAGAGTCTTCCAGAGCCCTTTAAGCTACAGAATCCAGCTTTCTGGAAGAGATCACATGTATTTTCCGACAGAGTTTCAATGTTACCTTGATTTAAGATTTATTGTGCACACAGGACTAAGATAACTGTTATTAGGAAACTTTTCCCCCAAATTGTACTGGACTTAAATATGCCTAAACAAACTGCCTAGGTCAGACTCCAGAAGCTGAAATCAACACTATCTACTAGTAGAGACGTGGTGAACCAGATTTCCTTTTTGTCTTACACAGAAATGTGGTAGCATTTTCAGAGACTCTCTTAGTCAGATTTTCAATAGCTGTGAAGAGACACCATGACCATGGCAACTCTTATAAAGGAAAACATTTAATTGAGGTGGCAGTTTACAGTTTCAGAGGTTCAATCCCTTATCATCATAGTGGGGAGCATGTGACATGCAGGCAGATGTGATGCTGGAGGAGTAGCTGAGAGTCCTTCATCTTGCAGGCAACAGGAAGTCGACAAAGACTCTGGGCTGTATCCTGAGCACAGGAAACATCAAAGGCCTCCCTCACAATGACACACTTCTTCCAATAAGGCCAAACCCACTTCAACAAAGCTCTACCTAATAGTGCTACTCCCTATGGGACTATGGGATCAATTATATTCAAACTACCACTTCCCCCACATTAGTGTATAATAAGTTATCACAAAACTTAGTAGCTTAAACTGACAGATATTTACTATTCTATATAGTTTCTGTGGACTAGAATTTTTTTAACAGAGAGATACAATCAAGATAAAGGGAGCCATAGTGATGGTTGAGTGGTTAAGAGCATTTGCTGCTCTTCCAGAGGCCCTGTTTCATTCCCAGTATCCACAACCACCTATATGTCCAACTCAATGGAACCCAACACTCTCTTCTGGCCTACACAGGCACCAGGCACTTACATAGCATACATACAGGCAAACACTCATACACATGAACTATGAATAAATTAATAAATAATCAATGGTCCTTACATCTTAGCCCAGCTTCTCTGGAGACTGAGGCAGTAGGAGAATTTGAGCCCACAAGTTTGAGAATATCCTGAGCTGCATAATAAGAAAAAAAAGAAAAAATAAAGAAAGAAAACTTGAAAATAGTTTGTTGGGTGGCGTTGTGGCTCAGACTCAGAGCTGTGAATGAGGCAACAGTTAGCTGAAGGCCTAACTGTGACAAAGGGAGCGTAAGTCACCTAAGGACTGACAGTTTGGTGCTGATTGTGGGTACAAGGATCACCTCAGTTCTTGTCATATGGTCTTTCTACAAGGACTGCATTAGTGCCTCCAGGCATGATGGCTGGCTGGCTTCCCTCAGAGCCACCCAAAGGGGAAACTACAATTACAATGTAAAACACTAATATGTGCATAATATACTATTAGTCATATATGTAACAGTTTTGTTTAATATGAGAAGAGCCTGGGAGCAACCTTGCAGACTACCCCTTTTGGTTTTACAAAATTTTCACAGAACCTCCCTCTCCTTGTTTCTGAGATAGGATCATAGGATCATCCCTAAGAGCCCTGGCTGCCCTACAGAGGTTCCAAAAACTCTCAAGGAGAAGACATATGGCTTCAAGGATTACTATTCAGAAAATAAGAGGCAAAACAATTAGCCATGAATTAAATTTATCTTTCTGCTGATCAAGCTCCCTGCAACCTTGAGATATAGAACTTGTCAGAAAATTCCAAATGTTCTGGAAGAACTTTCTCCCACTCCTTTAACAAGAGTTTTTCAGAAGGTCCATTATTTTAATGTGCTATTATTTTAATTGTACATATATAGACAGTATGTTATAATAATACAATGTATGCATTCACCTGTGATGATCAGGGTAGCAAGCATTTTCACCTACTTAATTTTTTTTTCTACTTGGGAATTAAAGAGCTTCCTGTGCCCTATTTCCTGCATTGACTAGCCAGGCAACAGGACAAAAAAAATCTCTTAAGACTGTAGATCTCATTTATCTTTTCAGTTCATACCCAGTCTCACAATGACCTTTTGACTGAAACTGTTAAGTATTTTCAGCATGAATAAGATTGTACTTTCCCAGCAGATTAAAGAAGAAGATAAAAACATTTTCCCTACCAACATGCTTTATATCTTAATTAAAACAGTCAACAGAGAGCCAGAGCCAGAGACCACTGAGGGTCTGGACATGAATCTGGGACCTTCAAGGGAGTAGACCTAAGCAAGGATCCCTGTGGGTCTGGGAATGAGTCTAGGACTTCCCAGGAACTAGGCTTGAGCCATAGCCTCTTCCAGTCTGGGCATAAATCTGGGACCTCTGAAGGAGTAGGCAGGAACCAGAGCTCTCTGGGGGCCAGGCACGAGTCTGGGACATCAGAGGGAGTAGGTCTGAGCCAGGTCCTCTGTGGTTCTGGGCGTGCCCGAGCCTGGGAACTCCAAGGCAGAAGACCAGAGCCAGAAACCTTTGCAGGAGCAACTCCAAGCCAGGGACCTCTGCAGGAGGGGATCCAGACCAGGATTTACAGAAACAGTGCAAAGCTGGTAACCTAGGCCAAAGTAGTCTTGAGACAGCAAACTCCAATGGAGCAGAGTAAAGCACAGGAGTGCTGAGATATCTCCAGGAACATGGTGTAACCAACAGGGTAACTGGAACTGTGGCACTGACTGTACCATGAGGAACAACCATCTGAGCTTTGGGTTCACTGGAACCTAGAAGATTAATCAACAGAATCTCAGACAACCCCAATTACACCTACTAGAGAAAAAGATGAGTAGAAATTGCAAGAACACATGCAACACCACAAAGAACAATACAACACCAGTAAAACCTTAAGACCCTACAACAGCAAGACTTGAACAACTAAATATAGATGAAGCTGAAGAAAATGACCTAAAAAATAACTTGAAGAGAATGTTTGAAACTCTTAAAGAGGAAATGATAAATTCCCTTAAAGGAATGGAGGAAAAGACAAACAAAAAATTGGAAGATATCAGCAAATCATAAATAAAACCAAGAAAAAGCAATTCAACATATGAAAGAAACTATTCAAGACATGAAAATTGAAATAGAGACAATAAAAAAACACAAGGAGTTATAGAAACAGAAATTATGAGGAAATGACCAGGAACAACAAATGTAAGCATGAACAGCAGAATACAAGAGATGGAAGAGAGAATCTCAAGCACTGAAGATATAATAGAGGAAACAGACTAGTCACTTAAAGAAACCATTAAATCTAACAAAAGCTTAGCCCAAAATATCCATGAAATATGAGACACCATGAAAAGGCCAAATATAAGAATAATAGGTAGAGAAGAAGGTGAAGAAGTTCAACTTAAAAAGCACAGAAAATATATCTAACAAATTTATAGAAGAAAACTTTCCCAACCTAAAGAAAGATATGACTATGGAGACATAAGAAGTTTACAGAACACCAAATAGACTGGATCCAGAAAAAGTTCTCTTGCCACATAATAATCAAAACACTAAACATACAGAGTAAAGAGAGAATATTAAGCACTGCAAAGGAAAAAGGCCAAGTAACACATAAAGGTAGACCTATCAGAATTATACCTGTCTTCTCATTGGAGATAATGAAAGCCAGAAGGTCATGGTCAAGCGTTATGCAGACATTAAGAGACCATGGATGCCAGCCCAGACTACTATACCCAGCAAAACTTTCAATCATCATAGAAGGACAAAACAAGATATTCCATGACAAATCTAGATTTCACCAATACCTAGCTACAAACCTAGCCCTATACAAAATACTAGAAGGAAAACTCCAAACCAAGGAAGTTGGTTGCACCAACCAAACCACAGACAATTGATGGTCTAATAGCAGCAAATCTCAAAGAAGGGAAAATGCACAAATTAACATCACCAACAATGAAATCTAAATTAACAGGATATAGCAACCACTGGTCATTAATATTCCTTAATGTAAATGGATTCAACCCACGTATAAAAAGGCACAGGCTAACAGATTGGATACAAAAACAGAATCATCCTTCTTCAGAATACAAGAAACACATCTCAACCTCAAAGACAGACATGGCCTTAGAGTAAAGGATTAGGAAAAAAATATTCCAATGAAATGGACCTAAAAAACAAATGGGTATGGATTTCCTAATATCTAACAAATAGACTTCAAGCTAAAATCAATCAAAAGAGACAAAGAAGGTCATGTTATATTAGTCACAGGAAAAATCCATCAAGAGGAAATCTCAATACTGAACATCTATGCCTCAAACACAAGGGCACCCTCATACGTAAAAAAAAAAAAACACTTCTAAAGCTTAAATCATACATTAAACCCCACACACTAATAGTGAGAGACTTCAACACTCCACTCTCACTACTGGACAGGTCAGCCAGACAAAAAATGAACAGATAAAAAAGAGAACTAACAGATGTTATGACTCAAATGTACTTAACAGATATCTATAGAATATTTCTATAGAATATTCCATCAAAACAGAAAAGAATATACCATCTTCTCAACTCCTCATGGAACCTTCTCAAAAATTGACCACATACTTGGTAACAAAACAAATGTTACAAATACAAAACAGTTGGAATAACCCAATTGTTCCTTATCAGACCACCACGGTTTAAAACTAGAAGTCAACAGCAATACTAATTCCAGAAAACCCACAAACACATGGAAATTAAATAATGCTCACATGAATCATCAATGGGTCAGTAAAGAAATAAAGGAAGAAATTAAAGACTTCCTAAAATTGAATGAAAATGACCACACAACATACCCAAATTTATGGGATACAATGAAAGCAGTGTTAAGAGGAAAGTTCATAGCACTAAATACGTACATAAGAAGCTGGTAAAATCCCACACTAGTGAGTTAACAGAACACCTGAAAATTCTAGAACAAAAATAAGTAAACTCATCCAAGAGAACTAGATGGCAGGAAATAATCAAATTGAGAGCTGAAATCAACAAAATAGAAACAAAGAAAACAGTACAGAAAAATCAATGAGACAAAAATTGATTCTTCAAGAAAATCAATAATATAGACAAACCTTTATCCAAGCAAACCAAGAGGCATAGAGAGAATATCCAAATTAACAAAATCAGAAATGAAAAGAGGGACATAACAACAGACATGGAGGAAATACAGAGAATCATCAGGTCATATTTCAAAAATCTATACTCCACAAAATTGAAAAACTTAAAGGAAATGGACAACTTTCTAGATAAACATAACTTACCAAAATTAAATCAAGACTAGATAAGCAAATTAAACAGACCTATAACTGCTAAAGAAATAAAAACAGTCATTGAAAATCTCCCAACCAAAAAAAAAAAAGTCCAGGACCAGATGATTTCAGCTCAGAATTCTACAAGATTTTCAAAGAAGAACTACTACCAATACTCCTCAAGTTATTCCACACAATTGAAACAGAAGGAACATTACCAAACTCTTTTTATGAGGCTACAATTACCCTGATACCCAAACAAAAGAAAGATTACTAACAAAGAGAATTACAGACCAATCTCACTCATGAACATTGATGCAAAAATACTAAATAAAATACTGGCAAATCGAATCCAAGAACACATCAGAACCATCATCCACCATGATCGTCTTCATTCCAGAGATGCAGGGAGGGTTCAACATACGAAATTCTGTCAATGTAATCCACCATGTAATCAAACTGAAAAGTAAAAACCACATGATCATCTCATTAGATGCCAAGAAAGCTTTTGACAAAATACAACATCCCTTCATGATAAAGGTATTGGAGAGGGCAGGGATACAAGGAACATACCTAAACATAATTGAGGCAATATACAGCAAGCCAACAGATAACATCAAACTAAATGGAGAGAAACTCACAGTGATTCCACTGAAATCAGGAATAAGACAAGGTTGTCCACTCTCTCCATATCAACTCAATATAGTTCTTGAGGTCCTACCTAGAGCAATAAGACACCAAAGGGAGATCAAGGGGATACAAATTAGAAAAGAAGAAGTCAAACTCTCAGTGTTTGCTGATAATATGATAGTTTACATAAGCGATACCAAAAATTCTACCAAAGAACTTCTACGACTCATAAACTATTTCAGTAATGTAGCAGGATACAAGATTAACTAAAAAAAAAAAATCAATAGCCCTCCTGTACACAGATGATAAAAGGGCTGGGGAAGAAATCAGAGAATCAACACCCTTCACAATAGCCACAAATAGCATAAAATATCTTGGAGTAAGTCTAACCAAACAAGTGGAAGACTTTTATGACAAGAACTTTAAATCTTTGAAGAAAGAAATTGAAGAAAACACCCAAAAGTGGAAAGATCTCCCATGCTCTTGGCTAGGCAGAATTAACATAGTAAAAATGGCAATCTTACAGAAAGCAATCTACAGATTCATCAAAATCCCAGCAAAATTCTTCACAGACCTCAAAAGAACAGTACTCAACTTCATATGGAAAAGCAAAATGCCCAGGATAGCCAAAGCAATCCTGTACAATTAACGAACTTCTGGAGGCATCACAATCCCTGACTTCAAACTCTACTACAGAGCTACACTAGTGAAAACAGCCTGGTATTGACATAAGAACAGACAGGAGAACCAATGGAACTGAATAGAAGACCCAGATATTAATCCACACTTCTTCAAATACCTGATTTTTGACAAAGAAACAAAAAATATCAAATGGAAAAAGAAAGCATATTTGACAAATGGTGTAGCTTAACTGAATATCAACATGTATAAGAATGAAAATAGATCCATATATATCACAATGCACAAAATTCAAGTCTAAATGGATCAAAGACCTCAACATAAAGTCAGCCACGCTGAACCTTATAGAAGAGAAAGTGAGAAGTATACTTGAACGCATTGGTACAGGAGACCACTTCCTAAATAGAACCCCAGCAGCACAGACACTGAGAGAAACAATTAATAAATGGGACCTCTTGAATCTGAAAAAGCTTTTGTAAAGCAAAGGACAAGGTCAACAAGACAAAATGACAGCCTACAGAATGGGAAAAGACCTTCACTAACCCCACATCAGACAGAGGTTGGATCTCCAAAATATACAAAGATCCCAAGAATTTGGTCATCAAAAGAACACATAATCCAATAATAAAAAAAATGAAGACAGACCTAAATAGAACTCTCAACAGAGGATTCTAAAACTGCTGAAAGACACTTAATGAAATGTTCAGCATCCTTAGTCATCAGAGAAGTGCATATCAAAACAACTCTGAGATTCCATCTTACACCTGTAAGAATAGCAAAGATCAAAAGCACTGATGACAACTTATGCTGGAGAGGTTGTGGGGAAAAGGGAACACTTCTGCATTGCTGATGGGAATGCAAGCTGGTACAACCCCTTTGGATGTCAGTGTGGAGATTTCTTAGAAAATTAGGAAACAACCTTTCTCAAGACCCAGTAATACCACTTTTGGGTATATATCTAAAGGATGCTCAATCGTGCCACAAGGACACGTGCTCAACTATGTTCATAGCAGCTTTGTTTGTCATAGCCAGAACCTGGAAACAACCTAAATGGGCCTCGACCACAAAATGGATAAGGAAAATGTGGTACATTTACACAATGGAGTACTACACAGCAGAATAAAAATAACATCTTGAATTTTGCAGTAAAATGGATGGAGCTAGAAAATATTATTTTGAGTTAAGTAACCCAGACACAGAAAGACAATTATCACATGTCCTCATTCATAGGTAGTTTTTAAACATAAAGCAAAAAAAAAAAAAAAACAGCCTACAAACCACAATCCGAGAGAACTCAGACAACAATGAGAAGACTAAGAGAGACTTACATAGATCTAATCTACATGGGAAGTAGGAAAAGACAAGATCTTCTGAGTAAATTGGGAGCATGGGCACCTTGGGTGAGAGTTGAAGTGGGGAGGGGAGAGGCAGGGAGGAAAGCATAGAAAAATGTCGAGCTCAATAAAAATCAATTTTAAAAAAAGGAAAAAAAAACCCCAAGAGTCAACAGAGCTGGGTGTGCTGGCATAGGCCTGTAAGTTGAGACAGGAGGATGGCAATATGCAGCCTGGGACACAGGATGCTTTAAGGCTCTTTTGCACATACCAAAACCCTGTGTCCAGGGGCAGGGGTACGATGGATGGATGACAATTACTAAAAGCTGATCCCAGAGGAATTTCTTTCTTTAGAGCAAAGACAGTATGCCAAAGTTAAGAATTTGAGCCTCAGCCCCTGGCAGAATTTTTGGGTTTTAGCTCAATTCTTTACTAGACAGAATGCAGTAACATCTCTGAGTGCAATACACAAATCAGGCACAGACATAAGCTGAAGATAGCCAGCACCTAGCATGGGAAAACACTCAACAGTTTCTTGCTGAGAACAAAATAAATTCTTGATATTGAACTTACTGTTGCAGTCATGGACTCTATAACAAAGTTGTGCACCATAACATTAGCAAAAATTAATTATTATTTTAAGAATAAGGATTAATATAGTCAAGACTGGTCTCAAACTTGCTATGTATCCAAGGATGACCTCAAACAGAAGATCCTTCTCCCACTGAATTCCCCAGCTCTGGGTTGAGGAGGTATGCTCCACCATCCCCAGTTGTATTCAGTGCTAGGTATTTAATTCAGGGCAAGTACTCTATCAACTTAGCCACATCCTGAGCATAGTAAACATTAATTATTAAGAACACAAGTTCCAAGTTGTGGAAAGTGATCAGTGTCAACAGAACAGGTGTTACACATTAAAGAACATTTACTTTTTAATATAAACGTTTGGATTTAATGTACTGCAACGCAGCATCTAATTCCTCAATAGTCTTAGCGTGACACTTTTTTTGTTTGTTTTTGAGACCGTGTCTCTGTGCAGTCCTGACGGTCCTGGAGCTCGCAGAGTTGACCACAGTGCTGGGATTAAAGGAGTGCGCCACAACACCCCGCAGACTTTCATTTTTAAAATACAGATTTTGCATAGTAGTAAAAATTTGTAACATCTTAGTGCTTTTTTTGTGTGTAAACAACAAAAATATTTCTGGGATGGTTGTTAAAACGTGAACGTGAACTCAGCCTCCTTCTGAGGCTCTGCTGAAGTGGATTAGCACCAGGTTTAAATCTTGACAGACCAACATCTAGTCTCCTACAAGCCTGGAAGACTAAAACGTCAATTTAGGTGCTAGGAACTCCGCACCATCTCCCGCAGTACAGCCTGCATCTCCCTTGAGCCTCCTCGACTGTCATTCTTCAGAAGGGAAACCCTTTCCCTCCGAAGAAGCCCTTAAACCACGAATCGCCTGGCGTAGCGTCCGTTGCGTCCAGACTGTAGGCGGGACTTCCGTTTTCTTGGGCTCTGTCAGTCAGGAGGCGGAAGCTGGTGCCGGCGGGAAGGTTGTTGTGCGGCGCTACGTTGTGCTCTTGTTGAGTTCAGTGTGGGCTCCCCGCCCCCGAGCTGAGGTCTGCGTGGGCGCCCCCCCCCACCCCGACACAGACGTGACCGGACAGCGAGGTTTCTCGAGACTCCGCGTATCCGGGTAAGTTGTGGCCCCGGCGCCGCCCCGGACCGCGGCCTCGTGCGGACTAGCGGGCGCAGGTTTCGCCCGCCTTGCCCGCAGGCAGGTACTACCTCTCCCTTTCTCGGGGTGGCTCGGCTTTGCTCACATTGTGCACCTGCCGTTGGAGACGCGATTCGTTTACACCCGGCTTCTGCTTCGAGCCCTTGTCTTTACTTTCGCTCAGCAATTTGTTCTCTTCTTCTGCAACCCTGTTCACGCCATGTTTTTGAGTCAGGTTCTGGCCATGTAGCCCGGGTTGGCCTGGTACTCGCAGTTATTCTACCCTATCCTTTCGAGTGCTGGGATTACCCATGTGCCATCACGTTTTAAAGAGCGCGTTTGTTAAATTGGTTCGCCCCAGTCACACCCCTGTGTGATTATTTGAATGAAAAACAGTCTTTTAATTTCGATACTGCTTAATACAAAACTTAATTTCTAAACTTAGAAATCAGCAGGCTTGGGGCTAGGGAGGTGGCCAAGCTGGTAAGAGCACTTGCTGCGCAGGCATTAGGATCTGAGTCGGAATCCCCAGCATCCACCTCAGAAGCCCGTGTAGCTTAGCGCCTGGACCCCAGAACTGAAGGAAAGTAGAGACTAGGTGAGGATTACTGGCCGCCAGTCTAGCTCCAGGCTCACTGAGAGACCTTGCTTCAAGGGGACAAGGTGGAGGAGGGTGATAGAGCAGGGCATGCAGTGCCTGCTCACACATGCTCGCCACTGGTCACACATCACACACACAAACACACAAACGAGGAGTTTAAAGATGCTCCATTAAAAACATGTTTTGGAAACATCTTACAGAGGCTATGATGCAGAACAGGTTCTTTTCCTTTGCCAACAGGGCTGGGATATTTTTTTAAATGAACAGAGTGATTTTTTTTTATATAGAATTTTATTTTTCTTCCTAGCATTGATCATATGGATACTTTCAAAAGGTTGATATATTTGATAAATACATCTTAATGATGTAAATTAAAGTAATGCTAAATATTGTTATTAACGCTGCAATACTGAAAGCTGCTCACTTAATAAAGTGCATGAGGAATTTGCACAGTTAAACTTCTGATTTAAGTCTTTTGTTTTTTGCGGGTATCTTTCTAGAGACTAAGAAACTGAGCTCAGCCCAGCAGTTTGTCACAATTTTGAGATTGTCATTTAAGGCCAGTGCATTTTATGTGTGCACATAAATTTTTTTACAGATGATTGTAAAGTGCTGATCAGTGGCCACTGAATATAATTGAAACAGAATAGGAAGATGGCAGCAAATCCTTCAGGACCAGGTAATGCATGCTGGGATTTCTGTTATTACTAGGAACTTTTCCCTCATACATTAAATGTATTTGAAGTAGACAACATTTAGTATAGAACAGTTACTGCAACCAGAATTAAAGAATGAATAGCAAAGTGGAAATTCCCAATTTAAAATCAGTTTAACACTATATCAGCTATACATTTTTGAATATTACTAATACTGTGTTTTAACCTGTTAAGATTAGTGATTCACATTGTAAACCTTTTTTTTTCCATTTATTTTTGTATGGTATACATCAGTATATATGCATGTTTGCCTGCATGGGTGCATGTTTGTGGGGGTGGGCATGTGCGCATATAGAGTCTGGAAGGTTGACATGAAGAATCGTCTTCATCACTCTTCACCTAATTCATCGAGGCAGGGTCTCTCGGTCCAATCAAGAGCCCGCTGATATGGCTTTCTCTCACTAGCCGGCTTGCTCTAGGAATCTCCTATCTCCACCTTCCGAGGCTGGAATCACAGGTGGGCCATTATGCCCACCCAACATTTATGTGGGTTACTGGAATCTGAACCCTGATCCCCGTGGTTTTGGGCACAAGTGCTTCATCACTGAATCATTTCCCTGACCTGCAGCACACTTGATCCTTCGGCACCAGTTCTCTGCTGTTCTGTGTGAAGTCAGTGTTATTTTTAAACTGTCATCAGATAGTAACCATGCCTTTATCTTCATGGCTATAAAAACTTCAGTCTTTCACCTGTTACTTTTTATTATTTATTGAGACAAGGTCTTCCTATGTAGTCTCGGTGGCCTGGAACTCACTGTATAGACTAGACTGGCCTTCAGCATGGAGATCTGCTTGCTTTCGTAGTGCTGGGATTAAACACATGGGCCGCCACACCTGGCTCATAAAATTTAGTCTTTAGAAAATATTGAATATCATGCTGTATTTATTTGAGATTTTCTTTCTTTCTTTTTCTTTTTCTTTTTCTTTTTTTTTTTTTTTTGAGATGGTTTCTCTGTGTAGCAACCCTAGCTGCCCTGGAACTTGCTCTGTAGGCCAGGCTAGCTGCAAACTCACAGGGATCGCCTGCCTATGCATCCTAAGTACTGGAGTACTGGGGTTATTTTTTAAGTATTTTTAAGCATAAACCTTGAAACGGGTCTCTTTCCATATCAGGTCTGAACTGTATGACTTTTAGGTGTTTTTGACACATCATCACAGGTAAACATTGTATTTATCTTTAACTTCTTTTTAAAATTAAATTATAAAGGTACTGGTTAAAGTAGTTTGATTACATTCTCAGTACTTCCCACCCCCTGCCAAAACTGAGCCAAAATGAAAACTAAAGAGTCCATTTCTAATTCACAGTTCCAAGGTCCGTATCCCTTCAAACACATGGTCAATACCCCACTCGTGGTACCAACTTCTGTCTTAGAGTTTCTATTGCTGTGAAGAGACACCATGACCACCTATATTCTTATAAAGTAAAACATTTAATTGGGTGGCTTACAGTTGCAGAAGTTTAGTCCATTGTCATCTTGGAGAGAAGCATAGCTGCATGTAGGCAGACATGATGCTGGTGAAAGAGCTGAGAGTTCTACAGGAAGTGAACTGGGATACTGGGCATGGCTTGAGCATGTGGAGACTTAAAAGCCCACCCCCACAGCGACACTTCATCAACAATGCCACACGTCTTAATAGTGCCACTCCCTCTGACCTTTGGGGGGCCAATTACAAATTACCACAGTGATTTATCTGAAAAGTGAAAGTATTTTAGTGTAGTGTTTCATTCTAAGAAAATTGTATTTGACAGACATGAGGATATTACAGTTCCTACTGTATAATACAGTAAATAATCCTTGTGCTAAGAGTGAACACAGCGCTACAAGTTATAGCATGAGACCATAGGTATTAAAGAAAAATCTCAGCTGGGCTCTGCTGGTGCATGCCTTTAATCCCAGCAGTCGGGAGGCAGAGGCAGGTAGGTCCCTGAGTTCAAGGCCAGCCTGGTCTACAAGAGCTAGTTCCAGGACAGGCACTAAAACTACAAAGAAACCCTGTCTTGAAAAACCAACCAACCAAACAAACAAACAAAAAGACTCACAGGGATCTCATTAGTGAGTATAACCTTTTGTTTAAGTAGTTTAACCTTTAAGTTTGTAAGAATTCTGATGGGGAAAGAAAATGAGAAAAAATTGTACCTTATCTCATATAACCAGACTTAACTAGTTTGCCTTAAGTTTCAAGTTTGAAGTAAGAAATTATTAGTACTTAAATAATATTTGTTGGCTTTTATATACTTTCATAGTATAAATACTTTGCTCAAAACTCATACGACACAAGGTCATGGTATTTTTGTTGTCTGATTGGGTTTTTGTTCGATCTATCTGTCTGTCTGTCTGTCTATCTATCTATCTATCTATCTATCTTGTTTTTGAGGCAGAGTCTCACTTTGTCGACTTGGCTGGCCTGAAGCCCAATATATATGTAAACTCAGTTTGCCTCAGAACTCTGGATCAAAGGTGTTGCCACCACACCCAGTTTAGATCTAAAGCTTTAAAAAGGAAGGATACATTTCAGAAGGGTAAGACAAGCTCAGAAGATGCAAACAACACAGCCTTTCCTCCTTAAGGTACTCTGCTTTTCAAGTACCAGGATTATAGTATTAGCACTATGTCCTGCTTAAGGTTTCAACTATAATAGCCTTAAAGTTTTCATTGAATTTGAACATCATGTATAAATATGATAGTTTTTTTTAGCTTGCATTATTTAATCTGTGTAATGTTACATAGGGCTTATTGAAATACAAGGACATTCTAGAGGTTAGACCAAAATATTGTCTTCATTTGGAAGGAGTTTAATTTGATAGTTTTTTAATTTGTAAGGATTCTGAAATATCATATCCAATTATAAAAGTTACTTAGTAAGCAAGCGAAAATCCTTTAAAAATTTTTCTGAGAAGAAACATTTCTATTCTGGCTATGGGCTCATTTTAAAATATTAGTTGCCATATAGTGTAGCCCTTCCACAATAAAAGTACCTGGGAATTCCTCTCTTTTTATTTTTACCTTATGCTGGCTTAGAATTCATTCATCACCAGTAGTCCAGGCTGGCCTGGAAGTTCTAACAGTCTTCCTGTTTGAGCTCTGGGACTAAGGGCTGACTGGTCTCTTTTTAATATTTAATTTTTTTTTAATAAAGACATCTTGCCTTCTTACAGTAAGATATTCCAGGTCTGTTGTGCCCTTTATTTTATTTATTATTATTATTATTTTTTTTTGTAATAGGGTCTGACGTAGCTCAGGCTAGCTTTAAAACCTTGCTGTACAGGTTTTAAAATAGCCTTGAATGCCTGATCCTGCTGCTTCCACCTTCCAAGTGCGAGTACTCCCCAAGTGTGGGTCTCCATGCCCAGCTTTGTAGTGCATCTTTATTATGGGAGAGAGGCTTTATAAATTAGACTACATCATCAGTGATATCATTAGCTTGCTTTGCTCTTATATGACCAAGCAGTGCATGACATTGGCGAGCAGTGTAGGTCCTGTCACATACAAAACTAGGCTGTTTTGTTTCCGCTGTACTTGGGATAAGTTCATGTTACCTGGACCTTCCATTCTTGGCCTGCCTGACCCATTTTTCACTAGAGAAGGGGGAATTTCAGTGACATGACAGTTGATGTTGGTATCCTGTTTTCACCAGGAGTGTGTCAGCAGGAAATGAAGAATTGTCCGGAAAGCTCATAAAACCATCATTTTAGAAATGCCAGAATGTACAGTCACTGTTAGTTATTAAAAAGGAGTCTGCTATTACTAGAATTTTGTGGTATAACAAGAACAGAGATGGAAAGTAGGAGGGGATAAATTGCTAAAATGAATATGGCAATCTTCTGGCCATAGCCAAGTTGCTGGTGTCTGGTTAAATTGAGAACTGCAGGTTTCAGCTATGTCTGGTTAATCTCATATCTATGAATGCCTTATACATGCTGCACCCAACCAGTCTCTCCCTTTTGGGGACATTTCCTCCTACCAGTTCTCTGTAAATCAATGTAAAATTTTCAGTCCCTCAGATGGGGATTTAGGCATGCTTAGGTCTACCCTGCTTAAAGTGCCCTCATCCCAGAGTTATCCTTCTAGTCTCCAGAGCTGTAATTGTCTCTTGCTACTCTTCCTCTTATAGCCTTCTGTGCTTTCCAGTCCCTTCCCCTCTCTCTAGCTAGGGATCAGAAAGGCTGATGCCTGTGTACATACAAACAAGACTCCTCAGGATTATACTTGATAGTGGCCAGTTGGGCAAAACACTCCTGGTTCTGGTTTGTTGCTGCTGCTGGGGCATACATACCAGATCTTGAGATAGGTTTGCAGAGGCTAGACATCTGAGATTGTGGAGATTGCTCACATGTTGGCATTTTAATTTGGATTTATTTGATTGCTTTTTTGAGACAGGGTTTCACTGTGTGGCCCTGACTGTCCTAGAACTCACTTTGTAGACCAGACTGGCCTTAAACTCAGAGATCCACCTGCTTCTGCCTCTGAAGTCCAGGGTTTAAAGGTGTACGCCCCCATCACCTAACTTTAATTTGGATTTTTAAAGTTTAGATGCATGCTGCCTGTGTTCTGCAGTCACTGCATGACTTTGCAACATGTGCTGAGATCTTACCTAAGAAGTATTCGATAAAAGTAGGTGTCTGTATATCCCATGAGTTGTGTTCTCTTTCTGTGTCTCTGTCTCTGTCTCTCTTTCTCTTTCTGTTTTTCAAGACAAGGTTTCTCTGTGGCTTTGGAGCCTATCCTGGAATTTGCTCTGTAGACTAGGCTGGCCTCATACTCACAGAGATCCACCTGCCTTTGCCTCCCGAGTGCTGGGATTAAAGGTGTGCACCACCACCACCTGGCTATGTGCTCTATTTCTTAGACTTGATTTCTGGTCTGATCAGTTGCAATTCTTCAGCTGTTCCTTCAAAAAATACATCATTTTTGAATGAATTTGACCTGAGTATGCATAGTATTTTTTTTAAGACTTATTCATTTTATGTGTATGAGTGCTCTATCTGCTGCATTCACACCTTTATGCCAGAAGAAGGCATCAGATCCCACTATAGATGGTTGTGAGCCGGTTGCTGGGAATTGAACTCAGGACTCTGGGTGATGGCTGGGCCATCTCTCCAGCCTGCAAAATGCTTTTTCCTTCATGTAAGAATCTGCAAGCCTGTAGATTTGGCTGTACAATAGTTTGGGCCCACAAATTTTGTTCAAAACAAATGCCGTAATTTATACCTTGGTGAGTAGAATTATTTAAATCAGAGTCTTGGTGCTAGAATTGTGGTTAGTGGAAGAGTGCTTGTACATGGTATGTACAAGGCATAGGCCCTGCTTTTGCAAACATAAATAAATCTTAAAAGTCCTTTTATTTTGTACCCATCTACTATGCCTATTGGGTTTTGTTTTGTTTGATTCTTTTTTTAAAAAATATTATGTGTGGGTGTTTTGTTTACATGTATGTCTGGGTACCTTATTTGTGCTCTGTGCCTACAGAGTTCCAAAGATTGCCTTGGAACTAGACTAACTATTGTGAGTGCGTGCTTGGAATTGAACCCAGGTCTTCTGGAAGAGCAACCAGTGCACCTAACTGCTGAACCATCTGTATGCGTGCACGCACACACATACACACCTCTTATTTAGGGTCAAATTGGGTAACCCTAGTTTTGGCCTGGAACTCAACAGAAATCCACTTGCCTCTGCCTCCTGAGAGTGTTGGAATTAAAGTTGTATGCTACCATTGCTGAGCCTGGTTTTTTTTTTTTTGTTTGTTTTTGTTTTTGCTTTGAAGTCAGGGTCACATGTAGTGTGTAGCCCAGGCTGCCCTTGAAGGTGGTGCAAAGCCAAAGATGACCTTGAACTTTTGATCTTTCTGCCTGTGCCACCACATCTAGTTTATACTATATTGGAGAGCAAACCCAGGGCTTTGCAACTCTACCAATTGAGCTAACCCCCTACACCAACCCCTTTGAACTTGGGTTTGGCTGGCCTTGAACTCTACCTCTCAGTGCTAGGATTATGTTTGCCACAACATCTGGTAATGTATTATGCTCTTAAAGTTGCTGGGAAATGGCTTGTAGGATGAGTTCATGACCATGCTAGAGAATAGGAATTTTACTTTCTGGCTTCTACATGGTCTTGGTCTAAAATGCTCCTTTCTTCTTTTTTCTTTAGGTTTTCAAAATAAAAATAGAGTTGCGATCTTGGCTGAACTGGACAAAGAGAAAAGAAAATTACTTATGCAGAACCAATCTTCAGCAAGTCACCCTGGAGCTAGGTATTGACTATTCCATGAAGGTGGTATTATTAATCATACTTTTAAAGAGAAAAGCACTGCCTCCCACTCTTTGGAGGTCTCGTTACTGTTAGAATTAGGTCTACTCTTTAAGCTTCTCCTTACCAAAATCCTATTTGTGATCGTAGTCTGCTCATTCCTAGTATGTGCTTCATATTTCATCATAACTGCTATTGTCTATGAGATTTGTTCTGCACATCTGCATGTCCCTAGTGCTTAGCACAGAGCCAGCTATCTAGTAGCTGCTTTAGAATCTTCATAGTTGTTTAAACTATGTAGAACATAGTACCCTAAGTCTAATTATCATCCAGACAGTGAAGTGCGGTTCTGCTGTTGATGAACAGTCACACTGTTTGTTAACAGGTTTTAAAGATGCAGTGTCTGTTGTGGTGGTGCCACACCTTTAATCCTAGCACTGGGAGGCCATCCTGGTCTATAGAGTGAGGTGCAGGATAACCATAGCTACATAATGAGGCCTTGTCTTAAAAAACAGAAAACAAACAAAATAATAATATTAATAAGGATAATGGTAGACAGAGGTACTTCAAATACAGTTAAAAGTAAGGGGTTGTAAAGTATGGGTCTATATAATAATAGATTACTTGAAATCCCATACAAATAACAGGCTTTCTTCATAAATTAATGCAGATAATAGGAAGAAGAGAAAATATGCTTTTATTTTAGAAGGTAATTTTTTAAAAAAGATTTATTAATTTATTATATATACAGTGTTCTGCCTACAAACCAGAAGAGGACACCAGACCTCTTTACAGATGGTTGTGAGCCACCATGTGGTTGCTGGGAATTGAACTCAGGACCTCTGGAAGAGCAGCCAGTGCTCTTAACCTCTGAGCCATCTCTCCAGCCCTAGAAGGTCACTTTTTAAATTTTATGAGATACTGTTTTGCTGTGTAGTCTAGATTGGCGTGGAACCTAAGGTCCTCTTCTGTCCACCCCCAACCCTGATAGGCACCACCATGTTCAGCTTCGAAATCCTTTTTATCTTTATAGAGAATACACAGGACCTGAGAGATGGCTCAGTGGGACAGGAGGCTCTTATCCCGAGCATGGTATAGAGAACTGATCTCCATATGTCTGACAAAAACAAACAAATTTAAAAAAAATATATTTTTTAAAGTAATATGTAATGAAGACTGTATGATTCAACATAAGTACAAAAGGCTTAGGGATTAATTCTGTGGTTTAGTGTGCTTACTGTGCCTGAGGCTTTGGGTATAATTTTTAGCACTACACACAGAAAACAAAAACACCAGATGATTCTCTTCAGGATTACTATACAGCACGATGTTAGTTAATAATGATATGTACCTGAAAATTATTGAGAGATCTTATATAATAATCATTATCATCACATTGGCATATGACATGATGGATAGGTTATTTTGGTTTGCTTAATTTTCTGTGTAAACTAATATTAAAAACACTGTAACCATAAATATGTACAATTTTTAAGTGGTAGCTACATCTCAATTTTAAATTTCAATTTACTATAATAAAAATGTTCCAGTCCAGTCTAATAAATCCCTTATATATCCTTTTTTTTTGTCTTTTTTGAGATAAGGATACCTTTTGTTCAGTAGTCAAGTAACCAAGATTTCCATTTTAGCATTTCCCTCTCCAGACCCTCTATTAACAAGGACTTCCGGGACCATGCTGAGCAGCAGCACATTGCAGCCCAGCAGAAGGCAGCTCTGCAGGTGAGCAAAATGAACCTACAGTCAGGTCTCATTGGAGAGTTCCAGGTTCTAGAAGCCAGCACAGTTCTTATTTTGTAACTCAGTGGAGCAATGTAAAACATGTTCCACACACAATCACAGTGGTTTGCTGATGTTCACCCATGTCACGAGGAACTGACATTACTTCAAGGGTGGAACGGGAGGATCTGGAATGAGTTCCAGGTCAGCCTAGGCTGCATTGCAAAACTGTATTTCATAAAACTTAAAAAATAAAAATTTGAAAGGTATAGTGTAATTGCCTTTGCTTTTAAGCAAAATCCCAGAACTGGAGTGGAGATTATAAAGATTACCTCAGTTTAAGTGACTAAAAACAGTCCTATTTATTTATTGATTTATTTATTTATTTATTTATTTGTTTTGGAGACAGGGTTTTTCTGTAGCTTTGGAGCTGTCTTGGAACTAGCTCTTGTAGACCAGGCTGGCATTGAATTCACAAGATCTGCTTGTCTCGGCCTCCTAAGTGCCTTAGTTTAAAAAACCGTCTCTTAATAGCATTTTAAACTGTCTCTTAACAGCATTTTTTTCTTAAATCTTTCTCAGCATGCTCACGCACATTCGTCTGGATACTTCATAACTCAAGACTCGGCATTTGGGAATCTTATCCTTCCTGTTTTACCGCGCCTTGACCCAGAATGAAGAAAGTATCTATGATCAAAGGAACCTTGTAGTTAGTATCAAATGTCAAAGCTCTCACTTGGCTCTATACAAACTCTGACTTTGAGGACTTCGGAGAATTTAGTTTTTGTTTCTTTAAAGAAAGGAATAAATGAGAGTGAAGAAAGAAGGGAAGCTGGGATGCTGAGAACTTTGGACACGATATGGTTGGCGGAATTGGTTGTACTGCCTGTGACTAACTTTTTTGTATTACCATTTGACTCTTTATTCTCAGACTTAGAATTGCTTAGTTTCATAAAATCTTCACCAACCTTCAAGAAGTTGGACTGAATGTCTCATGCATGAAGTCCTGGATTTGACCCTAGCACTGCACACACAAGCTCTGATACGCATTCCGGTAATCTTGGCACTGGAGAAACAGAGACAGGAAGATCAGAAGTTCAAAACCATCCTTGCTTAGGTAGTGATTTTGAGACCAGTCTGAGGTATATGAAACTGCCTCAAAAAACAAAATACCAAAACCAAACAAGAACCATTTATAGTCCTAACTTTTAAAGAAATGAGGGTGCTTTTTAAAAATGTGAACAATAGTCTTACATTACAAACATACTTTTGGTTTGTTTAGAAGCAACATATCTAGAAATACTCTGAGCTAATAACTAGTTCTCCTGTTCTGAATTTTAAAACTTCAAATAAGACTAAATTATCAACCAATCTTTGTTTTTCAATAAACGATGTGACTAAATACTGTTAGAAAAACTAAGTAATATGGTTGCTTTAAATGTATTTATATTCTCACTTCATGTTGCTACACAAATGGTGTGCTTGAGTGGTTTTCTATTTTTTATCTAATTGAAAATTTAAAACTAGGCAAATTAAAGCCTTTTAAATTCTCTTAAATAAAAAAGACTTAGGTTAAGCAAGTCGCTCAACAGGGTCAAACTTTGACAAGAAACTGAGGTGTTTGTTTAAATATGTGGTTGCCACTACCTTCCCCTTGTCTTACAGAAGTAGAAGTGTGGCCAGGCCATGCTAGTACTCACCTTTAATTCTAGCACTCGGGGGCAGAGGCAGGTGAATCCCTATGAGTTCAAGGCCAGCCTTGTTTACAGAGCAAGTTCCAGAACAGACTTCAAAGCTTCACAGAGAAACTCTGTCTTCCAAAACCAAAAACCGGTCTTGTTCTGTAACAGATCTTGCACACAAATGTCATGATCAAAATGTATGTTATAAAGGAGGTTATTTTGTAAGTATCTTGGAATTTTCTGTTCCTGAGGATTGGCCCTAGGGATTTGTAAAAACTTGCAGTGTTGTTTCACTGAGCCAAGGCCCCCATCCCTACACAACCCTGTGTAATTGACTGTCTTGCATCCCCATCCTCTGGTGTTGGGGAGTTTGAACTTAACTTTTTCAGTTGGGTCAATATTTAGCCACAGTTAGCCTCTAATACTTCCTTTTAGGCATTCTCATCAACCACAGAGCACACTTGGAGTGATGTGAGAGTGAGCAGTCCTAGAAGGGTCCTTAGTTCTGCAGAACTGATTTCTACTGAGTGGGTGGAAACCCACGGATTATACTAAATTCTGATTATACTAAAGCTCCCCATTGTAGGGTGGTACCGTCATGTCTGCTGTGTCTGTTCCTCTGCTTCCAAAAGAACAGCCACCTAGTAGCCTAGTAGCCTTCATTTTCAGGGGAACATTGTTTCTGTTCTATCATCCCTGACATACTGTCATGGTTACTGATGTTAGGAAAGTAGGTGTGTGTATAGTTTTTTCACTATTGTAGCCTTTTGTAATTTAGGTTCCTGTTTTCCTGTTTCTGAGATAAGATGCCCTGATGAAAATACCTTAAGGGAGAAAGGGCTTGTCTTGATCCACAGTTCAAGACACAGTCCATTATGGTGGGGAAGTCAAAGCAACAGGTGCTTGAAGCAGTTGGTTACATCTCATCTGCAGTGAAGTGGAGAACAAAGAATGGATATTACTGCTCTCTCCTTTACAGCCAGGGAATGGTGTGGCTCCCGACAGTGGGTGTATCTTCTACCTCAGTTACTACTATGAAGGTAATTCCACAAGGCATGCCTAGAGGCCCATCTCATAGGTGATTCTAGATCATCACCTAGAACTGATGATGTTATCCTACTAACTAGGACATTTCTCTGGTTCTCTGCCTTGTGTAACAGATACACAGAGATGAGTATGTGGCGTGTGCTATCTTTAAGGGACAAAAAGATCACTGAGATGTGCGTATGGGGCGGTGACATTGTGGAGGATCCTACTCTGGCACACAAGTAGTCATAAAGCAAGCAGTTACGGCATAAGAGACCCATCTGAGCACACTGCAGTTTAGATATGGCTAGAAGTATGTAGGTGATGTAACTGGCAAGGGAGTGAAGGGTACCCCAGACAAAGGTCAGAACTGCAGTCCAGGCCAATGTGGTGGTCCAGGACTCAGGTAAGGTCAGCCTCACTTACAGAGTGAGACCCTATTCCTTAAGCCCACCCTAACTACCACCCTCTTCCCCCCCAAAAAATATGATGAGAGAGAATGAGTTGGGTTAGGGAAGAAGACTGCAGATAGAATTGGACTCGGTTGAAGCCTGGAGGTAAAATTCCTTCCAGTGCTATTTCTCTGGGATCATGGGTAAATTTAGGCAAATCACTTAACCTTTTTGCATGCCATGCCATCAATAAGATGGGGACAGCACACAACTGGCTAGTGTCTCACTTGTTTAGGCCAGTAAACTACAAGTCTCAGCTTGTTTCTGAGTTAAGGCAGCTTAATAGTTTAATGCTTTGATTGTATCAGCGTTAAACAATGAAAATAGGAAATAAAACTGTATTGCTTGTGTTAATAGATGCTTTAGTTTCACGAATGTTCTGTGACTGTATATGTGTATTCAGTTTACATTCTATTCTAGTATATAAGTCTTCAAGGGTAAAGATTTTGTTTTTTCTCTGGTTCTTCTCTTACTTCATATAGAATAATACCTGCTATCTTGGGGGTATTTATATCTACTTGTTGAAGGAGTGAATGCAAGAATACATACACACACACACAACCTTGATTGCAGCATAAAAAAAATTCTGTATTATTTTTGAAATAGGGTTTCCCACTACCCTGAAACTCAATGATTTTGGTGGACTGGCTGGCCAGCAAGCCCCAGGGCTCCTCCTCCCCTTCAGTGCTGGGATGACAGCGAGTGCCAGGCTTTTATGTTGGTACTGGGGGTTGAATAGGTTCACATGCTTGTAGTTTACAATTTGAGCCATCTCCCTAGCTCCTAAAAAGATGTCTTTGTATGTGTGTGTGTTTTGTTTTGTTTTGTTTTTAGACATGGAGAATAAATTTTGAAAGTCACCAAATAATTGAGATGACAGTACTTTTTATGACAGAATAAAACCAAAATGACTCAGTGATTTTTTTTTAAAGGTAGGGTGGGTTTTGTTTAGTTTTTGTTGTTTTTTTTTCTCCCACCTCTGAATCTGAGCTATTTGATTAGATCATTTCAATTCTTTGCTTTGCTTTGGCAGGGAATAGTTTCATGAGTTCAAAGCCCACTTGGGCAAAGTCTTTCACAAGATTCTGAGAACAGAAGGTGAACAGAATGGGAATTGATAATTTGATTCAGCCCTACCAACAGGTTCTCATCAGTGAGCACAAGTCCTATTGCAGCAATGTTAAAGTCAATCAGTAGTTACAAAGTGCTTTCCCCATTCCAGTCTGTGCAGAGTAGTTGCTTTTATAAGAGCAAATAATGAATGGACACGGGCCATGAGAAGGGAGCAACACAGTCACTGTTTTAATATCAAGCATGCAAAGCCAAATAACTTAATCCTAGTGAATCTGATGAAGTGACACTGAGGATAGCACTTGAGCTTAATTTACAAGATGAAATATTTTGAGACAAAAAATAACATTCAAAGCAAAGGCAATGTCTGCTTGGAGGAAGGAGGATGTCAGGTGTGGGTGCAGGGGTCATTGTAGAACAACCAAGAGATACTTAGCTGGTGTATAATGTTTTAGTGATAGGAAAGCTCAGCCAATCACATTTGGCTAGGGTGTGGCCGCCTGGGGCCAAGGAAACAAGGACCAAAAAATCCAGGTGCCCTCCCCTTGCTCTCTCTCCCTCCAGCTGCCTGTGTACTCGCTGGATCTCGGTCATGTGAGTTTCCTCTGTTTTTCCAATTAGTAAATATATTATTTATCTTTGAGCTGGTCTGGGTAATTCTAACTGCCAATCGACCACGCCCTTCGTCCTTCATTTTAGAAATGATTAAGTGGATTGGGAATACAGTTCATTGGTAGAGCTTAGTATACATGAGGTCCTAAATTCAATCCCCAACACTGGTATTTACAAAATGAGCCTGAGTCTAGGATGAATTCATATTTCAGTCTTGATTCTGGGGTGAGTTACTTTGCTTGATGCAAAGCTGGGAGCCACCGATTATTTAGGGGCATAGTCAGGTATAGAGATGTATAAACTTAGCCCACATTGGCTCTTAGAAAAGGTCAACTTGGGAGACACCAGAAGAACATAACAAATTCATCTCCCCTCCACTTCACTGATTGATTTCTTCTGTCTTTTCCATCTCATTTGGACCCTATTCCCAAATTTCTTAGGTCTCTATGTACCTATATTCTCTTGAGGTTTCTTTAGATATGTCTCCAGGAACATTTTAAGGAAAAAGCCAGCTAACATCAGAGGGTGTTAATTTAATCTTCACACAGCTCATGAGATAATGAGTTAGGTGGATAGTTTTAGAATTTACTCAGTGTTACTTTCTTTCTGACAGTCATATTTAAAAAATATTTATTATGTATGCAATATTCTGTCTGTGTGTATGCCTGCAGGCCAGAAGAGGGCACCAGACCTCATTACAGGTGGTTGTGAGCCACCATGTGGTTGCTGGGAATTGAACTCAGCAAATGGGATCAGATGGGATCTCTCCATCCCACAGTCATATTTTTATTGGCTGCGTTTCCTTCTATGGAAGCTGACTCAGCCACATCTGCAGAAATGGACCTTAATTGCTGCAAAACCCAGTAGAATTCCCCACTACCAAAGCAACAGGTAGGTTCTGCCTAAGCTAGCCAGCACATTTCCAGAACACAGATTGGTTCAGATGAGACTCAGGAGAGTTTGCTGGGGGTTTAGAAAAGTTGCATTTTCATCTTTCTGAGAAAAATTCCATCTTCAGATGAATAAAAGGAAGCAGTGGGTAATGGAACCAAATTTAGGAATGAAGGCACCACCTTTACGGCAGAGCAGAGAGATGACCCTTATTGGTGACGTTCCTAGGCCTGTGACTGACATGACTCAGAAAGCCTCAAGATGCTGGTGACTCTTCTGAAATGTCTGATCTGGGATGTGACAAATGCTCATTAGGTTGGATTTAAGTAGGGTTCTGGGTTTTTTTTTTTTTTGGTCACTTATAAAGATCTTAATTAAAGGAATATTAATTTGCTGCCATCTTAGCCACACCGAATACGCAATGGGAATGCAGAATCCCAGTTCTTTTTGAGCACACAGTGCTGCTTCAGCATGCATTAGTATGCTGTCCATAGCCACAGAACTTGTTTGCCTATTCCTATCTTCCTGCTCTATCTACCACCTTGATACCCGCTGACCTCCCATGACACATCCTTCTAATTTCCTCACTGAACTATTGGTTCCATCACAAAACTACATGTATGCAACACAACTTTTTCCCCAGTGCCCCACATCTCCATTATGTTTACTCATTTTTGGAGATAGCAAAACTTCTCAAGAGAATGCAGCAAAATAAATCTTTTTAAAAAGATATTTATTTACTAAGTATACAGGGTTCTGCCTGCATACCAGGAGAGGTTACCAGATCTCATTATAGATGGTAGTGAGCCTCCATGTGAGTGCTGAGAACCCAACCCAGATCCTCTGGAAGAACAGCCAGTGCTCTTAACTTCTGAGCCACTCCTCAGCCCATATTTTCTCAAATGAGGTTCCCTTTCAGATAATGTTAGCTTGTGTTAAAGTTAACATAGAACAACAGCAACAAGCACTGAGCTGCCAGGTAGTGACGAGTAAAGCCCTCATGCGCTTTCCTGATTGGCCCAGTTCCAATGGATAGGTCAGATGTGTAACTTCACCTGATGTCACAGGGACCGGCAAAACTTGGATGAGCCCTTCGACCCAGAAAATTGTAAGAAAAATTTTATTTTTAATTCTCTACATACTACAGAGCATATGTGGAGGCCAGAGGCCAGCTTTGTGGAGTGGATTTTCCTTCACTGTGGGTTTTGGGAATAGGTCCAGTCTTGTAGCATATGTCATTTCACTGGCCCTCACAGTTAGGGAGTAGTTCATTATGCAGCAAGAAATATCTGAAACAGCTTGTTCTGCAAACTCTCGTACCTTTTATCACCATTTCTTTCCACAATGAAGTCTAATGGGCATCCAAACGTAACACGTCTAAATGTGGCTTCAGACATGTCCTCCTTCCCAGCACGCCTGCCCCATGTTCTCTACGTCAGTGACTTAGTCATTGCAGGGCTTTTTTCTCACATTTCCTCTTTTAATCTGATTGTGTCTATCCTCCAGGTATATTCAGAATCTAATGAATTCTTACCCTCTCAATGCCACCATCTTGGTCTACTGCAGCAGCCTTATGCCTGTCATTTCCTCCCATGTTCCCCCCGTTATTCCATCCCGCCTCCAAGTGGAGAATGGAAAGCAGTTAGTGAGCCATTAAAAATAAGTAAAGCACAGCCAGGCATGGTGGCACACGCTTTTAATCCCAGGACTTCGGAGGCTGAGGCAGATGGATCTTTGAGTTTACAGAACGAGTTCCAGGACAGTCAGAGCTACATAGTAGAGAGATCTGTCTCAAAAATCCAAAAATAAATATTAAATAAAAGTAAGTAAAGTACTTTAAAAATATGTCTGATGCTACTGATTATTTCACTATAAAGTATTCCCTTGGTAGGATGGTCATTACTAAAATAAAGTAAAACAAGACAGTAACAAGGCAAGGATGGAAAGGATGTGGGAAAATTGGAAGCTTTATGCATTCTGCTGGAGAAGCAAGTCCTCCAGCCACTAGGCCTTCCTGTCTGTTTTAGCACTATGTACCTCAGCCAACCCTGAGGAACTAAGAAAATAGGCCTGAGTAATTTCCTGGGCTTCACCCATTTAGGTGTATGTGCTAAGGTTGTGGGAGTGGGTTAGACTGTCCTAACGAAGTAGTAACTGTAAATGATTTTCAGAGGAGACACCTGGCAGAGTCTAGAGATGCAGCAGGGAAACCAGGAGAGTAAGAGACATCATGACTACAGGAACTCTTAGAAAGGAAAGCATTTTTTAAAAAATGTATTGATTTTTATATGAATATTTTGCCTGCATCCATATATATGTGCACCACATGCATATCTGGTGCCATGGATACCCTGGAACTGGAGTTAACAACTGTGAACTGCCATGTGGGTGCTGGGAATTGAATCTGAATCCTCTAGAGAAGCAGCCAATGCTCCCAAGCACTGAGCCATCTCTCCAGTCCCAAAGAAAAGTAGTTAATTGGGGCTGGCTTACAGGTTCAGAGGTTTAGTACATTAACATCATGGTGGGAAGCATGGCAGCACACAGGCAAACGTGGCACTGGAGGGTACCTGAGAGCCCTACATCTGGATCTGCAGGCAGCAGGAAGAGACAGTGACATGGGGCCCAGTTTTTTGCACCTGAAACTCAAAGCCCCCCCCCCACCCAGTGACACACTTCCTACAACAAGGCCACACCTCCTAATTGTTTGAAATAGTGCTACTCCCTGGTGACCAAGTATTCAAGCTTATAGGGACCATTTTCATTCAAACCATCACAAGCATTTTGAGAGAGAAAGGGGAAGCACATCAATATATTGTTCACAGTGTGCTGCTGTGCCACTGGAGGGAATGCATATGGGTTATACTTAATATAGAATACTGCATTTGTGTAGCAAAAGGACATATAATAAGCACAGCTAACATAATATTTTTATCTAGATAGTTGCTGCATACTAGGCATTGTCCTATGGATTATATATAGCTAGCTAGCTAACCTATATATATAATATATATAACATATCTTAATTCTTACAACCCTGTAAGGTAAAATGTGTGTGGTGTTACTCTCATTTTAAAGATGAAAAAATTGGAGCTGGAGAAGTGACTCAGTAGTTAAAAGCACTTGCTACTCTTGTAGAGGACCCAAGTTTAATACCCAGCACCCACAAGGCAGATTACAACTGTAAAATTGTCTGTAACTCTAGTTCTAGGGGATTCAATGTCTCCTGATTGTCAACAGCACTAGAACTTACGTAGTACACATACCTACACACATGCAGGCAAGTCATATGTATAACTATATCTTTAAAATTTTTAAATAAATAAATTTGTTGAAGTATAGAAAGGCCTTGCTTGGGATTACAGAGCTAGAAAGAAGCAGAATTGAAATTTGAACCTGAGTAGCAAACAGAAATTAATCAGGATGCTTTTTTTGTTTAAGACATTTACTTTTTACTTTAATATAAATTCAAGATTTATTTATCTATCTGTTTATTTATTTGAGACAGGGTTTCTGTAGCTCTTGCTGACCTGGAACTTGTGGTCTTGAACTCACAGAGGTTTGCCTACTTGGACTTCCCAAGTACTGAGATTAAAGGCAGGGGTACCAGGCCCGGCACTAAATTCAAGTTTTAAAACAAGGAAACAATGTAAATATAAAACATCAAATAAATAGTAGAATAAGCAAAATTGTCATAACAAAAGTTGTGAAAGTGGCATATAATGTCTGACACTTGGGGACTGCATGCAAGTTGGTAGTTGAACTGAGGAAAATGAGGGATCAAGAAAGTGACGTGGAAGTGATCTTTGCAAGGCTGCCCATGAACTGAGGATACAGTACGAAGGGACAGGCATAACAAAGCACAAGCACAGCATTTCTGTTAACTATCAAAAGTGCATTTGTTATTGGTACATTAGATTCTCTAATGCTGCAATAAAAAATTGACTTGGTTCTTTAAATTTGGCCAAACTCTTAAAGATGATTACCACAGCTAAGCATGTTAGAAACGTGCTAAATTGCTTCCTTGATTGCATGCTGAGCATTTTAGCAGCTGAGTACACTGTAAATACTCCAGCAGGAAATTTTGTTTCTCATCTTTAATTCTTTGGGATCCCATGAGAAATATAAGGATCTTGTTTATTGTTGAAATGCATTGTGTTTAATGTCTTTCTCATCTGTCGTTGGCGTCTTACCAGCAAAATTGGTAGTGAAAATACCCCTAAGGAGAGAAAGGGTTCAGACAGAATCCAAAGGATAAGGAGAAAAATGAGAAATGTATTGGAGAAGGAAAATGGGGCCATACATCTAAAGAGAGCCCACACATTCTGGCCAGGAGATGCTCTGGGCACTAGAAGAAATTAAGGACCCTAGATGAGCATGGGTGGGCAGCAAGTGCCTGGAATGCCTGTACCCTGGTCCTCATATCTGGTTTCTCTCACGGCGGGCACCTCCTTTACAGCAGCACTTCAGTCATGTGTATTCCTTGGCCCTCTTGCCTCATCTTGCCCATCTGCAGGGAACACTGGCATGAATGTGACACACATCTGTGTATCATAAACATACCTGTCTTAGGGCTACTCAATAACCCACAGATCTACATTAAAGGAACAAGGTTGGAGGGTACAAATAGGGTCATCCACAGGAACAGCTTTCTTCGCTGGATGTTTTTTATCACAATGTCATTAACAACACCATCCCCATGTCTCTGCAGGCCCCTCCTTTCAGCTGAGAATACTCACCTCTGAGTCTGTACCATCTCTAGAACAGCCTTTTAGTCTTCGGTGTTTGTTTACAACTATTCTTGTTTATTTCATCTTACAACTCCCAAGTCACACTCCATCACTGAGGAAAGCCAGGGAGGGAACACATCACAGGAAATGAGATAGGAACCAAAGCAGAAGCTTTGGAACAGGTTTCAAGTGTCCTCGTGTTTTTATTCACACTCTCATGGGAGACTGTACTGGCTAGTTTTGTGTCAACTTGACACAAGCTAGAGTCATTTGGGAAAAGGGAACCTCAACTGAGAAAATGCTCCCCCTAGATGGACGTGTGGGTAAGCTTGTGCTTCATTTTCTTGACTGATGATTGACGTTGGAGGCCCAGTTCACTGTGGATGGTGCTACCTCTGGGTTGCTGGTCCTGGGTACTATAAAAAGCAGCCTGAGCAAGCCATGCAAGCCAGTAAACAGTGTTCCTCCATGGCCTTCCTTCCATGTTGCTGCCTATGTGTAGGTACACAGGTTCCCCATTTTTCCCGAGGCGCTATGCAGGGCTGTTCTGCTTCCTGGTTCCACTGCATCAGCTTAAGGGTGTGGCATAGAACTGCCCTCTCCTGTTATGTTAATTTCACCTACGGCCCAAGGGTGTAGCTCAGAGAGAACTCTTCTATCATGGTAATTCCACCCGCAAGCAAGGTTCTCGCCGCAGGCAAGGTTCCCTGGTCAGAGAAGGAAAGCTTCCTCTTTTCTCTGTTCAGCTGCTGTCCGACCTTGGGTGCGGCCCCCTGACTTTTCTCTTTCCCTGTTCCTGATGGGGGGCTGGTGTCTTTTGCCCCACAGTATATATACCCGACTTATGCTTAATAAAGCTGCCATTTGCCACTTGCTCCTTGGCAGATGAGCCGGTCTCTTTGTGTGTGTGTGTCGTCTGTTCAAACCCCTAGGACATGCGTCCGTTCTCGTGGGCTCGAGTCAGGAAAAGCGCGCGCCTGTTTCGAGGTTCGGGTGTCCACAGAAAAGTGCGGAAGCTTACACCTATGGTGGCTGTTCTTGGTTGTCAACTTGACTACATCTGGAATGAACTACAATCCACAAATGGAGGACACACCTGTGAGAGATTTTTTTGCTTGGTTTGAAGCAGGTAAATCCACCTCTAGTCTGGACCTTTGAGGCAGGAAGACATAGGTCTTTAATCCAGATCTTGAGGACATACTTTGAATCTGGAATACACCTCCTGGCAGCCTATATGAGGATAATGGAAGAAGGAAGGTTTTTTATTCAGTTCTTTGCCTGCTTGCCCTCACCTTGGCAGCACATCCATTCCTTCACTGGCATTGGAGACTACTTTTTTGGGATTCCAGCATATATAGAAGATCAGTGGAGACACTTAGCCTTGTGGGAACTTTCCGTTCACAGCTAGCCATTGTTGGATTAGTCTGTAAGTCATTCCAATGAATTCCCATAAGTTCTCTGTCTGAATCGCCCTTCATAATATACAACTCTCAGGTGAAAATAAACTCTTTTTCCCCAAATTGCTTTTACCAGGGCAACAGGACATTTACCACAGCCAAAAGAAACCTAAGATACCAAAATCTATTCTGCTGGAAACATTTTTTAAGTTTTATTTCTTAGTTGAGCTGTTGTAATGTGGAGAGCAATAGATTTCCACTTGGAAGTTCTGAGGATTAAATGTCTCCAAAGTAACAAAACCGAAGAGCTGAAAACAGTAATTAAACATTAACTTAAGACATGAACACAGTGGCCAGTATACGACTGTGAGATCTCTCCATGGGACTCAGTCTGCAAATTTTTAAGAGTATTAGAGGAGGAGGCAGCCATGACAACTACTTCCACAACAAGAGCTCAGGAGCATCAGCCGTGGGCAAGGAACCATTCCTAATGTGCCAGCATCGCAAACCACACTCACAGGAATGTGGTACGAATGTAAAAACACTGCACATCATGTTGAAATAACTAGGTTACTTTAAGAAAATAGACATAAAATAAACATTATTTTTTATTTTTTTTATAATCTGGGTTAAACATTAAAGCTGCATATACATGAGTAAGACCAACACCTTAAAACAAACAACCTCCAAACACTGCAAATTGTTAACAGACTCTGTTGACCATTAACTAGAGGGTTGGATTACATGAGTAAGAAAACCCCTTCCAATCCTGACATGGACAGAAAGCGTTTGCAAAGCCTTCCAGCTCACAGGCTCCCGTGTGTACATATGTGTTCCCAGGTGTGGTCACCAGGGAAGAACAAGCTGGAAAGGGTACAATAAAGTCAGTCATTAGTAAATGAACACCAGCCGTAAAGTCCTTTCTAGTGTGTTTAAAAACACCTAGGAGAATAAAAACATTGCAAATGCATTTTGGTTACAAAACAACAAAAAACTCATTAGAAAACACTAAAATTTTAAGTAAAGACAAATTACTTGTCTAAGTGGTAAAGTCAAACAGACTTGTCAATCACAGTTAAGCAAGAGAACCCTGGGGAGTTTATACCGGGTCTCCATCTGATGTAGGAGGATCCAGAAGAAGCTATGTCTGTCCTTCTGGGGATAGTTTTTGTAGTATTTCAGAATGAAAAACTAAACAAGCACGAAGCGTAAACTCCTGTATTGCTAATTTAAAGTAAACATCAGGGTTCACTGGCCAGACTCTCCATTCCTTTCTTCAAGCGTATCCAGGGCAAGCACATGAAAACAACAGATCCCAGTTTTACTGCCAACACTGATATTGTGGGGTCCAGAAGCAATTTGTTTTCACTGTTTTTATTCTCATTGTGCTTTCTGCCCTGCCACCAAGCTGGGTATCAAAACTAGGGCCTGGCTGGGCATGGTGGCACATGCATTTAACTCCAGCAATGAAGGAGGCAGGGATGGGTGAATTTTTATGAGTTTGAGGACCAACTGGTGTACATAATGAGTTCCAGGCCACCCAGGGCTACATAGTGAGACCTTGAATCAAACATCAAACAACAACAAGCAAACAAAAAACTACAGAATAAACAACAAAACAAAACCAAACAAAAAAACCAAACCTAGGGCAAAGTGCTCTACCACTGAGCTACACCCGCAAGTTCACAATACTTGAACTTTGACAGATGTCTACAATGTCACGAGTTGTTTAGAAATGCACCACTGCCTTGGCCAGCTTCCTGCAGTTAAAATCCAACTTTTCTTATTATCATTGCACTCCAGAATACACCATTTTTCCTGATCCAGCTTATTTTTTTTAAAGGTATGAGTGCTCTATCTGCATGTAGGCCAGAAAAGGCCATCAGATCCAATTATAGATGGTTGTCAGCCACCATGTCATTGCTGAGAATCAAACTCAGGACCTCTGGAAGAGCAGCCAGTGCTCTTAACCACTGAACCATCTCTCCAGCCCCCAAGTCTTTTCTTTCTTTCCTTTCCTTTCTTCTCTCTCTCTCTCTCTCTCTCTCTCTCTCTCTTTGGTGGTTCGAGACAGGGTTTCTCTATGTAACAGTTCTGGCTGTTTTGGAACTCGCTCTGTAGACCAGGCTGGCCTCAAACTCAAGAGATGCCTGCCTCTGCCTCCAGAGTGCTGGGTTAAAGGTATGCACCATTGCTTGGCAATTCCAGCTTTTTAAAGGTCTATTTTGTGGTTGTTTGTGTGCATGTGGAGGCCAGAAGAAGGCAATGGGTCCCCTGGAACTGGAGTCACGGAGTTGTGAGTTGTCAGGTGAGTTTTGGGAATTGAACCCGGGTCCTCTTAACCGCTGGGCAATCTCTCCAGCCCTCTTCCCCAAGTTTAGTTTTAAAAAGGTCATATATTGATTCTGTAATTGTCTGATTTTGTACCTGTTGTTACTAACTTTGGGGACAGTGAAGCAGTACACGTGGTGCAGTGAAGAGGCACAGTCTGGGCTCTGTGACCTCAGTACCTCAGTACAGAACAAGTAGAAGCAATGGGCTCTACTGCAAGAATGTTTTAATTGTTAGAAAGGTCTAAAATAATGTAGATTTCATTTGTAAGAGTTGTATCTGAGTTTTCTAATTGCCATGAATTATTTCAGTAATAAAATTGAATAAAAACAGTACTATGGCACTATATTTACTTTTAAGTACATGTTATATTAACACATTCAAGAGAGGACTCTGGGATTTTTAGATGCATAGCTTCTAGCTTTATTGCCTATTTAAAAGCACCCACTCCTTTCCTCTAGTGGATAACGACCCAATGATTATTATTTCAGAGACACTGAAATTATAGATCCATTAAGTCTAAATGATGTGTTGTATGTTGTGGGGTAGGTGGTACTTTCTTAGAATTTATCATAACTACAATATTTTTAGATATTAAAATATAAAATTCCAAAGATATAATCTTTCTTTTCAAAATTCCCTAATGTTTCCCAGCACCTGGTGCTATAGAGGAGCTGAAGCCAGCCGCTCTTCTCTTCTTATAGACAGCTTGCTGCTTTCTGATCAGATGTCTGAAGGATTTCGATCCAGAAGGGGTAGCTACACATTTTTTTGTGTGTGTACGTGAGTGTGCATGCATGTGTGTGTGTGTGTGTGTGTGTGTGTGTGTGAAGCTGGAATACATTGAGTCTTTTTAAGCTTTATGAACACAGACACAAGATCAGGAAAGATCTTGTTTCTCAGTAGTCTTTCTATTAAAGGCAAACTCAAGCTACTGTTTCCATATCCAATTATCTTCATTAAAAACTTTTTAAACAGGAAAAGCTCTCCTGTCCCTCACATAATTGGCATTTTTAAGGTTTGATTCTTCCAATATAGTTTTCAATCTAGCACTGTTCCAGTCTTCCTTAAATTTACTCATTCACATGGAAAAAGTACAACGAAGATCTTTACTTAGGAACAACGTTTAAACAACAGAATGTTTTTCTTTTGACAGAGAAAATTAAAATTTTATTTTAGAAGTGAAATTACTTAAACTGTCCACAAATTTGAAATTTCCACTATGTTCTGTTCACAGCTGCCAGCTCCTAGACAAGTCCAGTGGGAACTCAGACTAAAGTGGAGCTCGCCAAGGACAAGCCAGCCAGCCTCTGCGAGGTCCTACTATGTGCATTCATCTATGCCTAAATTGGCTCCAAGTTCACTTTTTTTTTTTTTTAAAGCAATCAGTGTCTCATAAAAGCAAGTGATGAATACTTGGTAACGATGATCTTTAACCATTTTGTTTATTTAAATGGCAACAATATGTTTACTGTTAGCTTAAACTAACAAAAATAGCATTCTGTTGTCTAGAGATAACAAAATAACTTTAGAAGTCCAGAAACTTGAAAATTTAAAGAAGCATCTCCTGAGAAGACATGCTAGTGTACTAAGCAGTATTAGTGTAGCAGTGTGTCCTGCTAATGGCCGAGAGCCAGTCCACTGAGGTCACTGAGGAGCTCATGCGGTGCTGCCAGCAGAGCTGCCCAAGTCAGTGGCAAAAGAATGGCCCCGGATCTGTCAAGACATTTAATTTCTACATAAATACCCTCTTGTTCAAATCCTCTTCATGGCTGTGTCTATGAATATGCTGAAATGCTTGATACTTTTAACAAGACTGAATTAATATAAAAAAGTAATAGAATTTCACATTTTTTCAAATGTCATTTATGGGTCTGAGCTGACTAATCAGAACAAAATCCAAGGAAAGGGAACTGGGCCACGTGACCAAAGAGACCATTTCTTTCACAGCTTTGGTTAGATACAATATTTCTGCTTTAAAACACAGAAAACAATGAAGAAACTTTCCATAAAGCCTCTGGGGACTCCCAGTATTCCTTTCTCTCATTTTTTTTTTTTTTTTTTACTTGTGTCTGAGGTATCAGGCTTGATAGACTAGAGGTAGACTTCATAGGTTTGGCTGTGTTTACTTGGCCAGATTATCAGGTTTGGTTTCCTCTTCAAGTTTAAAAACGTAAGGAAGAGAATCTCCACAATGGAGGAACTGTTACTAAAAGTTGTAACAACAGTTACAAAAAGTTGTAACAACAACAACAACAAAAATCCATTGCTTACCTAAGATACAGCAGTATGTTAAACTCTTCATGTCCAACTGGATCGCCCAAACCAGGATGACAACCTATTACCTGACAAGCCATTCCCCAGAGAGAGGCCTATGGGCACTGGGGAGGTAGCCCCTACAACTCCTTTTATGTATTGTCTAAGTGTGTGGTGTTTTACCTGCATGCATGCCTGCGCGCTATGTTTGTGCCTGGTGCTCATGGGGCCAAAAGAGCGAGTCTGACCTCCAGGGACTGAAGTTTCCCGAGTTCAGGTCCTCTAGAAGAGCAGCCAGTGCTCTTAATGGCTGACCAGTCTCTAGCCCTTTAATTACGTTTTTCAGGACAGAGTCTCACTCTGTAGCTCAAGATGGCTATGATAGCCTAGGCTGGCCCAGAACTCATGGCAATCCTCTTGCCTCAGTCTTGTGAGTGCTGGCATTACAGGTGTGAGTCACCATGCATACCTCAGCTTTTGCAGCAATACAAAAAGTATGATCTCCTCCAAAGATTCCAGGGGTCCTTTTAGAACCGAGATGGCAACTTCCCTTATGCAGGGCCCAGGGGCAACTTGCATTGGGGTATGCTAGCTAAAGAATTTATTTCATTAGTGCTGGGAACAGAACCTAGGCCCTTGCATATGCTAGGCAAGCATTCTGCCACTGAGCTACAACCCCGGCTCAAACGGAAAGTTCTGGGTAAACACCCCAACTCTGGTGCAGAGAGACCCAAAGACAAGTGCTTGTAACTTGCCCTATCCCTTCTGGAATTCTCCTTTCTTTTGCTTTAAGCCAAAAGATTATGTGTCCTGTGGAGATGGCATATAATTGACTGGAAAGACTGAACCTCAGCCACAGCTCTTGGCCCTCCTTCAGAGCATGGCCATCTGGGAAGACAGCTATTTTTTCAGGTTGGTAGGCTCACCCCAGCTTACCACTCACTGATGTAAAGTGTGTCTCACACAGCCATATCTGCACAAATAGACAATAAAGTTGTACATGGCAGGTGGGAGCCCTTGATGCAAGTGTGCTCTTCCTCACTCCCACGACTCAAGGATTCCCATGCTGTCAAGTGTAACTGAAGATCTGACCCCTGAGAATTTGGAGAGCTTACAATTCATCAAATAGGTGCAAGGCAGGAAGTTGAAGCAGAAATGCTTATTCAAATGCTCAACAGTCTCAGTTAACAGGAATATTGACGACATATGGTCAGTTATTGCTATTCTTGGGAATGTTAAACTTGGAAAGATCCCAGCACACCTAACAACAACATTTTGAATCTATCTAAAATAAAAATGAAGGTGTTAGTAATTAAGATGCAGACTCTGCAACTTGGCCATACAAGTCATGTCTTCATCTTACATGCAGAACCGAAAAGATAACTGTTTGCTTCCCACAAACAAAATAACCTTTGGGTGTTTAGCAAACTAAAGAAGACTGACCTAACATTTTGTGACCATCTCTGCTTTTTTCCTGAGACAGGGTTTCTCTGCGTAGCCCTGGCTGTCTCGGAACTCGCTTTGTAGACCAGGCTGGCTTTACAGAGATCTGCCTCCCTCTGCCTTCCAAGTGCTGGGATTAAAGGCGTGGCTACCACACCTGGTTTGTCTATCTTTTCAAAACCCTAAAATCACGATTGGAAGTCACTACAGACTAATACACAGGGTCAAGTCAAACACCGAATATTAATTGCGTGTTATTTACACAAAGAAGGGGCTACTAAAATTCATCACTACCCAGGGAGGTAACCTAGTGAACAGAACTATAAGCATATACTCACTAGAAAGAGAACAACATGAGTCCTTAAGGCAGCATTGGTTGAGTCTTCTCTGGTAAAGTGTCACATATTTCAATAACTAATGAGTGATTTTAAAAGAACTACTTTAAATAAATATTAAAACAGTACTTTGAAAAAGAAATGACTAATTTAAGGACTTGTGCAGTATGAATTTGCACTGGGATTTTAATTTGGGATCCAAAAGCATACATAAGAACACAATGGTACAAGTTATAGCAGTCTTCCCTTGAATGGAAAGCAGAGTAGCAGCTACTCCTGTTAATTAGTACTCTTTGGGTTCCTTTTTAAAAACTTGTATTCAGAGTAGCTAACAGAAAATTCTGCTGTTTAAACAGCACATGGTCAGGTTGAGTTTTATTAATGTGAAATGATTTGACAATGTACGCATGCTCTGACTCACCATGTCCTTAGTGCTGGCTTGCTTACCTGGTAAGCTGCCTAAATCTGTGTCCAAAGCACTTGTGCCAACCCACAGATCTCCAGAATCTTTAGTAAATGCAGTGGGGAATCTGTTTTCTTTGTGGCTTACTTTGTTGATTTTCTTAGGAAAGCATGAGCTAGCCTTACATGTCCAGGGACTCTGGCCAACAGAACAACGGCATGATGTGAAAAACAGATTAACACAAAACAAAGTTCAAACAGCAGATGCTCTCACGGTGTGGAGAACTCAGATGCAGGCACTTCTGCTTCAGGTTTTCCTATTTGGGTCACAAGTGGCTTTCTAGAAACCCTCCTGGTTGCAGAGTCCACTGCACGTGGTGTCTCAGAACCAGCCTTTCAGAGTACTGATCTTCGTTTTATCAAATTGTCTTTATCAACAGCACAGTGGAAGTGTTTCTTTTACCTCAGTGAGTAAGTCTGCCTCCCTGGCAGAGCATCCACTGAGAAAACATAATTCTGTCTCTCTCGCTCTAGGTCCTTATGTGAAGGAAACTCAACAAAGTGTACATAATTCTATACCATTCTAAAGCTGCCAGGCTACTGGGATTTTTTTTAACAGTAAGTACTTAAAACATTTTTTCCAAGAAAACCCGTGCTAAAAAGGCACTAGATAAAATGAATTTCTTCACTCTTGTATATAATAATTATACATTGTGTTAGATTCCAAGATTTAACAAGGTGTCACACATTTAGATAAAACATTATTCAGTCATCTACTTTTATGTAAAAGTGAATTTCAAGACTGAGCAATGGCCTGCTGCAGTAATGGAGGCCAGCTGTATCATGGAGTGAAGACAGCTTCTGTCTCCTCAGGACCTGCTTGCTGATGACTCTCGCCATGACCACCTGAGGGAAGTCCTGGCCTTGGAGGGCTCACTGGCAGCAGCTGTGGGAGCTAAGTCTCCTGGAGACCTGAGTGAATGAGACGAAGGTGAAGTTCTCACAGTTGTCCAGCTTGACCTTTCTGGCTAAATTTGGGACAATTCCCCGGAGGGACCGCAATCCCATCCTCTGCTCCTCATACCATACACTGCCCATGTCTGTGGCCTCCTTCCTGGCTGTCAGATAGAAGGGAGACTTGGCCTCCATTTGGGTAGGTGGCCGGTGGATGTACATGTACTTGTAGAGGAGGCAGTAAGGGCACTGTTTGTGTCCCCTAGAATGCTCATGGTAGATTTTCCCGTGACATACTCTGGTAGAAGCACTCCGGCTCTCTCGCTTAACACTGTCTGTCCGGGCAAAGTAGGGCTGGTTTTGTGGGTCTTTGAGCAACTCGATGTCACCATACATCAGGTCTGCGTGCTCCTGCAGTGTCCGCATATTCAGATACTGGCTGTTGTACTTGACCACTGTGGACAGGAGAGTAATGGGGCTGTCGTCCCCGAGACACCCTGCCTGCCACATCTCCTCCTCATCAGAAAGGGAGAAGTAGACGATATTGCGAGAACGGGCACCCGACATCCCTGCCTTACTCAGAACCCACAGCTTCTCCTTGAGTTTCTTGGTGGAAGAACTGAAGGTGCTGCTGGTGATGGAAAAGCCCACACCTGCATTCTTCAGGATGCGGTCCAGGCCACGGCGGATGGCATGAAGTGAGGTCGCCAGGAAGTCTGAGCCGTCACTCTTCTTGACAGTGACATAAAAGTTTTCAAGCAGCTCATTCAACTTCACTGCAGGGATCTCAAATGAGACAAACACTGAGGTTACACATTTGAGGACACTCAGACAGCTAACCCCATTTTCCCCAGTCCTCACTAGGGGCTGTGCTAGAGAGAACAGTTTCCTGACCTCTAGAGGACTGAACCTTTCACACGATGTAGGAGAAAAGCAGTGAGTTTCAAACTGGATGATCTAGGTTTCATAGTTGGTTTCCTCTAATTTCTTTAAAACTCATCATTTCATGATCTGCAAAACAGGGCACACTGGTAGCCACCTTCTCATAGCCCATAAGTAATGCTTACAGGAGATATGGACCGGGAGTTCCCAGGAGTATGTAAGCAGCAGTGAGCACACAGCCCCTTAAAGATGTGTCTACAAATGCCTACAGATTGCTACTATGACTGGCCTTCGTAATGTTGGCTAGTCCTTTCTGGATGGTCCTTTCTTCTTTTTGCTTGCAAACCACTTCTCCTTTAATGAAGTTCAGTCACCCTTTCTAAGGGACTCTATAGCTTAACCATGAATTAGTCCAGCATTAATGTCCTCAATACCTGTCTATACTGTTTGGTACCTATTCCTGAGCAGGGACTTCTGAGGAGGAGAGCCAACGCATCCAACTATGTAAAAAGTTAATAGTTTGTGATTTTTCACTTAATAAACACTAGGTTTTTAATATCAGTCTTATGAGTTTGGCTTATAAGAAATCTTTGCAGGCAAATGGATGGCGCTAGAAAACATCATATTGAGTGAGGTAACCCAGATCCAAAAAGACAATTATATGTACCCACTCATGAGTGGTTTTTAGACATAAAGCAAAGAAAACCAGCCTATAAATCACAATCCCAGAGAACCTAGACAACAATGAGGACCCTAAGAGAAACACACATGGATCAATCTACACGGGAAGTAAAAAAGACAAAATCTCCTGAGTAAATTGGGAGCATGGAGAAGATTGAAGGGGAGGGGAGAAGCAGAAAGGGGAGCAGAGAAAAAAGAATAGCTCAATAAAATAAATAAAAAAAATCCCAAAGAAATCTTTGTGGTCAAGATGAAGATGTAAAGAGCAAGAAGTCTTGAGTCAGGCTACAATACACATGATTTGGACAAAATAGAAATTCCAATAAAAATGCTTGAGTGGAAACCATGCAGTTAACACTCATTTTGCTAATAGCCAGGAGTTAAAGAGAAAATAAAATATGAGCCATATATTAAAAATGAGCCAAACTAAGGACTGGGGAGATAATGTCAATAGGTTAAGAGTCCTTGCTGCTCTTGCAGAGAAGAGTTCAGTTCCTGGCACAGATGTCAGTCAGGGACTCACATCTGTAACTTTAGCTCCAGGGCACGGAATGCTGTCTGCTGGTCTTCCTGGTTACTCACATGTCCACACATACACATAAATGAAAAAAATTTTAAAAATTATATCCATGAAGAATATGATTTAAAAACAAAAATTGACTAAATTATGATTTATAAAACTATATCTAATTAAATATACACTAATAACATAAACTAGAATGATTTGTTAGAAAATTTTATTCTTAGTAAGCAAATGCTACTAAGAAAATTTTATTCTTAGTAAGCAAATACCCCAAAAGCTAGAAAAGTAATTCATAAATAGTAAAATGAGCCAATACAAACAAAAAGGAAAATGAATGAAGGAAGAAGGGGAAAACTGGAGTAAGTAAAGTAAACATCACCTCTGAGAAAACCTATCACGATGATAAAGTCCAATCAGGTCTGAGAGGAAGGAAAAGGCAGAGAAGTGGACTTAGGCAAACTAAGACTAAGAAGGCAACAGAAAACGAGAGTGAAGAACATGGAAGAATACTGCATGCTTTATGTACATTAATATGGAAATCTATATAATATGGATTTTATTTTGAAGTTTTTGTTTAGTGTGCATGCATGTGTGTGCACGTGTGTGGGCATGGAAGCCACTACAGGTGTGTGATTTTTCTACTGTAGTGCTGTGAATAAAATCTAACGCCTCCTTCATGCTGGGCAGTGTTTGACCGGTGACTTACCAATTTGTTTGGATTTAAACAGTTTAACAATACGGAAGAAAGCCATAAAGGCTCTTCATTCTTATCTGACTCACATCTATATAGGATAACAAAAACAAGACATATAAAGTCACCCCAAACAAGGCAACTTTCATGCTGCATGTAACCATGTTGCATAAGATGTATTCAGATTAGTAAGATGTCAAGAAAGCAATGGCTGGGCTGGGGAGATGGCTCATCACATGAGCCCGACGGCCTGGTTCAAGTCAGAACTCACGTATGTGGCAGCATGGGTCTATAAAGCTAGCACCTTCAGAGCAAGATGCAGGCACAGGCAGAAGGACTGACGGCAAGTACCCAGGCCACCCAGCCTGGGGTACTTAGCCAACAGCGCAACAAAGAGACCCTGCCTCAAAAAAAAAAAAAAAAAAAAAAAAGAAAAAAGAAAAAAAAAAAGAAAAAAAAAGGCAGAAGTCAAAACCTGACCTTCACAGTTGCTCATTGACCATCACAGGTACATCATGGCACATGCCTGTGCTCACACACACAGACAATCACAGTAAACAAATACTAAAGAGACAATGTAGTCAAGCACAATGGTTCTGATGTGCACAAGTTCCAGGTAACATGCTGCCAGCTTCTGAGATCATGCATCACAGGTGGGATCACTACAGTGCAGGGTGATCCAATATCAGGAAGTATTGTATGCATGGTCATTGGCAGAGCAGGGGCAAAAACACAAGTCTGACAAATATCGGAAAATTATTTTAAAGATGTGGCATCTACTTTAAAATTTTCAGAACTGAATTGAAACTGATATTGCAAAAAATAAGTCCACTTAATAAAAATAAAAGTATTGTACAGGCAAGAACTGTAAAAATATACCTACAATGAAAACTAGGTTCTTCCCTAGAAAGTGAGGAGGAGAATAGCATACTGAATTAAAAAATAAAAAAGGAAGAAAGGAAGGAACATAAAAGTACAAAATATCTGCATACAGACTCTAGACTGAGAGCCGGGGAACCTGTATGGGACAGAACTAGGTCCCCTAATGTGGGTGACAGTGTGGTCTGATCTGTTGGGGGGGGGTGGCTGGCAGTGGGACCAGGACCTATGCCAGGTGCACGAACTGGCTTTCTGGAGCACATTCCCTATGGTGGAATACCTTGCTCAGCTGCGATCCAGCAGGAGGGGCTTGCTCCTGCCTCAACTTTGTATGCCATACTTTGTTGACTCCCCCAAGGAATGCCTTACCCACTCTGAGGAGTGGATAGGGGTGTGTGAAGGGGGAGGTGGTAGAAACAAGGGAAGGGGAGGGACGGGTTTGGTATGTAAAATAAAAAAGAATTTTTTAAAATAAAAAGGACAAAATATCATTTTTTGATAATCTGTTACTGCAAAAGATTAGGGTAGTTATGTATAAAACATAAGACTAGCTTCCTTATTTATCAACCAAAATGTTAAAAAAAGCTGGGCGGTATTCCCAGCACTCCGGAGGTAGAGGCAGGGGGATCTCTGAGTTCAAGACCAGCCTGGTCTACAGAGTGAGTTCCAAGATAGCAAGGGATACCCAGGGAAACCCTATCTAGAAAAACAAACAAACAAAGCTAAAACAATTAGTTGGGATTTCTTTGGTTGTAGGGGGGAAAAAAAAAAAATCAAACCTGAGCAAACCTAGATTTTTTTTTTTGGTTTTTGTTTTGTTTCTTGTTTTTTTTTGTTTTGTTTTTTTGTTTTTGTGTTTTTTCAAGACAGGGTTTGTCTGTAGCTTTGGAGCATGTCCTGGAACTTGCTCTGTAGAGCAGGCTGGCCTGGAACTCACAGAGATCCACCTGTTTCTGTTTCTCAAGTGCTGGGATTAAAGGTGTGTGCCACCACCACTGGGCTGCAAACCAAGATCTTAAAGAGTGATTCAGAATTAGGAAACTCCAATGCATTAGATATTCTCTTCCAGCTCCAATCTCTCTCTGGCATGGGAAATTAAAACCACATGAAATTCCAGGATGATTATTAAGAAAAAGAAGAGAAATGAAAACAAATGGTAGTTGGGATGTTAGGAAATGAGAATGCTCATACACCTTGATGGAAATGTAAAATGATGCAGTTGCTCTGGAGACAGACTGACAGTCCCCCAGATCTAAGTCATATGCCCAACAGAACTGATAGCATTTGCCTATACAAATCTATATAGATAAAGAGATTTTTTTTTTACTGTAGCATTTTTCATAATGGTCAAACTGAGGGGAAACCATCGGTAGGTAAATGGATAAACAAAATGAGAATGTGTGTGTGTGTGTGTGTATGCACTATATGGAATTTTCTTCAGCAATAAAAAGGAATGGTCCTTGAAATACTATGTCAAGCAAAGCTCACTTATTCCACTTCTACAGACACAGAAGGACAAGTAAGCCAGGGCTAAAGGACAGATAATTCTGCTAATGTGCAGAAAGTAAATTCATAGAGGCAGATGGCAGGGTAGTAGTTACCAGGGCCAGGGGCAAAGAGGAAATTGGGAACTATATTTTTTGATGAGTACACAGTTTCTACTTGGATAATTGAAAGAATTCTGGGAATAAATAATGGTGATGGTTTGCAGAATGCTGTGACTATAGTAAACATTACTGAGTTGTACACTTAAAATCTGATCATCGTGGTCAGTATGTCCATGGGTGCGTGTATATCTGGTGAGTCATCAATAGCTATCTAATTGGAGTTAATGCCAGCTAAACAGGAAAGAAATGAACCCAGTCAACTGCCCATGGCTGGTGAGGGCATGGACCCTAGAGGAGAGCCTACTTCTGCCACTTTCCTAAACCAGGATGATTTCTACTGCACTCTAAACATTTATCCTTACAACCACAGTGAAGTATGTCTCTCACCAACAAAGCTTCCCTTTGCAGTCGATGAAGATCACAGAAATCTACAAATAGCCAACATTTGAGAATTGGCTATGGAGTTCCCAATTCCAGTGACCCATCTGTTAATCAGCTTCTACCTCCTAGGCTCAGGGAGCATCATGGAAGGAGAGGAGAGAGTCTCAGAGCTGGAGGGCCAGGATGTCTATTGTGAGTCAGTGTCTTCTATCCATGTACCCAGGAAATTTCAACTATATGGTCACCCAAACAAGACCTGCACAGTGAGACCAGCTGACATGCCCATGTAGATGGTAGAAATCCTACAAGGTCCCATGACGAGAAGCTGAGCTACAGGCTAATGGCTACTGAGCTCAGTGTCTGTGTGGTGCTCCTGATCCTTAGGTTAAGTTGCTGACTGGATACACTTATCAGCACATGGGCTGTCATTATCTAATCAGGCAGAACTTGGTTGGTGCTGGAGGCCCAGCCCTGAACAAATGCAGCTCTCGCCTTCATCGGAGACAACGACCTGCAATCCACAATCCACAGCTGCACTGGAAACCGCCAGTGATGGCTACCCTCTATTCTCAATTGTATTAAGAGACTCCAGGGCACTAAAGTAGTTTCTAGAGAGGACTTTATAGGCAGCAGGAATGAGGGCTGGTGTCCTGGACTGAATGCAAAGCGGGGAAGGAGGGCCGGGGATGAAACTCCATGGGTCCATTGCTTGCCTAGCATGCAGAAGCCCTAGGTTCTATCACCAGTACCACTTAAACCTGAAGTGGCAGCACATGCCTGTGATGTCTGTACTCAGGAGGTGAAGGCAGGAGTATCAAAAACAGAAAAAAAAGGGAGAGCGGGGCTTCTTCTCTGACTTGCTTGTATGAAAACAGTCATTTATTCTCCACCGTGACAGGGATTCAGCTCAAACTATCAACCAGAATAAACTGCTTCCTCCATCAAGTGGCTTCTTGTAAGGTATTTGGTTACGGCAATCAGAAACATAACTAACAGAACTGTAATACAAATGCAAGGGTCATGGGACCCAGGTGATGGGGTGACTAAGTTCAGAAAAGGCAGAGACAGAACTTGAGCTTATTTTGTGAGACCACTGAGAAAGGTTCCAAATACACCCCCAGAAGATGAGGCATTTTAGGCCAAGGAAGTAGCACACAGAAAAGGTCTAAAAGTGTGGAGTGGTCTTGTGGTTTCTGGGAAGGTGACCAATGCTGCTGGCAAACAGAGATAAAGGCAAGATGAGGCTACATAAATGGGAGTATGCCAGTTACCTTCCATTGTATGAGGAACAACCTAAAGCTTAGTGGGCGTGGCCAAATTGTTTATGAGTGAGCATCTGGAATAAACGCAGATGCGCATTCATGCTAGCGTTTCTCATAGGGTAACTCATGTGGATGCAGTCATTTGGATATCAGGGACACAGTTTGCTCATATTTGTAGGTTTAGCTCGGCTTCCTCACATGGAATTTACATTGGTCAAAATATGTCACATGGGTAGCTTTAAGTCTAGCACTGGGACGGGAGCAGCAAGGACACTGGAAAGAGGCGCACAGGAAAGGCGTGCAGCCTGCGAGGCCAACCAGCTGGAAATGATCTCATGGGCAATGGAAGCTACGTTGTTTGTTTCGAATCCTTCTAGGAATTTGTTCACCTTATCTATGGTCCCTTTTGGGGACACAGTTGTTCACAGAGTTCCTTTTCGTTTTTTATAATGTTGGTAGTAATATTCCTTTTTATTACTGCTTTCAGCATTTTAAATTCTTTTATGTTCTCTGATCTTAATCTCTCTTCTTTTCTTCTTTTAAAAAAAAAAATCAAGGCAGTGTCTCACTGTACCGCAGCTGCCCTGGAAATTTTGGCCACTCTGCTCCACCTGCACAGTGCTGGCAGTGAGGCATGGACCACCCAGCTGGATCCTCTCTGACCTGTTGCCATAACCTCGCTATCTGCATATTTAAGAAAGTCTGCTCATCTTGCAGATGGCAACACTCATCCATTGCTGGTGGTAATGCAAACTTGTGCAACCACTTTGGAAATCAGTGTGGCAGTTTCTCAGGAAACTGGGAATCAACCTACGTCAGGACCCAGCAATACCACTCTTGGGCATATACCCAAGAGATGCCCAATCATACTACAAAAGCATTTGTTCAACTATGTTCATAGCGCATTATTTGTAATTGCCAGATCCTGGAAACAACCTAGATGCCCCTCAATGGAAGAATGGATAAAGAAAGTGTGGAATATATACATATTAGAGTACTATTCAGTGGTAAAAAAAAAAATGACATTTTGAATTTTGCATCCAAATGGATGGAAATAAAAAACACTATCCTGAATGAGATAACCCAGACCCAAAAAGATGAATATGGTATGTACTCACTCATTTGTGGACTCTAGCCATAAACAAAGGACATTAAGCCTTTAAGTTCACAAGCCTAGAGAAGCTAAATAACAAGGTGAACCCAAAGAAAAACATATACAGATTCTCTTGGAAATTGGAAGCAAACAAGATTGCTGGGCAAAAGTTGGGATCATGGTGGTGGGGGTGGAATTGGGAGTAGGGGAGAGAGAAGGGAGAAAGGAAAGACTGGAGAGAGCTTGGGAAAGTGGGAGGGTGGAGATTGAGGAAGGGCGGATATAGAAGCAGGGAAGAAGGTATCTACATTAAGGTAGCCATTTTAGGGTTGGCAAGAGACTTGGCTCTACAGTGTCCACGGGAATGTCCCCAGCTAGGTCCTTGGGCAGCAGAGGAGAGGGTGCCTGAACTGGCCTTGCCCCACTATCACACTGATGATTATCTTGAATATTACCATAAAATCTTTGCGACGGATGGAGATAGAGACAAAGTCCCTCATCAGAGCAATGGACTGAGCCCCCAAGGTCCAACTGAAGAACAGAAGGTGGGAGAAGAGGAGCAAGGAAGTCTGAACCGGGAGGGATTGGTCCACCCACTGAGACAGTGTGCCTGTTCTAATAGGAGCTCACCAAATCCAGCTGGACTGGGACTGAATGAGCATGTGATCAAACGAGTCTCTCTGAATGTGGCTGACAAGGGGGGCTGACTGAGAAGTCATTGATAAAGGCACTGGGACTTGTTTCTACTGCATGTACTGGCTTTTTGGGACCCTAGTCTATTTGGATGCAAAGCTTCCTAGGCCTGAATGTGGGGGTGGGGGCTTGGACTTCCCACAGGGCAGTGTTCCCTGCCCTCTCTTAAGGAGGGAGGGGGAGGAGGGGAGGAAGTGTAAATTTTTGAATGGAAAAATAAATTAAAAAAACAATTTATTATTTTGTCATCTGAGTCTTAAAAACTTTTTTTAAAATTCATTTTAATTTTTTTTGGGGGGGGGACAGCGGTTTTTTTTTTTTTTTTTTTTAAAGTAGACCTGGGTAGACTGGAACTCACTCTGTGGCCAAGACTGACCTTGAGCCTGCCATGATCCTTCTGCCTCTGTCTCCCAAGTGCTGAAACTACATCTACGCCACCAGGCCCAATCAGATCAGCTTTTAAACTTACTTCAACATTACATTTATTTAATTTATAGCTTTTATATTCATATTTAATTTCATAGCATAAGCTTTATTTTCTTTACAAGTACTGCTTTTGCTGCATTTTTATTCCATATTTACTTTAAATGAATACACTTTTTGTTATTTAAATTTGGGGTGGGAGTTGACATAAGGTTTGTCTGTGTTCTCCTAGCTGCTCAGAAACTCTCTCTATAGAGCAGGCTGTCCTGAGTGCTGGGATCAAAGGTGTGTTCCTGCACCATCTGGTTTATTATTTAACTTATTGAAAGAAATTTTGGGAACAGGACCAGAAGTAACACATTATTTAATGAAAATTTAAGTTCCAAGAATGAGCACTATGAGTTATCGGTCAGCAAAGTCCCAAATGTCTCAGAAGCAGCACGGGCTACTGCCACCATTTTGGTTGCCTGTTATAATGTGGTAAGACCATATAGCTGAAGACACCATATAGTTGGCAGATATAGAGAAATAAGCTTAAAACTGATTGGAAAACCCCTTTCCTGTTGGCTAGCTTACATATTTCCAAAGATCTATATAACTCAGTGGGAGAGAAAAGACATCAATAGTCTTATGTATAAAATCCTCTAATAATAAAAATTATTATTTTTTAAAAGAAATTTGGTGAGTAGGTTAAAGAATTAAATCTTTCCGGACTTGAATTCTTTTTCATATGTAGTCCAGAGAAATAGCCCTTACAGTTCAGATTTGGCTGAAAATGAAAGGTGATACTTAACTGATTTATATGATTTATATTCTTTCTTAATGAGCCTGTGGGGTGGACTCAGAAAACACTGTGAGACACAAGATACCACACTCAGCTCTCAACATCCTAGGGCACAGGCTCACCCAGAACATAAGCCGTATACCTGAGAGATTCAATAAAACTATTTACATACCTTGAATTGATTCTTTGTTTTTTTTCTTTTATTGAAAAGAGTTTTTTTCTCACATAATATATCCTCATTATGGTTTCCTCTCCCTCCATTTTTCCCAGATCTTATCTTCCCCTCCCATCGAGATCGACTCCCTTTCTGTCTCTCATCAGAAAACAAACTTTTAAGGGATGATAATAATAGAATAAAATAAGATAAGAAAACACAACACACTGGAGTTGGGCAAGACAAACAGAAGGAAAAAAGCCCAAGAGAAGGCACAAAAATCAGAGACCACTCACTCATACTCACGCATCCCCTAAAAACAATAAACTAGAAGCCATAATATACACATAGAGGGCCTGGTACAGACCTGTGTGGGTCCTGTGCATGCTGCCTCAGTCTCTATGAGTTTGTATGAGCTTTGTTCGTGCTAATTTAGAGGGCCTTGTTTCCTTGGTGTCCTCCATCTCCTCTGGCTGTTACAATCTTTCTGCTTCCTCTTCCACAGAGCCCTAAGAGAAGGGATTTGATGGAGACATCCCATTTAGGACTGAGTGTTCCAAGGTCTCTCATTCTCCACATAATGTCTAGCTGAGGGTCTCTGCATTTTTCCTCATCAGCTGCAAGAGGAAGCTTCTCTGCAGATGACTCATCTATGAGTATAGCAGAATGCCATTACTAGTCATTTTATTGCTACTCTTTTGTGGTTTCACTTTTGTTTTCAGAACAGTTGTGTTTGGTTTTATCCTAGGTCCCTGGGCTATAGAGTCTCTGGTTCTTGATCATCCAAGCAGTGTTGATATGGGTTCTTTTCGTGGAGTGAGCCTTAAGTCAAGTCAGATCATCAGTTGGCTGCCACCACAAGTTTTATGCCACCATTGCACTAGTCTATCTTGTAGACTAAAGGATCTGTGGCTGAGTTAATGCTTACATTCTCTTTTGGGTGGGTGCAGAATATCTTCCTGTATCACAGGAGTTAGAATGTAGGGGTGAAGACTATATGTAGGCACTAGCTCAACTTCTCCAGGTTCAATGAGTTGTGTAGATACTGTCTCCAGCAATGGGGACTTGCTGTCAGTTTGTGGAGAGCAATATTGGCAACAGCCTGAGTTGTTTGGGGACTACGACTCAAGCAGATGTAACCCGGTACTGGAAGCTTCATTTGGTGACAAGAGATGTTCAGTTGGGTCCTGGTCTCCCCCATTATTTGGTGATTTCATTTAGATTACCTTTATCTATGTATATATTTTGAGAAGCTTCTACTGTATTAGGTTTCCACACTACCTCTCAATTTTAGCTGTCTCTTCCCGTATCCTCTTCCTTCTTCATTTCTTTCAGATTTTCCAATTTGGTAGAGTACAAGTTTTTAAAGTATGTCCTCATGAGTCTCTAGATTTCTTCAGTGTCTATTGGTATAGCCCCCTTTTTATTTTTAATTATGTTAATTTGGATATTTTCTATCTTTTAGTTAATTTGGTTAAGAGTCTGTTAAACTTATTTTCTCAAAAAAAAAAACTATTAGATTCATTGAGTGTATTTTTTTTGTTTCTATTTTATTGATTTCAGCCCTAAATTTGATTATTTCTTGCCATCTACTCCTTTTGGGTGTGTTTTCTTTTTTGCTTTTTTTTTGCTCTAGAGCTTACATTTGTGTTGTTACCTAGTATGAGATCTCTCTGATTTTTTCCTCTCTCTCTCTCTCTCTCTCTCTCTCTCTCTCTCTCTCTCTCTCTCTCTTTTTCTGTCAGCACTCAGTGCTATGAACTTGCCTCTTAGAGCCACCATCACTGTGTTCCATAGGTGAGAGTACATTGTATATTCATTTTCATTCAATTCTAGAAAGTCTTTAAATTCTTTCTTAATTTCTGCCTTGACCTGTTTTTCATTCAGCAGAGAGTTGTTCAGTTTCCATGAGTTGTAAGCTTTCTGTTGTCTCTGCTGTTGATATCCAGCTTTAATCGATGGTGGTCAAGTTGCAGGGTGTTATTTTCATTTGCTGGTATCTGTTGAGACTTACATTGTGACTGAGTATGTCGTTAATTGTGGAGAAAGTTCCTTGAGGTGCTGAAAAGAAGGTATATTCTTTAGTGTTTGAGTAAAATGTTGTGTAGATATGTTAGGTCCATTTGTTTTATAATGTCTGTTAACTCCAGTATTTCTGTTTTTGTCTGGATGACCTGTCTATTCGCAAGAGTGGAGTATTGAAGTCTCTCACTATCAGCATATAAGGGTCAGTATGTGATTTAAGCTGTAGTAATGATTCTTTTACAAACTTGGGTGCCATTGTGTTTGGGGCATAGATGTTAAGAACTGTAATGTCCTCTTGGAATATTTTTCCTTTGATGAGTATATCCTTCCCTATCTCTGTTGGTTAATTTTGGTTTGAAGTCTATTCTGTCAGATATTAAAATGGTTGCTTCTTAGGTCCATTTGCTTGGAATATCTTTTTCCACCCTTTTATTCTGAGATGATGTGTATCCTTCATATTAAGGTGTTTTTCTTGGATGCAACAGATGGATCCTGGCTTCATAACAACTCTGTTGTCCGTCTTTTTATTGGGGAATTGAGATCATTGATGTTGAAAGATATGAAAGACCAATGATGTTGAATATTGTTTTGTTGGTGGTGGTGGAGGAGTTGTTGTTTGTTGTTGTGTGTGTATCCATGTGCTTCCTCTCTTTCGATCATCTCTGTTTGCGCACCAGATATTGCTGGGTCCTAACGGCTCCCTCAGGGGAGGAGGTGAGAAGGCCTGAGTCTGTGTTCCAATTCATTGGCATTGTGTGTTTGCCCCTCATTGGCTAGGCATGATCAGGACCTCTGACAGTGCCTGTTCGTAGGCCTTCAGGCAGCATCGCAAGGTCACTTCTCATTGGCTAGGCATGATCAGGACCTCTGACAGTAACTGTTGCTAGGCCCAGTTTGCTTCATCTCTCAGCCTTGTAGGCTTCCTACAAATCTTCCTACAGTCTGGGATTATTTATTCCCTCTAACCTCTTTAGGTTGTAGTTTCTCTTCCAGCACCACTGTAGGGTATCTATCTGAAGAAAGATGATAAATTTGGTTTTAACAGAGTCTGTCTTTTTTTCTCCATCAATTGTGATTAAAAATTTTGTAGGGTATAGTAGTCTGAGATGGCACCTGTGGTCTCTTAGAGTCTGCAGAACATCTTTCCAGGCCCCTCTGGCTTTTACAATCTCTACTGAGAAGTCAGGTGTAATTCTAATAGGTCTGCCTTTCTATTTTACTTCACGTTTTTCCCTTGCAGCCTTTAATATTCTTTCTTTGTGCTGCACCTTTAGCTTTCTTTCCTGGTCTTATCTACTTGGTGTTCTCTTTCCTTTTCTTTCCTTTCTTCCATCCTTGCTTGCTTCCTTCTGTTTGTTTTTAGAGGCAAGGTTTCTCTGTGTAGCTTTGGAGGCTGTCCTTCAACTTACTCTGTAGACCAGGCTGGCCTTGAACTCACAGAGATCAGCTTGCCTCTGTCTCCCAAGTGCTGGGATTAAAGGCATGTGCCACCATCTCCTGGATTCTGGATGTTTCTTGTACCTGATAGGCTCTCCTTCTTTAGGTAAATTTTCTTCCATGCTTTTGTTGAAAATATTTTCTGTGTCTTTGACTTGAGTTTTTTCTCCTTCCTGTATTCCCAGTGTTCTTAGATTTGCTATTTTCAAAGTGTCCCAGATTTCCTGGATGTTTTTTGTCAGTTTTTTAGATTTAATATCTTCTTTGCCCAAGGTATCCACAATTTCTATTGTGTCTTCAATGCCTCAGATTCTCTTCCATCTTTTGCATTCTGTTGGTAAGGCTTGCCTCTGAGGTTCCTGTTATAGTCCCTAAAATTTTCATTTACAGATTTCCCTCAGCTTGGATTTTCTTTATTGATTTTATTTCTCTACTTTTAGGTATTGTTTTATTCATTTCCCTTCACTGTTTCTTTAAGGGATGTATTAATTTCTTCTTTAAGGACCTCTATTATATTCATAAAGAATATTTTATGGTCTTTTTTCTTGTGCTTCTGCTATATTGCAATAACCAGGACCCTCTGTGGTAGGGTTGTGGGTTCCAGTGGATATATGTTGTCCTGATTGTTACTGTGTTTTTATTCTGGTGTCTAGGCATCTGGAACTGGGAAGATTGTAATTCTTGGTGCAGATACTTTTCTTGTCTATATTGGGTGGGTGTTTTGTTCCTGGGTTTCTGTTGCCTTCTCTGGTTCTTTAGGAGCAGGTTGTGGCTGTGTATTGCCTGGTAGGAAATTCTTCTGGGATCCTGATAGGTGTGGTCATTGTAAGTTCCATGTAAAATCTATTTCTAGGTATTGGGAACTGACATTTAGGAAGGGTATGGGCTGCAGAGGGGCTGAGGTGGTCCACAGGAGGGAGGAAAGCAGGATATTCCACTAGGGTCTGCTTCGTTCCCTGGGAATGGGGGTTGAAAATGAGGAGAGGCCACAGCTGATGGTCGGCTACCAAGCTGCTGAAGAGACTGGGAGGTTGGATCTAGAGGAGCAGAGGAGAGGTGACGCTCTGCAGGCTGCCTGCTTCTCCAGCAGAAGTCACAGTCTACAAACTCTGAGCTGTGACTTAATTTTCATTTGGTTCATAATATTTTATGATTTCTTCTGTGGTTTCTTCTTGATCTGTGGGTCATTTAATAACTTCCTATAGTCAGTGCCTTTTTAGTTAGCAGTCTGTAACTAATGCAATTTAATTCTGTTATGGACAAGGATACACTATAATTTCAATATCCTGAATCAAGGCTGTCACTGTGAACTTCTTTATTGGCTGATGGGTCTTCCTTTAGTGCTGTGTCTGCTGATGCCTTTGCATTTAGAAAGTAATTTTCTTTCAGAGAGAAAGAGGAGGGCAGGGAGGAAGAGAGGGGGAAGTGGGGAGGAAGAAGAGAGCGGGGAGGGGAAGAGATGAGTGGGGAGAGTGGGGAGGAAGGAAAGGAGAAGAGCAGGAAGGAAGAGAGGGTGGGGGATGAAGAAATGGGGGGAGAGTGGAGAGGGAGAGAGGGGGAGATCAGGGAGGGAATGAGGGAGGAGAGGCAGTATAAAATTTTAGGTGGACAGGTTTCCTTTCAGCTAGTTAACAAATGTTATCTTTTGTTTGTGGCTTGCGGACTTGCTAGTACAGAACTGTTTTTTTTTTTTTTTTTGCCCATTTTCCTCTTTTCTGGATCAATGCTACTTATTCCATTTTATCTCGTTACTGTTTTTGTTAAAAAAAAGTCCATGATGTTCCACAGAAAGATTTAAAGCATGCATACATCTACACAGTAGCTGCCCTCCCTGTGCTTTCCTTCCCTTGGTGATGGATCGAATTTCCAGACGTAATAATCTCCCTTTAGGTTGGAGGGAGAGCATTAAACTTCCTTTAATGCTTCTCAAAGTGTGGATCTACTGCTACTGAATCCCCTCATCTCTGAATGTCTCAAATTATTATCTCATCTTTACTTTTTGAAAGACATTGTCACTGTGGATACTGAAATTACTTTTCTTCCAATAATTTAAAGAAGTCATTTGTCCCAATATCTTTTCATCTGCCTGGTTTCCAAAAGCAAATCTGTTACTCTTACCTTCGATCCTCTGCAAACCATCTGTCCTTTGGTTAGAACTGCTTTTGTTTTCTCTTCATCCCTGGCTAAGAACAGGATTATGATATACTTGTACAGATTCTTCCTCTTTCTTTAAAAAGATTTTTTAAAACATTTATTCTATTTTCAATTCTGTGTCTGTGTGAGGGTACAGGTATGTGAATACAGGTGTCTACAGGACTGAGAAGAGAGCACTGAAGCCCTTGAACTGGAATTACAAACTACAAGTGAGTTACTGAATATGTGTGCTGGGAATCGAGCTCAGGCCCTTTGCAAGTGCTGCACCTACTCTCACCCACTGAGCCATCTCTCCAGCCCCCTCTTCTTTTTCTTGCTTTTGAAACAGAGTCTTGTAATGTAGCTAACCTTGCTTCTGAGATGCTAGGATTAGGATTAGAAGTGAATGCCACCAGTAGAGGCTTGAATCACTCTTTAAGGGATATACTTTCTAGTTTTTCACGTGTTTGATAGTTTTTCATTAAATGTCAGACACTGTGAATTTTACTATGTCCTAGATTTTTAAATTTTTAAATTACTGGTTTTTTTTGTGTGTGTGTATAGGTGTTTTGTCTGCATATGTTTGTGTACCACATGTGGTGTCTGTGGAAGCCAGAAGAGGGTGTTGGATCCTCTGGGACTGGAGTTACAGATGGTTGTTGTCAGGTAGGTGCTGGGAACCGAACCCAGGTTCCCAGCAAGAGTAGAAGATACTCTTAACTGGAAAGCCATCCTTTAGCCTGATTTTTAAAACAAAAACCTACTCAGTTGATCTGCATTTGCCCAAAACCCTTAGTGCCTACATTCTGGATGCTTCCCCGGAGAGACCATTAACATATGACTCTGTTAGCAGCCAGAGTCTGCTATTTACCAAGAATCAATTCACTCAACCAATCACTCTGTCTCTGGTGTATGTGTGTACACATGCATGAGATTGTGCATGTATGTGGAGGCCATAGGTAGACGTCAAGTATCTTTCTCATTACTTCTCCATCTTACTTTCTGAGGCAAGGACTGGCCTCTGAACTCTGGGTACCCACCATGCCAGGTTTTTGCAGTGTGGATGCTGGGGCTCTTTATTCAGCTCTTCCTGCTTTCATGGCAAGCACTTATCAAATGCACCATCTCACTAGCCCCCTGACCTAGAACGTTTTAGGAACCCAAAGGCTCTTCCCTCCTGGACGTCTAGTTCTGCCCTCAAAAGAAAGCACTCACTGGTGAGCTTTCCCACTGTTCTTTCTTCTGCCCTCACCTCCAGGGTGCTCCCCATCTTCATGTGAAACAGAAAAGCCTCTTACACTACTTAACACGCATGCTGCCAGAAAGAGGAAACCACCTTTTCTGTTTCAGCTTTTATTGACTCCTTAAATACATCACCCAAACTCTGAAATCTTACTTGCCTTCGGGGTTCAGCTAATGGCTTCCATCTGTGAGACCTTTAAATCTATGCTTCCAGCTTATCATTTCCACCGTTTTAAACCTCACAATCCCAACTGCCTAATGGATATAATCAGTTGGCTTAGAATTGCTGTACTCATGTCCCTACTATTCTCAAATCTCAAATACTTGAAGTTAGAAGAGCTCTTCAGAGCTCATTTTGTAAAGGTGGAGTCTGGGGACCAAGAATATGAAATAACTGTTTTGTTCACAACTTTCAATTAGTTTCTCTAAAATACCACTTTTAATGTTCCTTAATGCTAAAAATAAACTGTAGTGGATTCTTTTATACCTGATCCTATACTATAGCTATACCTACAGCTCTTACAATCAGATCCTGCAGTATGGAAAACCAAGCAACTTCAGTGATTTCCCAGAGTTTACAAAACTCCAAGCTTGTCACTTAAGAATCATCAGTATGTGGTTTTGTAGCAAATGGCTCTGCCCTGTACAGTTTTCTCTTTCTCACACCGCTTGCTCCACTGGTATCATCTTCTAATTGCAACAACTTCTACCTCTTCCTGGAAATACGGCTTAATTTATTTTTCTTTATACTTTAACAAATATACACTCATTAAACACTTTCTAAATTCTACTTGGTTCTGTGGACAATTTTCTTTGTACTTCATGTTCTTCCATGAGTGCTCCCCACAACACTTAGCAGGGTGCCTGGCACTTGGAAGCTCACTGAAGCCAGCCAAAAGAATTAGCAAACTCACGCATCCCTTACCTTGGTGATGTCCGTGTGGTCTTTGAGCCCGTTGGTCATGCACCAGTAGCGCCACACATTTAAGGCGTACCTCGTGGCTTTGGTGGTGTTTGGGCTCACTGCACTGGTACACAGATCATTCAAGTCATCATTAATATTAAATACAGGAAATTTGTTGAGTTTAGTAGAATAAGCTAGAAACAAAAACAACAGAAACATTATAATAATTTGCCATTCCCTTCTTAGTGAGCTTCATTCTGGGATGATAGTAAATTAAAAAGAACTCCAAAAAGACACGCAAGAAGTGAAATTTCTAGCCAGATGTGGTAGGGCACACCTCTAATCCCAGTACTCTCTATGGACTCGAGGATAGCCTGGTCTACATAGTGAGGTACAAGAGAGCCAGAGTTATACAGTGAGACCTGGTCTAAAAAACTGTTTACATGTACAAGAATCCATGTCTTGTATCTAACCCTGATCATTTTTCCATGTGCACTAGCTGACACTGGCAAACATTTCAATAATAGGATGAAATTAATACTAAAAAATTCTAAAGTTTTCACTAGAATATATAGCATTTCTATTGACAGCAGCAAAAAAATGAGAAGAAGTAGGAAAATTAAAAAAGATTTCCTGGAAGGAGGAACGTCACAGGAAAGGGAGGAAGGATAACCATCTTCACATACAGACTTGTCATCTCTCTGTAATACACAGCTTCAAACTTCTTGTATGCCATCAGGATCAGCCTTGAACTATATGCAGCTACAATCCTCTTAACCCCTCCCTAGAAGAAATGATTCATGCACACTGATACCCCACACCCACGCACATGGACACATGTGGGAGAGTTGAATTGATTTAAGCCTTGGTTATACAAACTTTCAACTAGTTTTAAATCAGAGTGAAAGATCAAATGGAAGCAATATTAGGAAAAGGAAGGATACTCAGGGCAGGCTCACTTTCGGAAGAGTTTCAGAAAAAGTTCAAATTGCCAAAAAGAAAACCATATCCATAACCATTAGCTGGCTTTTCCTTACACTCTGGAGTCTGGCAAGACCAAGCGTCCTTCTGAGGAATGTATATTCAAACAGAAACTGGCTAGGTTTCAGTGAGACAGCAAAACGATAAGCTGGTGCAGTCCACGAATTGGTTTCACTTCAACTTGGTTTTCATGGTGCCCACCGAGGATCTCCTATGTGTCGTACCCCAAGTACCCTGGGGACCCAGAATCCTCTGGCAAACCCCCACCCACAACAAAGCTGAAAAATGCCCTTAAGTTAATCAACATACTTAGAAATTGTTTATCTTTATGTGTATGGGCATTTTATCTGCATGTATATCTTTGTACCATGTGCATGCCTGGTGCCCATGGTGTCCAGAAGAGGGCATCGAATTCCCCCAGTATTGGAGTTACGGATGGTTGCAAGTTGCCATGTGGGTGCTGGAAATCAAACTGGAGTCCTCTAAAGCGCAACCAGGGCTCCTGACCACTGAACCTTCTCTCTAGGCCCTCAATGCACTCTTGTCAATTTCAACATCACTTCTAGAGAAGCCTCCCTTTTTGATGTGTCACATCTGCCTTCTCATTCCTTGTGCTTGGATGGTGTTGGCTTCGATGCTCCTTAGAACAATGACATCACTTTTTTCTTTTTTCTTTTTTTTTTTTTGGTTTTTCAAGACAGGGTTTCTCTGTAGCTTTGGAGCCTGTCCTGGAACTAGCTCTTGTAGACCAGGCCAGCCTTGAACTCACAGAGATCAGCCCGCCTCTGCCTCCCGAGTGCTGGGATTAAAGGTGTGCACCACCACCGCCCAGCCGATGGCATCACTTTTGACAGATTGATCCTGCCCACACTATGGAAGACATAAACTGGTTTACCAAGCATGGATATTGAGAAGGACAAGAAACACCAAGCACATGTTGCCTGAAGCACCTTAGTCTTTTCACCTCTTCCACAAACCTACCTAACTTCAGTATTTACAGAACTTCCTTGACATTAATAAGATTTATGTAAAAGTTATTATCATACCTGTTGTGTAATATTATTTTAATCAGACAAAGATGTGTTACATTTGATTATACTGCAGAATATTACTTGAACTGTGTAAAGGTGTGTTACATTGGTTTCTGCTGCATTTGTTTAATTATGAAAAGAGGTGTTGTTGTTTCACCTTGCCTGCCTAACACACCTGATTGATCTAATAAAGAGGTGAATGGCCAATAACGAGGCAGGAAAAGAAAGGATAGGTAGAGCTGAGAAGCAAAGAGAATGAACAAGAGGAGAAATCTAGACTTGAGAGACTCGGAAGAACAAGAAAGGAGGAGAGAACAAGGGAGACATCCAGGGTTAGAAGCCAGGCAGCCACCAGCCAGCAGACACAAGAAGCAGTTAAAGGAAAATATACAGAAGGAAGAAAAGAACCTCTGAGGCAAAAGGTACATAAAGAGACAGGTTAATTTAAGTAGAAAGAGCTAGCCACAAACAAGCTTAAGCTAGACCAAGCATTCATAACTAATAAGAAGTCTCTGTGTCATGATTTGGGAACTGGTTCACACACCTGACATCAATGGAAACCCATTATGTGACAATTTTTAAAATCTGTGTGTAATCAGTAAACAAGTACACAATTACACCTGTTCTACAGTCAAGGAAATGGCTCATACACTCACCAGATATCTACCAAGGAACCACCACTGTGCAAGAAGTGTACTGCTGAAACCACGAGCTAGCAAGAGGTAGATCCAGGCTCTAGACACGAGTTTGATGGCATGCTCTGGCCACAACAGCAATTATTATAATGCTGTTATATTGCTGTTATATTATAATGCTATAATATATATTATATTATATGCTGTTATATTATAATGCTGTTATTGCTATATAACAGCAATTATATAATGACACAATCTCAGTGAGAACAGTTTGGATAACCCTTTATCATGTTAAAGACATCCTGTTTCTCCATATTTCCTTAGACTAATGTTCAGTAAGAAAAATAGCTACAAGCTAGGTGCTGAGAACTGAATCTGGGTCATTTGAAAGAACACCATGTGGTCTGGAAACATTGAGCCAACTCTCCAGCCCTGTAAGGGGAAACCTATTTATGAGACCTTCACCCTCACTACTGCTGGTTGAACTCCACTAGTATAGCTTTGTATTCAGTATTACCTGCAGAAGTGAGTTTTGTCCAAATGTATCAAGTGGGAACCCTCAACAATAAACATGGAATTTCTATTAGGCTGTAGGAATTTCTTCAGCCAGTAGACTTTAAGACACCACACCACTTATACGATGGCCTCTTATACTATGAATTCTGACATAAAGCATATGCTCTTTCTTGCTCACGGCTTCTGAATTTAGTTCCTGTTCCCCTTTGTGCAGAGGACTGTGATTGGTGAGTCTACCCCTAAATAAATAAGCTTTTATTATATCCAGTTCTGAGCTAGTGTGAGATTATTTTGTGACTTCCATCTGGTGCCCATGTGAATCCCAACTCCACATCTATGGGGATAGGCTAAAAAAAGACCCAGAAGATCTCCCACTCCCACCTGCCTGGCTTGATTTCACCTACTAAGTGGCTTTTTGCCAAACCCCACCACAGCCACAGTGGAGCTCCCTTGTGGTAACTTGGCAATTTTTCAGGTTCGCTCATGCCCCTCCCCACCCTGCCGGCCACTTTCCCTGCTGCACAGCTTCTGGTTTGTGTTCCCTTCTCATGAGCTCTGGTTATGGAATTGACTTAATTGCTCTAAATTTGTCAAGCAAAGCATATTTGTCAGTATTTAACCAGGCACCAACATGTGGAACCAATATGGCATGAACAGTATTATACCACCTGCTTGTAAATAAAAATTATTACACCTACAACAATTTACTGAAATTTAATGGTGGTAAGTAAATTTGAAAGTTATACAATGGGAGACAATATTACCATTCAGGAATTTAATAACCTTTTTTGCTTATACTATGGATGGCATCCTGCAAGGCATATGTGATTTTCCTTATACATCCATTTATTTGATTTTGGGAATTAGTTTTTTTTATATCATTAAGAAAATGGTTTGATAACAGAGCCAAAAATGAGGCACTTTTAGAAATGATACAGTCTTTATAGACTAATAATGAACAGTTGAAAAAATTAATACTATTGAGAAAGTTAACATTAATTTGACAGACAAAAATCCAATCAATGTCGAAGGGTACTGAGACATTATCTGAATTTATGCTGTTGAATTTAACAATCTGTTGAAAAGTTATGATAGGTTAACAGATAATGTATCTCTCCAGGAAAGCAATATGCATGCCATCAAAATTATGTCCAAGGATAAGAAATTATCTTTAGTGGACAAATTTAATACCTTAGAATCCTCAATGAGGGCATTAGAATGGAACACTGGACAGGAATTTTCTGACTTTACAAAAGGCAGTGGTAAAAATATTTGAAAACTGAGAAAATTATTGAAACTGATGAGCAGGGAGAAAAGGTACAAGGACGGGGTTTAACCTCATCAATACCTGCCAGAGTCCAGAATGATTTACCCAGAGTTTTAGCTGCCTGTCTGGTAATATCCTCTGAGAAGCCATCTGCCACAAAATACCCTAAGGTAGCCAAAGAATATACATGACAACCTATAAGGTATGAGCAATCTAAACTAAACTGAGCAAGCAATAGTATCTTAAGGCCTGCATTTACCATTTGTTAGGGAACTAGTGAAAAAGTGGGCTTCAAGCAATAAGGCTACCCCACACATTGGACTTCAGTTAATCTCAGTGGTCCTAGAAAATGAACCCCAGCTGCTATGGAAATGCTATTTGTGAGACGATGCAAAAATTTTAGAAAAACAGGAAAAAGCAAAAGGATTTGAGACTTCCCAAGATCAAATTCTTGGTGAGGGTCATTACTCTGATCCTCAGGACCAGGCTCTCTACAACAAACACACCTTGTCCCTATGCAGCACAGCAGCTTTAATGCTTGGGACAGGATTCAGAAACCAGGAAATAAAACTGAATCATATACCAAGGTAAAACAGGGCCAGAGAGAATATTAGTGACTTTTTACAAAGATTAACTCCTGTACAAGGAGGAGTGACAGACCCAGAAGCTAGATGAGTACTTATTGGATCTGTCTTTGGAAAATGTCAACTTAGAATGCAAAAACACATTTGGGCCTTAAAAGGTTAGATCAGCACCAATGGGTGAATGGATCCTGAATACAATGAATGTTGAGACATTTGACTATAATACTGAAGCTAGGGTAAGAGAAGCAATTTCCAAAGGTATGAGGAGACATCCAAAGGCCAAATGCTTTAATTGTGGTAAAATAGGACATCTGAAAAGGAATTGTAGTCAAGAAATTCCTGGATAATGTCTCCTCTGGGAATGGCAAGAATAGGCAGTCTCAGTCTTCTGGAATATGTAGGTGTGGCAAAGGTCAACATTGGACTAATGAATGTAGATCAACAAAAGAGAGACAAGGCAACCCAATACCATCAGAAAACTCCTTGGGAAGCCTCTGTCAAACATGGTTCAGCCATCCCCAGTCACTGTGGAGAACATGTCTCACCAGGAAAATTTTTAAAAAAAGATCAGTGCCTACTGTAAAGAATCCATACTGTTCTGGGTGACTGAATAGACATTGAGGATGAATCAAAACCTCCAGTAGGAAATACGAAACACATATTTTGGCAGACTTCTGTAAGTAATACAGACCAAATCTAAGAGTGCATAAAAATAACAAGGTAATTGAGGGATTACTAGACATGGGTGCAGACATGACTATCATTACTCCAGAATCTTGGCTTCCAAATTGGCATCTTCAAGAGGCAGATGTTCAATTCCTAGGAATTGGAACCCTACCTCAAGTAAAACAAAGCACGAGATAGGTTGAATACATAGGACCCCAAGGACAGAAAGGAAGGCTGAGGCTGTATGTAACTAACATCGCAGTAAATATGGGGTCATGACCTATTGCAGCAATGGAATACCCAGATTAACATTCCTGAAGTCCCAAAAACTCATGTTTCTGGGAAGGATATTATAAGGTATTTTAAACAAAGGTCACCAGCCATTCAGGCTATACAAGAACACAAAGCAACTAGCAAACCTTTAAAGGTACCAATGGCCCCACCCTTAAAATGGTTAACTGAGAAACCAATATGGGCTAAACAATGGCCTTTAACTTAAGAGAAACTGCAGGCTTTAGAACAGCTGGTACAGGAGCAACTAGATGCTCACTATATGCTTACACCATAAACAAAAACAATAAAACAATCCCAAATGAGTTCAAGGCCAGCCTGTACATGAGACCTTGTCTCAAAAGTAAGAACACAATAAAACCATAAGAAATCAGCTCTATGACCTTGGAGTAGACAAATATTTTTAAATAGTATAACAAATCAATACATAAGTAAAAGCCTGAGAATCTGGATCCATAAAACCTAAGAGCAAAGACTAAAAACAAACAAACAAACAAAAACACATCATTAAGAGGTGAACAAGACAAGATACATAATGGGAAAAGACACCATGAAAAATGGGCAGCACTGGGAGCTGGTCTGATGAGTCATCAGTGCAGAGCACTGACTATGCCTGCAGAGGACCCAGGGTCTGTTCCCAGCACCCATCAGACAGCTCACAGCCACCTGTAACTTCAGTTCCAGGGGTCCAATGAACTCTGAGGGCACTACACGCACATACATACACTCCAGAACCACACACACGCATAAAAGGAAAAGATTTTAATGAGTCTCATAGAAAACTAGTAATATTCTACAAATCCTACATTAACATTCACTGAACAAAACATCTTCAGTGAAGAAATATCAGATGTTAATAAGAAACACTTTGCTGGTGCAAGAATACAACCGTGGTCACTTTTGAAAAAAATATCTGCTAGTGTTGAACAGCAGATTCTATATCCCCAGAAGGGATATACACACCAAACATAAGTGTATGCATATATATATATATATATATATATATATATATATATATGTATACACACACACACACACACACACACACACACACACTGGAGTGTATGTATGTATATATATGCACAGATGAATGTTTACAAAAGTCTAACAGTATAATAAATAGTTCAAAACTAGAGGCTGTTCTTTGTCCATAAAATACCAACTGCATATGAAATTACAAAACATCTAACAGTAAATTATCATATAACAGTAGTGAGAAATAAATTATGTGCAAAGCATGAGCGAATCCCACAAACATAATATTAAGAAAAGGAAGGCACATGGCAGAGTGTACTGAAATGGTCACTCAAGTAATTAAAAAACATAAAATGACTCCATGCTTATAGAGTAGCCTCGGAGGTACCAACAGGGAGAGCTAAAGAGAAACTTCTGGATTCAGGTAACGTTCTTTTTCCTCTGGGAGAGAGTTTAATAATGTTTGCTTTAGAAAAATCCACTAAGCTATATACTAATGATCTGTGCTTTTTATTTCTGTGTAATTCAATAAAAAAAAAAAAACATCCAAAACTCCTTAAAATCAAAAATTCCTCCTGGTTAAAGAGTTATGTACTATAAATATGGATGGGAGGGGCCAATTAGGTAATCTTTAATTCACTATAATTCTAACCTAAATCCTCTTTTTGGATACTGGATAGGCTAATTCTAGAGCTTAATAGAAAGAGTAAATAAATTTTTTTGGTAAAAAAAAAAATTTTAAAGGCAGTTATAAAAACAGTAGCGGGAGGCCTGGCCCTAAGATGTATTACAAGAATGTGATAAACTATGCTGGGTAGTGGTGGACACCTTTAATCTGAGCACTAGGGAGTCAGAGGCAGGCAGATTTCTGTGAGTTCAAGGCTAGCTTGATCAACAGCAATCCAGGACAGCCAGGGCCCACAGAGACCCTCTTTTAAAAAATAAACAGACAAAAGCCCAAAAATTAAAAGAAGAGCTGTGATAAGAAGTCACTTATTAGTAAAGAAACAGTCTTTTGTGTAGATACACACTGGGCACACAATAAAGACTCTCTTTTTTTTGTTTGTTTTTTGTTTTTTGAGACAGAGTTTCTCTGTAGCTTTTGGAGCCTGTGCTGGAACTAGCTCTTGTAGACCAGGCTGGCCTTGAATTCACAGAGATCCGTCTGGCTCTGCCTCCTGAGTCCTGGGATTAAAGGCTTGCGCCACCACTGCCTGGCCACGACTCAAATTCTTCCTGCAGGACAAAGGGCTCTTCAAGAAACAGCTTATTCCAATTAACTGGCTATCAGAAAAAGAAACAAATTGACTCATATTTTAACACACACACACATTTCTAAATGATTCTTTTTTTAAAGAATCATTTTTTTAAAGGAGAAGATTTGGGTAATTTGGGGAGTGAGAATTAAAGCCTCTGTCAGAGTGACATAACTCACAAGGTACAAAAGCAGATGAGCAGATCAGACGGCATCAATGAAGGACTCTTAAAAGGCAGTAAGTCAAACAGTAGACAATACTGACACAATGTGTAAAGTACTTATACAATGGGGATATAGGAAAAGCTTCTAGAAATTAATGAGAAAAAGATAACTCGCTAGAAAATGGTCTCGGAATGACAGACAATTATTCACAGAAGAAACACAAATACTGAAACACATTAATAACAGCCAGACACCAGAATGAAAACAAGATGGATTTCACTTAACAAATTGTCAAAAACTTAAAAAATGTATGCATCTAAATACAGTAGAATATGGGGAAGAAGCTGCATTATTGGCAAGGCTCCATGATGTTGGCACTCATACTTTTGTTGAAACTTTTTAACTAAGTGTAGAAATAAGTATGCGCCAAAGCAGTTTCTGCTGGTCCAGGTGCAAGTCTGGGACCTCGGAGGGTGTGTGCCAGAGACTTCTGCGACCTGGGCAGGAGTCTGGGACCTCGGAGGGTGTGTACCAGAGACTTCTGCGACCTGGGCAGGAGTCTGGGACCTCGGAGGGTGTGTGCCAGAGACCTCTGCGACCTGGGCAGGAGTCTGGGACCTCTGAGGGTGTGTGCCAGAGACCTCTGCGACCTGGGCAGGAGTCTGGGACCTCTGAGGGTGTGTACCAGAGACTTCTGCGACCTGGGCAGGAGTCTGGGACCTCTGAGGGTGTGTACCAGAGACTTCTGCGACCTGGGCAGGAGTCTGGGACCTCGGAGGGTGTGTACCAGAGACTTCTGCGACCTGGGCAGGAGTCTGGGACCTCGGAGGGAGTAGGCCAGAGCTAGAGACCTTTGCAGGACTGGGTCCAAGCCAAGCAATTCTGCAGGGGCAGGCTCATTCCAGGGATATCTACAGAAACAGGTCTGAACCAGCCTCTGTGGGAGTAGGCCTGAGGCAGTGAACTCCACAGGAGCAGGTACAAGGACCACTGAGGGTGTAGGCCAATGCCAGAGATCTTTGTGGGGCTGGGCCCAAACCAGGGATCTCCATAGGAGCAGGAACATCTATGAGAACAGACCTGAGGCAGCGAACTCCATACAAGCAGGTACAAGGGAACAGGCCCGAACCAGAGACCTCTGCTGGACAGGGTATGAATTAGCAACCTCTGAGGTAGCAGACCTGAGACAGCAACATCTGCTGGAGCAGGTTCGAGCCAGCAGCCTGTGCCAGAGCAGGCCTGAGCAATTCATCTCTGCCAGAGCAGGCCCAAGGCAGCAACCTCAGCAGAAAGAGCCCCAAGTAGGCACTCTCCATGGGAGCAGCCTAAACGAACCCTCTTATTGCAGAGCAAATCCCAAGAGCACTGAACAACCTCCAGTAACATGGAGTGACAAGTGGGTTGACTGGAACTGTGGCCCTGACTGCATCATGAGGAGCAACCACTTGAGCCTTGGATCCACTGGCACCTGAAAGGTTGATCACCAGAGTCACAGACAGCCCCAACTACATAATCAGAGGAAAAGATGGGTAGACAAGGTAAGAACATATGCAATATCACAAAGAGCAACATGACACCAGTAAAAACTAGTGACCCTACAACAGCAAGACTACAATAACAAAATATACAACAGATGGAAGAGAGAATCTCAAGTGCAGAAGATACAATAGAGGAAACAGACTCATAGGTCAAAGAAAACGTTAAAACTAACAAAAGCTTAACACAAAATATTGAGGAAATGTGGCATACCATGAAAAGATCAAACCTAAGAGTAAAAGGAATAAAAGAAGGAAAAGAAATCCAACTCAAAAGCACAGAAAATATATTTAACAAAATCCCAACCTAAAGAAAGATATACCTGTCAAGATACAAGAAGCTTGCAGAACACCAAATAGATTGGATTTAAAAAAAAAAACCCTGCCACATAATAATCAAAACACTAAACATACAGAATAAAGAAAAAATATTAAGAGCTGCAAAAAAAAAGGCAAGTAACACATAAAGGCAGATCTATCAAAATGACACCTGACTTCTCAATGGAAACAATGAAAGCAAGAAAGTCCTGGTCATGTGTTATGCAGACATTACGAGACTACAGATGCCAGCCTAGATTACTATACCCGGCAAAACTTTCAATCACCATAGAAGGACAAAACATAATATTCCTTGACAGAAGCAGATTTAACCAATACCTAGTCACAAATCCAGCCCTACGCAAAATACTAGAAGGAAAACTCCAACCCAAGGAAGTTGGCTACATCAACAAAAACACAGACAATAGATGATCTCACAGCAGCAAATCCCAAAGAAGGGAAAAACACACACAATAACATCAACACCAACAAAAACTAAAACAACAGGAACTAGGAATCACTGGTTATTAATATCCTTTAATCTAAATGGACTCAACTCAACTATAAACAGACATGGGCTAACAGATTTGATATGAAAACAGAATCCATTCTTCTGATGCATACAAGGAAAACATCTCAATCTCCAAGACAGACATGGCCTCAGAGTAAAGGGTTGGGAATTTTTTTTTTCCAATTAAATGGACCTAAGAAGCAAACTGGTGTAGCTATACTAATAGTTAACAAAATAAACTTCAAACTAAAATCAATCAAAAGAGAAAAAAAAGAAAATTTCATATTAGTCACAGGAAAAATCCATCATTAGGAAATCTCAATACTGAACCTTTATGCCGCCAATACAAGGGGATCCTTATATATAAAAGGAACACTACTAAAGCTTAAATCACACATTATACCCCACACACTAATAATGGGAGACTTCAACACCCCACTCTTACTACTGGATAGGTCTGCCAGACAGAAAATTAACAGAGAAACAAAGGAACTAACAGATGTTATAGCTCAAATCAATAGAACATTCCAACCCAAAATAAAAGAATATACCTTCATAGCACCTCATGGAACCTTCTCAAAAACTGACCACACACTCGGTAACAAAGTAAACCTCAACAGACACAAGAAATTGTAATAACCCCATGTATCTTATTGGATCACCATGGCTTAAAACTAGAATTCAACAGCAACACTAATTTCAGAAAGCCCACAAACACATGTAAATTAAACAATGCTCACCTGAAGCATCAATGGGTCAAGGAAGAAATTAAAGACTTCCTAAAATTAAATAAAAATGACCACAAAATGTACCCAAATTTATGGGACACAAAGAAAGCAGTGTTAAGAGGAAAGTTCATAGCACTAAATGCCTACATAAAGAAGCTGGGAAAATCCCACACTAGTGAATTAACAGAACACCTGAAAACTCTAGAACAAAAAGAAGCAAACTCACCCAGGGAGACTAGATGGCAGGAAATAATCAAATTGAGAGCTGAAATCAACAAAATAGAGACAAAGAAAACAATACAAAGAATCAATGAAACAAAGTGTTGGTTCTTTGAGAAAAATCGACAAAATTGACAAACCTTTATCCAAACTAACCAAAAGGCAGAGAGAGAATATCCAGATTAACAAACTCGGAAATGAAAAGGGGGGGGGGGTGCATAACGACAGACATGGAGGCCATTCAGAGAATCATTAGGTTATATATTGAAAACCTGTACTCCACAAAATTGAAAAACTTAAAGGAAAGGGACAATTTTCTGGATTTATATCACTTAACAAAATTAAATCAAGACCAGATAAACAAATTAAACAGACCTATAACTGCTGAAGAAATACAAATAGTCATCAAAAGTCTCCACCCACCCCAAAAAAAGCCCAGGACCAGATGGTTTTAGCTCAGAATTCTACAAGACTTCTAAAGAAAAACTACTACCAATACTCCTCAAACTATTCCACACAATAGAAACAGAAGGAACATTACCAAACTCTTTTTATGAGGCTACAATTGCCCTGATACTCAAACCACAGAAAGACGTAACTAAGCAAGAGAATTACAGACCAATCTCACTCTTGAACATTGATGCAAAAATACTAAATGAAATGCTGGCAAATCGAATCCAAGAACACATCAGAACTATCATCCAGCATGATCAAATCGGCTTCATTCCACAGATGCAGGGATGGTTCAACATATGAAAATCTGTAACGTAATTCACCAAATAAACAAGCTGAAAAATAAAAACCACATGATTATCTCATCAGATGCTGAAAAAGTATTTGACAAAATACAACATCACTTCATGATAAAAGTCTTGGAGAGAGCAGGGATACAAGGAACATACCTAAACATAATTAAGGCAATATACAGCAAGCCAAAAGTTAACATCAAACTAAATGGAGAGAAACTTGCAGCGATTCCACTGAAATCAGGAACAAGATACTCCATATCTATTCAATATGGTTCTTGACATCCTAGCCATAGCAATAAGACACTAAAGGGAGATCAAGGGGATACAAATTAGAAAAGAAGAAGTCAAACTCTCACTGTTTGCTGATGATATGATAGTTTACATAAGTGATCCCAAAAAGGGCTGGGAAAGAAATCAGAGAATCAACACCCTTCACAATAGCCACAAAAAGCATAAATATCTCAGAGTAACCAAACAAGTGGAAGACTTGTATGACAAGAACTTTAAATCTTTGAAGAAAGAAATTGAAGACACCAGAAAGTGGAGAGATCTCCCATGTTCTTGAGGAGGCAGAATTAACATAGTAAAAATGACAATTTTACCAAAAGCAATCTACAGATTCAATGCAATGCCCATCAAAATCCCAGCAAAATTCTTCAAAGACCTCGAAAGAACGGTACTCAACCTCATACGGAAAAGCAAAAAACCCAGGATAGTCAAAACAATCCTGTACAATAAAATAACTTCTGGAGGCATCACAATCCCTGACTTCAAACTCTACTACAGAGCTATAGTACTGAGAATAGCCTGGTACAAATAAGAACAGACAGGAGGACCAATGGAACTGAATAGAAGACCCGGATATCAATCCACACATCTTCGAAACCTGATCTTTGATAAAGAAGCAAAAAATATAAAATGGAAAAAAGAAAGCATACTTAACAACTGGTACTGGCATAACTGGATATCAACATGTAGAAGAATCAAAATAAGTCCGTATCTATCACTATGCACAAAACTCAAGTCCAAATGGATCAAATACCTCAACATAAAGCCAGCCACACTGAACCTTACAGAAGAGGAAGTGGGAAGTACACTTGAATGCATTGGCACAGGGAACCACTTCCTAAATATAACCCCAGCAGCACAGACTCTGAGAGAAACAATAAACAGGACTTCCTCAAACTGAAAAGCTTCTGTAAAGCAAAGGACATGGTCAACAAGACAAAATGGCAGCCTACAGGAGTAGGCTTTCCCAAGCCTACAGTTGAGAAAAGATCTTCCCCAACTCCATATCAGACAGATGTCTGATCTAAATATACAAAGAACTCAAGAAATTGGTCATTAAAAGAACAAATAATCTAATGAAAAAATTGAGTATAGACCTAAACAGAGAACTCTCAACAGAGGAGTCTACAATGGCTGAAAGACACTTAAGGAAATGCTCAACATCCTTAGTCATAAGAGAAATGCAAATCAAAACAACTCTGAGATTCCATCTTATACCTGTAAGAATGGCAAAGATCAAAAACACTGATGACAACTTATACTGGAGAGAATTGGGATAAAGGGAACACTTCTGCATTGCTGGTGATACAGCCCCTTTGGATATCAGTGTGGCAATTTCTCAGAAAATTAGTAAAGAACCTACCTCAAGAAGCAGCTATACCACTTTTGGGTATATACCCAAAGGATGCTCAATCATATCACAAGGACATGTTTATAGCAACATTGTTTGTCAGAGTCAGAACCTGGAAACAACCTAAATGTCCCTCAACCAAGAATGGATAAGGAAAATGTGGTACACAATGGAGCATAAAAAAATGATATCTTGATATTTGTAGGCAAATGGATCGAAAATAGAAAACATCATATTGAGTGAGGTAATCCAGACCTAGAAAGAAAATTATCATATGTACTCACTCATAAATGGCTTTTAGACTTAAAAAAAGAAAACCAGCCTACAATTCACAATCCCAGAGAACCTAGACAACAATGAGGACACTAAGAGAGCCACACATGGCTCTAATCTACATGGGAAGTAGAAAAAGACAAGATCTGAGTAAATTAGGAGCATGCATGGGGACTATGGGAGAGGGTTCAAGGGGAGGGGAGATAAAAGGAGGGAAGCATAGAAAAATGTATAGCTAAATAAAATCAATAAAGAGAAATAATTATGTAATAATAAGGTGTTTACCAAAAACTGGAGAAAAGATTAAATAATGCATATTTATAGGCTATCATTAAAAACTGTGTTAACCTTTTTTTATACACCATAGTGTGAAAACAGGTACACAAAATATAAAGTAAAAAAGTTTAACATGTGTAGTCTGATACCAATTTAACAAGAAAATCAAACTTAAATTGTCTTTATAACTCATTTAAAAAGTCCTAAAGGATGCATATCATGTTATTTATTAATCCCATAACACTTCCAGTTCTAAAGTGTGAATATATTACTTCTGCAAATTATAAAATTTACTATGACTTTGGAATAATGTAGGAAAAAAATAGACTTTTCCTTTGTTCTAAGATTTTCTCTTCAAAACATCTAAGAGATTTTATCAGATACAAATATGTATGCATAAGGAGTTAATGCAAATTTTAAAAAGTAAAAAAAACCAATTAAGATATTTTAAAACAGACCTTGCCACATTTGTGCAAAGCAATAACAACTTACTTTAAAATATTAAGGTCCACACAGGTAAGGAGGTGTACACCTTCAATCTCAGGTCAATGGGAGGTGGAGGAAGGTAAAGCTCAGAGTTTGAAGCCAGTCTGATCTGTTAGCATGTTCCAGATCAGCCATGGCTGCAAAGTGAGACCCCAAATCTCAATCTATCTCCCTCTCTCTACTGTCCCTATTTTAGGGATCTAATAGTAGTCTCTGTACATTAAAGCAGGTGTTTTCTCACTAATCTACAATACCCTGAAGATTCATGTGAATGGGAACACCCACATTCCTAAAAAAGGCTATGAGAAAGTCTTAGCTGTGTGGCCGTCTCTGAAAGTCATCTTTCTAATGTTCTGTCTACTCCTGTCTGCTCCTGACCTGCAATAGCTCCGCATCGCTTCAGTAGTCATAAGCACTAGGATGTTAAACAAAACTCACGCTGGCTTCACTTCCACTTAAAAATAAATTTGCTCTCAATTCTTGCCATTTTCAACGTTTGTTTTGAAAACTTTAACTAACATTATTTTATACATATTAACCACTTTAGTAAAATAAAATCCCTTTTAAAATTAATTATGAATAAATTTTAAAATGGAAACAATTTTTATGACATGTACCTGAGTCAACTTGAATTCCAATATTTCCCACAGCAAAATAAGATTCATCAAAAATATACAACTTGCAAACATATTTAAAGATGGGTTTTTTGTTTCCTGAAGTACTTTGAAAACACAGGCATGACCTTTACAGATAGACTGTCCACATTGCCGGCTGTTACAATGACACCCACCTCCATTTGAAATATTCAGCTGGAAGACTGGTGAATTATTCATATATGAAGTAGGTTTACATTTCAGCAAAATGGTTGTGAGTATTTTCTATTTTCAGATGCTAGGTCTTTTTAACACTTTACTCTTAGTCACATGTGTGTGGGGTGGGGTATATGGACAGGTGCTCTCAGACACTAGAGGAATCTGATCCTCTGAACATGAGCCACCCGACATGGATGCTTGGAACTGACCTCAGGTCCTCTGGAAGAACATTATATACTCCTAACTACTGAGCTATCTCTAACTCCTAATACTTTTTATTAGATAATTTTAGTAACTCAACTAAGATGCCTGAGATTAAACACCAAGGAATCATTTCTATTTTGTTTGAAGAATGTTGTCAGGCATCCTAAATGTAATAAAGAACACATGGAGAATCTAACAGCATTTTTCTGAAAATAAGGAAACCTAGAACCTGACATATATTTAAGAAAAAAAAGTTTTGTTTTTGTTTTTGTTTTGAGAAAGGGTTTCTCTGTGTGACAGTCCTGGTTGTCCTACTTCATGCTTTGTAGACCAGGCTGGCCTTGAACTCAGAGATCTGCCTACTTCTGCCTCCCAAGTGCTGGTATTAAAGGCACGTGCAACCAAGCCAAGCTTTAAAATATTTTTTAATGTGTGTGGGTGTTTTACCTACACGTATGTCTGTGTATCATATATGCACCTGGTGCCTGCAGAGGCAAGAAGGGGTGTCAGGTCACCGGGACTGGAGACGAATGTGGTTATGAGTTCTGTGGGTGCTAGGGAACAAACCTAGATCCTTTGGCGGCATGCTGTTTACTTCTGGAACATTTCTCCAGCTTGCCTCTATGTATTTAGATCAGTATAACCCGTATTTATTTAAAAAGCATTAAGTTCCTTTGTGGAGTAGAGATAGGGCTACCAGAGGTTTCAATACAGACATCATATGTATGACCTGGTGTTTGCACACACATGTGATCCCAATATATAAAAGGTGGATTCTAGAGGGTCTACCTTCTGCTATGTAACAAATCTGAGTCATCTCAAAAACGGAAAAAAATAACGGGGCTGCACAAGCAAGAGGACGTGTAGAAAGCTGGTTCAGTGCTCACATGGAACTGCAGTGCTGGAGGACAGAGGCCAAGGGATCCTGAGGGCTCAGCGGTCAGGCGATTGAGCTAAAATGTTGAGCTCCTGGTTCAGAGAGATCCTGTCTCAAAGTTATATTGACAATCACTTGACTTTGACCATAGGCCTATTCTCTCTCTCTTTCTGTACACCCTCCACAATAAGCAAACAAATAAATAAAACAGCAGACAGCTGATTTTCAGCTGTGGAGCATTCTGCTCTATAAGCAGGCCTAGGACTACAGAAAACCCAAGAATTAACCAGCTACAGATCCATTACTAAAGAACTGTATAACCTTACACGTTTGTGTAAACAGCTGTGTACATGAATACTTCCTCTTCCAGGACCGTCCCCTCCATGGTTAGACGTAGAGTGCCTGACTTCATACATACTGTCAACATTCAATGGCTACTGCAGTCTATCAGGTCAACAATTTGATTCCCCTCCCCCAAACTGTGGCCTGCTTTTTAAATTGGTAGTTACAAAAACAGCTATTTTTGCAGAAAGTAATTTATTAGCTAAAAATTGGTCATCATGTTCAAATACAGAAAAGACAGTGTAACTAAACAGGTTCTTAGTGTAGATATTATTGACATACATGGGCTGAGTTTATTGGATTGCTAATTTCTGTGAAATTTAGGCTATATCAATGAATATAAAAAACAACAGAAAATCTCACTACATTAGATGCAAACGTTATACACACTGGGACACAAAACTAGAGTTTTATTTAAAGCACAAGTACACAGACAGTTGTGAAGCAAAAACAGTGAGCTGATAAAGATGAAACATCTTAGTGTAAAAGAGTGAGCAGCAAAATAAAAATGAGAACAATACCATATACTCTTAGTCACAAACAGTTCTATATTACAAACATCGACAGGCAGGACCATCTGACACATTAACACAGCATCTTGCATTTTAATCCACCCTTCTCTTCTCCTTTACTATTAAAGTTGTAGCAGTTTTTTTTTTAAGTTTTAAAATATGACTTGAGTGAGGCAGACACACATCAATCATATAGAAGAAAAGTGGCTAGAAAACATATAGAAAGATGACAAACCACCAACCTCGTAAGTAAATGCATCCCAAAAGGACAACACAACCCTCTGTGGTTTCATGACCTGTCCCCAAGCATTAATTGTGGCTATAGCATTTCCAAACAGATGCCTTGTCTTAAACAATAGGGACTAAAATGATAAATCTTCTTTTTATTCTCCAAGTTCTCAGTGATGAAAGAAACGGAAGTGTAAACACACATCTATGATTTACAACAAAACAAAGGACCTCACTGAAGTTGAACGTAGCCTCCACTCCACTAAGCCTCAACAGTTCTTCTTTGTAGTAGCCAGCTGGGTCACATACTCATTCTGGTAAAACCAAGTATGGCCAGTCATTCCCTTCAACAGCCTCTAGGCGGATGGGATTTTAGTTAAATGTTTGCAGTGCTGTACAGAAGAGGGCAATGGTCATTTACCATGAGGCTGATCTGGCAACTGTATGTTCAATTTTAGCAATGAGTATATTCACAATTATTGGAAAAACTGGTTATTGTAAATTTAAAACCTACCAAGTATATATACTATTTGTTCAAAAAGTTGCTCTACACATAAAGACCTTGGACAGAGAGAGAGGGAGAGATTCAAAACAGAAGATCCAAGGGTAGAAAATAAATCCGAGAGCAGGATTCAAACACATGCCCACTGTTAACTTAGAGAGACATCATCACTGGAAGCTACCATGCCATATTCTTTGGTGTCTGAAATCTCCCAATACAGAAAACAAGAAATGCTCCGGTGAAGCTCTGGGGCTGGATGACAGCAGTGCTGCTCTACACCACACAGGACTCAGCTTCTTTTTATTGCTCCATCACCTCATGGGGGAGCAGACATTTAAAGCATATTCTGGCAGGAATGCTCACAGTTAAATCTGCCTTTCTTTGCCCTAAGCTAATGGTTTTCCACCTTCCTAATGCTGTGACCCTCTAATATAGTTCCTCATGCTGTGGTGACCCCCCAATGCAAAATTATTTTTATTGCTACTTCATAACTGTAATTTTGCTACTGAAATGAATTAAAATGTAAATATCTGATATGCATGATTTCTGATATGCAACCCCTGTAAAAGGGTCACTCAAACCCCACAAAGGGGTGATGACCCACAGGCTGAGAGCCACTGCTCTAAGCAAAGAAGTGACAGGAGCCTTAAGGAATTAGTTTTAATAATGTTAGAATTAAATCAGCAATTTCAGCACCAATGTGTCCAAATACAGTACTGGCTGTCACTATGCCTCCGACAGTTACACAAAAGCCTCTAATTCAGGAGATTATCCTTCATTGGAGGAATCTTATAATTATTATCTACAGAATGGACAGGAGGAAACCCTGTACTAAGTGGGGAATGTTGACATGCTGGCGTGAAAAGGTTCTTTATGATAGTTTAACCTCCACTGTAGGAGAATAAATAAGATTGTAATGATATTTTCCCCAGTTGAATTTTGACCAAGTACAGCAGACAGAGTTAATCTGTTGAAGTAGCATTCTTCCTGTCATCGGAGTGCATGTAGAACTGCTGGGGCAAGTAGGAAATACTAGGAACTGAACCAGACAGACAGACAGATATGAAAGACCTGATGGACATACCAAATATACTCCACAGACATAAGAAATATTGGATTCAAAAGTTGATATTAGGAACTATATCAAATCATTAATTATTCTTTTTTAAATTCATTTTTTACTATTTTTAATTATGTGTTATGTGCAGTCATTTTGGCTTGGAGGTAGAATTACAGACACCCAATGTAGTAGCTGGGAATCGAACTCAGGTCCTTTGGAAGAACAGTACATGCTCTTAATCACTGAGTCATCTCTCCAACTCCAAAATTACTAGTTATTCTTATAGATGCAATTCTAATAGCAAGCCACACTGATCAGCTACATAACACGTGTGCGTCACAGGCTTTTGCTGCTACACCATTCAACCTAAAATAGCTATGTCAGGAGACAGTGCTGCTCAACTGTCAGTCTACTGGACTTTATTTTGTCTGCAAAAACGCTCAAGTCTAAAAGAGACGGAAAATTCTCAGTGACAGAGTGCTTAAAAAGCAAACAAAACAGAATTCTTGCTTTCCTTTTTTGAAGGTGTGTGGAAAGAAAGCTCTCTAGACTGGAATGATACACATGAAATAATAGTTTGGGGGGCTGGAGAGATGGCTCAGAGGTTAAGACCACTGGCTATTCTTCCAGAGATCCTGAGTTCAATTCCCAGCAACCACATGGTGACTCACAGCCATCTGTAATGAGATCTGGCGCCCTCTGCTGGCCTGCAGGGATACATGCAGACAGAACACTGTATACATAATAAATAAATAAAGCTTAAAAAAAAAGAAATAATAGTTTGGCACTGCATGACAACTGCATTTCCTTCTGTAGAGGCCACTAAGAAGTACTTACTTTCTCAAGTCACACACACATATGTGGGTGGCACAGCCTAACTTTAGGAAGTGACAGCAGTAATGTGGTTAATGATTCCATAGCAATGTCATAAACATCATGAATGAGCATCTAGAACAACATGCAAACCTCGGAAGTCACTCAATTATCTCACAATGCATAGAAATTGTAATGGTTTTTGGCAGTTTTTTTTTTATAACAAATGCTTATAAAGTAAATGTTTTATAGTTATAAATGCTATTTTAAAAGTGTAACATAATGGGTTATTGGTATAAAAGTTCAGTTAGATAAATTTAATCGGACTGGACTAATATACTAAATATGGACATTCAATATAAATAATCAATTATAAATTAATAGTAAAGTATTGTAGGTATGTGAGTTATAAAATGTAACAACAACACAGAGCATCAACAGCCACTAAAGCACTGTATGCACAATAACTGTTAGGGTTCTACATCACTGATGCCTTCCTAATTCTACCTACCATAAACGAGTAAACTTCTTCAAAGTTCCCACTGAAATAAATGTAAAATGGTAAAAATGCCAATTCCAGTGTCATACCAAGACAGACATTTCATAAAAAGACAAGTAATTACACTGCACTTAAAAAAAAACCTTAAAATTTGACATTGTCTCCACTGATTCTGATAAATATAATTTGCAAATTATGTCTGTGAAATTCCTTATGCTTGGCCTCCTTTTCAGAAAAAAGTCAAGATAATACAAGAAACCCATTTTGCATTTCTAATCTCCCTGCTACTAGTATCGGCTACTACCTTACCTAGCTTTTTTTTTTAACCACTAAATAAATTCACTTAAGAAAATCTTAATTATGTTGATAAAATTTTAATCCTTTGACTAAAGGGATGTTTCAAACTGTCAAAATAGTACAAATTGTATCTCAAACCAGTAACATGGATCCAGGAGCAGAGTTGGATTTAAGGAGAACGCCCAATGCAAACAACAATTCCCTTTGGTCCACAGTCCGCAACTGGATCCAATACTTAGAGATTTGGGTTAGTTTGCCTCCCCACTTATAGTTGAAAATGGGACAAGCTGAGTGACTTCTCTTAGGAAACAAATCACAGAGATGGCTCAGTGGTTAAGAGCTGTTTGTATGTTCAGTTCTAGAGGATACGACACCCTCACAAAGATATACAAAACACCAATGCACAGAAAATAAAAATAATTAAAAAAATTCTCCAAGTGGGATACACTCGGCAGCAAACTGGAATATTCAATGACTTAAGTAACTGCAGGAGTACGAAGTGTGAAAGGCAATGCAGAATAGGTCAGCACAGAGATCTGAGGGCACTGGGCTCCCAAAAGTAGAACTCTTATTAGAGCGCCTTTACATTTTTCTTTGAGAACAGGAAGATGTATAAACATCTTTATAGACTTCCTAGCAACTTGATATTCAATAAATATTTGCCTATGTAGCCATAAATTTTCATCTCAGTAGATTCACGAATATTATGGCTCTGGATGTTAGTTAATGCCAGAGTTTGCAGTAATAAAAACCTAACTAAAAAGCCAGTGACTTAGTCTACATCAGAAAAGATGCAGGCAATATATTGTAGTTCAGGTAATACTTTAATTTAGGGAAATGAACTCTGTACAGTGCTGCTTTCCTGTATCCCAGCACTCCGGATGTGGAGGGACGAGGGTTAGCAAACAGAATACAACACAATAACTTGAGAAAATGAATGAACAGGGAAAATTTTAAGATAAATATTTAATAGTGGATATATATTATGTATGAAACATTTCATATTAGCCCTAATAAGCATGATAAATGTTGGTGTGCACCTCTGTCACAGAGTGAAGTAAGTTTTCTAAGTTAAAATTTCAAGTAATAAAAATGGCATCTGGCAGTGGTGTGTCCTCAGTATTGTTTAGATAAAAATACAAAATTTAGAGGTAGTCATGAACTTTTTATAACTTAATTAAATAAGTTCTAAATTGGCTATGCTTCTTCTAAGCCATTTTTTGAAAAGTTGTTTTAACCTAAATATCACAGTGTTCCTATCTGGTTAGTTATCGCAGCAAAACGTAAGTAAATAACAGTAATTCACATTACTGATGCAATTGTCGTGATGAGAAGGTAGTACTTAAGATTAGGCAGGGCAGATGCTCCTGTCAGTACTCCAGAACAGCAGCAGGAACTCAGAATTCCCTCGTTCTATCCTCTCAGTTCAGTGCAGGGGCAGGCTGGTTTTTTTTTTTTTTCCTCAAAATCAACTCTGCTTCCAACATGATTGAGGACTTAAAAATTATGATGATTAAAAAAATGACAGGTATGCCACATGAAAACCAACAACCTTTAAAAAAGTTCCTTTATGCTGGGTCTGACTCCAAGGGTGGGGAGGGTTTGCAGAGGAACTGGGAGAAAGCAGCTGTGTGTTTAAGCAGAGGCAATGGGGAGGTAGGTTAGAGGCTAGTGTGCAACCATGAAACATCCCCAGCATTCCTTTAAACTAGATAGCCTTTGGCAATGGGAAGATGCTGTTCCCATTTCTAGCTCAAACTACCCAAACCAACAACTAGCTCATACTGAAAAAAGTGAATACAAAAAGCCTGTACAGACTCTTTCTTCATCTAACTGACTTATGATTTCACCATAAAATGAGGATAACTTGATTTTCCTTTTAAGGTTGCTGAGAGGATTTAGATAATACTTGTATAGAAATATATATATCTTTCCTTAACAATGCTTCTCTTGGAAGGACAAGCTCATGATGTTCCTTCTACCTACCAATGCCCCAGGAAGACCTGCCACTTCTACATTATAGATCACAGTCTAGAAGAAAGGCCCTATGTGCTTACTATGTATTGATGCAAAGAGTCACCTCGCCATGGGAAAGCTTGGCTCTGTGATAAAAATGTTTCTCCTTTTGTATCAGATGATAATAAAATACCACCTACCTTTCACGTTAATGTGAGTTATAAGGTTGGCTTGAAGAATAAACCCCTCCCCAACAGGGTGCTCGGTTGTGACAAACCAATGATGGTTTAGAGTTCTTAGTCATTACTGTTTGCACAGGATGGGAAGGAACCAACTTAGTCTTATTGTGGCTCAAATGTCTAAATTCATTTGAATTTTGAACTGTCTTAAGTAATAATTTACTAGTTTTCAAGACCTGAAAACAAAGACTGGAGCAAACACAACAAAATTATTCTACTTATACAGAATACCACAGATAAATACATTTCTATTAGTTGAGAAGAAACTCAAGAATGCCTTGAATACTGCTAAGCCTGGTAACAAAATATTGTGATTGAAAATGGGTGTCAGCTCCCCTAGGGAGAAGAGCCGGCTGTACTGCTGAGAATTGAAAATGGGTGTCAGCTCCCCTAGGGAGAAGAGCTGGCTGTAATGCTGAGGTTGTAATGCTGAGGTTGTAATGAAATTGTAACAGTACTGCAAGTTGTTGTCTCCAGCAAAGCAGCCACTTGTTAGTGGGGCCTCCATTTTCTACCTTCTCTTTTAAGCTGATATACAATCTAACACTTAGGAATATTTTCAAAATTCTTGAAAGTTTAAAATTTCATGTATATCTGATGATCAAACTCATTTACACTGACTTAGGGAAAAAGAAAATTTTATGCAGGTCCAATCACACCACTAAAAATGACCTATGTAACAGGAGAAAAATGACCTATGTAACAGTCTCCTCCCATCCCCCAGTATCAGACTTTGCATATTATTTAAAAATGAGACATCTTGCAAAAAAAAAAAAAAAAAAGAATGGCACCTTTAATCTTCCTTCTACCCCCTCCCCAAAGAAAAATACTTTAAGCATTGGGATCTCCATATATGGGGGAAAATGAGGTTCAGGAGCTAAAACTCTATACTAAAAATATATGTAAATAACTTGAGCTTATGATACCCCTTTTCAGGATCTGCTCTGGCTCAGCAACATACTGCGTGAACAATAAAGTTGTCTCCTCCAGAGCCATAAAGAATTTTTAAAAATTAAAAAAATAAATCAATCTATGAAGGAGATGAAAAGTGGAAGGAGGCAAGGACGAGGAGTGAGAACAGAGTCTTGAATGACTCTTGGTTTCCTTTCTGACTTTTTTTAAAAACAGAATTCTTCCTCTATTGTTGCCTGAGAACCACTATGGTTTTGCCAAGTCTGTAACAGCAATTATATGTAATCAACCACAAGCACACTTATTTGTCTCAAGCCTATAAATACTGTTAGTGATACCAAACTATTGCCATTGGCTTATCTGTAAAAAGAAAAAATATAGATTTTCATTTTATAAAGTTAACACTGAGAGCACATGAAAGGCGACGAAATGCAGTATACAATGATGGTTTCATGGGACATGGACACCGAAGTGAGGTCTTGAGCAAGCCACCTGGTCAAGCCGTGTCTGAGGAAGAGTCATAAGAGGAGACAATGAAATTGCCGTTGGTGGAGTGGCCAGCCACCGACTGGGCAGCCTGCTGGCTCAAGTTGTTGCAGATGAGCACCAGCTGGTTGCTCTGGGCCTCAGACAAGGTGCTACAGCTCTGGTAGACACTGAAGTTGGTTTTCCTGCCGGGGATGTTGCCCTTCTCGCACATGGTCTTCACCATCTTGGCTAGCTTGTTCTTGCCAAGGGCCTGGCAATTATACCAATGCAGAGCTGCCAAGTTCACAACTGGCTTGATGGACAAGTAGAAGGGGGCATCCTCATAGCGCATCGCAGGAGGTCTCCGCTGGGCATACTCCTTATAGTCCTGCACCGGGCAGGTCTGTGGGGCATGCTGGGTGGCATAAACTCGTGAGTCTGTCCCTCCTCTCTTGGTTTTGGCATTCAGATCACCGGTGTCCTGACCCATCCATTCCAAATACTCGAGTCCAGTTTCTGTGACGCGGAGCCGGATATCGCCCCATTTCAAGGTGGATCCATGGAAGCCTGTGCAGTGCCCAAAGGCTTTTGTATTGTTGAGCCAGACAAGGTTGAGCAGACCCTCGGGGTTATACCTGCTCAGCAGTCCCCTCTTCCGCAATATGAGCTCGTCGGCAAACGTGAGTTTCATGGACTTGTGAGGCTTGTTTCCCTTTCCTTTGCAGCGGAGCTCAATCTGCTTCTGTTTCAGGGCCTCCTGGGACCGCTTGAACTCCTTATCCCTGGTGATGCTGTAGCCGTATCTGTGCTCTTTCAGGTACCGTTCCAGCCCACACTGGTAATTCGCCAAGCTGTTGGGTTCATACTCAGACCCATCCTTCTGCCTGGCATCCACGAAGAAAGAGGCAAGGTAGGCATCTAGCTCCTTGCAAGGGATGACATAGATCTCTCTGGTTTCGGAAGGGTACTTGGAGATGAGGAACTCCCGGAAATTGCGGAGCGCAGTCTGTGTGCTCCGGATGGTTTTCTCGTTCTGCTCCCTGCTGAGCTCAGCTGCTCTTTCATCCTGGTCTGCAACAAACGGGGGGAGGGGAGGGACAGAGAGGGTGTGGATGAGTTCAGACAATGCACTTGCTACTCTGAAATAAAGTTTCCTTTCATAATGAAATGGGAAAGATGGATCAATTTTGAGAGAACAGTGATATAGTATTGAAAGGGTTGTTGCACGATTGAAGCCAAATTCAGTTTCACAAATTTACTGGATAAAATATGGCCCATGACAATGAGAGAGAACTTCTTTTTAAAAATGTTAAATTTGGGAAGTAGAAAAAGACAAGATCTTCTGAGTAAACTGGGAGCACGGGGACCTTGAGAGAGGGTTGAAGGGGAGGGGAAAGGCAGGGAGGGGAGCAGAGAAAAATGTAGAGCTTAATAAAAATCAATAAAAAATATAAAAAATGTTAAATTGTGTTATTATTGTGGTATTGTGTGTGTGAGTATAGGTGCAAATCCTTCCATCTTTACACAGCTCCAGGAATTGAACTCAGGGTCTCAGGCTTACATTGCAAACACTTTTATCCTCTGGAGACACCTTGCTAGCTCTGAGTCCTGGCACAGAGCTTAGTGAGTGAAGGTCTGTGGAAAGGGTGATACTGAAGGTCATCTTTTTGTTTGAGGAAAAACGTTTGAGGGGCAGAAATGTATTATTCGTCCTATGTCGCATGGAAGGGGTCCTCTCTCCAGCTGGTAAAATCACTTCATTTGTGAAACTGGAAGTGGCTGCATTTGTCACTCTAACACACCACTGGGAGTCTATTTAGAGAGGATTAAATACATTTGATGGCAGTTCATTTCATTCCTTTTCTATAGGAATTCAGGTCAATGCAATTTATAAGTATTCTTTATGGATAACAAAACAGTTTGTAAGCAATTAAGTGATCAGAATCAATCTGGTATTTTAAAGGAAAACCAGGACTACTAAAGTTCATGGTAACAAGCGGATAATTAAATATGAACTTTATAACTGAGGTGAAAGGGCTTATCTTGATTCAGTTTGTTTTCTTGATTTATTATGTACCTTCTGCGTGACGGACTTGCAGTATAAGCTCTGCGTCATCCATTAAGCAGTACTGCTCCAAGGCAGCAGGCCGCACACTTACTAAATATAGGCGACCTGTCTGTAAGCCTATGTCTGCATTTGAACCAGTACTCTATGCTCAAGATGAGACCCAAAAGCATTCCCAGGTAAACAAAGTTCTAGTGACTCAGGCCTGTAATTCCTACTCCTTAGGAAGATCCTCAGGAGGCAGGGGGGTCTCAGGTTCAAAGCCTATCTTGACTCAGAAAAGTCAAATTCTATGCCTGTGTCCATTGAAAAAGAGGTTAAGAAACACTAAGTAGTTTCATTTCAGTAACATTTAGTTTAACTTAACATTACTAATAAAAAATACTTGGTTTAAAAAACACCCACTCTGCATGTCTGATGTGGTCTGGACAAACTCAGAAACCCAAAAGAGAATTATACAACAGAATAGCAGCCTACCTACTGCTATGCAGTGAAGTCAGTTTTCCTATTGATTTTTAAGAGGAAAACATGGAAGTTAATTTAAAACAACAAAAAATACAACTTAAGTCTCTTGGGTATAAGGCAATAGCATTTTGTTTACTGAAAATATCTATATAGAAAAAAATTTCAGATTAATTTATATGACTGCTCAGTGGAAGTCTTCGTAATTACTATACCCAATAATGTAAAGTATTTAATATACTGGAGTTTATTCATAAAACAAACTACCTTTTAAATAAAGCATTACCATATATTACTGTGTATCTATCTATAAATAACCATGTTAGTTTCAAGTGAGAATTCTAGGACAGATTTTCAAATTCCATTATGTACACAGTAACGATGGAGAGGTGACATCTCCAAAATTCAAGTACACAAACAGACTTTATGCTTCAATAGTTTAACTTTCACTTGCCTCTTTTTGTAGTTGAAATTGATTATATTAACAATAAAGACTACCTTCTGTTTCCATTAAAAACAAAGAAGCAGGGGTTGAGTGTGACCTCTCACCCTTAACTGTTTACATGTAAGCCAGAGGCCAGCACAGTTTAATTTGGCTGCTTATGCAAATATATAAAAGCACTCTTCAAACTTCAAAGGTTTTCCAGGAAATGAAAGTTCATAGGCAACTTTGGGGAAAAAGAGTTTCAAACTCTCATTGCTCACATGAGCTCTTAGACAGAGTCTGTGTATCCTGAAACCTGAAATTCACTACAGTACCTCTTTGGAGGTGTAATTTATCATCAGTGATCAAATCCTAGCACTTCTTTTTAAAAATCCTAACAGAGGAGATCTGCCATTAGAAACTATCTTAGGAGTGTGATCCAAGGTGCTACAAACTAGGATTTCCCAAGGGGATGTCAGATAAGGGCAATTGAATCTTTAAGCTGGAATATTCTACAGGGTTAACAAAACACTCCAGATAAGATAGTCAATAACTACCAACAGACCCCACCATGAGGTATCAGCTCGACTTAGTCATACTTGTTTTCAGTTTGTAAAATATTCAGTATTTTTAACTCCTTTTACAAAAATAAATTGAAATTTGATTTGAAAACCTTTGAGTGTCAATTTAAAAATGAGTTATGATTTCAGGGTATGTGAGCAAAATGTCCAGGTGCACCGGCTTCCGTGAGGCAGACTAATACAGTGAAGCTGTGAGAATGACTGTGACATGCAGTCATCACAGGACATGGCTCCCTGACCAGGTGGCCAGCTCTCCTCAGCCTCATCTTGTGTGCAAGGCTTTCCCTCTTTTTTTTTTTTTTTTTGGCTGAGTCTCAAGTTTAGTTAAGAAACAGGAGTTGCATCTGCTAGAAAGCAGCCCAAGCGAGCTGCTGCATGGCCTCTGTCCTGTTCTAGCAGCTTGGAATGCACCACAGGAGGCAGCTGGAAGGGAAGACAACCTCATTTACTTTGCATGAATAAGGGCAAAGAAACATTTTTTCAAAAGCAGTACAAGTAATAAGGTCTCAACTAATAACAAAATCAAGTAAGAACAGAGAAAAATCAATAGAAAATACAAATGAACTACAAGTATCATGCATTTGTCTACAGAAAAGTTCCTTTTAAAACTTTTTATTAGGTATAACATACACAGAATATAGTTATGAAGTGCACACAGTTTTGACGGAGGGTATTCACCTGTGAATCTAGTAACCATATCAGAAGGATTCCTTCTTCCATCACCCCCTACCATCAAGAAAACTGCTCTCCTGACTTGAAAAAAAGTTTGGCTGGCCTATTACTATGCCCATGGATGAATCTTGGGATTGGCTTTTTTTTCTTAGCTTCACCTACTGTTGTGCATTTGCAGGTACTTCATCCTCACGGCAGTGTGGTGTTCCATTATACACGAATTCAGCATTTCAATAAGCATAAACCCCAAAGGCTGAGAAAGTTAACAAAGCAAAGAATGTCACCCAAAAGCATACAGACACAAATGATTTTCTTCTAATCAGAGCAAGTATTTGGCTTTTTTATTTTTGTGTACTTGTTCACATGTACAATCTATGCAGGTATGTGTACAGAGGACTTGGGATAGGCCAGATTCTTCAGCTGCTCCCCACATTATACTTGTGTGTGATGCATATGAGTGTGAGTGCACATGCAGGGGTCAGAGGACAACCTTGAGTTGAGACAATTTACCACTGCATGTAGCCGGACTGCAAACAGCTGGGAATTCTTCTCCCATTTCACTGCAGAAGGACTGGGATTTTATATGAACATCACACCTAGATTTAGTTCCAGGGATTCAAATTCAGGTTTTCATTCTTATATCCTTTATCCATTCAGCCATCTCTCCAGTTCTTCCACTTAATTTTTTGAGACAGCCCCTCACTGAACTTAGAACTCACCAACTTGCTAGCCGGGCTACCCTTATCCCAGGGATCCTTTTGTCTCTGCCTCCCCAGGAATGGGATTATAAACACACAATGCTACACAGAACTTTATATATTCATGTTGGGAATCTGAGCTCAGGTCCTCACGTTTGCATGGAAAGAACTTTGCCAACTAAGTCATATCCCCAGTTCCTAAATCAGTGGTTCCCCACCTTCCTAATGCTGTACCCCTTTAATACAGTTCCTTATGTTCTGGTGACCCCCAATCATAAATTTCATTACTACTTATTAATTGTGATTTTGCTACTGTTATGAATCATTATCTAAGTATCTGATATGCAGGATATCTGATATGTGACAGGCTGAGAACCACTGGCCTAAATCAAGCATTTGAATCACATAAATAAATGAGCAGGGATGAAAATAACGTCTCCTACACCTTCCACGAGCCCAACAGGCTCATCAATAGATGTGTACTGAGACCTAGCATGTAACTTAGAACCTAAGAATCCACCCTACAAAGCTTCATCTTCCACTCAGACAGTGCCGCCCCCCTTGCTTGGGCAGCAGCCTGAAACCTCAGCACTTTCTCCCTCTTTATCTACAGCTGAGCTGGGCCACCTCACTTTCACACCAAGTGGCACGTCAGAACGAAGTGGGCTGGTCTGCAAGCATAATATACACAGCTCTTGCTTTGTGGATTTACCATCTAGTGAGAGGACAGTAACAAATCTTTGGTATACTAGCCCTAGTGCTGTGAGGAACCCACCATTTTCAACAAATGTAGTCAGTTGTCCAGAATACTTCGCAGCTCCCCACAGCCAGAGTAGGGCGTTGACACCCTTTTCATGCTCCATTAATCCAATTATCCCTCTCTTGTTAGGAGATGACATGGAAGCATACATAATTAGTTCTCATTTCATTTGAGGAGATCTATATTAGATTTAAATCCAGACACATTCCCTCTGTTGCTGCTGTAACCAATTTAAAACAAGCACAAACTTAGCTATGGCATCCTTGTATGCTGTTATTAAAGCAATATATCTGCAGCAATAGTCAACAATTCTTCATGTTTAGCTTCTCTTTTATTATTTTCATGTAAAACAAAAGTATTTTGTCTCATTTTTCACTTAGAAATGTTCTACTTCTTTATAAACTAGTGAATAATAATAAGTCCATAGCTTATTCAATAAATAAGAATGTATTTTAAATTTGAAAAATAAAATACCTGGTGAGCAGATTCACATGTAGGAAGCCGAGGTTGGAACCAATAACGAATACATGCTCAGAAGTACCATTAAGCCCTGAGCATTTGAAAAATTTCTATGGGATAAAAAGACAAGTCTTTTTTTTTTGATATGTCAATATTTATTTTGGATGTATACTTGTCTTAGTTAGGTTTTTATTCCTGTGAAGAGACACTATGACCATGGCAACTCTTAAAAAGAAAACATTTAACTGAGGGGACTTGTGCAGTTCCAGAGTTCAGTCCATTATCATCATGGTGGGGAACATGACAGCATGCAGGCAGACATGGACTGCGGGAGTTGAGAGTGCTACATCTAGCAGGCAACAGGAAATCAACTTTCACACCGGGTGATATCCAGAGTATATGAAACCTCAAAGCTAGCTCCCACAGTAACACACTTCCTCCAACAAGGTCATACCCACTCCAACAAAGCCACACTTCCTAATAGTGTCATTCTCTATGAGATTATGGGATTATGGGGGCCAATTACATTCAAACTACCACAATACTGAAAATGATATAGCTAGTGTTAGTATTCAGACATCTGTACTGGCCTGCCCTTGGGATTCTGATAGGTTACGTCCTGTACACTATGTTCTCTTTTAAAAGAGTCCTACCCACCTCCCATCTCTTTCTGTCTCTGTTTCTCTCTCTCTCTCTCTCTCTCTCTCTCTCTGCCTCTCTCTTCTCTTCTGCTGCTCCTGTCCCTAGAGGGCTGTCTCTCCCTCCCCTTCTCTCTTTTTACGTTCTCTTTCCCTTAATAAAAACCCCTCCATGTAAACTCTGTTGCATGGCATCTTTCTCATGCTTGCCATTTTTTTTCTAAACCACAACAACTAGATCATATGATATATCTATTTTAGTTTCTTTAGGAAACTTTAAGATAAAATTCTCTGTACTGGGCATACTAGTTTACATTTCTGTCAGAGATGCATGAAAGTTTTCTTGCTAGCATCTATTGTTTTCATGAAAATATGTTTGATTGTATACCTGTAACCCCAGCAACAGGGAATCTGAGCCAGGAGAATTATAAATTTGAAACCAATCTGGGAAATTTTATAAATTCCAGTCCAACTTGGGTTATATGTCAAGAGCCTGATTTGAAAAACAAATGAATAAACACCTTCTAAACTCCACAAAAAGTAACAGTACAAAGTTGAGGACAGAGGTATGGATCTATAATTACAGTATTTGGGAGGTATAGAGATAGAATAATTAGGAGCTCTAAGTTATCCTTGGTCACATAGCAATTTCAAGGCCAACCTGAACTACCTACCTGAGAACCTGTCTCAAAAACAATATAAGAAAAATTAATAATTGCTATTTTAACTGTGGTAAGATGGAATCTCATTATAGCTTTGGTTCACTTTTACACATTTTCATGTGTTTATTGGTTACTTGTATCTCTTTTGATGATTTGTACAATGTAAACTTTATTGTTTGATTTTTTTTAGTCCACCAAAAATAATCTTCATATGCTTTGCATATTAATTCTCTGCCTGTTGTATAATGTGCATAGACTTTCTCCATTTTGACAGTAGTCTTTTCGCAGCACTGTACTTTATTATTTCATAGGATCTTATTTGCAATTTTTTGCTCTGTGTTCTGTGCTTTGGAGTCCCATTCAGGAGGCCATTCCATTGCATATGCCAAAGATTTTGACCCTCCATGGTTTCCTCTGGTAGTTTCAGATCTTACATTAAGATATTCTATCCATTTATTTTGATTTCAGTATGGAGAGAAGGGGGTCAGGTTTTGGTCTACTACATGTGAATTGACGCCATGTTGAAACTTTAGCTAAGAATCAGTTGATTACAAATGCAGAGGCTCATTATTCCATTCCATTGACCTGTGCATCATTTCATACACCAATGGTGTGCTTTTTGGCTACTCTCATTTAAAAAATACAAACATGATACTTTATCTTTAAGATTACTTTGACAACTCCTCACAAGCTGCAGTACTGGGGAGAGCAGTCCCTGTATCTCACCTGGGCAACACAATAGAGCCAACCCTGTTGGTGGAGGTGTGGGTGAGCCAGTCCCAATATTGTGAACATGGGAGAACTGTCTCCATTACTCTTCTGAAAAGACAAAGTCTTAACAGTTGTGAAGATGACAACATAGCTAGAGAGGTCAGCAAACATAGAAAACTAGTTTAACAGGCCATGCATGGCACTGTGAGTTGCTGTGTGTTTTGTAGGAGTTGAGATCGTCAAGCTTAAACTTCAAGGGAGATTCATCTATCTTTAACCTATGGAGGGAGTGGACTAAATTCTATAAGGCCAGATACGAATTGATTAAGCAACAGAGGAGGATAGAACAGCATCCCTGAAGAAACTGCTTGAGCAAAAGGCAAATATGAGAAGAAAACAGTTTGTGCTTGTAGGCGGAGGCTGTTCATTCATTTCCTGGCTGCCCAGACTCAAAATAATCGCACAGAAACTGTATTAACTGCAATACTGTTTGGCCAATAGCTTGAGTATTTCTAGCTAGCTCTTACATCTTAAATTAATCCATTTTCTATTATTTTATATTTTACCTCATGCTTGTGGATTACCGGTACCGGTGAGGGCATTTTTCTCCTTCATTGGCTACATGGCATTTCTTTGACTCTGCCTTCTTTTTTCCCAGCATTCAGTTCAGTTTTCCCTGCCTAGCTCTGTCCCACCCTATCATAGGCCCAAGCTGCTTCTCTAGTCATTAACCAATAAAAGCAACACATATAGAGAAGGGCTTCCAATATCATATGCTCCTGAGTAAGAAGGACTCACCTTTGTTTAGGGTACAGGATAGTTGAATAGGGAGAAAACTTGACCAGTGGTACTGTGGCACAATGGTCTGTACCCTGTCACTTGTATTTTAAATAAATGCTGATTGGCCAATAGTCAGGTAGAAAGTATAGGCAGGGCAACCACACAGGACAACAAGAATTCTGGGAAGAGGGAGTTTCAGTATACAGTCGTTACCCAGACAGAGAGGAAGCCAGACATAGAGCAAGCAAGATGTGACTGCCTCACCAAAAAGGTACCAAGCCATGAGGCTAACACAGACAAGAATTAATTGAGTTATAAGAATTAATTAATAAGAAGTCTGAGCTACTTATTAATCAGTTTATAATTAATGTAGACCTCTATGTGATTTAGTTGGGACTAAACAGCTGCAAGACTGGGAGGGACAGAAACCTTGGTCAACACAGTGGGATGACCATGAAGACTATGCTAAGTGCAGAGAACCCCAAAATGTCAAAAATCTGACAGAGGTGCTTTCTAAATAAATAAATCCACAGCCACCATCCCTTCTCTGCTATCCCTGACTCCTTTGCTGTTACTGCCTTCTAGTGCCCATCATCATCTTGCCTGTGCAAACTTTATAGGTGTCTCCCTCTGCACAGCTGACTCCTTAGATGTCAATGGCTTGTTCAGTCTGGAAAGGCATCTGAGAAGTAACAGTGCTCAACAGACACTGGGGGGGCTGAGCAGCACTCAGGGTCAAAGGAAAGTCAGGGAGATAACTGTGTAATTACTTAGTTCACTGCAGATCAACTGTGCGGACTGCATTCAGAAAGCGTGAAGAATAAAGTAAGGGTCACTCATTCAAATTTGTGGTGTCACAGTCAGATTTCACTTGCTCATTTAAACTTTTTTTTAGGACTGTTAAGGCTCAGCTGTGATTGGGGCTGGAGGCGCTGACTATCCATAATAATGGATGAAATTATTTAGGAAGCACTGGTAGTTTTCCCCTGGGATATTTCCCTAGGAAATTAGTATTACCATCCATCACAACAAACATCTTGCAGAGCATGGCGGTACAAGCCTTTAAGCCAGTTAGAAGCTGAGGCCAGGATTGTGAGTTTAGGCCAGTCTAGCCTACATAGTAAAATGATCTCAAACAAACCCAACCCAAACAACAACAAAAGTTACTGCAAGATAACATCTTTATCTTATTAGGATAAGAAAACAAATGTTTTAACAAAGTCTGTATTGTAATATATGCAACCACAAAAGACAATGACAGTACCCTACCCCTTTTCTGATATGTACAGATATTATAATATCTATGAGGTACTTACTTCTTCACAGATATATCTTATTTGAGAGAAACAAATTTCTTACTTTATATGTTGAAGAAATAAGATTCCTGTTTCACAATCTTAGGAAATAGGAAACCTCAATTTTATTTGTTAGTGGCTATAAAAACATACTTGGTAACATTTATGTTTCATTTTTGAAAACAGCAATAACTTAATATCTATAACAGTAAGCTATAATTAATTGCCTTAAATGCAGAAAATAAATTTAAAAATTACCATAAAATACATGAAAAAGTCATTGGCATTGGCCTCTTTCTCTTTTAAGCCTGTTCCTTGCTCACTTTCTGCCTTTTGCTAGAGTTTTAAATCCAGGCTACTTTATAGGACTGTTAATGTCACTAAGTGAAGCCAGGCATCTCTTCTACTGTAGTTATCTGACCAGGAGACTATTTCTACGCTTGGTTAATCTTTTCCAATCATAGTAAAACATCCCCCTCCCCCGACATGCATATGCACACACATTTCAAAAACATAAAACTAGAAACAGTGCAGTTAATCTAGTATATTTTTGATAGTGTCTTTTACTGAAGTATAAATCACTCAAAGATATCTATTACCTGCTTTTTTCCTGGGAGGGTATACTATGTGACTCCAAAGGTTCTGGAGAATTTCCTCAACAGAAATTTAGGCAGAATAAAGAGAGCATAAAATTTTGTAGTACTTATTAAATCAACACAAGGAATCTGTCATGCCAGGAATGGGCCTGTTTCTCTCTATCTGTGCAAGCAGTTATCTATATATGAGTGAAAACAGACCATAAAGATGTCTATGGAGAGGTAGGGGTGAGATGTCACAGCCCTGAATTACCTTATGGCTATCAGGGTGTAGGAGGATGCATTTTCAACAAGTCACCAGATGGTTCTAATACAGGTGTGGTCCATGAGTGCACACTTTGAGTGCCTGGAAAGTTCTCTTCTTCCTCCCAGAATCCAACACCCAAGCTCTGTCTCAGATACATTAGCAGCAATGCTGCCTGCAGAGCAGGGTTTATAGTCTGATATTTTCACTTCCCAGGCAAGATAGTTGCTAAATACTAGGAGGTGTTTGTTTTGGAGACAGGGTCTCTGTACCATAACTTCGAGCTCATGGAATCTTGTTGGCTTCAGGAAGAGGAATCCTTCTCTGGAATCCCCGTTATTTATTTCGTTTTACTTTTTTGTATGTGTGTTATATTGTGTATTACTGGGTTTATGCATGTCACTGTAATGCCAGTCAAGGCCAGAAAAGGGTATTGGGTCCTTCAGAACTAGGGCTACAGGCAGTTGTTAGCCATCATGAGTCCTGGTAAGGGAACGCTGCAAGAATAGTACACACTCTTAACCACTGAGTTATCTCTCCAGCCTCTGGAATCATTCTTAACAACACTGTTTATGTAACTATGAGACCATATCTACTTAACTGCGTACCTAGCTGCAAAATCATATCTACTTGACCCCATCCACCTGATATGGGTAGTGTGGCCAACGGTTAATGGATCTTTGTCAATATAACATCCTTTTCAAATCTTAGAAGCACTGCTTGAGCTGAGCTATACAAAATCCGTTTTTTTTAAACCTAAGTCTTAGTTTCTTCCATTGAAGTGGTTATAATTGTATCCTTACGAGTTGTATGAGAGTTGACTAAAACAGACAGATAACTATACAGTATTGGGCATATAATTTATCAAGTTCAACCCTTTAGACATATCAATCACTGCTTAGAAAACATGTTCCAAAGCATGGAGCCTACATCTCCCTATCCCAGCTGGAGATGTAGCTCAATGACAGAGCCAAGAATGAGTCCTGGGTTTGATCGCCAGTACTACAAACAAAAAACACCAGTTTTTTAGTCTCGAGTTTCACTATTTATGCTTTTTTGTAGCAAAACTTTTGCTAATTTTTCTAAGCTTTTATAAGCCATTCATGCATAAGTAAATACTTTGCTATCGGCAGTTGTGAACTAGAGTTGCGACTTCAGTCTTTTGGAGACCATCTGTTCCTCCAAGTTTCACTGAGTTCCCCCAGTGTCACCGAGATGAGGTATGGTGACTGAGTCCAGTATAGAGTTAAACAGTATACAACTGTGGAATTCTCTCTTTGAAATTGTTAGATTTTTAAAGTAACAAAGTAAGATACTAAAGACAAAAAGGAGATTGTCCAACAGATATAAAAATAAATTAGAAAAAGCTTAAACCTCAAGGTTAATGTCTACACACGGAAAGAAATTAAGCATTCCAAAGCAAAGATAAAAGAAGAGAACAAGAGAATAAATATTGCATGATATTAATCACAATAAAGTGCACTTTCATCCTGGCTGAAATATATTCTTAAATCAACTGTAGAATGTGGCTGCATTTGTAGGCTTAACAGCATGAAAACCACACGACGATAATTAATGTAATAAATCATCTCATGGCCCTTTTCATAGAATCTGACAGGGCTCATTGATATATTGTTTATTAGAGAACACAGGAACTTCCCCCCACCTTTTATTACACTGCCAGAGACACTGAATCAAGAGTACTTTCTGATGTGCCTGAAATATCTGCCACTGGTGTAGTATATAAAATATACAGTGAGCTGCTGCCAGCAGACTTTGAGATACACAGCACAGCGTACACAATTCCTCAAAACAATCATGCTTCTTATTTTCACTTTCCTTGACTTGAGGCAGTGGCTGAAGAACACAGATTCATTATAGATTCAACATTCATACTTCCCAAAATTCCGTAATGAAGGCTCAGCTTTATCCTCATATGACTCGCTCCTTACTGATGTTCTAAGTACATGGCACAGAAATCTTATACAGGTGTTTTCAATCAACCCATAATAAACCAATAATAAATCATTTCCCAAAGTAAAAATTAGTTCCTGCACAGTTCAAAAATTTAGCCTTGACAACATGGAACCTCAGTGAGCTGACCCACCCTTTATTTAATTTGCTGTGCATACCTAACTTGTAATTTGTAGCTAAACTTTAAAGAAATAGATGGTTTAAAAGAGCAACTACTCATACATGAAAAAGGGATTCTATGGTAACAAAACTCCCCCCTCAAGAAATACAAAAAACATAGTCAAGTTTAAAACAACAACAACAACAACAACAGCAGCAGCAACAACAACAGCGTGTGCGTGCGCACACACACACACACACACACACACACACGCCCTACCCATAAATCAATCACTGAGAGACTGTCATTGTTTTGATGTTTGTCTGGTTTTCTAATTACATCTTCCCCCCTTTAGTGTTGAGGACGAACCCAAGGTGTTGGACATAACTAGGAAAATCTTCTACTTCTGACCCACACCTTCAGCTCTCGATTTAAAATTTAACTAAAACTACCATTTAATTACCAAAAGTAGAGTCCACTCTATCCCAATTACAGTCTTTGTTTTCCTTTTGAGTCCTATCTTACTTTTCTCTGAAAATATTACTTTGTCAAATACTCAAGAAAAAAAAATCACTGTTAACACAGCCTGGCACAGTTATCACTTCTGATACAGTTTTTTGATTTACTCGGAACTACATAAGGATTTGGAATTGAATTTACTATTCACAATTGACCCAGAAATCCCTTCCCTTCTGTAGTTGATTCTAGGGCATTTCTTAAGCCCACAACCATGCTGGTTCAACTGTTGTCTGTACTGCAACAATAATAAGGCTTCTAAATTCTAATTTAGAATTTAGCTGTTCCCCTGCTCAATCTCCATGAACTCCTACCACAAAACCTTGGTCCACTTCAGCAGTCCCATTCTTCATTCCAGCCACAGGGCATCCATGCAGGTTTCAAATGTCCCCTTCTTTCAGTGAGTTAGGAATGTCTCTATTCAAAGAGCTCGCACACAAGCCCTCCTTCAGGAATGTACTTCTGTCCCCCATTTCTCATAGTCTCATTCTCAATTCTCAGCCATGCCACTCTCCTTCGGGAATCTTCCCAGATCCTCCCTTGAGCCCAACTGATGCTCACTTCTTTTCTATCACAGCATCTCTAGCAATGTGTATTACATACTTGTGTAATTTGACACACATCCGTGACACAACCTTATTCATGAAGTCAGGGACTTTTATCTTCACCATGGATTCATCCATGACTGAAGAGGTAAAATAGTAGGCACGAGTAAATAGTTAAGTGAATTAATTTAAGTATCAGAACATATACATTAAAACTGTGTAAGAAAATTATAAAGTCAAAAGAAAACAGAAGACTATATCCTATCTTTTAAAACGGATTCATTATTACATTGGTGAGTGTGTGTGTCACAGCATCTGTGTGGAGGTCAGAGGGCAGTGTTTGGAGTCAGTTCGCTCTTTTATACCAGGCGAGTCCTGGAGACTGACTTGGCGTTCAGTCTGGTGACCTTGCAGGCCATATGTCCTTTTCCTTTCCATAAGTTCTGCTTTAACAGTCAATAAAATATATTCACTGCCTCAACACAGGAGGCACTGCTTCAAGTGCCTCTGAGAATGCACACTGAAACTTCTTTTTTTAACTTTCTATTTACTCGTTATGTCTTTTACAACATGCAACTTAATCCCATTCATCTTCCTATCCCATCATATCCGCTCTCTGCACTTGTACCCTCCCCCTGAGAAATAAAGTAAAATAAATTTAAGGAAAATTTAAAAAAAGAAAAAAAATATTGTCATGGAAGCTGTAGTGTGAGTCACACAGCACACCCTTTCACCCACATGTCTTTATTTGCAAGTGCTCATTGCAGAGTCACTGGCTTGGATCAAGGCCTCTAGTTTCGGCTACACCATTGATACTGGACCCTCACTGAGACGCCACTTGCATATCCTGTTGTTGTCCTGTGTCATGGAGATCCTGCAGATAAATAACCCTGGTTCTCTCCCTCATCCTCACCATCAGAAAGAGCTCTCCAGTATTACCCCCATCTACTTCATCCTATGCAGCAAAGAGCAAGGAGTAGGGCGGGTTCTCCTGTTTTAATGCCTCTAGGGAGCCCCCGCCCCCAGGTGAGGTACAGGGGCCCCTTCCTGAGTGCTGCAGCTGCTTCCTCACCCACACAGCAACTTATCAACCCTCACTTTCATCCTTCTGTGAGAACAACCAAAGCAGTTGGAGACTAGAAGTAGGAAAGAAAGAGAAGAAGTCTTGGCAATGAAGTCTTTGGAGGAATAAAACAGAAAAGATGCTGGTTTAGGTGTAGAGCACCTCTGTGCAGCTAAGGAGAATACGGAAAAACACGAAGCAGCATCTCGGTCAGTGGTGCTTGTATCGTTCTATTATAACAGCACTATGAGGGCTGAGTTATCACAAGTCATTAGAGAGATAAGTACTTCATAGCACTGGCTGCTATTTTAAACAAACTAATCAAAGCAATGACTCCAGATCGTGCAAAGGAGTAAGGAGGTTAAAAGTCGCTGTCAATTAGGCACATGACACTTGGGAGGCAGCTGCAGAGGCAGGAGGATTTCTGCAAGTTCAAGGCAGCCTGTTCTGTATACTAAGTTCCAGGACAGTTTAAGTTATATAGTTAAGTTATATAGTGAGATTCATCTCAACAACAACAACCCCCCCAAATCCCCCCAAACCAAAAAATAACAAAAACAAAAACAAAAAAAACCAAAAAAACCAAGAGCTACTCTCTGTCATCAGCTCTGCGACAACAGAATTGAAGCGTGTGACATGAGCTTGTCAAATGTCCCTGACTTCAACAACTGAGAACAAACACAGAACGAGGTGTAACATATGATGGGTATGAGATGAAACACCACAACCACTACAGAACTGTCAGGAACTTCTGGTTAGAAACCACTTCTTCTTTCCTTTTATACCTCATTTATATGACTGCATGGTTTTAGTCAGTACAAATAAAAATATGAAAACATATTGCATAGAAAATGCATAATAATGTAAAAAACAAAAAGCAGTTATTAATCAACCTGAAGTAAAAGATGTATGGTACATAAAGCACAAGGAAAACAAATAACATAAAAATGGAAATGTATAAAACTCTAATAAATTATTTCCTTTTGAATTGAGTTATTAATATTCATTAAATTTCACCCAAGAAACAATAACCTAATAGACAGAAGGAAGATGCTAATTTCCGTGAGTTGGTCAGTGATGACAATAGAGCATATTTTTAGAAAAGATCAATGTAAAATAAAAAAATAAAGCGTTTTTCTATGTAGGTTTCTATCACCCAGTTATAAATAAAAACAAAAAAGAACAGTTTAGAATCACTAATTATAATAGTCTTCAAAGTATTAAAAATATAAATCTTAGCATACTCAAGACTAAAGTTATAGGTAAAAATAAGAGTTCAAACATTATTTTCAAAAAATATTTGTGTGCTTTGAATCAAATCTTAGATTCATAGAAGCAATAGATATTATAATTTTATATGGAGTAATTTTTTCCTGCTAAATGAAATTAAGGCATTAAAGCACGTAATGTAAATTGAACTCTCAACTATACTTGGCTACTTTATCTACTACTGACTATTTAGAGGCCTTCAAACCTTCCTGATTGTATATATCTATGTGTAAAAACTGAGTTTTTAAAATTAATTTTCTAGCTAGCATATAAAATAATGGACTTAATTATGAAATTTTCATACATCATAGATCCCTGGTAAAAACTATTATGAATTAACTCTTCCAAAAGTAATGCCCCACCTCATTCTCTTTCCACCCAACCTGTTGTCATTCATATTAAAAGTCAATGGAGTTCTTAGAGATAAAAAAAGAGGTAAATGATGGTCTAAGTACACATACATAATTATATCCAAAGTAGCAAGATTTACTAGTCATTGCTGACTTGAGTAAAAAACATACGAATGCTTCTAATGCTTTAAAATCATCTTATTAAATATGGACCAAACAATATCAATATTATCATTCATTAGATAATATAAATTGAAACCACAGTAAGATACAGTGTTTCAATCCAGTGTTGATTTGGTTATAATTAAAGGTAGAGTGTGACATATGTTGGCAAGGATCTAGAAGTTAGAGCCACATATGTTGATGGGAAAAAAATGGCACAACCATTTAGGAAAACATTTCAGCAGTTCCTCAAGTGAACACAGAGCTTCCATATTATTTGCCAACCTTACCCCTGAGGTACATGCGCAAGAGAACTGAAAACATCTGTCCACATTAAACCTGAACCTAAAGTTTAGTGGTGGTGGCCCATGCCTTTAATCCCAGGAGGTAGAGGCAAGTGGATCTCTGTTAAGCTCAAGGCAAGCCTGGTCTACACAGCAAGTTTCAGGACAGCCTGTGCTGTTATACAGAGAAACCCTGTCTCGATAAAACAAACAACTGAGTGTTCACAACTGAGATTTTTTTTTTCATTAAGAGCCAATAAAGGAGGAAAAAAAAATAATGTCCACAAATTGACAAAAGGATAAACAAAATGTGTTATATTTACATAACAGATATTACCTAGCCTTAAACAGGAATGAAGTATTTATACACATGGGCGTGTCTAAACATACAAAGAGAAAAATATGAAGTCCAAGAATAAGAATAGATAAATTATAAAACCAGTTTATAATTTGGGTAGACAAATAGCATCTGTATGAAGAGGAAACGAGGAATGAGACCAGAGTTAGGAAATTAAATATGTTCTCAAGAAGCACAGCCAGGTAGAAACTGAGTACTTAAAACACTTCCTGAGATTAAAATAAAAATAGAACAAAGAAAACCTTCCTGAATTATTCCATACGGAATGCTATATAAAGTGTCTAAGATGGGGAAGCCCATAGGTACAAGGTCATGAGTTGTGCCAGAGGGTCTACACAGCCTGCTGGGTTGGTGGCATCTGTCTGTGAACTTAGCCAGTAAGCTATAATACTGACCAGCCAGGTAAGATGTGTAACATGAGGGTTGGCTTGTTGGGGTTTCTGTCCCGCGGGGTAACCCACAACCTGCAAGCCCCAAAGAAAATTACACACAGGACTCCATAAGATTATAAACTAATTGGCCCATTAGGTCAGGCTTCTTATTAGTCCTTGTAACTTATATTAATCCATTATCATTATCTATGTTAGCCACACGGCTCCGTACCTTTCTCAGTGTGACAGCTCACATGTTGCCTCTTCGGTGGTCTGGGCAGGAATGGCAGAGGGAGCTTCCTGCTTCCTAGAATACTCACAGTCTCTTTGCTCCACCTCTACTTCCTGTCTGGCTTTCCTGCCTATACTGCCTGCCTGGCCAATCAGTGCTTTATTAAAATATGATTGACAGAATACAGATAATGCTCCTGCACCATTTCCCTCTTTTTTTTTTTAAACAAAGGAAAATACCCATAGTTCATTTGTTGGGAATGTGGGCATAGTATTTTAGGCTACTTCCGGCTGATTGGGGGCGCTGATAATCTTATGGGGACCTAAAGAAATTTTAAGGTTATAATCAAGTCCTGACTGGAGTATCCTGTGAGTCTTGATCATCTCAGGCAGCAGTCTTGAATCTGTTCTGGATGTAGAACTCAGACATCTGGGCCATCTGTTCCTACCGGAGGTTTCTCGGGTGGTCTCCCTTGGTCAAACTGGATTTTCTTAACTCAGAATGAATCCACAGCCTCTCATTTTCTGTGAGAACAAAAGCAAAATCTCTTCTCCAAAGTACATACCTTTTGACGTCAGTTTTGAAGTCAAGGTATTCTCAAAATACCTATCTTGGATTAATTCAGCAGATTTATAAGCAAATATCTTTTAGCAGCTGTTGTTCCTTGCTCAGCATTCAAACAATTTAAAGAGCATAATAGCATGCAGTATCAAGATTCTCTGTGTATTTTCCATTTTTATTTTAATGTCTATTCTTTTATTTTTACTTTTACTTTTTGAGACAGGTTCTCTGTATATCTTTGTCCTGGAAAAACTCTGTAGACCAGGCTGTCCTTGAACTCACAGAGATCCTTCTGTCTCTGTCTCCCCAGCGCTGGGATTAAAGGTGTGTGTTATCACACCTTGAAGTCACAGAGGTCAATCTACCTCTGCCCCTTGAAGTCACAGAGGTCAATTTACCTCTGCCTCCTAGGTATTGTGATTAAAGGTGTGTACCACCACACCCAACTACTTTCTTTCTTTCTTTATACTTTAAGAACTTTACCTTTTACCCTGCATATATTTTTAACACACTGTAAACCATTTAGAGGTTTTCTTCCTCTTTGAATCTCTCTTCACTGTATATCTCTCTTTTTCTGATCACATGTGCCTTTAATTTACTAAGCAATATCGGTAGGACTAAAGCGGTGGCTTTGACAGCTAGATCCAGCCCCTTTCAATCCTCCCCCAAGGTCCCCATGCTCCCAATTTACTCAGGAGATCTTGTCTTTTTCTACTTTCCATGTAGATTATATCTATGAAAGTCTCTCTTGGTGTCCGCATTGTTGTCTAAGTTCTCTGGGGTTGTGGTTTGTAGGCTGGCTTTCTTTGCTTTATGTTTAAAAACCACTTATGAGTGAGTACATATGATAATTGTCTTTCTGTGTTTGGGTTACCTCACTCAAAATGATGCTTTCTAGTTCCATCCATTTTCCTGCAAACTTAAAGATGTCATTATTTTTTTCTGTTGTGTAGTACTCCACTGTGTAGATATACCACATTTTCCTTATCCATTTTTCGGTCAAGGGGCACTTAGGTTGTATCCAGGTTCTGACTATGACAAACAATGCTGCTGCTATGAACATAGTTGAGCATATATCCTTGTGGCACGATTGAGCATCCTTTCGACATATACCCAAAAAGTGATATTACAGGGTCTTGAGGAAAGTTGTTTCCTAATTTTCGGAGAAATAGTCACACTGACATCCAAAGGGTTTGTACCAGCTTGCATTCTCACCAGCAATGCAGAAGTGCTCCCTTTACCCCAAAATCTCTCCAGCATAAGTTGTCATCAGTGTTTTTGATCTTGGCCATTCTTACAGGTATAAGATGGCTATCTGGCAGAGTTGTTTTGATTTGCATTTCTCTGATGATTAAGGATGTTGAACATTTCCTTAAGTGTCTTTCAGCCATTTCAGATTCATCTGTTGAGAATTCTATGTTTAGATCTGCACTCCATTTTTTAATTGGATTATGTGATCTTTTGGTGTCCAATTTCTTGAGTTCTTTGTATATTTTGGAGATCAGACCTCTGTCTGATATGGGGTTAGTGAAGATGTTTTCCCATTCTGTAGGCTATCGTTTAGTCTTGTTGACTGTGTCCTTTGCTTTACAGAAGCTTTTCAGTTTCAGGAGGTCCCATTTATTCATTGTTTTTCTCAGTGTCTGTGCTGCTGGGGTTCTATTTAGGAAGTGGTTCCCTGTGCCAATGCATTCAAGTGTACGTCCCACTTTCTCTTCTATGAGGTTCAGTGTGGCTGGCTTTATGTTGAGGTCTTTGATCTATCTGGACTTGAGTTTTGTGCATGGTGATAGATATGGGCCTATTTTGATTCTTCTACATGTTGATATCCAGTTATGCCAGCACCACTTGTTAAATATACTTTCTTTTTTCCATTTGATATTTTTTTTTCTTTATCAAAGATCAAGTGTTCAAAGATGTATGGATTGATATCCAGGTCTTCTATTCGGTTCTATTAGTCCTCCTGTCTGTTCCTATGCCAGTACCAGGCTGTTTTCAGTACTGCAGCTTTGTAGTAGAGTTTGAAGCCAGGGATTGTGATGCCTCCAGAAGTTCTTTTATTGTACAAGATTGTTTTAGCTATCCTGGGTTTTTTGCTTTTCCAAATGAAGCTGAGTACCGTTCTTTCGAGGTCTTTGAAGAATTTTGCTGGAATCTTTGAAGAATTTTGCTGGGCATTGCGTTTAATCTGTGAGAGTCATTTTTCTTTTGGGGTGTGGTCACTGATCGGTCATCCATGCTCCAGTGGATGGCCCCAACCCATGTGGGTTAAATGCATGTGTGTCTGGGACCACTAAATAGACCAAGGAGTTATTGAGGAAAAAAGACAGGTATGAAGTTGGGAGGGTCCAGCAGGGACCAGAGAGGAAAGTGGGGTGTAGAGCTGGAAAGATGGTTCAATGGTTAAAAGCACCCACCCAGGTTCAATTCCCAGCACTCCCATGGGGGCTTACAAACCATCCATAAATCCAGTTCCTGGGGATCTGATACCCTCTACTGGACTCTATGGGTACTAAGAAAACAGATAGGTGCAAAGACATACAAGCAAAATATCCACACACATAAAATAAAAAATACATCACAAATAGGATGAAATTCTTAAAGAACTAATAAAAACATTACTCACTCTCAGACCTTTCAGTTATACATGCAAAGTCTCTCTTACAGGTGTACTTGAGAATCGCTCTTCCTCAGTGTCATCTAGATCCCTTTCTCCTTGGCTCTGGTCTATAACAATTCATTTAACCTATTACCTCCCGAGACACAGTTCCATCCAACCCACTCAGGCTCAAAATATCTAGTTAGAAAAGTTTTTTCTATTTCTTTCAATTGTCAGTTCTGAAACTCATAATTTAAATGAAGGAAGGGTGAGCTCCCAATGAAACATCATTTTGTATTAAAATGATGTGAAGCTTGTGTTTTCCCCTCAGCCTTCAGATGTGTCTGTGACCTAGTTATGTGCTGCCTGAGTTCCAGTCAGTGGAGTTAATAAGGTCTTCACTGCTACAGCAGAGGAGCTGAAAAAAAGCCTAACAGAAACAATAACAAAATGAGTGTCATTTATTTACAAACACTTATTTTAATTTAAAAAAGGAAACACATTCACTGTAAAGAATTAAAATAGAAAGATGTTTCTGCCCGATCTTGCCTTAAAAGTCTATCCGTAATTATCATTGTTTCAGAATACCACTGCAAATAAACTAGTCAAAACTGGATGAGGAGGTGAATGCCCTTTAATCTCAGCACTCGGGAGTCAGAGGCAGTGGATGTCAGCAAGTCTGCGTCCATTCTGGTCTACATAGTAAGTTCCAGGATAGCCAGAGTTACACAGGGAGATCCTGTCTTTAAGGGGGGCGGGGAGGAGAAGAAGATAGGTTTAAAGCTATAAAATGTTAGATATAGTCTTCAAATTCCAGTATTAGAAGTTGCTTTCTAGGAGCTAAAGAGATGACTACGTGGTTAAAAGCATTGGCTGCTCTTCAGAGGATCCGGTTGGATTCCTAGCACCCACATGGTGATTCACAACCACCTGTAACTCCAGTTTCCTGGGAACTGACACCCTATTCTGGCCTTCCTGTGGACTACACAGGGAGATCCCGTCTTTAAGGGGGGCAGGGAAGAGAAGAGGATAGGTTTAAAGCTATAAAATGTTAGATATAGTCTTCAAATTCCAGGAGAACCTCTGAGTTCCAGGCCATCCTGGGCTACACAGTAAATGATAGTATTTTTAAATTTTAGAGCTAGGTTAAGAGTTGCCTGCAAAAACAAAATTACAATTTACATATAACTAGGCTTATTTGCAGCTGCGTAGAAAGTGTTTTGAATAAATTATGAGGACTGGCTTGCTTGTAGTTTCTCCACCTTTAATTTCTGGCTAAGAAAGACTTGGCTTTCATTTATCATAACAGCTCAACTGCTCATCTAGCCATTCTTTCTGAGTCATATATCATCTTAAAGCAGTTCTAATAAATGTGTTCTTTAAAGGCAAACATTTCTGTCTTACAAAGTCATTCAATCTGATTAGTAATATCACACTTTGCCAATTATTTGAAACTGAGCTTTGTTCTTTAAAAAATATTTTTTTGAGACCAGGGTGGTGGGGGACAATTGTAGGTACCAAGGTCTTTTTCCCTTCTTCCTGGCGATTTGCAGGGCCATGTGACCTCCGGCTCCCTGGAGATTCTGCACTAGCACTGGCTTGAGGGGATAGCTTAGGAAGAACCTGGCTCTCTTTGTTATGGTGATTCCACCTGTATTCAAGGTTCTAGCAGTGGGCTCCACACGCCTGGCCCCTCCCAGCTGATTCTGCCTGAGGGGGCCTTTAATCCCCTTCTCCTGCTCCTGATGGGAGGAGGCCTTGCCCTTCTGATCCTCCTTGCCCACTGGTATAAATACCCGACTTGAGTTTAATAAAGTGGCCATTTACTCTTGGTAAGTGAGCAGATCTCTTTTTGTGTGTGTCTGTTTTAAACCCTCAGGACAATCGTCCATTCTCGTGGGCCCGAGTTCGGGAAGGCGTGCGCCTGGATCGGGTGTAGGTATCCACAGGAAGGCGGGGTCCTACAGACAATCATCTATATTCTGTCAATTATATTTTAAACAAACGCTGATTGGCTGATAGCCAGGCAGAAAGTATAGGCAAGACAACTAGACAGGAAGTAGAGGCGGGGCAATGAGAACAGGAGTATTCTGGGAAGAAGGAAGCTCTCCGCAGTCCTTCCCAGACACAGAAGAAGCAGGATGTGACCTGCCCTGCTGACAAAGGTACCAAGTCATGTGGCTAACACAGATAGGAATAATGGATTGATAGAAGATATAAGAGTTAGCAAGAAGCCTGAGCTAATCAGTTTATCATTAATATAGACCTCTGTGTGATTTTATTTGGGGGCTTACTGGTTGTGGGAACTGGGTAGGACAGAAACCCTTAATGTTACACCAGGGTTCGACATGTAGCCCAAACTGTGCTTAAGCTAGCCATCCTGCCTGAATGAGTGGAGCCTTCCAAGTGTTGGTATTACAAGCTGCTAACAACCTAGGTTGTTTTGAGAGGGGAAGACCTGGGAGGGGGTCTTTCACCCAACACTGTAAGCATCAGTCCATCGTTATGTTAGTATCACCCGACCAGAACTTGGCCCTTGGTATTCTTGTAGTAGGTATTTGTTTTATTAGCAGGTGAATGAATGGTCGAAGCACAGTTTAAGACTCTTGTCCATATACAGAACTGCACATATGACTTCACTGTAGATTTCTATGTCCTGAAGACTTTTTGGTGCAGTCTAAAACGGTGTGCAAAGATCCCCAGGGGCCACTACAAGCTGCCCTTGAACGTTGTTCTGTCTCTTCTCCAATGCCTCCAGCGTTGCTGTATGCGAGCTGCTACTCTTACCTGGGGCACTAAAACCCTATAATAGCACGATTTTGACAAGGAACTGTGTAGGGCACTATGACATCATATGCAGAGGTATGATCTAAGCTAAGAAACTGTGTAGGGAACTATGATATCATATGCACAGCTCTCACAGGTGACTCCAACTTGTCTTTCAGCACCCAGTCTCCCATCTCCCCTGAATCTATTCTCAAGCTACATTCAACTCCTTGCACTCTTCAATATTCTTCCCGTGTCCACAGTCCTACTGTCTTTGTTCATGTTGTTCAATTTGAAATGCTCTTCTATGTATTCTTGAAAGCCTAGTGAAATATGTATTTCACTACACCTTATGCACTGGAAGTAATTGGTTTGTCTGCCCCTTTTAAATAATGGTATTCCCTTGAACAGGAAATTTAACATTCATCTTTGATTCTTCACCATCCTAGCACAAGTGTCTGTCCTAAATATAGCCAGCTGATCTTGAAAAGGGGGTTTAATTAAATGTAAGTGACTTTCTGAGATGCTTCAGTAGGGGAATGATAAAAAGAAAACTAAGATACATATTGCTTTTTTGCTCCTGATATACAAACAATCTTTATATTAAAGTCTAGGTCCTTTAAAAACAAATTCTCAGAAACTAAATAATTTCTTTAAATCTTTTGGAGATGTAATCTTACAGCCTTAACTTTGGACAATAGGCATGACTTGAAAATAAAAGGAAGAGAGAAAGCAACAGTTCAGACATAAGATCAGAACCTACTTCACTTCCTAAGGGGTACTCGTGCACTCTAACAAGGACAATGGGACTACTAATACTGGTTGGAATTACTCAGTTACTCAATGTTTATTGTAGATCAGGCCCCCTTCTTAGTCCTTTACCTTACAATCTTTCAACTGCTCTTTACAAATACATTGTTAATTTACAAATGTGGTTGTAAGCCAGTAGGAGGCATCAATTCAAAAATATCTTGTTCTGAATTGACGTACAGCCAGGCTGCCTGCCACACAATCCTCAGACAAGCACTCTTTGACAAGGAGGAGAATGATGGCAAAAAAACCTAAAATTGTTTAATGTCTCTCACATCTTTCAATGCTTCTGTCTCTCTCTGTAAGGAAGTGAGAGAAAGGTAAAGAAGGGCAAATTCAGTTTTGCTCCTTTTTGTAAGAGGCACACACATCTTTGAAGAAGATGGCAACATAGAAAGAATACATGTATGTGTACATGCATACATGCGCAATGTAAATATACATATTTTACACATGCCTGCCTGTCCTTAGGACATTATTACAGTATATGCCAGTATGTCTTAAATGACATAACCTTTTCTCTCTGCCCATATAAAACATCTTAGACTCACTGCATGTAACAGTAGTAGGCAGCTCTATCTGCAACCTATCTCCAGTATGGAACTTCCGAGAACATTCTTATCATATAAACATCATCTTGACTACTGTCCCTAGCTATATAGTTAACTTAGGACTGAACCCAGTATTATTTCTGGGGTAGGGGTTTGATGCTCCTAAGACTGGATCAGAGGTTAGTACAAATGCTGTGACCCGGACTCTATCAACTGTCAGACATGTCATCAGCTAGCACAACCAACTGAAGTATAGGAGACGAAACAAATACGGTATCAAGAAAGCCAAGGTTGAGGATGGCAAGAACCAGATGGCATCTGAAACCTGGAGGAATGCTTGCTTGAAGATTTATAACTAGCCTTTGATTTAACTCGGTTTCTATTTCTGTCAAAAGAAATTATTATTTATTGTGTCATCAGGAACCAAATAATAGGAAGAAACATACACCTTTATGAATTTTTAGAAGGTCATTAAACTCAATTTTACATCAGTAACTTTTCAAGAAAGACAGTAAACAATTTAGACTATACCACTTCTGAATGTATTTTGTTTTCTATAAAATATAACCATGGGGTAAAAATTATAAGAAAAAATACAAAGAGATCAATAAAACAGTAAAAACTAAACAGACTCAATTGTAAACAAAAATGTGATAGGTGATACATTAATTCACTGGAAATAGGAACTACTCAATAAATTATTCTAGAACCTTGCAAAAACTGATGACACCAAATCCCACTGCCAACATATTTTCTACTTTACAGTTTTAAAAGTCAAAAAAGAGAAAAAGAACACAGAAGAATCAGAGGAACAAACAGATAACTATTTTTAATTAATTGATTTTCTTTTCTAAGTGTGTGTTTTGCTTGCATGTATGCATAAGAAGGCATAGGATCCCCTGGAGCTAGAGCTATGAATGGTTGTAAGTCACCATGTGGGGGCTAAGAATTGCACTCTATTCTTCAGCATGAGCAACAAATGCTTTTAACTGATGAGCACCTCTCTAGCCTGAGATAACTATCTTTAAAATGTTTTTTAATCATGGTGAAGACCAGGGATCTAATCATCTAATCTAGTTGTACCAAAGAGACACAACAAACCCCCTAAAGAAGAATTTAGCTGATCTCAAGGTAGGGAAAGGACTTCCTGACTAATATACAAAATGCGGCAAAGAAGGCAGATTAAACAAACGATGAAAGTATAGTCATAGGCTTAAGGAACTCTATACTTCCCAAAATAATACCAACAAAATTAGGGCAGAGGTAACACCCGAGCCAGCAACCTCTGCCAGAGCAGGCCAGGTACAAGAGAGCAACCGCCAAGGGAGCAGGTCCAAGCCGGCGACCACTGCAGGTGCAAGCCCTTGCAAGCCACCTCCACAGGAGCAGGAACGAGCGAGTGACAGTCAAGGGGGCAGGGATGAGCCAGAGAACTCTGTGGGACCAGGTCCAAGCTATAGGAGCAGGCCTGAGTCAGGGACATCCTTTGGAACAGGCCTGAACCAGTGACCTCTGCCACAGAAGGCCAGAGTCAGCAACCTCTGCTAGAGCAGGCTGGAGGCAGTAATCTCCACAGTATCAGGTACAAGGGAGCCACTGCTGAAGGAGCAGGCCCAGAGACCTCCCTGGGACCAGGTCCTAGTCAGGGACCTCCGAGAAAACAGGCCCCAGCCAGCAACCCAGCTGGAAAAGGCCTGAGTCAGCAACATGTATCAGAGCAGGTTCAAGAAAGCACCACCGAGGGGGCAGGCCCAAACAACCTCTGATCTCCTGGAACACCAAGTGAACTCCTAGGTGACTGGAACTGTGGCCCTGACTGCACCATAAGGAGTAACCAACCACCTGAGCCTAGGATTCACTGGCATCTGGAAGATTGATCGCCAGAGACACAGCTTCAACTACACCAATCAGAGAAAAAGATGGGTAAACAAGGTAAGAACACACTCAACACCAAAAAGAGCAACACGACATCAACAAAAACTAGTGACTCTACAACAGCAAGACTTGAACACCCCAAAATAGATGAAGCAGAAGAAAATGACCTAAACAATAACTTTAGGAGAATATTTGAGCCCTTAAAGAGGAAATGAAAACGTCCATCAAAGAAACAGAGAAGGCAAATAAAAAATTGGAAGAAATCAACAAATTCCTTAAAGAAAACCAAGAAAAAGCAATCAACCACATGAAAGAAACGATTCAAGACTTGAAAAGCAAAATAGAGAAAAATAAAGAAAATACAAACCAAGGGAATTCTGGAAACTGAATATATAGGAAAATAATCAGAACTACAAACGCAAGCATAAACAGCAGAATATAAGAGATGGAAGAGAGAATCTCAAGTGCTGAAGACACAATAAAGGAAATAGACTCAGTGGTCAAAGAAAACATTAAATTTAACAAAACCTTATTATAAAATATCTAGGAAATATAAGACACCATGAAAAGACCAAACCTAAAAAAATAACAGGGATAGAAGAAGGAGAAATCCAACACAAAAAGCACAGAAAATATACACATCAAAATCATAGAAGAAAATTTTCCCAACCAAAAAAAATTATACCTATGAAGATATAAGAAGCTTACAGAACACCAAACACACTGGATCAAAAAAAAAAAGTACCCTCACCATATAATAATCAAAACACTAAACATACAGAATGAAAAAAGAATATTAAGAGCTGCAAAGGAAAAAGACCAAGTAACATATAAAGGTAGATGTAACAAAATTAAGCCTGATTTCTCAGTGGAAACAATGAAAGCCAGAAAGTCCTGGTCAAGTGTTATATGGGCATTAAGTGATCACGGATGCCAGCCCAGGCTATTATCCCCAGCAAAACTTTCAATGTTGGCCTGGAGGGATGGCTCAGCCGTTAAAGGCTAGGCTCACAACCAAAAATATAAGAATTTGGTTCCCAGCACCCACGGCTGTCCCTCCAGGTACCTTTAAAACAAAACAAAAAAAAAAAAAAAAAGAAAAAAAACCTTTCAATGTTATAGCTCAAATGGACTTAACAAACATCTATAGAACATTCCACCCCAAAATAAAAGAATATATCTTCTTCTCAGCACCTCATGGAACCTTCTCAAAAGCTGACCACATACTCGGTAACAAAGTAAACCTCAACAGACAACAGACACAAAAAAATTGCAATAACCCCATGTATCTTATTGGATCACCATGGCTTAAAACTAGAATTCAACAGCAACACTAATTTCAGAAAGCCCACAAACACATGTAAATTAAACAATGCTCACCTGAAGCATCAATGGGTCAAGGAAGAAATAAAGAAAGAAATTAAAGACTTCCTAAAATTCAATGAAAATGACCACAAAACGTACCCATTACAGGACACAATGAAAGCAATGTTAAGAGGAAAGTTCATAGCACTAAATGCCTACCTAAAGAAGCTGGGAAAATCCCACACTAGTGAATTAACAGAACACCTGAAAACTATAGAACAAAAGGAAGCAAACTCACCTGGGAGGACTAGATGGCAGGAAATAATTAAATTGAGAGCTGAAATCAACAAAATAGAAACAAAGAAAACAATACAAAAAAAAATCAATGAGACAAAGAGTTGGTTCTTTAAGAAAATCATCAATATAGACAAACCTTTATCCAACTAACCAAAAGGTAGAGAGAGAATATCCAGATTAACAAACTCAGAAATGAAAAAAGGCTATAATAAATACATGATGGAAGTACAGAGAATCATCAGGTCATATTTTGAAAACTTATACTCCACAAAATTGGAAAACTTAAAGGAAATGGACAATTTTTGGATAAGTATCAATTACCAAAATTAAATCAAGACCAGATATGCAAATTAAATAGATCTATAACTGCTAAGGAAACAGAAACAGTCATTAAAGTCTCCCAACCAAAAAAAGCCTAGAACCAGATGGTTTCAGCACAGCAATCTACAAAGTTTTTAAGGAACTACTACCAATACTCCTCAAATTGTTCCACACAATAGAAACAGAAGGAACATTGTAAATACTTTTTATGAGGCTATAACTACCCTGACATCCCAACTATACAAAAACATTACAAAGAAAGAAAATTATAGACCATTTCCACTCATGAATATTGATGCAAAAATACTCAATAGAATACTGGCACACTGAATCCAAGACACATCAGAAAAATCATCCCCCATGATCAAATCAGCTTCATCTCTCAGATGGAGGGATGGTTCAACATACAAAAATCTGCCAATGTAATTACCACACAAATAAAAATACACAGCAAGACAACAGCCAACATCAGACTAAATGGAGAGAAACTCAAAATGATCCCACTGAAATCAGGAACAAGGCAAGGTTGTCCAATCTCTTCATATCTATTCAATATAGTACTTGAGGTCCTAGCTAGAGCAATAAGACAAGAAAAAGAGATCAAGGGTATACAAATAGGAAAAGAAGTCAAACTCTCACCATTTGCTGATGATGATATGATAGTTTACATAAGCGACCCCAAAAATTCTACCCTCTCAGGTTTTACGTGGAGTTCATTACCACACTGGGCACCATTTGTAGTAAATAGGATCCTCACGGGAACGCAGCCAGCCGCTCCTATTTACTACAGCCAAGGAGCCCCCCAGTCATGCTTCTCCCCAGCCACGTAGTGGGCTGTACCTCCCAAACCTTCCTGAAGTTGCTTCTTGCTAGGTATTTGGTCACAACAGTCAGAAAAGTGATGTACCTTCTTTAGGGTTCCCTTTTATTTATTTTCAGAATTGTGTGTGTGCGCTGTGCACAGGCACATATGAACATGTCATGAGCAAGAATGAAGGTCAGTGATTCTGTCTCTCCACTATATAATAGATCACCATGTACTCTTTAGGAGTGACCATATATCACTTAACTCTGAGGATACATTCTGAGAAATGTATCAGTAGGTAGTGTTGTAATTGTTCAAAATATTTTAGGGTATACTTACACAAACCTGGGAGGTATACCATATACACACTTAGCCCTTATGGTATTATTACTTCCAGGCTACAAACTTGTATAACATACCAGATAATGAATGCTGTAGATAACTGTACCACACTAGCCAATGCTTTAGAGCATAAGCATATCTAAAAATAAAAAAATATATAAAAGTATAATATATTAAAAAAAGTAGTATGTCTATTCTGATCACATACCATGTGCAGAGTTTATAGGACCCAAAGTTGCTTTTGGTGAGTGAGTAGGCACCAAGCATTACCATAGTCTTTCTTTGGCGAGTGGGGTACATCTCTGATATACTTAATACTTATTGATGCCATATTGTAAATGGTACTTAGATAAGTGTACAATGATCTCCCATGTTCCCATCTAACACAACTTGCTTATGTTTAGCTGACATGATACTCAGGGAGCATTTAATGAGGGCCATAGGCAGGTGCAGAATGGACTAATATGGGTGTTTATTTCGGTTTTTGACTAAACTAGCTTAGTTTAAAGCTTCCTTATTTTACCAGTACGCCTGATTTTATACAGAATGAAGGTCATTAACCCCATTCCTACCCAAATTTCTTGGTAACCTGGGGCTAGAAGGGTCTCAGGAGGATACAGACATTCCTAACAAGACTTCAAACCAGCTCAGCAGGATGAAGGCCACGGGCCACACCAGATCACCATGATCAGCTGTGGACTACAAACTACACTCAGGCTGTGTTCAACTCATTTAAAAATGGCTTTCTTCACTGACAAATTAACCCATCTTTAGATTACATGGGTTTTTTCTTTTCCTTTCTTTCTTTTTTTTTTTTAAAAGAATTTTAAACTAGTTTTGTTAAAAACCAAGAAACACATTAGCTGAGGCCTTCACAGTAAGGATCACTATTATCACCATCTTCCTCCTCCCCATGTTGTCTCTTTGGAAGATCTTTGGGGGCCATAAAAGGTGGAGTGCCATCTCCTGTTATAGTACTGCCTTATGTCTTTAATACCTGTTTCAGGACCTACCTAAGGCTGTTCTCATCCTCTTATTTTGTGTGTGTGTGTAGTATACATTAAAGTGGTTGCTTAGAAAGTCAGGTAATTTAGTAAGCTTATAAACTAGCATACTCATCAAATGCTATGCTGAGTATAATGGTGAGTGTTTCACTCTTATTTACATTGATGTCATTCTTATTTATAGTGATATCACTGCACACAGGCCGCTGCCCTACCTTATGGTACTGTGACAGGTATGAACACTAAGCTAGAGGAAGTTTCCATTTGTGGCAATCATGAGACTGCTGTTGCCCTAGTCTTACTGTTACGTACAGCCTGAAATGTTGACATGTGAAACCTGAATGCGTTAGAAATAGTAAACCAGTCCTTTATGTCTCTTTTTTCCTTCCCTCCTTCCTTCCTTCCTTCCTTCCTTCCTTCCTTCCTTCCTTCCCTCCCTCCCTCCCTCCCTCCCCCCCCCCCTCTCTCTCGCCACAACTGACATCTGTTTACAAGAAATACTGCCAGTTAAGAGTGAGTTTCATGCTACTGCTCTTGTTAGGCCACTCCAGCTTGTTAGGGTACCCCTTCTAGTCCCCACTGTCCTGCATCAGCTACAGTACTCATGTGCTGTAGCAACTGTGCAACAGAAAGGCCTGAACTTCAGTTAGTTTTTTCATGAAAGTATGTTATATGTTAGCTAGGAGTTCCCTCCTGAAAGTCAGAGTCGTGACCAGTCTTGAAACTTGCTATGTCTTTCTAAGGGAGCCCTGCAACTTCAGTTTTCCTTATGTGCCACTGCAGTTTTTTAAATTGTTTTTATTGAGCTATATATTTTTCTCTGCTCTCCCCTCCCTTTCTACCCTCTTCATGGTCCCCATGCTCCCAATTTACTCAGGAGATCTTGTCTGTTTCTACTACCCAAGTAGATTAGATCCATGTATGTCTCTCTTAGGGTCCTCTTTGTTGTCTAGATTCTTTGAGATTGTGAATTGTAGGCTGTTTAATTTCATTTTTTGCTTTTTTTTGTTTGGTTTGTTTTTGCTTAATGTCTAAAAGTCACTGTGACTGAGCACATATTATATTGGTATTTCTGTGTCTGGGTTACCTCACTCAATACGATGTTTTCTAGATCCATCCATTTGCCCACAAATTTCAAGATGTCATTATTATTTTTCACTGTTTACTACTCCATTGTGTAAATGTATCATTTTTTTTTTAATCCATTCTTAGGTCAAGAGACATTTAGGTTGTGAAGGAGAGACATTTCATTATATGGGCTGCCAAGCTAAACCAAAACGGATATCATAAGGGTATTATGACTTCAGAATTTGGGTCTAAGGATATGATGCTTTTGAAAAGAGGGTCTTCTTTTGTTTTCACAGAGGATGAGACCCTGTGGGTTGCTTCTATCCCAATATGGTATGACAGATCACGCCCTCCTGAAAGGTTGCTATGAACACCCTCAAAAAATTACTTCACACAGGATACACCAAAAAAAAGAAAACCCTGATCAACAACGCCCCTATATGGCAGGAAGAAGTTTGGAGAGAAATAACTACATCCATATTCCCAAATATTGTCTATAAATGTTCTTTTACATTTAAAGGGGGATATGATATAGATATGAATAATTTGCATTGGTATGGATTTTAAGGTCAATCTTGTTATATGTATATGTATTTCTGATCTTGATTAAGGTATTGTGATTGTGCAGTTCATTTAAAAATGTAATGTATAATTAGGAAATAAACGTTGTTAATGGATAATCACCAATAATAGTCAAGCTTGTAGTCCTGTTAGTTAGATTTTCTAGATATATAGAGATATATTTCAGTTAGACAGGCATTCTTCATATCTTTCAAAAACTACAGAATACGGCATTTAAATGTTTTAATAACTTAGGGCTTTTCATGACAGTGAGACACGTCTGCTCCTGGCAGCACCAATCTACTTCAAGAGGAAGATGGGCATTGAAGAGGCCCCTTATGGAGTTTGATAGCCATTTGGGCAAGAAACTGCTCTTGCCTGGGCTGTTTAACTGGACATGCAGGACCCACAGAGAAATGACTGCTGAACTTGCCTAAAGATGAGATGGTCTTTCGAGGTTCCTGATTCATGAAAGAGTCTACGAGACATTCTGCAGGACACAAAAGAAAGTGACTGAACTGTCTTTGAAATTTCCTGCTTCATGGAAATGTCTGCTGGATACTATGGGCCTGAAGGCCAAAGATGGATGCCCCAACGGTACAAAAGAACTTTGGGTGACTGTCCAGACAGCAAGATGTCTCTGTCATTTCTAGAGTTTTGAAAGTTGCTTATTTCTTGTTTACTTAGGTAATATATCCTTCTGGAGTCTTTGATGTAGTTGAAGAATGGTTAGTTATAGTTATAGTTTTCCTTAGTTATGATAAAGATAAAATAGATATAAATATTGTGACTATAATTCTTGATTTATAACTGTTTTGTTATATGTAATTTTACTATGTTAAAGTGAAGGCCTTTCTTTTTTGTTTAAACAGAAAAAGGGGAAATGATGTAGGTGGGCCTTCTGTCTATGTGAGGCCCCTCGCAGTAGGACCAGGACCTGTTCCTGATGTATGAGCTGGCTCTTTGGAACCTATTTCCTATGGTGGGATGCCTTGTTCAGCCTGGAAGCAGAGAGGAGGAGCTTGGTCCTACCTCAGCTTGATGTGCCTGCCATGCTTTGTTGATTCCCATGAGAAGCCTTATCCCATAAGTGGAGAAGGAGGAAGGGTGGATGGGGGGAGGGTAAGAAGGAGGTGGGGAGAGAGAATGGGAGGAAAAACTGTGGTTAACATGTAAAGTAAATTAAAAAAAATGAAAAAAACTGAATATCACTATAAATGTTGATTGCAACATGTGGATATTGTTTGATAAACAATGATGTTTGTAATTCTATGTGTTATCGGGATCATCTGGGGTCAGTGACATAATCCCATGTAAAAATCCATTAAAGATTTCTTTAAAGTATCCCTCATTCCTTCCCAATTTGATGCTTTATGTGCTGTTCAATAAAAGAGCAAAGTACTTTAATAGGAGAGACACAGGAACAAATCCACAAGATTGCCTTCAGGCAGTGCAGATTCTGTCTCACACAGAAGGACATGGAATGTGCTCAAAGGACTGCATGATACCACTAAAAACAGAACAACTTCTCCTTGTTTCAGGCTGACTCAATGAGTCATTGATCAAATTATTATTAAAATAGAATGTATAAAGCCATGTAGTATTACTGCGATGATCTGAGAAAGACTCAGAATTCTATGATGTTCGAGTGCCTGTTCTAAATTTTGACTATTTTTCCCACAGCTTTTCTCTTTATTCCTAATCATGCTTTATGCATTAATTGTGTAGGATTCCCTTATACTGTAATCACATACATTTGTATACATGAGATTATGTGTGTGAGATCATCAACTATAAATAAACACACAAACACAAGTAAATAAGTTAAACTTTAAAATTTAGAATATAGAACCTAGGTTGGACTTCAGGAAGTAAAGGTGAATTATGCTAAGTTTCTGTAACTCTCACAAAAGGGAATTGTCGACTGGGTTTTTATTAATCTCGCTGTTGTTTCCAGTTCAAATAGAGTTTCTCTGAAGTCAGTAGCATGTTGAAAATTTTGTATCTTTCTACAATATGAGAACCACATCTCAGAAATCTGCCATTACCGTAGTTCTTCAGAGTGGTTTTCTTGAGCATTCTAAACTGGGCCAAACTAGTTCTCCTTCTAAGAGTAAAACAAGATCAGCTCATGGCTGGATGTAGTACATGCAACCCTTGGTCAAGCCTGATGTTTACAGCTGACATTAAGAAGTGCAATTTCAATGAAGGAAGAAAAAACCCTAATGTAATATATACACTAATGAAAGAATTAAAACTGCTTGTCTTTCAAAGAAGTTAAATTTCTTTTCCAAATAATTATACAGTAACATTCAAATATGGTTTATAGTCAGGTCCCACGACTTGTTTCACAAGGTTAGAGTTAGTGTGGATCAAAGCAGAAGTCTTAGTAAGCTATGAACATGCTAAATGACTCTGCAAAATATATTTCTGAATTGTTTCATTAAATATAAATTGAGAACATGGGAAACTCTGCCAGGCTGTCGAAGAAGAAGAAGAAGGAGGAGGAGGAGCAGGAGGGGGAGGAGGAGGAGGAGGAGGAGGAGGAGGAAGAGGAGGAGGAGGAAGAAGAAGAAGAAGAAGAAGAAGAAGAAGAAGAAGAAGAAGAAGAAGAAGAAGAAAAAGGGAATAAAACAACTATTTAAGTGAAAAGTACTATGTATATTCCCCATATATTAAAAGTTTGACTTCCTAGTACAAAGATGTTTTCTGCCGATAGACATGTGTCCAGCAATGTGAAGATTATCCCAGTCTAAGTCCACAGGATTATACAACAATTAAAGTATAAAGTTCTTTTAAAAAAAGAAAGCATAATTGGACATGGCAATGCCTATAATTCTAGCACTTAAGATGTAGAAGAAAAAAGTTCAAGGTCTTCCTCTGAGAAGTGGTGGAACAAGAGAGGAAGAGAGGGAGAATGAACGAATGAATGAATGAATGAGCATAAGCCTACAGAATAGGAAGAAATATTTGCAAATCATTAAGGGACTTACATCCAGAATACAGAGAACTCTTACAACTCAAAGTAGGCAAGAGAATCTATTTTTAAAATAAGCAAAGAATCTGAAAATTTTCAAAAGAATATACATATATGACCAATAAGAACATGAAAATGATCAATGTCATTAGTTATTAAAATAATAAAGGTTAGATTGTAATACTACTTTTTACATGTAAAAGCATGGTGACTTTTTGTTTTAAGTCAGAGTCTCCTTACATAGCTCCAGGTGGCTTGGAACTTGCTATGTAGACCAAGTTAGCCTCAAACTCACAAAGATTTGCCTACCTCTGCCTCCTGTATATTGAGAGTAAAGGAGAAAGTTCTAAAACATAGAGAATAATGTGTTGGTGACATACAGAGAAATAGGAACCTTTGTCCATTAGTGCCAAGAGTTAAGACCAAATGGCTTTAGAAAACAGATTTGAGGCTTCTCATCCTGAAGTGCTGCCCACACAAAAATCAAAGAAAATGCTCACATAATAACTTGTGTATAAATGTTCATAGTAGCAAACAGACCAAAGGTGGAAACAGTCTACATGCCTGTCCATCGACTAAAGAAAAATAAAGCATGATATATTTATAGTAAAATATTATTTGGCAATAAAAAATGCTCTAATATGGATTGATCCTGAAAATACCACACTAAATCAAAGTAGTCACAAGAGGTTATAAAATAAATTCATAAAAGTAGATGAGCAGCTGCCACGAACTGGGAGAAGAAAAGAGAAACTACTTCTTCTGGGACTGAGTGCTAGTGATGGTGCAGCAGTTCACAGTGATTGTTGCTCTTGCAAAGGACACATGATGATTCACAATCTGATGTCATTTTTGACCTCCTTGGGCACTAGCCAAACATGTGATACACATATACATGGACACAAACACTCATAAAATAAAATTTTAAAAAGTGTCTTTTATGGTATGAATCACAATGGAACTGTTAAAAAAAAAACCACATAAAAGTTCTTGATTTTTCAACTAGCATAATTTTCAAAGCAATTGACCATTTTCAGTATCTGCCATTACTGACAGCAGGGTTATGGTAGAAACATCTTCAGTGGTAAGTTCCTTTTGGAGACCTTGGGGCTGATACTATAACTGTAAATGAGTACTTGTAAAAGCAACTTAATTCTAGGGAGTTTCAGGCCAAAGACACAGGTAGCTCAGTGTTTAAGGGTGTTTCCCTGGGATGGCTCAGTGTTTAAGAGCATTGGCTACTCTTCTAGGCGTTCTGAATTCAATTCCCACCGACTACATTATGGCTCACAATCATCTATAGTGGGATCTGAAGCCTTCTTCTGGCATTACATGTAGATAGAGTACTCATATACATAAAATAAATAACTAAAAATCTTTAAAAAAAGGATGTTTCCCCAAACGCATGCCCTTTTGAAAGGGACTAAATTTGCCAAAGTGTTCTGCTTTCTATATTCTCTGTGTATCTATTCACCCTTGTCCATACACCTACTTTTGTCCTTTTAGATTTGAATTATAGACGTCCAAAGAATGCACATCAAACCCCTATATATCACTATATTCTGGCTCAAATAAACAATGGATACTTGAATTAAAGATCACTAGAATGTTAGAATTGCAGAGGTAGCAGCTGTGAAAACTCTACAAACCTCTCAATGTGAATGCACTGAGTTAAGTTGGCCTACTCCAGAAATGTATGTTATCTGATTCTGTTAAGTTTTGAAAGATGGGATCAAATACTTGTTTCAGAAGTTACCTGTTTCTTTTATAAAATCAGTTTAAATTATCACACTAACTAAAATGAATAGCAATAGGAAACTGGATCAAATAAATAGTAAGAAAAAATATTATCATATACCTTATTCAATATCAGTTGGCTTAACTACCTTGATACCAATAGGAGAAAGAATTTTTTTTCAAAATTAGATTTACTATAAAAGCTCAGCTCAGGCTGGATATGAACCTTAAGTCTAGCCATCAAAAGCACAATCTTCCAGTTGCCATCTTAGCCCTAAGGTGTATATACCAAATGGATAGCCTTCTTGGGTAGAGTTCCTTCACAGTATTAATTTCTTGGAACACAGTTAATTATTTCTGTCTTCCTGAGAATGAAAAATGACTACATCCTAGCAAACTAAACCAACAAACGGTCTTAGAAGTGCTGATGGCGCAGAATTCTCTAAACTATGCAGATGAGGGATTTATGGTCACCTCGTGTTCCATACCTGGAATGCACTGTGCAGTGGCTTCAGTGGTTATGGTTGGAGCAACAGGAGGCTGTTGTTGACTGGAGCTCACTTCAGGCTCTGTGTTCACTGAAGGAGAAAGGGCTACCTCACAAGATGAGACCTGGCTAGGCAAATGGGGCAGGAACTCCTCTGAAGCCACTTGTTCATCCTGTCCAGGCAGTTGAAGGGCAGACAAAGGGATACTGATATGTTTGTTAGGATGTGATGTGCTCACAGGCATCTGCATGGTCACCTGGTGGGCAGTGCCATGGGCACCAGGGGGTCCTCTGCTTGGTGAAGCCAGAGATACCCTAGCAGTCTTTGGGATGATTGGTCTGGAGATCACGGAGGGGGATGCTGACACAATGTGTGGGTCTAACTCTGCGCTGATGGCAGATGTTACATGGGGAATCAGTTTAGCAGACCCTACGCAGGAGGGACCGGCATGAGCTTGAGGCTTGGGCTTTGCCATCTGTGTCAAGGAAAGGGCTGGTCCATCTACACCTCCAGTCAGCTCTGCATTTGCCACAATGTAATAATCTTCAGGGATCTCTTGCTTGATTTTCTTGATGATGACATCACTACCACACTCATCAACCATCTGTCCCTGGGAACTTGAATGGATGGAAGATGGGACTATTCCTGGCCTTTTACGAGCAATGCTTTGAGGCCTCTGGGTTTGGGGTTCAAAGTCACTGTCTTCATCTGTAACAGAAGACTCGCAAACCATGTCAAACAGTGTGTTTTCATCTTCATACTCCTCAACAGCTTCATCCAGTTCAGAGGGCTCACTGCAGTAAGAGAAGTCACAAGAGTCTCTGGTTCGGTTACAGTCCAGCTTTGCCTTCACGGGTCTCCCAGGGTATCTTTCCACAGGGCTAGTCTGTGTCTCAGAAGGCACCCCAATTATACTGGGACTATCAGAATTAAAACTTCGGTTGTCCTGGAAACAAACCCTCTCTTGGGACCCAGCTCTGCAAGTAGCTGTTAGTGGCCAGTGGTAAGCATGGCCAGCACTACAGCCCCACATTGCAGTCAGGTTCCCATGGGAACCTTCAGAAAGCAAGTGCTTCAGGTTTGGAATGAGGCTGCAAATGGTCCCATGGCTGTGGGCCCAGCTGACCAATTTGGACAGATTCTCAGATGAGGTATGAAGACAATCCTCCATGTTACAGGATCAGCAGTGTCTTTCCTAAAGGGAAATAATCAGAATGAGAAGCTGTTATTACCTAAGACATTCCCACATAACTAATTCTTCCAACCATAATCACTTGGAATAAAGAAGAAATACACATCTAAACTACATGTAGATACCACTACTGCATAAGAACAGGAATAGGAAAGATGAAAACAGCTGATTGGACACACAGTATGGAATTGGAAGAAAAACTTGTTAGTTTTCTTTATTGCTAAAATTCCTGCAGAGAAGAAGAAAAACAATGAAGAGAGAGAACTGGGCAGCAGTTGGAGGCATTTCTTCATGGTGCATTTTCCTTCTGTAGTAACAGGAGGTTTATTTGCTCAGCCCTTCATAAAATGTGTGCACTACCTTCATTAACTAAGAGGATTGTTCTTCTAATGTTACAATCTAGTAAACTTCACTACTGGAGGCACAGCTGAAAACAAAGTATGGATCCATTTTAAGATGAATGTCAGAGTAGGAAAGTCAATCTGCTGGACACTAGAAAACAAGACAAGTGAGAACCAAGGAGAGAATGAGGCACTAAACTTAGGGACCCGGGGAAGAAAGTCTTCGAAGAAAAGGAAGAACAGGCTAGAAAGAAATATGCTGTGGGAGTAGGCGGTGGGCAAAGCAGCCAGAACAGGCAGCCTGGGGTTCTTGCCACATCAGAGTCATTCCAAATTTCTGAAATGGAGGCTATGAGTTTAAGGCCAGCCTAACCTACAATCTGATGAGGTTCAGTTCCCAGCACCTAAATGGTGTCTTAAAACAGTCCTTAACTACAGTTCCAGGGGATCCAGTGTCCTCCTGGCCTCCATAGCTATAATATCCATAGGGATAATGGTTTTGTACCCTATAAAGATTTGCCACTCATATTGGTTTAATAAACACTAATTGTCCAGTAGCTAGGTAGGAAGTATAGATGGGGTAACCAGACTAAAATTCTGGAAAGAGGAAAGACAGAGATGTTGTTACCAGACAGATGCAGAGGAAACAAGATGAGGATGCTTCACTGATTAAAGTACCAAGCCAGGTGGCTAAACATAGACAAGAATTATGGGTTAATTTAAGTTGTAAGAGCTAGTTTATAAATGTGCTAATAGGCCAAACAGTTTGTAATTAATATAAGCCTCTGTGTGTTTCATGGGGACTGAATGGCTGTGGGACCCAGTGGAACAGAAACTTCTGTCTACACTCCACAGGCACGCATGCAGTGTACTTATATACATGCAGACAAAACACTCATACACATAAAAATAAAATCTTTTAAAAAACAAAACCTCTCAATAGTTCAAAATTCTTAGTGAGTCTAATTATTCAGTCTTAATTTTTACAACTTGCACTAACTAGAAGTCTTCACTCTATGACATCAGAAAGGGATAAAGGACAATCACAGAGGCATTGCATTTATTCCAACTTTTCCACTAGCTGAATTATCAGATCACATTTAAGGTAGTGTTCCTATACTCTCTGACACAAGACATGGCGTAATCAAGCTGCTTCTGCAAGCCAAGCTGCTAAGGGAGAAAAGCAACCAATGGTCATACCCAGTGGCAAGTCACAGTGGCAAGCATAGCAAGATATCTCCAAAGGTTCAAGAATGCTTTTATCTTGGGGTAAGCCCAGATCAGAAGCATGGAATTCATTTCTCGTCTAGAAAACCTAGTAAACTACTAATGACTGGTGCGGCCAGGGAACCCAGAGAACTACTGCTACCTTTCCAAAGCAGTAGAATCTCGACTGCATTCTTTTTTTTTAAGTTTATTAAATTATGAAAGTTTTCATTTCCGCCCCTCCTCCCAACACCCTCCCACTCCCCCCTCCCCCTCCTCCTCCCTCTTCATCCCTAAGAGCAGTCAGGGTTTCCAGCCCTGTGGGAAGTTCAAGTTCCTCCCCACTCCTTCCAGGTCCCTGAAGGTGAGTATCCGAACAGACTGGATCCCAAAAATCCAGCATATGCAGAGGAAACAAGTCCCAGTGTCATTGTCAGTGGCTTTTCAGAAAGGCTCCGGACCAGCCACATTCAGAGATCTGGCCACATTCAGAAAATCTGGTTGGATCACATGCTCGTTCAGTCCCAGTCCAACTGGCCTTGGTGAACTCTTCATCTGACGATGGATGGCGATACGGATGGAGACCCACATTGGAGCACCGGACTGAGGCCCCCATGGTCCAAATGAGGGGCAGAAAAAGGAAGAACATGAAAAAAACTCAGGACCACGAGGGGTGTGATCACCCACTGATACAAGGGGACTGATCGACTGCATTCTTAATACTCATCCTTACACCCATGGACAAGTGCACTTCTTACCCCTCATCAATGTCTGTCTTTGTGCAGAAGACAGAATCCATTACAGAAAGCTAAGTTGAATAAAATACAGAGAACCAACTGACTGGGATACAAAGCCCCAACTGATACCCAACACAACTCCTGCACCCACACTCTGGGAATATTGAGGAAAAGAGGGAGAAAAGGTTCTAAGAGCTAGATGACTAGGGGGTCTGCTTTAAGATTATATGGCGGGGAAACTACATCATGTCTCAACAGCATTGTGACTACTTAAACAAAACCAGAACAATAACAACACCAGTTGACATACAAACAAGGATAGAAGGACTCACAAGATACTACACAAGACTTCAAGAACAACATGCAGTTCATGAAGAACTACAGCCAATTAATAACTGCTGAGAGAGGGAGAATTAGTCTTCCCCAAGGTAGAACCGCAATTGGATATCAATTTGTTGGCCCTAAAAACATATACATACAAGCAATAAATGGACTCAGCAGGTTGTATTTATATGTTTATACATATGTAACAATAAAAATTAAAGAAAAGGAGGACATGAACTTGAAAGTGGGAGGACTTGAGAGAGGTTGAATGGAGGAGGGGGAATATATATGAAATTTAAAAACAGGTGAGTCTGGGACCTCAGAGAGAATAGGTGTGAGCTAGGACCTATGTAGGTTTGGGAGTTGGTCTGGGAAGTCAAAGGGAATAGGCAGGAACCAGAAACCTCTGTGGGTCAGAGTGTGAGTATGGGACCTCTGAGGGAGTAAACCTGAGCCAGGTCCTCTGTGGATCTGGGAGCACCCGAGACTGGAAACTCCAAGGGAGAGACTGGAGCCAGAGTCCTTTATAGGACCAACCCTGAGCCAAGGACTGCTGCAGGAACGGACCAAGACCAGGGACATTTACAGAAACAGGTATGGGCCAACAATCTAGGCTAGGGCAGACCTGAGACAGCAAACTCCAAGGGAGTAGAGCAAAGCCCAGGAACTCTTGAGCAACCTTCAGGAACACAGAATGACCAAAGGGGTAACTAGAATCATGGCACTGACTGTACTATGAGGAACAACCATCTGAGCCTTGGATTCACTGGAACCTAGAAGATTAATCAACAGAGTCACAGACAGCTCCAATCACACCTATTAGAGGAAAAGATGAGTATAAAAGGTAAGAACACACGCAACACCACAAAGAACAACACACTAGTAAAACCTAAAGACCCTACAAAAGCAAGAATTGAACAACCAATTATAGATGAAGCAGAAGAAAAGGACCTAAAATATAACTTCAGGAGAATGTCTGAAACTCTTAAAGAGGAAATGGGAAATTCTCTCAAAGAAATGGAGAAAAAGACAAACAAAAAAATTGGAAGACATCAGAAAATCCCATAAATAAAGCCAAGAAAAAGAAATCAAGGATATGAAAGAAACTATTCAAGACATGAAAACTGAAATAGAGACAATAAAGAAAACACAAGCCAAGGGAATTATAGAAACAGAAATCATGAGGAAAAAAAAATCAGGAACCACAAATGAAAGCATAAACAGCAGAATACAAGAGATGAAAAAGAATCTCAAGCGCTGAAGATACAATAGAGGAAATAGACTGATCAGTTAAAGAAAATATTAAATTTAACAAAAGCTCAACCCAAAATATCCAGGAAATATGGGACACCATGAAAAGGCCAAATCTATGGAAGAAGGAGAAGTTCAACTTAAAGGCAAGAGAATATATTTAACAAAATCATAGAAAACTTTCCAAACCCAAAGAAAGATATGTCTATGAAGACAAAAGAAGTTTATAGAACATCAAAAGACACTGGATCAAAGAAAAAAAAAGTACCATCGTCACATAATAATCAAATCACTAAACATACAGAGTAAAGAAAGAATATTAAAAGGTCAAGCAACATATGAAGGCATACCTATCAGAATTACACCTGACTTCTCATTGGAGACAATGAAAGCCAGAAGGTCACGGTCAAGCGTTATGCAGACATTAAGAGACCATGGATGCCCGCCCAGACTACTATACCCAGCAAAACTTTCAATCACCATAGAAGGACAAAAAAAAAAGATATTTCATGACAAAACCAGATTTAACAAATACTTAGCCACAAACCTAGCCCTACACAAAATACTAGAAGGAAAACTCCAATTCAAGGAACTTGGCTACATCAACAAAAACACAGACAATTGATGGTCTCACAGCAGTAAATTCCAAAGAAGGGGAAAACGCACAAATTCACATCACCAACAATGAAAACTAAATTAACAGGAAATAGCAATCACTGGTCATTATATCCCTTAATATAAATGGGTTCAACTCACCTATAAAAAGGCACAGGCTAACAGAGGTTAAGGAAACAAAATCCATCCTTCTTTTACATACAAGAAACACATCTAAACTTCAAAGAGAGACATTGTCTCAGAGTAAAGGCTTGGGGAAAAAAAAACAATCCAATCAAATGGACCTAAGAAAAAAGCAGGTGTATCTATCCTAATATCTAACAAAATAGATTTCAAACTAAAAATCAATCAAAAGAGACAAAGAAGGACATTTCACATTAGTCATAGGAAAAATCCATCAAGAGGAAATCTCAATACTGAACATCTATGCCACAAATACTAGGGCACCCTCACATGTAAAAGAAATACCCCTAAAGCTTAAATCAAATATTAAACCCCACACACTAATAGTGGGAGACTTCAACACTCCACTCTCACCATTGGAAAGGTCAGTCAGACAAAAAAATGAACAGAGAAATAAGGGAACTAACAGATGTTATGACTCAAAAGGACTTTAAAAAGACATCTATAGAATATTCCATCCAAACATAAAAGAATACAACTTCTTCTGAACAACTCATGGAACCTTCTCAAAAACTAACCACATACTCGGTAACAAAACAAACCTCAACAAATACAAAAAATTGGAATAACCCCATGAATCTTATCAGATCACCATGGTTTAAAAACTAGAAATCAATAGCAAGACTAACTCCAGAAAACCCACAAACACATGGAAATTAAACAATGTTCACCTGAATCATCAATGGGTCAAGAAAGAAATCAAGGGACAAATTAAAGACTTCCTAAAATTGAATGAAAATAACTACGTAACATACCCAAATGGCAATCTTACCAAAAATAGTCTACAGATTCAAAGCAATGCCCATCAAAATTTCTCAAAATTCTTCACAGACCTCGAAAGAGCAGTACTCAACTTCAGATGGAAAAGCAAAAACCCCAGGAGAGCCCAAACATTCCTGCACAATAAAAGAACTTCTGGAGGTATCACAATCTCTGACTTCAAACTCTACTACAGAAACATGTTACTGAAAACAGTCTGGTATTAGCATAAAGACAGAAAGGAGAGCAATGGAACCGAATCAAAGATCCGGATATTAATCCACACACCTTTGAACACTTGATTTATGACAAAGAAGCAAAAAATATCAAACGGAATAAAAAAGGCATATTTAACAAGTGGTGCTGGCATAACTGGATATCAACATGTAGAAGAATGAAAATAGATTCATATCTATCACCATGAACAAAACTCAAGTCCAAATGCATCAAAGACGCCAACATAAAACCAGCCACAATGAACTTTACAGAAGAGAAAGTGGGAAGCACACTTGAATACATTAGCACAGGAGACCCCTTCCTAAATATAACCCCAGCAGCACAGACACTGAGAGAAACAATTAATAAATGGGACTTCCTGAAACTGATAAGCTTCTGTAAAGCAAAAGGCATGGTCAACAAGACAAAATGACAGCCTACAGAATGGGAAAACATCTTTACTAACCGCACATCAGACAGAGGTCTGATCTCCAAAATATGGAAAGAACTCAAGAAATTGGTCATCAAAAGAATAAATAATCCAATTTAAAAGATGGGCTACAACAAACCCAGCCCTACAGAAAATACTAGAAGGAAAACCACAAACCAAGGAAACCAACAACACTCATAATAACACAAGCATCTGACAACCCTCCACCAGCACAACTCAAAGAAGGAAAACATACAAACAATAGCACCAGGAAAAATAACCAGAGTCAACAACCACTGGTCATTAATATCGCTTAATATCAATGGACACAGCTCACCTGTAAAAAGGCACAGGTTAGGAGAATGGATACGAAATCAGGATCCAACATTCTGCTGCCTACAAGAAACACACCTCAAACACAAAGACAGATACTACCTCAGAGTAAAGGGTTGGGAAAAGGTTTTCTAATCAAATGGACCAAAGAAACAAGCGGGTGTGGCTATACTAATATCTAACGAAATAGATTTCAAACTAAAATCAATCAGAAGAGACGGAGATGGACACTTTATACTCATATCAGGAACAATTCATCAGGAGGAAGTCTCAATCCTGAATATCTATGCACCTAATATAAAAGCACCCATGGTGCGGGAGTATTGTATGTATTCTGTCAATCATGTTTTAAATAAACGCTGATTGGCCAGGCAGGAGGTGTAGGTGGGAAAACCAGACAGGAAGTGGAAATGATGCATGGAGAGCAGGAGAATTCTGGGGAGGAGGAAGTTGATTCCTCCCACTCCTGCCCAGATCACCAAAGCAGAAGGATGTCAGGATGCCCCACTGACAAAGATATTGAGCCACATGGCTAACATAGATCAGAAAAATGGGTTAATCCAGATGTGAGAGTTAGCCAGTAAGAAGCCTGACCAAATTGGCCAATCAGCTTTATAACTTACAGAGTCCTCTATGTTATTTTCTTTGGGGCTAAGCAAGCTGTGGGGGACTGAGCAGGACATAAACACAAACAAGCAGCCCTCATGTTACACACCCACATATGTAAAAGAAACATTACTAGAACTCAGAACATACATCAAACTCCACACTCTAATAGTGGGTGATTTCAACACTCCTCTCTTACCAATGGACAGGTCAACCAGACAGAAACTTAACAGAGAAATGAGAGAACTAACAGATGTAATGAACCAAATGGACCTAACAGACATCTATAGAACACTCCACCCAAACAGAAAAGAATATACATTCTTCTCAGCATCTCATGGAACCTTCTCAAAAATTGATCACATAATTGGTAACAAAGTAAACATCCATAGATATAAAGAAATTGTAGTAATCACCGGTGTACTATCAGATCACAATGGAATAAAGCTAGAATTCAACAATAATTCTAACCCCAGAGAGCCTACAAACTCATGGAAACTGAACAGTCAACTACTGAGCCATCCCTGGGTCAGGGAAGAAATAAAGAGGGAAATTAAAGTCTTCCTTGTATTCAACGAAATACACAACATACCCAAACCTATGGGACACTATGAAAGCAGTGCTAAGAGCACTAAATGCCCACATAAAGAAAACGGAGAAAGCACACGTTAGTGACTTAACAGCACACCTGAAAGCTCTAGAAAAAAAAGAAGCAGACTCACCCAGGAGGAGTAGAAGACTGGAAATAATCAAACTGAGGGCTGAAATCAACAAAATAGAAACATAGAAAACAATCCAAAGAATCAACGAAACAAAAAGCTGGTTCTTGGAGAAAATCAACAAGATTGACAAACCCCTATCCAAACTAATCAAACGGCAGAGAGAGAATACTCAAATTAATAAAATCAGAAATGAAAAGGGGAACATAACCACAGGCACAGAGGAAATTCAGAGAATCATTAGATCTTACTACAAAAGCCTGTATGCCACAAAATTGGAAAATGTGGAAGAAATGGACATTTTTTTAGATAAATACAATTTACCAAAATTAAGTCAAGACCAGGTGAGCAGTTTAAACAGACCTGTAAGTCGTGAGGAAATAAAAACTGTCATCAGAAACCTCCCTACCAAAAAAAAGCCCTTGCCCAGATGGTTTCAATGTAGAATTCTATCAGATCTTCCAAGTAGAGTTAATACCTATACTCCATAATGTATTTCACAAAATTCTCAATAAAATACTCACAAACAGAATCCAAGAACACATCAAAAATATTATACATTATCATCAAGTAGGCTTCATCCCAAAGATGCAGGGCTGGTTCAACATACAAAATTCTATCAACGTAATCCATCATATAAATAAACTGAAGAAAAAAAAAACATCAGTAGAAGGATGGGTTTGGTCTCCTCCCTTCTCTCTTACACGTGGCCTCTTTTGCACCTCACCTTATCGTGAGACGATGCAGCAGTAAGGCTTTTGTCATTTGCAGTCCCTTTGACCTCAGCTTTCCCGGAAGCCCAGGATCTACTCTGTGTCTATTCCAGTCTTTTGTGTTTAATCACACAGGGATGACATGAGTTAAGTAACTAAATTCATTCAGCAGACCAAGAAACTGAGGCTTAGCTGAGGTCACTGCATTTCAACCATGTCACAGCAGGGGTCCAGCTAAGGAATATAGTCCAGGTTTTTACTATTGTCTCGAAACCTGCAATGCTAAGGAATTCAGGTCAGAATCTCACTCATGAACATTGATGCAAAAATTCTCAATAAAATACTCGCAAACAAAATCCAAGAACACATCCAAAAAATTACACATTATGATCAAGTAGGCTTCATTCCAGAGAGACAGGGGTGGTTCGACATATGAAAATCTATCAATGTAATCCATAATAGAAATAAACTGAAGGAAAAAAACCATATGATCATTTCATTAGATGCTGAAAAAGCATTTGACAAAATTCAACACCCCTTTATGATAAAGGTCTTGGAGAGATCAGGGATACAAGATTCAATGCTAAATATAATAAAGGCAATATGCAGCAAGCCCACAGCTAACATTAAATTAAATGGAGAGAAACTCAAAGCCATCCCACTAAAATATGGAACAAGACAAGGCTGTCCACTCTCTCCATACCTCTTCAATATAGTGCTTGAATTTCTAGCAATAGCAATAAGACAGCATAAAGAGATCAAGGGGATTCGAATTGGAAAGGAAGAAGTCAAACTTTCATTATTTGCAGATGATATGATAGTGTACATAAGCAACCCCAAAAACTCTACCAAAGAACTCCTACAGCTGATCAACACCTTTAGTACTGTGGCAGGATACAAGATCAACTCCAAAAAATCAGCTGCCCTCCTATACACAAAGAACTATCATACTACAAAAGCATTTGTTCAACTAGCCAGAACATGGAAACAACCTAGGTGCCTCTCAACAGATGAATGGTTAAAGAAGGTGTGGAACATATACACATTAGAGTTTTACTCAGCAGTAAAAAACAATGACATCTTGAATTTTGCATGCAAATGGATGGAAATAGAAAACGCTTTACTGAGTGAGGTATCCCAGACTCAAAAAGAGGAATATGGTATGTACTCACTCATAAATGGATTCTAGCCATAATTTAAGGACTTCGAGCCTATAATCTGTGATTCTAAAGAAGCTAAATAAGAAGGTGAACCTAAAGAAAATCATACAGTTATCCTCCTGGATATTGGAAGTAGACAAGATTTTCAGGCAAAACTTGGGTGCATGGGGGTGGGGGGGGTGGGGGTGGGTAGATGTAAGGCGAGATGGGAAGAGAGAGGGGAGAAGGGGAGGATTGGGGAAAGCTTGGAGAAATGGGATGGGTGGGATGGAGGAAGGGTGGATATGGGAGTAGGGAAATAAATATCTTAGTTAAGGGAGTCATTTTAGGGTTTGCTAGGGACTTCTCTCTAGAGGGGTTCCCAGGTTCAAGGAGAGGTCCCCAGATTGTTCCTTGGGCAGCAGAGGAGAGGGTACCTGAACTGGCCTTGTCCCATAGCCACACTGATGAACATTTTGCGTATCACCATAGAACCTTCATCTGGCGATGGATGGAGATAGAGACAGAGACCCACATTGGAGCACTGGACTGAGCTTCCAAGGTCCAGATGAGGAGCAGAAGGAGGGAGAACATGAGCAAGGAAGTCAGGATCACGAGGGGTGCGTCCACCTACTGAGACAGTGGGACTGATCTAATGGGACCTCACCAAGGCCAGCTGGACTGGGAGTGTTGGAGCATGTGATCAAAATGAACACTCTGAATGTGGCTGGCAATGAAGGCTGACTGAGAAGCCAAGGACAATGGCACTGGGTTTTTATTCTACTGCATGGACTGACTTTGTGGGAGCCTGGTTTGTCTGTATGCTCACCTTTATAGACCTGGATGGAGGTGGGAGGACCTTGGACTTCCCACGGGGCAGGGAACCCTGACTGCTCTTAGGACTAGAGAGGGAGAGGGAGGTTGGGAGGGGGAGGGAAAAAGGGAGGCGGGGAGGAGATGGAGATTTTTAATAATAATAACAAAAAAGATGGCAGCAATAAAATGAACCCGATAAGAAATACGTCAGTCGTAAGAATAAGTAGAGCCGAAAGCCTGTTACTGAGCCAACCTGTTGGCAGAGTGAAGGAAGAAATGGGTCAATTGTCAGGGAGCTCATCTCCCCAGGAAACACCAATTGTGCTGCGAGGTAGGCCCCACACACCACAGAGCTCAAAAACAGCAGTTACACAGTGATATCCACCCCTGCTACTTCCTAGTGCTGCACCCCTGATCGGTGCTTCAAATCATTGCGAAGCCTCTTTACTCCTCTGAATCTGTAAAATTAGTAGAAGTAAAAAATTGAGTTATTATTAAAATAAAATATATGTAACATCCTTAAAAAAATGGGCTACAAAACTAAACAGAGAACTCTCAACAGATGAATCTGAAATGGTTGAAAGACACTTAAGGAAATGTTCAACATCCTTAGTCATCAGAGAAATGCAAATCAAAACAACTCTGCCAGATAGCCATCATATACCTGTAAGAATGGCCAAGATCAAAAACACTGATGACAACTTATGCTGGAGAGGTTGTGGGGAAAAGGAAACACTCCTGCATTGCTGGTGGGAATGCGAGCTGGTATAGCCCCTTTGGATGTCAGTGTTGCGATTTCTCAGAAAATTAGGAAACAACCTTCCTCAAGACCCTGTAATATTTTGGGTAGATATCCAAAGGATGCTCAATCGTGCCACAAGGACATGTGCTCAACTATGTTCATAGCAGCATTGTTTGTCATAGCCAGAGCCTGGAAACAACCTAAATGGCCCTCGTTTGAAGTACAGTAAATAGAAAATCTGAAAATACTTTCTCACAGTAAGTGATGCATGCATTCTTAAACTGCCTTTAAGTTGGCACTGCTTCGTTTTGGAGATGTTTTGAGACTCAAGAATATGATGTCTTTCAAGCAAAGAATCTATCCTAGATGCTGAAGACACAGTCCTACCTCGTAAGTAAACTAAAGACAGGCTGGTCCTAGATTTCTGAGAACAGCATGAAAATTAACATATATCACCTCTACCAAAGGTTTGGTCAACTGGTCAACATTACCAGCATCCTCTATGGGAAAAAAGCCCGTCAGTCCCCAGTCCTCTTCTTTTGACTCCCTAGCTCTCAGCTATTCTTTGTTCTTTGTCCCTCGTTTCCTTTGACTCCCAGGGTGCTGTTCTACCATTCTTGTTTTGTTTGCTATGGCTCCTCATTTCCTTCCTACTTTTAATTAGTAGCATTTTCTTTCCATATTACAGTTTCACTAGATAGTGTTCTTCTCCACCCTTGATGATCTGGCGATCTGGCAGAACTAAAATCCAAAGCCTTATCTTAAACTCTGAGGTTATCCTCTCAGCGGCTGAAGTTCACTCTAGAGGTCATCCGACTCCCAACTTCTGTTTTTGTCCATCCAAAGGATCCAACAGGACTGATTCAATTCTGAGAACTCATTCCAGCCACTGGTTCTCAAACTTACGCTTTTACAAAGCTTGTGGTTTGCAGCACTGTAACCCTTCTGAAACTTAGGAAAGACAATGAAGCAGTCAGACAGAGGTGTGTTTTCTTTCTTATGCAGTGTGACATTTTAAAATGTGGTAACACTTTGCCTACAAAGTCTTATATAAATTAACTCACCATGCATAAAACTCAAATCCAAATGGATTAAAGACCTCAATATAAATCCGACCACACTGAACCTGACAGTAGAGAAAGTGGGAAGTATACTGCAACACATGGGCACAGGAGACCACTTCTTACATATAACCCCAGTAGCACAGACAATAAGAGCAACAGTGAATAAATGGGACCTCTTGAAACTGAGAAGCTTCTGTAAAGCAAAGGACACTGTCAGTAAGACAAAAAGGCATCCTACTGAATGGGGGAAGATCTTCACCAACCCCACATCAGACCTTTGTCTGATCTCCAAAATATACAAAGAACTCAAGAAACTAGACATTAGAATTCTAAATACCCAATTAAAAAATAGGATACCATCCAGTATTGAAAACAGCTTGGTATTGGCATAACAACAGAGAAGTCGACCTATGGAATCGAATAGAAGACCCGGATATTAACCCACAAACTTATGAACACCTGATTTTTGACAAGGGAGCTAAAGGTATACAATGGAAGAAGGATAGCATCTTTAACAAATGGTGCTGGCATAACTGGATGTCAACCTGTAGAAGAATGAAAATAGATCCATATCTATCACCATGCACAAAACTCAGGTCCAAATGATTAAAGACATCAACATTAATCCATCCACTTTGAACCTGATAGAAGAGAAAGTGGGAAGTAGTCTACAAGATATAGGCACAGGAGACCACTTCCTAAGCAGAACCCCAGGAGCGCAGGCAATAAGAGAATCAATGAATGAATGGGACCTACTGAAACTGAGAAGCTTCTGTAAAGCAAAGGACACTGTCAGTAAGACAAAAAGGCTGCCTTCTGACTGGGAGAAGATCTTCACCAACCCCTCATCAGACAAAGGTCTGATCTCCAGAATATACAAAGAACTCAAGAAACTAGACACTAAAACTCTAATTAACCCAATTAAAAAATAGGATACTGAACTGAACAGAGAGTTCTCAACAGAAGAAGTTCAAATGGCCAAAAGATACTTAAGGTCATGCTCAACCTCCTTAGTGATCAGGGAAATGCAAATCAAAACAACTTTGAGATACCATCTTACACCTGTCAGAATGGCTAAAATAAAAAAAACACCAATGATAGCCTATGCTGGAGAGGATGTGGTGTGAGGGGAACATTCATCCATTGCTGGTGGAATGCAAAGTTGTGCAACCACTTTAGAAATTAGTGTGGCGGTTTCTCAGGAAGTTGGGAGTCAACCTACCTCAGGATCCAGCAATATCACTCTTGAGAATATACCCAAAGGATGCCCAAAAGCATTTGTTCAACTATGTTCATAGCAGCATTATTTGTAATAGCCAGTACCTGGAAACAACCTAGGTGCCCCTCAATGGAAGAACGGATAAAGAAAGTGTGGAATATATACACATTAGAGTACTACTCAGTGGTAAAAACAATGCCATCTTGAATTTTGCATGCAAATGGATGGAAATAGAAAACACTATCCTGAATGAGATAGCCCAGACCAAAAAGGATGAATATGGTATGTACTCACTCATTAGTGGACTCTAGCCATAAACAAAGGACATTGAGCCTATAGTTCACAACCCAAGAGAAACTAAATAATAAAGTGAACCCAAAGAAAAACATATATAGATCCTCCCGGAAACTGGAAGTAGACAAGCTCGCTGGGCAAAAGTTGGGAGCTTGGGGGTGGGAGTTAGGGTGGAGTAGGGGGAAGGGGAGAGGGGGAGAGAGAAGGGAGAAGGGAAGGATTGAGGAGAGCTTGGGGGAGTGGGAGGGTTGAAGTGGAGGAAGGGTGGGTATTGGATCAGGGAAGAAGATATCTTCATTAAGGGAACCATTTTAGGGTTGGCAAGAGACTTGGCTCTAGAGGGGATCCCATGTGTCCACAGAGATGTCCCCTTGGACAGCAGACGAAAGGGTGCCTGAACTGGCCTTGTCCCGTAGTCATACTGATGAATATCTTGAATATAACCATAGAACCTTCGTCCAGCGATGGATGGAGATAGAGACAGAGACCCACATCAGAGCATTGGACTGAGCTCTCAACGTCCAGTTGAAGAGCAGAAAGAGGGAGAAGATGAGCAAGGAAGTCAGGACCACGAAGGTTTGGTCCACCCACTGAGACAGTATGCCTTATCTAATGGGAGCTCACCAAATCCAGCTGGACTGGGACTGAACTAGCATGTGATCAAACCGTGGCACCAGGAATTGTTTCTACTGCATGTACTGGCTTTTTGGGACCCTAGACTATTTGGATGCACACCTTCCTAGGCATGGATGGAGGGGAGAGGGCCTTGGACTTTCCACAAGGGAGGGTACCCTGCCATCTCATAAGACTGGAGGGGAAGGGAGGAGGGTGAGTGGGGGAGCAGAAAGGGTACGGGAGGAGGGGAGGAAGTGGAAATTTTTGGATGCAAAAATAAAAATATATAAAAAATTCTTACATGCAAAAAAACAAAACAAATGAACAAAAACAAACAAACAAACAAAACCCTAACTCCTGATCATCACTGGCTCTCAAGAAGGGAGGATGTATTTGTCTCATTATAGTGAAATATTTATCCCATTCTAATAGCTCCTGTCTTCTGACTGATTTTAGGAACAAAATGACAAGTGCTGAAAGTGATGCTAATTGTTCCAAAAGAGATGGGCAGACAATGGGAACAGTGGAGTGTGATTAACCTACTTTTAATCATAAGCTACTCAGAACCTTTGAAATAAGTTTAAAAGACACCAAGATGGTTTGAATCTCAGAATACTGTTAATGAGACAAAACTCTCCAACTTGGGAGTGTAGTATTTATTCTAGAAGATACTAAAGGAAGACCATTTTCCTAATAAATGTAAATAAACAAAAAAGGGATTATTTGGTTGAGTACTGTGGTTCTTTCATAAAAGCACAAAAAATTCACCTTCTCATAAATTTCTAGATTTTATATTCTGATATATTCATCTATTGTGCATCATCTGGGTCAGGGAGAGAGTTTGGTCAGGAAAGTACCTGCTGCTCGAACATGAGAATCTGAACTCTGAACCCAAGAACCACAAACACATCAGATGCAGTGGCAGCATCTGTAACTGTAGCACTGGAAGGCAAGGGGACACTCAGAGTCCTGAACTCACTGGATCAGTACAGCCAAATGAAGAGCTCCAGACTTAGAGAGAGCCCCATCCTCAGAGCATCAGTGGAGAGCAATGCAGAAAAAGCAATGTATGGCTCCACACCTGAACTACCATGTACAAACTCATAAACAAGGACAACATGCACGCACATAAGCACACCACTGTCTGAAATTCCTGTGGGTGAATATGTTTTTATTTCTGGAAGGCAAATCTCTCTTATTTTCTTGTAAAACATTTTAGCTTACTTATGCTTAACCATTTTTAATTCTAATTTTCATGATAAAACTTCTATTTTAAGAATGAAATTCTGTATTTATTCTGAATAGATTTTCTCAGGTAAATTAAGAGTATTTGAAGTTTCTTAATTTGAACGTATATCAATTTTGTCAAATAGTAAATATGTTACTGAATGAAGAAAAAAGAAATAAAAGAAGACCACAACTGCTCCTAGGGGGTTGAGATTCTTATTATATATATATGAGAGAGACAGAGACATCTGAGAGTTCATAATGGATATGACCAGCAGACTAGACATGGCCATGTGAGGAGACAGGGGAAAGGAAGGAGGACAGCCAGGAACCAAGAGGGCAAAATGGTAAAATGGCCAAAAAGGGCTGGGTAATATAGGAATCAGAGAAGCAGGACTAGAGTTTAGGGTAGGGGGCAGGGTATGCCAGCCAGGAGGACCCTTTAATAAGTAGGGACTAAGGGCAGCTGGGAGAACTTAAGAGGTCTGAGTCCTTTTTAATTTGTTAATAGTTTTTTTTTGTCCTGTGTCTGAGACCTAACAAAGATTTCTCCTTGTCCAGCCATATCTTACATTGCCTCTGCTAATTTCTCTCAATTTCATTACTCACAATGGTCCTGGCATTGCTGTCTCACTAGTTCCTCTATGGATCTTCCCAGTCAACAGATGCATGTGTTCTGCCTTAACATCTCCCTGACACCTCAGTAAATGGCATCACTATCTTGTTGGCTGTAAGACTGAACAGAGTTAGAGTTTTAAATTTATTAAGATTAAGGAATTTGGGGCAGAGAGAATGGCTCAGAGTTTAAAGATGCAAACTTCAAGACCTAAGTTCAAACCCCAGGATCTACTGAAAAAGCAGGATGTGATGGCATGTATCTGTAATCTGAGCAACATGGACAAGAGTGGAAATTTCCTGGAAGCTCCCGCCAGCTGGCCTGGAATGTACAGCACAGCCACAGAAATAACAGACCAACGTTGGCATGGTGAAAGGCAAGAATGGACTTCTGAGAGCTGTCCTCTGACCTGCATATCACTGTGGCATGTGCATGCCTACACCCACAATACACAATTTTTAAACAACATACTTGGCAATCTTTATACAAATATACCCCTCAGAATGGGCAGTGGTGCAACATTCTCAGGTGTTTTGTTGCTCTGTGACCCTTCTGAAAGCAATAGACACCTTGCCCACAGCTGTCTATCACCTCTATAATGCCTAGAACACAAAACATTAAAAAAATATTGATCAAACTCAGTGGTCTCAGGAATTCCATTATTTGAAATGTTTGCACACTGTTGACCTACTTAGTATAGTCCCTCACTGGCTACAATGGTCTGAGAACCTGAGAAAACAGGTTACTCTATGAAGTGGGTAAGGGAAGGGGAGTGGGTCAAGGATCCAAGGGGAGCATTTACTAGCTAAAAATTCTTTCAAGACTGCACCATCTTTTTTTTTTAAGTATTTACTTATTTGTATATTTCTCAGTGTGTAAGTAGCAAACTTTTTAAACTTCTATGCCAGTAGCCACCTGGTTTTGAAGGCAACAGATTCCTGCCCTAGGTATTGACTGAGCAGGAAGAGACATACTAACAGGCCTCCCTTGAAACAACCAAGACAGAATCTAACAGACAGCTTAAGTCTACTTAAGGGAAATATGATAATGCGATGCTGTGGTGTGTGCTGATATGTGTATGTGTGTGTGGTATAGTGTGGTGTGTATGTATATGTGTGTGTTGTATGTGTGTGTGTGTTTGTATATGTGTGTATTTTACACAAGGGTCTCTCCCTTTATGCAGCCCAGGCAGGCTTTGATCCTCCTGTTTCTGCCTCCTAGATGCTAGGCTTACAAAGAATACATTAGCTTGTCCAGATTTCTGTGTGTTTTCAGAAGTTCACATGGTGGTATCACATGGTGGTATAGTGATCCTCTGTGAAGTCACACTGAAGTTTACTCTCCACTGTAGTAGTATTAAGAGGTGAGGCCCTTGAGTTAAGGCTAACTCATGGTCCAGCCCACATAAATAGTGTCTTGTAGACAGAGACTTAGGTAGTTTTTGTTCTGCTTTGGTATCAGTTGAGGACACAACATTCAGCACCTGCTTGCATCTTTTCTCTTCCACTTCCCGCCATGGGAGGATGCTGCTACAGGGAGATGCTATCAGTGAAGCCAGTCCTTCTTTCCATATACTTCCTACAGCACCTTTATCTTCACCTTCCCAATCTTCACACTATAAAAATACATTTCTGGTCCTTGAAAACCTCTCAGTCTCATGTGTTTTGTTATGGCAGAATGAACAACTCAAGTACTTGGTCATAAAAAGACACTTAATAAAGCCAGAGGGTAAATACTATCATCTCCCACAGTGTGACATGATGCTAATCCATCTATCCACCCCAATTCTATATGATTTTTAATGATACATATAATAACCAGGCCTTGAATTTTCATTATTTGATTTGATTAGTTTGATTTCACTTATTGATTAATATATTTAACAATAAGCATCTTTTTATATTAACTTTTTTAAGAAAAAATATTTTATTTTTACTTATGTGTGTCTGTATTTGTGCCCAAAGAAGTGAGAAGAGCGTATTGGATCTCCTAGAGTTGAAGGCATAGGCAGTTGTGAACCGTGCGGATGCTGGGAATTGAACTCAGGTCCTCTGCAAGAGCATCACACAGCCTTCTCTCCAGCCCTAGATCACTTTTCAATACATTTCCTTTAGTGATAAACACCTAGACACAGAATAACAATAAGATTTCTTTGATTCTTTTAGTCAAACCACCTTCAGAGTAGATCTACATGTGTTCCTCACAGATGTTTCCTTATTGTCTATCCAATTACGTTTGTTGTTGTTGGCATCTCGTTCGTTCCCAGCTGCCCAAACCATGAACTAATCACTCAGAAACTATATCATTTGCAATACTGTTTGGCCAATAGCTTAAGCATATTTCTAGTTAACTCTTACATCTAGATTTAACCCATTTCCGCTATTTTATATTTTACCATGAGGCTGGTGGCCTACTGGCAAGGTTCCAGCTGGCAGCTCACGTCCTTCCCCTCTGATGGCTACAGGGCGTCTCCTGACACCACCTTCTTTATCCCCAGCATCAATATAATTTTCCCCGCCTAGCTCTACTCTGCCTTATCACAGGCCAATGCAGATTCTTTATTCACTAACCAATAAAAGCAGCATATATATAAAAAGACTGCCTATATCATACATCATCTTAATTTTTTTGCTAGCTTTCAAAGTATAATGACATCTGACTGGTTATTTTATAAATTGAGAAATCCTCATTTTATAAATATGTCTTGAATATTTACCATGATTTGTGAATAATGTGAGCAAAGATTGTCCAGCAAGGCTCTTATGCAGAAAGCATCACTGGTCCAATAGTCAAACAATCCTAATGAGAGGCACTCACTATCAATACTGCGGGAATGGTGCTATTTGATCTTTCTAAGCAGTATTTGACCTTTGTGAGATGTTGGAGAAGATTCCGAGAACTGACATTAACAATGAAGATAACAGCAACTGCATACAATGACAAGAAGCTCACTATCTTCCCAAGACAACAGATTTAGATATAGTAATACAATGACCTTTATTGAGAGTTATTATTTTCATTTTAAAGGGAGAACAAAGTCATAATTCTCAAACCCAGTAAATAAAAGGAGTTAGGATTTCACTTAAGCTGGGTAGCTGGTAGCACACGCCTTTAATCCCAGCACTTGGGAGGCAGAGGCAGGTGGATCTCTGAGTTTGAGGCCAGTCTGGTCTTCAGTGTGAGTTCCAGGACAACCAGGGCTACATAGAGAAACCCTGTCTCAAAAAAAATCAAAGAAGATTTTATTCAAAGCTAGTTGAGTAGTGGTGGTGTATGCCTTTAATTGGGAAGCATAGGCAGGTGGATTTCTGTGAGTTCAAGGCCAGCCTGATTGACAGAGCAAGTTTCAGGACTGCCAAGGCTATATAGACCTGTCTAGAAAAACCTGTTTAAACCCTGTCTAGGAAAAACAAAATAAAGCAAAAAGATCTAATTCAAAGCTAACTGTTATAGTGTGACATGTCTTGAGGGAAGCTCCTGAACCCTGTCTGGTGTTCATGCTAGCCTTCATGCTTCCAATCCTGATCCTCACCAGGAAGGAACAGTAGCACACAAACCCCAGGATGACTCAGGCAATTAAGAATCTTTGGTTTTATACATTCATATAATCCCCATTTCTAAAGCTAAATCAGCTTACATTTTTGGAACTAACCAACTCATAGTGTTCACAGACCTAAGGTGTTCAGTACATGTAGAAAAATAAGATTACCTGAGGTTGGGAACCCATCCTGCATCTCTGGTCACTGTTTACAACAGAGGTTTGAAGAAAATAAGAAGTGGTGGATTTTTCTCCCATATCCTGGTAAAATGCTGATGCTTAATGTCCAAATGTTGTAACAAATGACTACCAAAAAATCTCGAACCAAGGTGCTTTTGTTTTCACTATTTTAAAAACAAGAGAACTTTTCTTTTTCCCTAGTTCTTTGGTCAGATGACCTGGGTTGTGCAAAAGGTTGCCTCAGGTTCTGACAGGCAGAGCGAGGTAACCATCCCAATCCTCATTGCATCTCTATGTTTATAGTAGAATTAATTCAAAGAAGTCAAGAAACGGAGCCAGCTTAGAGGTCCATCAACAGATGAGAGAATGTGGTACACATAACAACGGGACCACATTCAGCTGTACAGACAATGAAATCACGCTATTTGATGGGAGCAGGTGGAAATGGAAATCATCATATTAATCAAAATAAACCAAGACCCTGAAAGACAGACATTGTATGTTTTCTCTCATATGCAGAATCTAAATTTAGCTACATATTTTGTGTGTGTATACAAAATATTATCGATGTCATGAGAGCTCAGAGGAGCAGTGAAAGGTGGGAGCAGGGACTGGGAAGGACAGTGAGAGAACAAATATGCGCAAAGAACAACAATACAGATGAAATGTCACAAAACATTTTGTATACTAACTGAAAAAGTTAACTAAAAAGAAAAATGTTCCAAAACTGGGAGGGAAGCTTAGAAGCAAATGGGAAATATTATGGAACTCTGGGAAAGAGAAACTTACCGTAAAAAAATTAGGCATATTGAGGACAAGAAGGTATCTTTATCAGGACAACAGACACACAAAGGGCTGAGCATCCATATCCTTTGTTAGTTAAGGAAAAAGATAAACTATCATATAAAAAAATTTTATGTTTAAATAATTATTATCTTTCAGCTAAAAATTCTTATAAACATTAATCATTTATAAAGAGGTTAATTCTAAGAATCTAATATTTAGTCATTGAAATAAAAACATTTAGCATCATTTACATACAACTGTAACTACTACAGCAATATAAACCAGACTTAAGATCACAGTTTTGTGGCAATGTCAATGAAGAACATACATAATTCATATATTTTATATAAACATTAGAAAATTGTACACAAAATCTGTAACTAAGGCATAAGATCTAATGAACCTAATATTCACTGATATTTAATAATTTGATTTTTGTTTAAAATGTATGTAAAGTAGACAGATGGCTACTTTTGGAACACATAAAATGTCAAAAGATCTAATAATATTTAGGTCTTTAAATGGGCTGAGAAATTTGGAATGTTGCTGGCAACAAGTGTTTGCATGAGCATGTGCTTAAGTTGCTCAGAGCTTCAAGTTACCCAGGTCAGAAATAAGCTGTGCAAAACATTTCCCATTGGATCTCAGGGAAACAAACTATCTAAAGCCTCGGAGTTTCTTTTTTGAATTTCTGAGACACTTAGATGAAGTGAGAAACACACAAAGCAAACCATGTGACTTCCCAGCTTGCTTCTATTTTGAGCAAAATTAACTCATACCATTTTTGCAGTGATAACTACACTAAAGTCCTCAGTTCCTAAGTACAGCTAAATATCATCAATAAAACAGTAAATCACAAAAAATCAAGAGGTAGAGATGTGAAATAAATTATAGGAAAAGCAAAATAGAATCATTTATACACACACATATATTTATTTTTAAATTTTTCTTTTTTTTCTATTATTTGTCTCAAAGCAAATTTATGGCTTAAGAAATGTTGTTTGGTGTGTGTCCAAATACTAAACACTAAGAAATAAGTTTATGTGTCCCAAAACCCATAATAGTAGTCTTATTCTTTTTTATTTTAAAGATTTATTTATTTATTATGTATACAGTGTTCTGCCTGCATGTATACCTGTAGGTCATAAGAGGGTACCATATCGCATTATGGATGTTTAAGAGCCACCATGTGGTATGCTGGTAACTGAATTCAGGACCTCTGGAAGAAGAGTCGGTGCCCTTAACTGCTGAGACATCTCTCCAGCGCCTAGTAGTCTTATTCTTAACAAACTGTGCAGCCAGGCAGTGGTGGCACATACCTTTAAGACCAGTACTCGAGAGGCAGAAACAGGTGGATCTCTGTGAGTTTAAGGCCAGCCTGATCTACACAATGAATTCCAGGATGGCCAGAGCTGTTACACAGAGAAACCTTGACACACACACACACACACACACACACCCAAAAACAAAACTCCAAAACAACAACAACAACAAAAACCAAACCAAACAAACAAAAGCAAAACTGTGAAAACAATCCACCTTAGGAGAACAAACTGTGTTGTGTTTTTACACACACAGCAGTATTCCAATTTGACCTGCATGGTGTGTATATACGTTCATACATATGTAAGAATGCAGCAACTTACAGATTTTTGTGCTTTACCACATGTAAATTATACCTCACTGGGAGGAGATAAGCTATAAGGCTGGTAAATGAAGTCTGCTTTCAAATGTAGGCACCTGATCCCAGAAACCACTTTTCATCACGTAATCAAGAGTCACAGACAGGGTAAATGGGAACCCGTCACTGCACCACCCAGCATACCAGTCTCACTAACCCGAGCACTTCACACCTAAAGGTCATGCAGTGACCCCACCCTTCTTTTCCCATAATTTCATTGGTGCTGTACTCACAAAATCCAGCTGTTTTGAAAATCCCCTTCCTTTTTCTCTTTGTTTTCCCACAGAAGATATGACAATAAATGATGATTTATTTTATGCTAAGAAAGGGGGCTTTAAATTAATTTGAAAGAACCATTTGCTAGGACCCAATTCATCAACATTTGCTGAATGTATCAAATTTAAATTTATCCCTTTTTAAAGATTTCAGTGAAATATCAGTACACTAATTTTTACTTTGCTTCATAGCAACTTTAAGACTATTTAGTTTGCAAAAAAGCAGAGTTTTAGGATAAGTTAGCATTCCCATAAATATATTTAATAAATGTAAATATATTCTTTATAATGATCATATTCATGAATATATCCTCCTTATGAATACATTCATGAATACATTCTTCTTTGCCCTGTTGGGAAAACTTTTTAATACAGTTTAAAATTAATGAACATGAATATATTCATGAACATTTTTATAAATTTATATTCATATTTATGAACTATGTTCTTGACCATATTAGGACATTTTAAAATCTAGTTTAAAATTTAATGAATATCAATATATTCACTAAGAATATAGTCATGTCTTCATCAGCATATATCCATATTCATAGCCTGTATTCTTGACCATATTGGAAAATCTTAGAACTCAGTTTTAAATCTAATAAATATTAATAAATTCATTAGGAATATATCCATAAGAATGCACTCATATCCCCTGAATATGTTTAAAAACAGTATTCTTGCAAGTCAACTAATACATTTAATTGACAAAATGAACATTCTGAAAAGTGGGGCTAAGAACATATTTGCTTATATCTGGTAAACTGACTTACTTCTATATAGATGGATCTTTCTAACTATAAATAAGCCAGGCCTGGAGACAGCAAATACAGAAGGCAAATTGGTCTCTTCCTTTCCTGCCTTAGAACACAGATATAAGCTTTGTGGCCTTTGAATCCAGGATTTTAACAGTAGCCCCTGGGCTGTCCTGTTTTCAGTCTTGAAGTGGGAACTGCATCAGTTTCTCTGGTTCTGAGGCCTTCAGAGTCACACTTCTGGCATCTCCGGGTCCCCAGCTTGAAGATAGCTCGGTCATGGGATTTTTCAGCCTCTATAATAATGTGAACCAACTCCTAAAATGTCCCCTCATATCCCTATGTACATATTCTAGTGACTTTCTCTCCAGAGAGTCCAAACAGATTTCCCTATCTGTGTGACCCATATTGGTAGCCTACACATATGTTCATATGCAGTACTATCTTTTATAAGTGTATACATGTGTGCATTCTAAGCATATGTGCACAGGTGAACATATGACTGGAGCCCCTCCAGTCAGGTAAGACAGGCAGTGCTACAGGACGTGCTCTCAGAAATCTCTAGAAAGAGTGTGATTTCCAGGACAAGTTAACACGAATGTGACATAGTGTCAGGGAAGCCGGGGTTCTGTGTAAACCTAGAAGCATAGCTGTGCTTCCCTGTGTGTGAAAGCCAGAGGTTAATTTTGGGATGTCTTCCTCATTTGCTTTTCCACCTTAATTTCTGAGACAAGGTGTCTCAACGAACCTGGAGCTTAGTGTTTCAGCTAGACTGCTGGTGTCTTCACTTGTGCAGCAATTGTAGCCCACTATCCCACACAGCCCTTGCTATCTTTATTGAAGCAGACAGTGGTGAACTCAGACACAAATATAATTAATTTTATTTTGTTGTCAATAGTCACTGTATCAAGATGTATTTTATATACCATATTTCATGCACTATACATCAATTTCAGTATATAATTCAATTGTTGTTGTTGCTGTATGTTTGCAAAATGATCACCACAATCAATTCTGGAATACTTTTACATAAATGTGGCAATGGATACCTTTAATTGCAGCACTCAGGAACTATCGAAGTTTTTATTAAATTTCTCAATTTCAAAGACAATTTCATTTTGTTGCTCTGGATGTTATTCAAGGTAAAACTTCCATTTACACAACTTTGGAGATATCTTCTATGAAACACTAGGGATTGTGCAGATTCTCTTTCTACGTCGTGCTCCCCCCCACCCCCCGTGGCTACCTTGTCACATCCTTGTTAACTAGTCCTGGAAACCACGTCTCCCCCACCCCTGCAGCTACCCTGTCACATCCTTGTTAGCTAGTCCTGGAAATCATGCTCTTCTTAATTTCTGAGAGTCCTTCCTGTGGTTCCATCGCACTCTTTAGTAACAAGTTAGTTCCTGATACCAAAGTGGTCCTATTTATGATGCTTCCTTCATGATTATGGCTTCTTGTTCTAGTTTAAGATACTTGTGCCTATTATAAAAAGCAGGCATGGCAGTCCCATGGGTATTCACTTATTTTTACACTTAACATTAAATCTAGTCTTTAATCCCATCACTCAGAAGGCAAAGGCGGGTGTAGGCCAGTTTGGTCTACAGAGCGAGTTCCAGAACAGCCAGGACTATACAGAGAAACCCTGTCTCAAAAAACAGAAACAAACAAACAAAACACAAATGAACCTAAAATTCTACTTAGAATTTTAGTGAATAAGCCTGGTGTCTATGTTTTTCTACATGGATATCCAACTGATCTGCACCACTCATTGACAGGATCACAGATGCATGAGCTTGTTTATAGATTCCCATTGGTTTGTTTATCCACTGTTAGCAATTATTCTTGATTACACAATTTCGCAACAAATCTGGATATCCTACAGAGCAGCAGAGCGCAATCTTATAACCTGTAAGTCCTGTATCTACAAAATCTAAACTATATGCAATCTTGCTCATTAGAACAAAAGGATGGTGGCCCTCAGTCCTACAGCTCTGTCCTCTGTCTTTACTGCTTTTAGCCATTCGTAGAGCTGTATACTTTCTGTAATAAATTCAATGATCTCTCTCCCTCATGAGTGCACACACACACACACACACACACACCCTCACACCTCACACACCTCTCCCTCCCTCCTGCTCATCACAAACACACACACACGTGTTTCTCTTACACACACATACCTCTCACCTCTCTCTCTCTCTCTCTCCCTCCCTCACATACAAACCTCTCACCCCCCCCCCCGAAACTGATTAGGATAATGGGGTATACAGTTGACTCTGGGAGAAATCTGTACTTCTGAAACTAAGGACATACTAAGTGTAATGGTAAAAGTAAAATGCTGGGGATCCCTGAGTGGTTGCAAAAGGCAGCAGGTCATAAGACCATGCCGCAGGACCCCGAAGTGGTGGCAGGTAGCAAGCTGTGGATCCTGAGAGAAACCAGTCTTAGGCAGGGACAGCACAGTTCCCTAAGTGGCTGCAGTGGGCCACAAGGAAGCTGCGTGGTGAGTGAGAGACCTTGACGGGGCAGTCAGTCCCACAAGGAGAGACAGATGGATGGGCACGCCATGAGACCATGTCGCAGGTCTCTGAAGGTGGCTGGTCCCAGGCAGGGAGCCATGCAGAGGGCAGGAGACATGTAGGAACATCATGTAGAGTGAGGTTGAATATTTATTTAGTGGGTTATGGAGGGGAAAGGGAGAAGGGGGAAGAGGAGAGAGAGAGAGGTAGAGAAAGAGAGAGAGAGAGAGAGAGAGAGAGAGAGAGAGAGAGAAGAGGGAAGGGGAGAAGTGGAGAGAAGGGAAAGACAAAAGCTGCCTTTTTGAGAAAGAGAGAGACAAAAAAAGGAGGGACTCAGGCTGGAAGCTGAAGATCAGCTTGCCTTGGCAGATGGATAGACGGGCGGACAGGGGAGGTGGGGGAAGGGAGTGGGCATAGCTTGTCTCTTAAAGGGACAGAGCAGACCATTACATTCCCATCTCTTTTTTATAATAAAAGGCGGGAGTTTAGGCACAACCGGTTAAAGGAATGGGGTGGCAGATTCTCAAGACTGCTTTGTGCTTATTTGTGGGTGTCGTCTTGCGGGGGGGCCTGAAAAAGTTGACTGCTGGCCACATCCTGGTGTAGCTGATCTCTTTGCTCATGTCCGGTGTTTGTGGTATAGAAATGTCTGGTGTCTCTTATACCTGTTTAAGGTATTGGCAGAACAGAGGACAAAGTTAAGTTTAGGGGAAAAAAAAATTAGGACCAGGGAATTAAGGAGGGTGTACCTGACCTGTTTATCTAATCCTTTAATTCAGTTCCCTTGGAACTCACAAGAATTCTTTGGGTTTGTGAAAACAGAAGTTTTAGACATATACATTGTATAAACAGTAGCATATTTATGTCAGAATGACTATGACAGATATTGCTGAACAATTAAAAATATTTTTAAGACTGTGGAAGGCAGCGTGAGAGAGAAATTTGATAACTTGTATTTGTTCTCACACCTTTATAACTTGCAGGTCTTATATTGGTATTTGTATTTTACTAAAATTTATTTGGTGAGGATGTCCTTTTAAACTGAGAAAACCTCTCAGCTGTCAAACTGCATCAGAGATCTTTGAGAATAATAAAATTTAATCGAGTTATTGATTAAAAAAACAACAGAGAACTTAACTTGGTTGGCACCTAGAGCTACTCCTTAGGGTTCTCCATTGTCGTTGAGGGTCGTATTTGACTTTTGCTGTTTAGTGCAGGGCCTGCCAGACTCCAGAAGATCCTGTGGGCTAAGAAATCTGTAGGAAGACAAGCCTACTATTCTGTCCACTGTCTGGTGATCTTTAGTTTAGATGAAACCCAGTGGTCAGTGCTTGTCAGTTGAAGTGATGGATGTTGTTTTGTGCCTATTTGTCTTCTGTCTTCTTGGGAGGAAGTAAAATGCTGCTGCTAGGAGCCAACCTGTCTCTTCTTTGTTATGAAAAGTCTTTTAATAATTAAATATTTAAATGCCATATTCCCCAGATCTCTGAGAAGTTGAGGGCTGTTTATCAGGCATAACTAAAGTATAGAATCTGTGTGGATAGCTGGGTCTGAGCTTGACTGTACTGGCTCTCAACAGGTAAAGCAGAGTTGGATTAAATATAAAGTATTTTTGTAAGGGACTTAAAGTACATAACAGTTTAAAACACGAGACTTTCTAGTCTGGAACGAGATAAAATGAACAGACAATTATAACATTTAACAGTAAACATAGGTACATTTAAGTTACACGTATGAACACATACACACAGAGTGAACAAGAATTGGGTGAAGTGGATGCTCTTGGTGGACTCTACCAAAGGCATGCCACTGCACAAAACACACATGCAATATAGTTAGGAAGAGGAATTTAGAGACAAATACATAAGCAAATTGGGGCACCAGGCAGACGGCAGGACTTGGTCACCTGACCTGTTTCTCAGTTAAGATGGTGGTAAGGTCACTTGACCTCAGTCAAAAGGCAGTGGTTACATGTTGTATGGAAAAACCACTTAATTAAGATGGCAGTGAAGTTACCTGACCTCAGTTAAGATGGTGGTAAGGTTGCCTGATCTCAGTCAAAATGGCAGTGGTCACATGTTGTATGGAAAAGCCATGATTTTGAGCTACAGGGATTTTAGGTTTAATAATAAGAGGGACCTAGAGGCATGATCTGCCCTGTCATTGAGTCACCATGGCACAAGCCATGGCAGGAAGGAAAAGGCTAGAAATGAAAACAGCTGCCTCATGGATCTTATCAATTTTGTCGGTAGCAGTAGTGGTGGCAGCGACAGTTTAAGGAAACTCCTTCCATTTGCTTGTGCGCTGACAGTAGTCCAAAAGCTCCCATAAACGTGGAGCCAGCGGGACACCAGCAGAGTGAGGGTAGGAGCTGAAGAAGTAGGGCATTAAGGCCTGGGGTTTTAGGGCCTCTAAAAGTCATCCATCCCAGGGGAAGGCTGGATTACAGATATGGATGGCTTGCTACCCATAGTTGAAACCGTGAAAACCCATGAAAACAGCGATACCACAAGGCCTATAGGGAGATGTTTCCCATCTACAGGCGGGGTGTAAAATGGCGGCAAACACCACAGGACCTGTAGGAGAGCGTCCCCCACTCCTGGGTGGAGTGTTAACGCCTGACTGGCTCCGGTCAGGGCTACTCAGAAGCCAGAGAGGCCTGAGGCCGCTCCAAGTGGCCTTTCATGGCGGTGGGGAAAAAAGCAAAAAACAAAACAAAACAAAAAGGTCCCCAGTCGAATGCACCACAGTGTGTACACTGCTGGCACGAGAGGACTGACCCCGGGTTGTCCAGTCATGTTTTCAGCTAAGGCAAGCAATCCAGAAATGAATGTCAGCAAAGAGCTCAACCATAGCCATAATGACCATGGTTGGGGGCTGTCCCACGTTTCTAGGAACACCAGAAGATTTCTGGGAGCTCAATGGTCAATTCTTCATGTTCAGAGAAATGTTAGCTGACCAGAATGGGGAAACTCACCAATCGAAGCTGGTGGTGTGCATAGAAATCACACTCAGGCAGATGGAATGGAGAGCTGTTGTAAAGAAACCTGGTTCTCAAGCCTAGAGTCCTGAGGGCAGGAGGAAACATGGAGAGCCTGGCTGAGTCACAGAGCACCAATGTAATAGTGAAAGTAAAATGCTGCGGATCTCCAAGTGGCTGCATCAGGCAGCGGGTCCCAAGACCATGCAACAGGTCCCCAAAGTTGTGGCAGGCAGTGGATCATGATACCAAGCCACAGGTCCCAGAAGTGGCAGCAGGCAGTAGGCTGCGGGCTACAGTGGGCCATGAGGGTCAGCGAGTCCCAGGCAGGAAGCTGTGTGGTGGATGAGAGACCTTAATGGGGCAGCCAATCCCACGAGGAGAGACAGATGGACATGCCATGAGACCACAAAGCAGGTCTCCAAAGCTGCTATCGTAGTGGCAGATGGATAGGCACACCATGCAGAGTGAGGTTGAATATTTATTTAGTGGGTTATGGAGGGGAAAGGGAGAAGGGGGTAGAGGAGAGAGAGAGAAGCAGAGAGAGAGAGAGAGAGAGAGAGAGAGAGAGAGAGAGAGAGAGAGAAGGGGGAAGGGGAGAAGAAGAGAGAGACAGAAGCTGCCTCTTTGAGAGAGAGAAAGAAAAGGAAGGACTTAGGCCAGAAGCTGAAAATCAGCTTGCCTAGGCATACAGGGGAGGGAGTGGGCGTGTCTTGTCTCTTAAAGAGACAGAGCAGACCATTACACTAAGATCCTACTATTTCCGGATCCAGCAAGTTCATTGGAGAAAAGTCAGTTTCTCTTAATGTTCACTTGTGATGGCGCCAAAGGTTTCCATTACATTCAGCTATTCACTGAAAGTAGCAGCTGTTTGCAGAGAGAATGAAAACGCGAGGGGAAAAAAACGCAGCCAAATTTCTTTATGTGCAGCCTGTCTACAAATCGTCTCCTATTTGGTACCCAGCACCCATACCAGGTGGCTCAGAACCCTCTAACTCCAGCTCCAAGGAATCTGCCACCTCTGCCACACAGTCACACACAATACATTTTATGTATGCATTTGTTTGTGTGTGTGTGTGTGTGTGTGTGTGTGTGTTTATATATGTGTTTTTGGGACAGGTCTATGTAGCTTGGCTGGTCTTGAACTCATTATGCAGAACAGGCTTGTCTGAAATCAGATATCCACTTATGCCCATTCAGTGCTAAGATTAAAGGCATATGACACCACAACCAGAGGATGGATGGATATATATATATATATATATATATATATATATATATATATATATATATATATAATTATATATATATATAATTTTAAAAAAATCAAGTGGAACTGATGAGTATCTTGCATATCACTATAGAACCTTCATTTGGCGATGGATGGAGATAGAAACAGAGACCCACATTGGAGCACTGGACTTAGCTCCCAAGATCCAAATGAGGAGCAGAAGGAGGGAGAACATGAGCAAGGAAGTCGGGACCACGAGGGGTGTGTCCACCCACCGAAATGGTAGGACTGATGTAATGGGAGTTCACCAAGGCCAGCTGAACTGGGACTGATGGAGCACGTGATCAAATAGGACTCTCTGAATGTGGCTGTCAATGAGGGCTGACTGAGAAGCCAAGGACAATGGCACTGGGTTTTGATTCTACTGCATGGACTGGCTTTGTGAGAGCCTGGTTTGTTTGGATGCTCACCTTCCTAGACCTGGATGGAGGTGGGAGGACCTTGAACTTCCCACAGGGCAGGGAACCCTGACTGCTCTTAGGACTGGAGAGGGAGGGGGAGGATGAGTGGGGGGAGTGGGAGGGAAATGGGAGGTGGGGAGGAGGTGGAAATTTTAAATAAATAAATAAATGAAAAAGAAAAAAAAAATCAAGTGGAGACTGACAACATAGATCAGTGAGTAAAGGTGTTTGCCCCCAATTCTGATAACCTGCGCTAGATCCTCAGAACTGACCTTCTGGAAGATGAACAACGACTCTGATGTCCATATGTTCACCTCCCTACACACACGTGAATAAGAAACAGGAGGGGTGCACAGAAGGGGGAAGGCAAAGGAAGAGGAAGAGGAGAAAAGAACATTTTGGGCTGACAGGATGACTCAGCAAGTAAAGGTGCTTGCTATTAAGCCACATAACCTGAATTTGATCCCAGGACGCATATGGGAATACATAAAGTGACCAGAGAGTTCTGACTCTCTGACCTTGACACATGCATGCTAGCATGCACACATGCATGCATATGTACAAATAAATAAATGTAATAACAAATTTTAAGTGGGATAAAAAATTAGTGCTGAGAACAAAAGTGAAACCAGAGGCCCCGTGGTTTACTAGTGGGCCTTCTATGTTGCCTAACATGCCTCTTTTGGTTCTAGGATCATATGGTGAGGACACCTCTAGACATGTAGCTTTATGAAAAATAACTTTGAGATATAGTTCAATAAAGTGACTGGTACCTACAATGACCCAGAATTTCTTCTTTTAATAAGTTACCCTAAAAATCCAACAGCAACTAACTATATGCATTTAACAACCCATTACTTAAAGTAGGAGAAGCTAGACATGTCAGAATAAGCCTGTAATTCCAGCACTTAGGAGGGCCAAGAAGGAAACGTAAAAGTTTAGTGTCAGCCTGAGCTACAAAGCAAGTTCAAAGCTAGCCTGAGCGATACAGTGAGATTCTGTCTTCAAAAATAAGGGCAGGTAAAGACACTTGCCATCAAGCCTGACAACCCGAGTTTGATCCCCAGAGCCCACATGGTGAAAAGCTGTTGTCTTTCCTCCATACATGCTCTAAGACAACCATACCCCCCTACACCAAAAAAGATGAGAATGGAAGCTATTTTACAAACATACACGCATGCACACATCATATGCATATGTACACACAAAACACATTATGTGCACAGAGATTATAAAAAAGAATTTATGTAGATTTCAGATATTTTTCTTATATAATATGGTATTTTTTAACTTTGAAGCAATTTTGTGGATCAACAGACAAGTGGTTACATCTGTTCTTAATGGCTATGTTGATGGCTATTATGAAAAAAGGTGCTTTTCATTTATTTATTTGTTTGTTTGTTTATTTATTTATTTAGTTATTAAAAATTTCCACCTCCTCCCCGCCTCCCTTTTCCCTCCCCTCCCCACCTCTCCCTCCCTTTCTAGTCCTAAGAGCAGTCCGGGTTCCCTGTCCTGTAGGAAGTCCAAGGTTCTCCCCACTCCATCCAGGTCTATAAAGGTGAGCATACAAACAAACCAGGCTCCCACAAAGTCAGTCCATGCAGTAGAATCAAAACCCAGTGCCATTGTCCTTGGCTTCTCAGTCAGCCTTCATTGCCAGCCACATTCAGAGTGTCCAGTTTGATCACATGCTCCATCAGTCCCAGTCCAGCTGGCCTTGGTGAACTCCCATTAGATCAGTCCCACCGTCTCAGTGGGTGGACGCACCCCTTGTGGTCCTGACATCCTTGCTCATGTTCTCCCTCCTTCTGCTCCTCATTTGGACCTTGGGAGCTCATTCAAGAGGTGCTTTATACAGTGATTGGTTGGTTATCAGGCCAATATACTCGCAAATGCCATTCTGACAATGTCACAGGCATTCTGCTGACAGGAGCACTTGCCTGCTTGCGTTGCACTGTGGAACTCTGTAGACCACAGGAACCACAGGAACTAATCCCACTAACACCAGAAAACAAGACTGTACAAATGCTGACCCAGTGTTTAGTGTCACAACCCTAACTCCAGCTGGAGACCACCAGATGCCATGACAATCACTCCACTGCTCTACATACAGGTAAAACACACCGCACCAATATTCCCCCAAGGAAATGATCCTCCGGCCTCTACTCTCCAATACACATTGCCCAGATAGAAAGAAGACAAGGCAGGGCACTGGCCACTACTGACAAGGGCCATTTTATGAGAAGGGGTGTCTCTGAATGTGTTTATAAATATTAACTTAAAAAGAATTGTTCATTTAAAAAAAAAAGAAACAAGGGTGGGTGGAAAGAACAAAGTAGGGAGTTTAGTTTACTAAGAAATTTAAAATCCATCTTTAATTGCACTAATTTGAACATAGCTGAAGACGGGAACATAGCTTTTAAACTATATATAGTTAAAAGCAATAGCCTGAAAAGGTCACTCTGTAGCTTCTAAGACTGAGTCATGAACGTTATTCACATCCCCTCACCACTGGAAGTGGAAAAACTAGAGGTAGCTAGACAATGAAGGCTAGGTACTTTTACTCCTAAAGGTCCCTGGAGGTGTCTATTGAGGCTACCAATCTCCTAAAAGAGGAATGTAAGATTATCTCTTCAGGGTGCTTGACAGCACAGTGGTGGGTGGTGACAGGTTTCGATCCTAACCAGATGGTCTCCAACACTGCTCCAGTGAAGCCAGACCCCATACTGAATGCTGGCCTTTCTACCAGACAAGATAGAGAGAATATCTGTAAAGGTTAAAGCGTTAAGAAAATGAGTCAGTTAATAATACAGAAAACAAACTAGAATTATGGACTATTTTCAAAAGGCTTTTTGAAATTTATCAGTATCTAGAGTAAAACCCAAGGGGACTTTGTTTTTTTCCGTAATTCTCCCTAAGTTAAGAAAATAAAAAGCTCCCACTTTCTCTTTATATACTAATACGTAACAACTTATTTCTACTCTGAAAGCAAAAAATCAGGATCACATTGTCTAATGAAAGGATTCACGAGTTGTTGGCTTCTTTGAGCCTCCAGTTGCCTGGCTTCTTGAGCCTCAGCATTCCACTACTCATTGCTAGGACTCCTTATTCCCCAGGGAAAGGTGAGTGCGCTATCTGCCCATTCCGCAGCCCCACTACGCAGGACAATCAGCCACAATAGGGAGTCAAGTCAAGCAGGAACTCACTTTATTACTGTGAGCATCAACTTATATAGCTTAAGTGATATGGTGTGATGTGGGGTACCTCCATCCAATGTTAGGCAGTTAAACCCTCCCTCTGGCTGGAGGAGTGTCTACCTAATTTCTGCTGTCTCATCCTCACTCAAAGTCAAACCAGGCTTTTTTCTGTCCTATACCTCGAGTTGCAGGCCCTGAGATAACTCTGGTCCAACAGCTTTTCCCTTCTAGTCCAGGGAAGCTGCAGTGAAGTCTGCACCCCACTGCTACATGGCACTCTACCAGCGCATCTCAGGAGAAGCAGGACATGAGTATATAATGGAATTATTGGCAGTTTCAGAACAGACTCTGAAATATTTAGCTAGAGAAAAAACAAATTAAGAACCCCAAGCTTTTAAAAGCTAAACTTAATTTCTGGCAAGCATGACTGGTAATTACAACCAAAAGCCAAATATTGTGTAGTCCATTTTTAGACTAAGCAATCTTACTACTCAGCACAAGCAATCACTGGAGCTCTTCTAGCATAATAATATCGGCTCAGCTCCCGAAACCAGAGAGACATCAAGCTTCTCTAACATGACTTGGAAAGTGAAACTACTATGTGAACAAACTGGAAGCATAGAATTGTGGCCACAGCACTCAGGAGGCAGAGGCAGGTGAATCTCTGTGAGTTCAAGGTCAGCCTGGTCCACCGAGGGAGTTCCAGGACAGCCAGAGCTACACAGAGAAACCCTGTCTTAAAAAAACAAAACAAAACAACAACAACAACAACAAAAAACCAAAACAAAGAAAGAAACAAACAGAAAATCCACCAAACCAACCAAACAAAACCTGTGGCCACAAACACATATTTAAAGATAATTTGTAATCATCTGTACTTTCACCTGTGAGAAAGTCATACAAATAATCACCAAAAAAAAAAAATCAATATTGGAAAAAAATCATTTTGTTTTTGTTTTTCAAGACAGCTTCTCTATGTAACTCTGGCTTTCCTGGAACTTACTATGTAAACCAGGTTGGCCTCAAACTCATAGATCAGTCTGCATCTGCTTCCAGACTGCTGGGATTAAAGAGTGTACTACATGTCCAGCAATATTAAAAATATTCCAATCTATTAACACTCTGGTTCATATAGGCCAAATCCACATATCCAAAATCCTACACAAAATCACTGAAAATATCTGAAGTTTCCAAACTGACAGCTGAGTACCTCACAAAACCAGGGGGAAAAAGCTAAACAAGCAGACTAATGAGTGCAGCAACGGGACCGGGGAGCTAACTCAAGAGCTCTCAAGGGCTGATAAAGCTAGAACAGTTTGAGTAAGAAAATAAATTAATATTAGATTCTAACTCAGAAGAGAGACATAAACAAACCTCAATTTACCCCAAAAGGAAACACAGATCAGAGAAATGATTCTACTCAAGAACAGATTACTGAACCAGTGAGTTTACTGGGGCTAATTATAGGAGCATAGGTTACTCAAAAGCAACAAAATGACCAAAAGCCCAATTAAACACAGGCAGTCTCACTGAAGAGTCTCTCCTTTCACCCTAGCAATTATTTACTGTTTTTATCTCCTTCAAGGGTGGGGCTCCCAAGTCTTGTAAAGTGTCCTAAATTCCCTGCCTGTAGTCCTTCAAATAAGAAATAGCCACCCATGAGTTTGGCTACTGGAATAGTTGGTCTCCAGTTAAAGGGATAATCTGTGAAGGATTAGGAGGTGAGGTCTTGTTGGAGCAGGTTTCCACAGGGGATTGGCCAAGTCCTTTGAACTCTGCCTGTCTCTCTGCCTCCTCTCCCTTAGTTCTCCCCTCCCTCTCTCTTCCTACTTACTGCTTAATCATTTTTGAGATTTGAGTTCTCAACTCTTCCTTTCACCATTTCTTTGCTCTCTCATCATGGTTTTTTTGTTTTTGTTTTTTGGTAATTTGCCTTGGTCCTTATGTTTCATCATAGCAACAGAAAAGTAAGATATAAAACCTCTGCTTCCAATTTGTGGTCGAGATGTGCAGCTTAGCTTTCTGTTCCAACCTCTTGCTGCAGTGCCGTCCCAGTCTTTACAGACTTCTTGCCCTCTGAAACAGTAAGCGACAATAACAAAAAACCCTCTTTCTCTAATAAGTTGTCTTGGTCACGATATTTATCACAGGAACAGGAAAGTAACTACTGCACCTAGTCTACCAAGCTCCACTCCCTTATCCCTGGGGAATGTTTCAGTTTAGAGGCAATATGTCCATACTAACAGAAATAAATGTGTCATTTACTAGTAGGAAAAGGCTAATTCTACTGTATAGAATTTTAAAGAATTTATATAGATGCTGCCACCTCAAGAAGGTGAAGTACAACTCTGCACCCATGAAGTAGAGGCTGCTTCTTCCGAAAAGCAAAGTAGGTGGGGGAAAGACAAACATGCAAGACCCAAGAAACACCACCCTAGCCAGGGAACTGAACATGCTATTTCATGCTGAGATGATATCCCTTTGGTACAACATGATAAGGATGACATTTAGGGGCAGCAGGAGAACTCAGTGAGTCAAGGTGTTCTCTGCCTGATCCCTAGAACCCACATGGTGATGGTGAGAACCAACTAGCCGACTCCCACAAACCATCTTCTTAATTCCACATTTGTATGTGGCACACAAATGCAGGTGAGTGCATGCATGCATGCATGTACACACAAAATAAATATTTAAAAAAGAAAATTTAAAAGACACTTTTACCATTGTTCCTATTCCTAAGAACTCTATCAAGGGAGAAGAGTATATGGTGATCCCAGACTGAGGGATGTCGGTGTTTTCTAAAATATGTTATCAGTGTCTCCTCATTCTAAAAGACTGTTACAGTTCAGAGAAGTCATGAGGAACAAGTGTTATATGGCATCATGGGAGGTGATAAGGGGCCACTGGCCAAAAGGAGACAAAGTAAGAATTATTATGAGGTTAAAAGTAAGAGTATCTGAATAAAGTATAGACTTCAGATGGCTTTCATTTTTCAATGTTGGTTCACTGACACAGACATCACACTAACATAAAATAGCACAAAGCATCTTACACATGGGAACTCTCAACTAGCATAATTTCCTACAACTCACAAAGTAGATCTGATCTATATGTAATATTACTGTATCGTACATATTAGATGGAAATGACATATTGTATATTGGCAGATACCGTTCACACACATCTTACAGGAAACTGTTTTGCTCACTGCATTCCATGTTAGAACATATCCTATCATTCAATAAAGTTTTTCAATTTTTATTGGTATTCTAGCATATGGGTGTTTTGTCTGTATGTATGTCAATGTACCACAAGCATGCTTGATGCAGTGCACAAGGAGGCGTCGGATCCTCTGGAGCTACAGATGGTTGTGAGAGCCATGTCTCACATGTCCCACATACTGGAGATTGAACACTAGGGTTCTCTCAGGTCCTCTAAAAGAGCTCTTAACCTCTGAGCCATCTCCCCAGCCCCACTCAATAAGCAGTTTTTGAATAAATAAATAAGCATATACTTTTGTAATACCACTTTTACTCCTGTTACTCATCATTATTCCTTTATATTTTCATTCACCAAAAGATGCTATCAAGAAAAACTATTAATTGATTCTGGTCAACAAATTAGCAATGATTGGGGTCAAAGGTGGCTCAGCAGGTAAAGGGGCTTGCCATGAAAGCTCTATGACCTGAGTTCAATCCCTAAAATCCTAAAGGCAGAAAGAGAAAAGCATTTCAAAGTTTTCTTGTGACTTCCACAAGCATGCTGTGCTATGTGCCACCCTTTCACATAACACACAATGCATTTTAACCAACAACTATAAACTGATCTATCCAACAAACACTTACGACGTCTTTCCCACATTCCAAAAATAAAAACTCTACCAAACCGGGTCAGTTTGGAGACACTGATATACAAATGAGAATCAATACAAATTGAGTAAGTATAAAGTTCTTGTTTGGATACCATGGGGCAGTGTATTAGGAACACTTACTCCACCACACACACCAGGATGGTAAATGAGCAAAGCAGGGTAAACACACCCTAACAAGGGAAATGTGTGTATGTGGCGGGGTGGCTGTATCAATAGGAAATTAAATATCAAGCAAAGCATGGTGATAGGCACTGACTGAAATGCAGGCAGACACAAGGCCATCAAGAGATCTGGGCAAGTCATGGTGGGAGGGGGTTAAGGAGAGCAAAACAATGGTAGTGACTTCAACAGGACGGACTCCCTAAACTCAGAGTAGGACAAGGACAAAGTTACAGAAGCAGAGCAGGAAAGAGGGCAAACAACAACAGTGAAACCATCTAGAAGCAAATAAATAGCATCTATTGTTAAACTATAATGACTTATATAATTAAATTCCAAATCCACTTCACCCTTGCCTTCTTCAAAACCCTCTCCTCAGAGAAGAAAGACTACCTTTCAAAACATAAAGCAGGTCACCTCACTCCCTACTTAAAAATTTCCAATGCACTGCCATTATACATTTCAAAATTAAACTCTTCAGCATAGCCTCTAAAAGGTAATAGATTCAAGTGTCTTTCTTTTCCAAATTCATCCTGTGCTATCCTCTAAACACATTATTTTCTTTCAATTCCTTCAAAAAACACCAACATTGCCAGTGACCTCAGCACTCCAGAAGGCAGAGGCACTGTGAAGCTAATATGAACTACACAGAGGTCAAGCCTAGCCGAGTTGGTGAGCTCCCAATATATGAGTCCGACCGTCTCAGTGGGTGGACACACCCCTCGTGGTCCTCACTTCCTTGTACGTGTTCTCCCTCCTTCTGCTCCTCATTTGGACCTTGGGAGCTCAGTCCAGTGCTCCAATGTGGGTCTCTGTCTCCATCTCCATCCATCGCCAGATGAAGGTCTATGGTGATGTGCAAAATATTCATCAGTGTGGCTATGGGACAAGGCCAGTTCAGGCACCCTCTCCTCTGCTAAACAAGGAACAATCTGGGGACCTCTCCTTGGACCTGGGAGCCCCTCTAGAATCAAGTCTCTTGCAAACCCTAAAATAGCTCCCTTAATTAAGATATTTACTTCCCTGCTCCCATATCCACCCTTCCTCCATCCCACCCATCCCATTCCCCCAAGCTCTCCCGAATCCTCCTCTTCTCCCTTCTCTCTACCCATCTCCCCTTACATCCACCCCCCACCCCCGTGCACCCAACTTTTGTCTGGCAGTCTTGTCTACTTCCAATATCCAGTCTTGTCTATTCCAATATCCAATAACCATATGATTTTCTTCAGGTTCACCTTCTTATTTAGCTTTTCTAGGATCACGAATTATAAGCTCAAAGACCTTTAACTATGGCTAGAATCCACTTATGAGTGAGTACATACTGTGTTCCTCTTTTTGGGTCTGGCTTACCTCACTCAGTAAAGCGTTTTCTATTTCCATCCATTTGCATGCAAAATTCAAGATGTCATTGTTGTTTACCGCTGAGTAAAACTCTAATGTGTATATGTTCCACACCTTCTTTAACCATTCTTCTATTGAGGGGCACCTACGTTGTTTCCAGGTTCTAGCTATTACAAATAGTGCTGCTAAGAACATAGTTGAACAAATGCTTTTGTAGTATGATAGGGCATCTCTTGGGTATATTCCCAAGAGTGGAATTGCTGGGTCCTGACGTAGGTTGACTCCCAGTATCCTGAGAAACCGCCACACTGATTTCCAAAGTGGTTGCACAAGTTTGCATTCCCCAAAACAATGGATGAGTGTTCCCCTTACTCCACATCCTCTCCAGCATAGGCTATCATTGGTGTTTTTGAGTTCAGCTATTCTGACAGGTGTAAGATGGTTTCTCAAAGTTGTTTTGATTTGCATTTCCCTGATCACTGAGGAGGTTGAACATGACCTTAAGTGTCTTTTGGCCATTCAAAGTTCTTCTGTTGAGAATTCTCTGTTCAGTTCAGTACCCCATATTTTAATTGGGTTAATTAGAGTTTTAGTGTCTAGTTTCTTGAATTCTTTGTATATTCTGGAGATCAGACCTTTGTCTGATGAGGGGTTGGTGAAGATCTTCTCCCAATCAGTAGGTTGCCTTTTTGTCTTAATGACAGTATTCTTTGCTTTACATAAACATCTCAGTTTCAGGAGGTCCCATTTATTCATTGTTGCTCTTATCGTCAGTGCTATTGGGGTTCTACCTAGGAAGTGGTCTCCTGTGCCCATGTCTTGTAGACTACTTCCCACTTTCTCTTCTATCAGGTTCAGTGTGGTCAGATTTATATTGAGGTCTTTAATCCATTTGGACTTGAGTTTTGTGCATGGTGATAGATATGGATCTATTTTCACTCTTCTACAGGTTGACATCCAGTTATGCCAGCACCGTTTGTTAAAGATGCTTTCTTTCTTCCATTGTATAATTTTAGCTTCTTTGTCAAAAATCAGGTGTTCATAGGTATGTAGATTAATATCTGGGTCTTCAATTCGATTCCATTGGTTAACATCCCTGTTTTTATGCCAGTACCAAGCTGTTTTCATTACTGTAGCTCTATACTAGAGTTTGATATCAGGGATGGTAATGCCTCTGGAGTTCCTTTTGGCTATCCTGGTTTTTTTTTTTTTTTCCATATAAACTTGATTATTGTTCTCTCAAGGTTTGTGAAGAATTTTGTTGGGATTCTGATGGGGATTGCACTGAATCTATAGATTGCCTTTGGTAGAACTGCCAATTTTCCTATGTTCATCCTACCAATCCAAGAGCACAAGAGATCCTTCCATTTTCTGGTATCCTCTTCAATTTCTTCAAAGACTTTAAGATTTTATCAAATAGATCTTTCACATCCTTGGTTAGTGTTACCCCAAGATACTTTATGCTCTTTGTGGCTATTGGGAAAAGTGATGTTTCTCTGATTTCCCTCTCTGCTTCTTTATCCTTTGTGTATAAGAAAGCTATTGATTTTTTTGAGTTGATCTTGTATCCTGCCACATCACTGAAAGTATCTGTCTGCTGTAGGAGTTCTCTGGTAGAGTTTTTGGAGTCACATATGTACACTATCATATCATCTGCAAAGAATGAAAGTTTGACTTCTTCCTTTCCAATTCAAATCCCCTTGATCTCTTTATGTTGTCTTATTGCTATTGCTAGAACGTCAAGCACTATATTGAAGAGATACGGAGAGAGTGGACAGTCTTATCTTATGCCTGATTTTAGTGGAATTGCTTTGAGTTTCTCTCCACTTAATTTGATGTAAGCTGTTGGTTTGCTGTATATTGCTTTTATTATATTTAGATATGATCCTTGTATTCCTAATTTCTCTAAGAACTTTATCATAAAAGGGTGTTGAATTTTGTCAAATGCTTTTTTGGCATCTAATGAAATGACCATATGGATTTTTTTCTTTCACTTTATTTATATGATGGATTACATTGATAGATTTTCATACGTTGAACCAGCCCTGCATCTGTGGGAAGAAGCCTATTTGATCATAATGGATGATTTTTTTGATGTGTTCTTGGATTCGGTATGCTACTAAACTGTCATCTGATAGTTTACCCAAAAGACTGTCTATGTTCAGCTATGTGGATACTTGGAGTACAAAGGAGTTCTCCAATTCTCTGTTAGAAAGAGAGGTGTTAAGGTAAGAAAATAAACAGTGCATGTAACCCATTAATCTAGATATGTTTCCACAAAATAGAACAAGAGTATAGTGTTGTGGACTCAAGCACAGGATCCTCAGATGCAGAGCAGACTAAAGGCAGGGCAGAACCGGTGTAGACCTAAGAAACTGAGCACTTGCCCAGTATGCGGATAGTCTTTGGTTCAACCTCCAGTACCACATACAATAGCAGCAGCAGTAGTAAATAAAAATAAGTTCTCAGAAGAAACAGATTCATACAAATTTTTATTTTAAAAAGGTATCTAGGGCTAGGAAGATGACTCACTGTGTAAAAGTGCTTGGGAACAACACTCGCCTGACAACTTGAGTTCAGATCCCCAGAACTCAAGTAAAAGCTAAGACTTGGTAGCACAAACATCTATAATTCCATAGTAACACAATGAAATGAGAGGTGGAGAGAAGAGAATTTCAAAGTTCAGAGGCATTCGGCTTGGCTGTTGTGGCAGCAAAGAGAAGCTATCTCGAGCAAGGTGAAAAGATCACAACAGATGCCTGAACAGATTAAGGTTGTCCTCTGAACCACATAAGCACCACAGAGCATGCACATCCCTTCACAGATACCAACACACAAACGAGAATGCACACATTCTCTCCCTTTCTCCTTCCTACATACATAAAATGTGTAATATCCTCCCCTCCACACACACACAAAAGTTATATACTAGGAGTTTATCCTATGCAGGGTGCTATGCAGAAACAGTTTATACAATTATCTAGAACTTTTATACATATCCAAAAATATCCTGACAGACTTGTGCAGTATAAAAGTACCACTAAATAGTCTATATTCATGCATATTTGGACTGTACTAATTGTACTCACCGGGTTAATAATAATAATGATAATAAAGGATATGAAATTAGGAAGGGGATGTAGAAGGGCATCTCTAAGGAATTGGAGGGGTTGTATAAGTGGGTTGAGTGTAATCAAAATAGATTGCATGCATGTATGAAATTCCCAAAGAACAAATAATATTATATTTTAAAAATATCATCCAGTCTTTTCCTAAACAATTTCAGCCTTTCTTACCTTACCAATAACTGGCCCTATAGAGTCCCTAAAGTCGGGGTCTTATTCAATCAAATATCAGCTTTCAGGAACAAACTTCTGAGGAAGAGTGGACCTACTACTTCATTAACTTCCAATGGGCTCTTAGGTAAATTATAGCTTATACTGAGATCCAGGGCTGCCTGGTTCATGGCAAGCAACCACTGTGTCTTATTAACACGTCCTCAGTTGAACTTCTGGACACATTCTCAAGTCATTTTTTTCAATATAGCAACTGTTCAAAACCCTTTCTCCCTGGTCTTATTAGTTATTCAATTTCACCCTCATTCCTCTCTCCATGTTTAGCAAAAAGCCTTCATTTATATGAACAGGCACACTATAGGAAAAGTTGAGCCTTAGCTGGGCAGTGAAGGTGAACACCTTTAATCCCAGCTCTTGGGAGGCAGAGGCAGGCATATCTCTGTGAGTTCAAGGACAGCCTGCTCTGCAAAGTGAGTTCCAGGACAGTTAGGACTGCTACACAAAGAAATCCTGCCTCGAAAATCAATCAATCAATCAATCAATAAAGTTTGGGCTCCATTTCCTGTACTTCAAGCTTTGTTCTTGTTCTTACAAACATTCTTCTTTGCCATGTCTTTTCATGCAAATGGTAATCGATGTATGGTTCCTTTCCAAGATTTGTATCCCTTTCTTTGCCTTTCATACACACCGGGACTTCTGAAACATCACAGTGATGACACCCTTATCTTTGCTGACTTAGCCAGCTGATCTTCAGTGTCTCTTCCATAACACATACCCTCAGCATTTCCACATTAAGATGGGCCTGGCTACTGGCTTCTCAAATCATGTTTATTTTAATGTCTCAAAGACAAAATATCTACAGGAAGTCAGTTCCAGGCTCTTACAAAACCTTTTCTCTATTTTGTTTTAAAATCTTTATCACATACCACTTTTTGATAAGACACTAAACATATCTACATTAATTATCCTTTCAAAAAATGTTTTACATAGCTGGAGATAGGGCTTATCATGTAAAGGCCTAATGACCTGAGTGTGATCACATGATGGAAGGAGAGCACCGACTTCTACAGGATACCCTCTGATCTCTACACATGCAGCCTGGCATGTATGCATCAATTCACGTGTAACAAATAAAGAAGTCAAAAATATATTATTTAAAGTTTACAATGTATTATCTTTCTGGGCATTTTAATCAAAAGCAGCTAATTGTTGAAAGGCTTATTTCAGTGTTTTTTTAAATTACTGAATGGTTTTTTTGTCCTAACTATGAATGTAGGCGATGTCTGATCATTTCACAACAGCATAGTATAGGCAAATGGCCTTATAAAACTGAAAAAAATTTAAATTGAGCCATATTATTTAACTAGTAGCTAAGAGTAAAATAATCTTATATTAAAATAATTTTAAAAAAATGATCAGCTGTACAGTACAAACCAGCCAACAGAAAACTGATTTCAAAACCAATCTTCGGATGTTTAATAATGTATACTTTTCTGACATGACATTCAGCTGTTGTTTTACCTTCCAGCTGGACTGAATCGAATTTCAACACCACCCCCTATGGCATTGTACATATGCAGGCAGCAAATGCCATCCACTGAAGCGAAACAGTGTGTGTGAAAGGGCTCAATGAAATGGTGACGTGTTTCTTGTAAATTAAAGCCCTACTGAATAATCATCTTCCATGCAAATTATCTTTCTTGAGGTGTTCAACAATATGCCATCATCATATGTGTGTGCTTTAATACGTGCTTATTTGTAATGCTTGATATAATGAATTTTCCCTCTTTATTCCCTTGGAAATTAAAATGAGAGTATAAGCTTTTTAATTTTTCCTTGCTAGACTGCTTTTGTGAAAACACCAGCAGGGACACACTGTATCTTTATAATCTATAGTGCAAAAATAATTATTTAATCACATGAACACTACTAGTATTTTTATATGAAAACTTTTTGAATAGATTCCTTATGGAAAATACCGTGTCAATTTTTCCTCTCTCAAAAAAAGTAAAATTTCCCAGAAGTTCAGCTCATTTCTTTATCACTGTCTTACACTTAAGTTCCTATTCTTAGGGGTGGGAAAAAAAAGCCAGCTGCACAATGGTGGTGCAGGCCTTTGATCCCAGCACTCAGGAGGTAGAGGCAGGTGGATCTATGTGAGTTCTGTGCTTGTTCATTCTGGACATCCAGAACCGAAATAACCACACAGAAACTCTATTAATTAAATCACTGTTTGGCCCATTAGCTCTAGCTTCTTATTAGCTAACTCTTACATATTAATTTAATCCATTTCCATTAATCTGTGTATCACCACGTGGCTGTAGCTTACTAATTAAAGTTCCCAGCATCTGTCTCTAGTGGGCTACATGGCTTCCCTCTGACTCCACCTCCTTTCTCCCAACATTCTGTTTAGTTTTTCCTGCCTACCTCTATTCTTTTGTCCTATCAGGCCAAGCCAGTTTTCTTAATTAATTAACCATTTGTATTCACAGCACACAAAGGGGAATCCCACATCAAGTTCCAGGACAGCCAGAGCCACACAAAGAAATCCTATCTCAGAAAAAAAATAAGAGAACCATATGCTGAAGTGCAAGTACACAAGACTGAGACAGTTGATTGAGACTAAATTTCATATACCATTGTACATTGTAGGGCTCAGTGGCCAAGTGCTTGCCTAGCAAGCAGAAACCCTGTACTTGGGCCTAACAGTAAAACAAATTGCAAGCTGGGCAGTGATGGTGCACGCCTTTAATCTCAGCACTTGGGTTGCAAAGGCAGGCGGATCTCTTGTGAGTTCAAGGTCAGCCTGGTTTACAAGAGCTAGTTCCAGGACAGGCACCAAAAACTACAGAAACCCTGTCTCAAAAAAAAAAAAAAATCAAAAAAATTAAATAAATAAAACAAATTGTATGTCCAGGGGAACATGATGGTTTATGCCTGAAATCCCAGCACTAGGGGAGTTGAAAGTAAGAGGGCTGCTGTGAGTTCAAGATCAGCCTGGGCTAGAGTATGTCCTAACAGAACAATACAAAACAAAATTGTATGTTGTATGTGTGTATAAGTCAAAGTTGTTGCTATTCAGTTCTCAAAGAAGTTTTAAAAGCACACAGGAAAATTAAGTACTAAACAAAGCTAAAAGATAGTGTCTCTGGGTAACACTTTTGACATTGCTGAGAGAGAAAGCTAGTATCCCACTGGGTACAAAGGGCTGGTGTCCAGTGAGTACAAATTCAGTTCCCCTGGTGCTAATGCTTCACTTCTTGTAACAACAAACAAGAACTCCCCAGTCAAAGAGAGAGAGAGAGAGAGAGACCAAAACACTCATTCATAGTAGTTTCTTACAACATCCACTTCTACACATCCTCTGCAGAATTCTTATCCACATATTATCAACCTCAACTCAGAAGAGTAATATCAAAGGTATTGTGGAGGAATCCAAGACACAAGCCAGACCCTGGACCTGAGCCTGGCTTGTAGGAGAGCTGAGAAGAAATGCTAATTTTACACCGTACTTTCATGATTCACAAGGGGCTTTGTGAATGCAGGTTTCTTCCTTCCGCCCTCAAACACTTCTAAAGTCATTAGTTTACCTGCTATGTCAATGATAATAATTGCACTTTAAAAATAGCTTCTCAGAGGACCGTCACAAGGAAAAGTACAAGTAACCTCTAGGTACATTTAAACACCACGACTGTTAATAAGATCAATTATCACTGAGTGTGTAAGTACCTGAGACCTGGTAGGAACTTACTACAAAAAAAATCAGCACATTTAATAGCCAGGCACAACTCAGGTCTTAGTCACAGTTATATGCCCACAGGAATCCTGCATCACAGGCTATGGTTCTGCAAAGACAACAAAATTGTTTGTATTAAACTAGAGCAGTCTATAGAAATACAATCTCTATTTGCAGTTGTCCTATTACTCTTAAGACTGAACAAGTGTATTATGGGCTACATATAAAGTGTACCCTGAAAATGTTCATGCACTAAAAGCTTGTAATCCAGTTGATGACTTTCTGGAAGCATCTGAACTCTGAGGGCTCTATATCAACCCTTTAATGGTGCTATATCTTGATGGCATTACTGCATACAGTAGAGTCTTATGGAATGGGGCCTAGTGAGAGGAGGTAGGACACTGGGGCTCGTCTTTGAAGCCTTGTTTCCAGACCTATCCTATCCTCTGCTTCACAGCTGCCTTGAGGAGATCAGCTCACTACAGGCCTAAAAACAATGGAGACGTTAAGTAAAACTCTTAAAGATTTAGTACTGGAGAAATAAAATTAAATAAAATCAGCATTGCAAAACTATTCCTATTTTTCTTAATAAAAACTAGTCAAATATTGCACAATCCCCAAAGTAACCACAAACACAAGCGAGATTAGAGATAACACACAGATATAAATTTATCTGTCCTTAAGTAACACAAAGAAATATAATCTCAGATTTATTTCCACAAACTTTCATAGCACACAGAATTAAACTTTATTTTCTCCATCTTTTCAATTTTACCAAACCACTACCACACTTTTGAAACTTGTCAATTATTTATTCTTAGTTAAATTCATTATGTGAGTTTAGTAGCTAGCATCTGAGGTTAAAGAATCTCCAAATACCAGAATAGTGGTTGCTGGTGGAGGCTGCTTGTTTGTTCCCGGCTGCTTATAACCAAAATAATCACACTGAAACAGACAGGAATAGAGGTGGGTCAATGAGAACAGGAGAATTCTGGGAAAAAGGAAGTCCTAGTCTGCAGTCCTGACCCAGTCACAGAGGAAGCAAGATGTGACTGCCTGGCCGAATAAAGTACCGAGACATGTGTCTAACATAGACAAGAATAATGTGCTAATATAAGTTATAAGAGTTAATAAGAAGCCTGAGCTAATGGGCCAATCAGTTTATAAATAATGTAGGCCTCTGTGTGATTTCTTTGGGACTTAATGACTATGGGAACATGGCAGGACAGAAAAACCTCAGACAACAGTGTTGAATAAATGTATGTAAGCTTGGGAGAGAAGAAAAGGAGTATAGAGAGTTATAAAAAGAAGTACATTATTTAAAGAAAAATAAAACAAAGACTTTAAAGAGACACAGTACAGACAATCATAGATAAAAAGGGGTAAAGAAAAATAAGCCACATAAAGATGGAATATACACAAAGAGTCTGAATTATGTATATTGTGTTTTCTTTGAATTTTTTGACTGTGAAGGAGTTAAGTACAGAGAGACATTTCATTATATGGGCTGCTAAGATAAACCAAAACACACACACACACACATATTAAAGGGATTTTTATTTCAAAATTTGGGCCTAATGGAAAGAGATTCTGCTTTTGTTTCCACAGAAGATGAGAACCTGTGGATTTCTTCCAGACTAATCTGGTTAAATGGATCAAGATCCCCCAAAAGGTTACAGTGAACACCCCCAAAAAATACTTCACTCAACAAAAAGAAGCAGTTTGGAGAGAACTATTCCCAAATTCCCTAAATGATTGTTTATAAACGTTTGTTTATAGGGGGTTATGCTATAAAGATTTGCACTGATATGGATCTTGGCTTATTTCGGTTCTGGGAAGCTGGGAATGAACAAGTAGCCTCCGACAACAGGTGGTGGTATGTTTAAAAAACATTACATCTTCTACCACTCTTCACTCAATTCTCCTTACCACCGGGTCTGTTCAAATCAAGCTTGTCAGCACCCTGGCCTAGATACTCACAAAAAAGTCCTTGCCTGCTCCAGCAAAGAACAGCCTTTCTAGGAGCTGCCTTGTGGAATCTATCCTGACCCACATTTCACAACACTGTCACTTAGGTCAACAGCACAATGTCTGTCTTACTCATATAAAGCTAGTATCTTTCTTTCAAAATTCAGTAACTTAACTGGGAAGGCTGCCTCTCAGTCCACAAATGCACATGATATGGTACTGTAGTAAGATAGGTAGTTTAAAATTGTTCATAATAAATTACCTGTGTGTCCTATGAAAGACACAGACACACAATACTTCAAATAAAAATGCTCTAAGACATATACTTGGGGCTGGAGAGACGGCTTTAAAGACATATAATTAAAGATTTATTTTAGAATTTTATTTATGTGTTTGCCTATGTGTAGATATATGCACCACTCCTTGGTGCCCAAGGAGACCAGAAGAGAGAATTGGATACACTAGAACTGGCATTAGAGATATTTGCCACCATGTGGTCACTGGGAAACAAATCTAGGGTCTCTAAAAGACCAGCCAGTACTCTTAACGATGGAGTCCTCTCTCCAGCTGCTTAAGGATTTCTTGAAATTCAGTTTTCTCAGCATCCAGGATCGGAGGTGGTAGAAGGAATGGGAAGGTACAGGCAGAGAGGCAATGATACTTCCAGGTATTTAAAACTAATTATCTTATGTGCCTGGCACTCTACTACCCAAATGAATTCATCTAACCATTTACAACTCAATGAAGCATATATTTAGTATCACTGTTAAATGCGGGAACAAAAGCAGCATTCATAGCAAGAATTTATAAATGCCAGAGAGTAGTACCAATGATACCTTTTAATGCCAGTAAGACTGAGTCTCAAGTTTGCTCTTAACTAGGCAGTAGACCCTTTACTGACACCAGAGTTGCTGTATTGGTCTTGGAATATTGGCATGAAATACACTTGGAAGATTGGCATGAAACAGAGATAGGGTTTTTTTTTTCCCAAAGACTTTATATTTACAACAAAAATTAGTTAAATTATTAATCACAAAAGCCACTAAGATATCAGAAAGCCACAGATTAAAAGATGACAGGAAATATAAACACTATCAGAAAGAGCCAGAGGCCTGCTTGCTTCACTTTTTCAGATTGCTTCATCATTGCAAAGCAAGGGTAAAAAAAAATATCTCTACAGACCCTTTGGATTCAAATACACGAAGAGTAACACTAATAAACCTAACTCCTTAGACAGCTGAAGACACTGCTATCTGCCCTCAGAAAGATCACATCACACCCACTGTGGGAAGATTGAAAAACCTGATTTCAAAGATTGTGTCCTAGAACTCACTCTGTAGATATGGCTGACCTGGAACTCAGAGGTACGCCTGCCTTTGTTCTTTGTCACCCAAGTTCTGTGATTAAAGGTGTATGCCACCACCACCACCTAGCTCAATTTCAAAGATTTTCAGACATAAATATACAAAATTTTTCATGCTTTTAAAAATACTTTTTAAAATGCTGGTGACATGTCTCAAAGAATAATTGTATTTGTCAGGCAACCCTGATAACAAAACCCGTGGCTCCTGTGTCTAACTCCAGCACTGCACTCCTAGAAGAGGGTGGGGAGCAGCAGTCCCTCGTGGAGTAGCCTGGGGTATGCAGCACAGCAGCAGGAGCAACAATGAAGGCCTTGCTTCAAAAAGTAAAACGAAAGGCAAAAATGCACTCCTAAAAGCTTACACACACACTTCTAAAAATACATAATAATAAAGTAAAATACATCAAAATTTTAAAAGTACAGCAAATAAAATATATAATTCTTAACTTATAGTGTCAGGTGCAAAGGAAACTCCACTTCCCCAAACTTCAAATTAGACCAAATCAGACCGAATTAAAAGAAGTCCAGGTTTAATGGATGCCAGCACTCCCAGGTGGCCCTGGGGAAAATATGGAGGGGGGAAAGGAAAACTGGAACGACCATGAAAAACCCGGAGACCATGTGTTCATTCTCTGGGGAGCAGTTTAAATAGCCTGTGCAAGTGGTCTTGACTCTCCCTGGGGAGGGGTCACCATTTGTCAGGCTTTCTCAGAGATGGATTTGGACTGAGGCAACTCCCACGAGAGGGGGCTTGAAACTTTCCACCAAACAAGGAGGATTAAACAAGAGGACCTCAAGTTGTAGGCTACCATGAGCTACACACTAAAACACCATGTCAAACAACAAATTTCTGAACTAACACAGTATTCTGTGTTAATTACCAGGAAGGCTGATTGTTTCTTTTCTATAAATTTTTTTTAAGTTTTTCCCATTATTCTCTAGAATATTGTTATGCCCAGATCAACGAAGTCCCACAAAAACCAACAAGGAGACCGAGTCCCAAATGTAAAAGAAAAGAGCCTTTATTTTATACAAGTTTGTAAACTCGGTCTCTCTGTGTGTACAATATATTGGAATAATCAGAGCTCAGAGTTGGGTTTTTATAGTAGTAAAGGTGGAGGTGAGGGGTTTCCGAGGTTCAGGACTCCCCCACTGGGTGACATTTGTCTAGGGGTGTCCTGGTGAATGTGTGCTGGTAAGTGATCCTATCTACAACAGTTGGAACGTTAGGCATTTCCTTTAGATGGTCTATTCCTGGGAGTTGCACAAATAATCACAGTTTGTGCTCCTTCCTGCAACCAGGTATTACCTCAGGGTAAACTGCTGAGACTCAGGCCTCCAATTAAGCAAGATCCTACACTGGCAGGTGATAATGGATGGAAGTTAAGAACTTCCTGTGGGTGATGTGTTCTTATTAAGCTTATCATGGTTGGCTGAGTACTACAATATTAATCATATTTTACAAATCATCAAAACAACACAGGTGTTGAGAGATGGATCATCCAGCCAGTGCAAGTCTGATGACCCATTTGATATTCAGAATTCATGTAAAATGACAGGCAGTGGTAGCAAATGCAAGTAATCCCAATACTGGTATGTCAATATGGGAGGCGGAGACAGGAGAATATGCAGGACCTCAAGAGGGTGCATGTGAGAAGAGCCCTGGAAGTTGTCTTACAGTCTCCATACATGCTTCTATACATGGACGCATTCTCTCTCACCATGCACAAAATAAATAAAATTAAAAATTAAATAAGCAACACAATATCTAAAGAGATCAATTTTATTATATCATTTTCTTGACTGTTTCTATTTTTAAATTTTTATGTATGTATGTATGTATGTATGTATGTATGTATTTGAAGTGCTAGGGATAAAGTCAGGGCCTTGTAGAGAATGCTCTATATATCAATGAACTCACCCCCAGATGCAACTTGCTTTCTTAAAATAACAAATTTTATAGTTAAATTGATATTCTTATTGGTGAACTGTTGGGGAATATTATTTTAAGGTATGTAAGTTTGGTTTATGCTGCATTTGTTTAACTCTGTGGAGCTGTGGTTCTTTGCCTGCCCAAAACACTTGATGGTCCTAATAAAGAGCTGAATGTCCAATAGCAAGACAGTAGCAAGGATAGGCAGGGCTAGCAGGCAGAAAGTATAAATAGAAGAAGAAATCTGGGATGAGAGAGAAAGAAGAGCAAGAAAACAAAAAGAAGAGGACATCAGGGGCCATCCACGGAGATATACCGCTAGCCATGGAAAAAGAAGTAAGGTATACATAAATAGAGAAAGATAAAAGCAAAAGGTAGTCGTGATAATTTAAGATAAGAAAAGCTGGCAAGAAACAAGCACTTTTATAAATAATAATGATCCTCCATGTGATTTATTTTGGAGCTGGGTGGTAGGCACCTCAAAAATCCAAAAGAGTAAAATATCCTATAATAGTGAGTGAATCTTTCTATTATCTATTATCTAGAGCCTTATATTGTTGCTTATTATGTTTATTTCTCAGATCAGTAGTATGTTTTCTTATAGTATTGCTATAAATAATATTTTTGTACTTGTGAAGATATGTCTGTGTAATTAACCAAGTGATGAACGGACACTTGAAAAAAGTCCCACACTAGCTTAGAAATGAAAAATAGATATTTATTTAGGGGTAAACACACAAATCAGAACCCTCTGCTTGACTGGTTGAATCCCGCAATCCAAATGAGCAGCCAGCAGAAAGGAGGAAGGAAAAAGGGGGACGGACACAGGTTCTGCATCTGCATATATAGTGTAAGAGGCCATGACCCAGTAGTTGGGTAATCCCAAGCTGCAGGTCTTCCTACAGCACCTCCCCCTTTTGTTTAAATAGACAGTTCTAAGACTAATACAAATTATACAAAATAAAAACAAATATCCTATTCTAACTAGCTTAAGTCTTGTATAATAAATAACTTGGCCAAGTCATGAGAGGAAAGTAACTACAATTATCTAGTTTTCAACCCCATCAAAGATCCAAGAAGGGAAATAATATTACTTAAGTAGGAAGGGCAATCAAGCAATTTCCAAAATGTGCAACAAATGACAGAGATAACTGGTTACCTGGGCAATCACCCAAAGTCTCATTTGCAACACTGAAACAACCAACTTTGGCTAAGGCCTAGACTATTTTCAAAGGCAAGAAATTTTTCAAAACCATCTTACCTTGTCTTGGCAAGATTTGGCAGTCCTGCTTATCCATTTCCGGATACTATGTATCTTGTCAATGGTTGAGTAATGGGCATTTTTTTGCCCAAAGGCCAGTTTTTGCCAAGAAGAAAACAAGCTTGAAGTGGAGTGTCTTTGGTGCTCAACGTTCTCTTGGGAATAGATGGGGCTGCCAGGAGCGATTGTGTCTCACTTCAACAGAATAAGTTATTTAAATGCCATTTTCTAAAGCTCTTTGAAGTGGTTGAAGATTACCTATCTAGACAGAATATAATCTCTATGGATCTAAAGAACCTGATTTGTCTAACTATGACAAACATAGATGACTATTGATCTATAATTCTTAATACCTATATAACATAAAGACTAAGGCAATAACCTCCAAATGTATACAAATATGGTATAAGTATCTTGATCAGAGGTAGAAATGTACACTGCAATATAATAAATTTATATCAATATAGAAAAATGTTTTAAGCAGAGGTAGAAGCATGCATGCATACAATATTCAGTATAATTTAACTTTGTATCAATATACAAAATCTATACCAATGTAATTGCCTATAAATAATAACTCACAAGTATTCACTCTATTACTCACTATTATTATTAGTGTAAGCTCATGCCAATCTATTATCCCATCCAATTTTCCCTTTTTTTTCCCCAAAAAGATCCCTGAGATTATAAAATTCCTCCCCAACCCTCAAATGTATACCAATTATAATCAACCCCTAAACGATGTCCCTAACCCTGAGGACAAACTTTGTTGGGAGAGGGGACATCATCTTCTAGAATTACTTCCAGTTGTCATGGGGGCGATGTGTTTTTCTATGGGATCATGTTAAAGTAAAATGATGGTTAAGTTCCAAGAATCATTTCTGGTATAATTGCAAATAGTATCTGAGTATTTGATGGCGGTCTGGCCAGAATGTTGTAAAAATGTGCACCATTTCATTTAACCAAGTTGAAACCACCTTGAGCAGCTGGTTCCCAAAACAGGTCTTGTAGTAGTGCTATCAGCATCATGACATCATATCTACCAGGTAGAGTTGTTGTTGTGGAGACCCATCTTCTTCCTGGAAACTTCAAAAATTACTGCAGGAAAATTTATTGTTCATTGTGGAAAATGTAAGCAATATTTATATAGATATATACAGACATATATATTCAATGAAAGGTATGATAGAGACAAAAAGAAATATGAAGAAAAGTAAAAAATGTTTTAAATTCTTTTTTCTTTCTGTCCCATACCATAGCTCCTGACATGAGACTGAAACTCTGGGCTTTTCTTTTAACAACATGCTCGGAATTAGAATGACAGAGCCAGTGTCCAACTCCAAAACTAGCTTTATATATTTACCTCTTATAATTAATTCAGAGAATATTCTCACATAAGTTTTTATTTTTTTACTTGGTTTGTGTAGTAAAAAGAAGATATTCTAAAATAATATCTTCCCTCTGCATTAAAATTCCTGTAGGAGAAATTCTGGAAGGCAATATGACTAGAATATAACTAAGATTTGGATTCACCCCATCCACATGTGCCTCCTGTAATTTTTCCTCAACCATCATCAGTTCCTTTTCTGCACCAGCTGTTAATTCTCTGGGACTATTAAAATCTTTATCACCATCTAAGTTTTTGTTTAAATGAATTATTAGATCAGGTTTTATGCCAACAGCTGGTCGTAGACTGGAAATGTCTCCTAATAATTTTTGAAAGTCATTAAGAATCCACAATAGATCTCTCTTAATTTGTGTCTTTTGTGTCCTAATTTTCTGTAAACCTATTTTATAACCTAGGTAATTGACAAAATCTCCTCTCTGCATTTTTCAGGAGCAATTTGCAATCCCCATTTTGGTAAAACTTCCTTTACTTCTTCAAACATTCTTTCTAAAGTTTCTGTGTTTGAATCAGATAGCAAAATGTCATCCATGTAATGGTAAATTGTAGACTTAGGAAACTGCTTACCTATTATTTCTAATGGCTGACTTAAAAAGTATTGACACAGGCTGGGGCTACTGACCATTCCCTGTGGGAGGACAGTCCACTGGTATATCCTATTAGGCTGAGAATTATTGTAAGTTGGCACTGTGAAGGCAAATTCTTCTCTATCCTTTTCTTGTAAAGGTATAGTGAAAAAACAATCATTCAAACCAATAACCATAAGAGGCCATCCTTTTGGTAATAGGGAGGGCAGAGGAATTCCAGATTGTAGAGGGCCCATAGGTTGAATAACCTTATTGACAGCTCTAAGATCTGTCACCATTCTCCATTCACCAGGTTTCCTTTTTACAACAAATAGAGAATTCCAAGGGTTGGTTGATTCTTCAATATGGTGAGCATCTAGTTGCTCTCGTACCATTTGTTCTAAAGCCTGCAACTTACCTTCAGCCAGAGGCCACTGCTAAACCCATATTGGCTTCTCAGTTAACCATTTTAAAGATAGGGCTGTTGGTGCCTCTAAAGGTTTGCTATTTGCTTTATGTTCTTGTACAGCCTAAATGGCTGGTGATCTTTGTTCATAATAACTTATTATATCTTTCCCAGAAATATGAGTTCCTGGAACTGTAGGAATATTAATCTGGGTATTCTATTGATGCAGCAGGTCATGGCTCCATAAATTTATTACAATATTAGCTGCATATGGCCTCAGCTTCCCTCTTTCACCTTCTGGCCCAATACAGCAACCCATCTCGTGCTTTGTTTAACTTGAGATATGGTTCCAATTCCTAGTAATTGAACATCTGCCTCTTGAAGAGGCCAATTTGGATGCAAAGATTCTGGAGTGATGATACTCACATCTGCTCCTGTGTCTATCAAGTCAGCAATCGCATTCCATTTATACACAATCTTAGCTTTAGTCTCTGATCATTTATAGAAGTTTGCCAAAATATACAATTCTTATTTTCTATTTGAATTTTTGACTCATCTTCCATGTTTATACCATCATTTAGAATAGTATGGTCTTTTACAGAATGCTCTGGATTTTTAAATTTTCCTGGTGAGACATGTTCTCCACAGTTACTGGGTACACCTGGGCCACTTTCAACTTGGGGGCCTGCAAGAGGCCCCTCAAGGAGTTTTTCAAGGGTATCGGGCTGCCTTGTCTGTCTGTTGTTGACCTGCATTTATTGGTCCAATGTCAGCCTTTTCCACACCTTCGACATATAGCTAAAGGCCAGGGTCCCCTACTTTTGTCATTCCTAGAAATTTCTTGTCTATAATCCCTTATCAGATGTCCTATTCTACCACAATTAAAACATTTGGTAGTTTGATGTTTCCTCATTACTTTGGAAACTGCTTCTCTAACCCAAGATTAAGCATTATAGTCAAATGTCTCAATACTCATTGTATGCAGAATCCATTCCTCCATAGGTGCTGATCTAACCTTTAAAGGCCCAATTATCTATTTGCATTCTAAGTTTGTATTTTCAAAAACTAGAGATTCAAAAATTATACGTCTAACATCTGGGTCTGTTATTTTTATTTTACAGACTTACTTAATCTTTGTAAAAAGTCAGTAATGGGTTCTCTCTGTCCCTGTCTAACCCTGGTATATGATTCATTTCTTTTTCCTGTTCTTGAATTCTGTCTGATGTAAGGCTGCTTTGCAGCAAAGGGACAAGATTTCTTCATTGTAAAAAGCTTGGACCTGTGGTCAGCATAAAGGTCTTCATCAAGAATTTGATCTTGGGAAACCTCAAGGCTTTTGCTTTTTCCTGTTTTTCCTATTTTTGGACTCTTCTCTGAAATAAATTCTAAACATCAAGGAAGGTCCGTCATCCAGGACTGCTGAAACTAAGTGGAAAAAGTCATAGGAAATTGCCCTGACATTAGAGCCCCAAGTCTTTATCCTCTCCTTAACAAATGCAGAATGCAAACCATAAGTTACAACAGCTTGCTTAACTTCTTTTAGATCATTCATTCCTATAGGTAGGTATTCATGTACTTTCTTTGGCTCCTTTTGAGCCCTTAGAAGCTGATGCTTTGCCAGAGTAAAGTACAGGGTATGATGCAAAAACCCTGGGTAAGTCATTCCTGACAGCCACTGATGATATTGTATCCTGTTCTTGTACCTTCTTTCCCTGTTCATCAGCTCCAATAATTTCCTCAATTATTTCAAATCTTTTTATTTTTGCCTTTTGTAATGCCTGAATCTCCTGGGCCTGTATAAAGTCTAGTGACTTCAAGGAGGCATTTATTCTCTGGTCCTCATTCTGCATGTGATTCCAAGGTTTGAATTTTCTCCTTTAAAGACATCTCCTCCTTTAATATTGTGTAAATTACCATCTTGGAGATAATTTTTTTCTGTTAATTTATCATAACTTTTCAACAACTTTGACTGTCAAATTCAAAAGTATGAATTCTTTCAGATAATTTCCTAGTACACTTAGATATGGACTCAATTCTGTCTGTCATAGTATTAACTTGTTTAGAAAACCTCTGATTTTTAATGGCACTAATCCTGTCAGCTCGCTGTTTATTATTAGTTTATAAATATTGTATCATTTCTAAGAGTGACATATTCTTACTTAATGATAGAATATGGAAAAGAAAACTAAAACCTAGTAACCAATAAATTGAGGTATCCCCATAGTCATATAAGCCTCGCATAATACCATCCATAATATTAGCAAAAAAGGTACGAAAGATTGCACTGGTAACGAAATCTGCCATATTACCTGTTAAGCAATCTGGTCAACAGCAATCTTTATTGCCCAGCAGACAGCGTGTTTGCAGAGTTGTGACTGGAAACAATGCTACCTGCGACTGAGATTGGTCCTGCGCTGCTTTAGTTTCTGCCCTGGTACTGGTTAAATACTGAGAAATATGTGTTGCTTGACAAATTAAAAGCAACTAAATCAATTCTATACATGGAGTAAGAAACCCAGAATCCAGGGGTAGGAAACAGAAACCCGGAAGCTGCACAAGCCACCACACAGCAAGGAATCCCCTCCCGCCCCAGGGGATGCAGCGGTCCTGCATACCTGCACCTGGGAAATTTCCAAGTCACCACATGCAGCAAACTCCATTGTGATTCTACAAAAAACCGCTTAGGCAAAAGCAAGCCTGTCAGGGCTGTGGAAGGGCCAAGCCATACACCTGGTGGGTGTGGCATTTAAAACCACGTGGGCACCAAATGTGGAACGAACCAAGTGATGAATGAATGCTTGAAAGAAATTCCACACTACCTCAGAAATGAGAAATAGATATTTATTTAGGGGTAAACTCACAAATCAGAATCCTCTGCTTGACAGGTTGAATCCTGCAATCCAAACAAGCAGCCGGCCAAAAGGAAGAAGGAAAAAAGAGCCAAATGCAGATTCTGGGTCTGCTGTATATAGTACAAGAGGCCACATCCCAGTAGTTGGGTAATCCCAAGCTGCAGGTCTTCCTACAGCACGTTTTTACCGAGGCGTCTTCTGATTGGTTTAATAAAAGAGCTGACTGGCCAGGAGGTATAGGCAGGACAGCAAGACACAGAGGGTGCTGGGAAGGAGAACGGTAGAGCCTCAGGAGTCATGCGAGACACAAAGAGAAGCACTATGAATGTGCCTGTTGAAAGAAGGTACCTCCATGTGGCAGAGTATATATAAAAAATATGGGTTAATTTATAATTAATAATAAGTTTCTGAATGACTATTTGGGAGTGGCTGCCAAGACACACAGAAACACTGCCTACATAGTGTGCTCTTAAGAAAACAGGTATGGGCTGGGGAATTGGCTCAGCAATAGGGTAATTTTTTTTTTTTTTTTAGGTAGGATCTCCTTATGCAGCCCCTAAGCTGGCCTCCACCTAGAAATCATCCTGCATCATTGTCCCAGGTGTTGGCATTACAGAAATGTGCTACCACGTCTGGCTTTAAACCTAATTTTCGACAGGAAAATTAATTCCTTAAAGAAAGGGAGAGGTTTTATACCAATGTGTACATCATTAAAGAAGTATATATAGAAAACAAACTTCATGGTAAGACTTTTGACTGCCAGAAAGAGCATAGCCAGTTGGCTAAAAAGCAACTTAAATATATACAAATCAAACATTCATATATCAAATGTGTTCACAAGTACAATATATTCATAGGCTGAATGCTATTTATAAGACTACACTTCTTTCCCTGACTATGTTCAAGAGGGAAAATGCTCCCAGGACTAAGCCATCAGATGCTTACCTTTGAGGCTGCTCTGCAGGAAGCACAGGGATACCTCTAGCTAACATTTCACAGGTATCTCTTCAAACACTATGCAAATAAGACTTGGGTAAATCAGGAAATTTAATGGACTTGTCAGCAAAGCTTATTGATCCTGGAACCAGTGGCAGAAAACAGGGCTAAAGATACAAAACTTCAAAGGTAAAAAACTTAAAACAACTGCCAGAGTAAGAAAAGGAAATTTTAAATGTCTCTGTTTGTTAATTCACTTTTCCAAGAGCAAATAAAGATACAACTGCTTTTGCTTGAACTTACTGAGGATACTTTCACAAGAGTTAAAATAGTAAACTTTCCCCACAATGTAAATTTTCATTATTCAAGAAATCTACTTCTGTTTAGCATCTAGTTTGCTGAACATCTGGATAAAGTGAATTTCTAAGCCAAAACTACTCTGTAAACATTAACAAACTGGTCATTACAAAAAAAAAATTAGACTCTGTACAGTAAATATGCATTGGTTTAATGCTGTAACTAGATAAACTAGAAAAACCAATCATCTAGGTAGGTCAGAAGAGGGTGATAAGTTATGCTAATTTTAAAAGACCTGAAACAAGAAATTTCTGAAATCTACCCTTAATGAGACAAACCACTACATAAGTGAAACTGCCTTTGAGAACAGCCAATAAAGTTGCTCAGCTTCCCCACCATCACAAAACAAAACAAAACAAAAACAAAAAGTTTATGGCACTAGTTTTGTTGCTGTCCTGATCTGAGAGAAACAACTTAAGGAGGCAGCATTTATTGTAGCTCACAGGGTCAGGGTGTGTGTTCAGGTGGTGGCAGAGCAGAGCAGCTCACAGTACAGCAGCAGGAAGAAGAAACCCAGGAGGTCAGAGCAAGAGTACACTGCCAGTGATTCACTGCCTCCAGCTGGCCTCTCCCCAACAGTTCCCACAACTTCAAAATGGTACATCAGCTGAGAACCAAACACTAAACACACCAGCCTAAGGGAGATAGATACCTCATGTTCCAGCCATAACACTGACTTAAGAGACCCTATGAAGGAAGCTGTGAGCTGTAATAGGAAGGCCGCTTGTTTGTCCCGGCTGCCCAGAATTAAAATAATCACACAGAAATTGCATTAATTAAAACACTGCTTGACCCATTAGCTCTAGCTTCTTATTGGCTAACTCTTATATTAACTTAACCCATTTCTATTAATTTGTATATCACCACGTGGCAGTGGCTTACTGGCAAAGATTCTAACCGGTGTCTGTCTCAGGTAGAGGATCCATGGCTTCTCCCTGACTCTGCCTTCTTCCTCCCAACATGCTGTTTAGTTTTCTTCGCCTACCTAAGTTCTGCCCTATCAACAGGCCAAGGCAGTTTAACCCGTTTCTATTAATCTGTGTATTGCCATGTGGCAGTGGCTTACTGGGTAAAATTCCCAGTGTCTATGTCTGGTGGCTCCATGGCTTCTCTTTGACTCTGCCTTCTTCCTCCCAGCATGCTGTTTAGTTTTTCCTGCCTACCCTATCAACAGGCCAAGGCAGTTTCTGTATTCATTAACCAATGAAAGCAACACATAGACGGAAAGACCTCCCACACCAGTGAGCACCGAGAGGACTTGAGTGAGACAAGGGAGATGTACCCACGAAAGGCCAACATCTGAGAATACCCAAAAGGCTGCGTTTACTTCCCTTTGTATCCAAACATGACATACAGTCAGGAAAGAACAGAAAAAAATAAGTAAATATCTTGCTACTACTTCACAATGTTTTAAAACAGAGCCTACAGTCAGATTACGGAACATTCATCGCATTTGAGGAACCCCTATTTTCTTCTCTCTTTTTATACTTCATCTGGGTAGCCACATAGACACTGACACACAGTCAGACAGACACAAACAGCAGCATACAGATAGGCAGATAGACACACAGACACACAATGAAGCCTCTTGCTGTGGACTCTGGCTATATAGTCTTAGGGCATCATTCTCCTCAATGGCTATGCATTTATGAAGCTGCAGTAGCAGTAAAGTCTGCTAATATACAGTTCAACAAAGCAGACCACTAGGGAAGTAGACAAAGGTATCAGCACTAGGAGATGTGATTTATTTGGGTATATCAATGTAGCAGTCTAACTAGTAGCATCTATCATATACTGGAGTAATGGTCATCATGAAGAGTTCCATTTGGGTATATTATAAATAGTGCTATGAACATTCATTCTAGTACATTTATTTTGGTGGTATGCATCTCCAAGTGGAATTGCTAAACCATAAGGTAGTCATGTGTTTAGTTTAAGCAGATATGGCCAAACAGCTTTCCAATTTGTTCACTACAATTTACATTCTCATACCAATGTATAATTCCCATAGCAATGCAGAATTTAAGTTGCTGTATGTTCTCACAACACTTACTAATTTTCATTGTAATTAGTGTTCTTAACTTTGATTTTGGAGTGGCCATATTTTAAAATACTTTACAAAAGGAATAAAGGAGAAAAATCTTGGACCCACCAGGACAACTTCCTACCCCTAGCACAACAAGTTCCTCCTAAAATATAGGCATAACCATCTTATTTAAATATAAACGTGAAAAAAGAACCAAGGTGTCCCATGAAAGGTACTATAAAGATAATGAACAAGAACCAAATAATGAAACCAATAAAGGCAGACCACAAAACGTGGCATAAAGCAGATGTACTGTAGCACAGTGTGTCAATGTCTGCACTCGCAGCCATGGGAAGCAGATGTACTGTAGCACAGTGTGTCAATGTCTGCACTCGCAGCCATGGGAAGCAGATGTACTGTAGCACAGTGTGTCAATGTCTGCACTCGCAGCCATGGGAAGCAGGAGTTGTTCAAGCCACCCTTGATTATACGGTGAGTTCAAGAACTGCCTGTCTATACAAGACCAGAAAGACACATAGAAAGAAAGAAAAGAAAAGCTGGGATAGGGAATACAGAGACAGAAAACGAAAAGCTAAAAACTTACACTGGCTAGTTGACAAAAGTATGCACAAAGAAAAATAATAGCACTCAGGATAGACTAAGAAAAAAGGGGACAAAGACCAGAACCACTTAAAGGAACACTACTAGGGCTTGATAAATAGATGGACGCAACAGAAAGACCAGTGAGGAGACTAAGGAGGGGGGAACAGCCAGGCATGGCGGAACACACATGCTATTCCAGCATCCAGCAGTGATGGGACACAAGAGTAAAGCACACAGGCTGGTGACATGGCTCATGGAGGTAAGGAAAACACAGACTTGGCAAAGTTGTCTTCCGATCTCAATATGCACACTGTACCACACACCCATACACGCATCATTCAGGAATAATCTATCTGTTTTTAAAGTAAAGCAGGGGACTAGAGAGATGGCATAGCAGTTAAAAGTCCTTGCTCTTCTGGAGTTCAGAACCCAGCACCTATGCCAGTCTGCTTACAACCACCTACAACTGCAACTCCAGGGAGCAAAAGCGCTCCTTGGGCTTTGGTGGACACCTGTCACATATGTCTGTCAGTCTGTCTGTCTGTTTGTCTATCTGTCTCTCTCTCTCTCTCTCACACACACACACACACACACACCAGAAAATAAACAAATAGATAAATATTTTTAGAAGAAAAAGTAACGGGCTGGCCAGGTGGCAAGTCAATCCCACCTGCCATTGACTAGTGGCAAGTCAATTCCCACTAGGTAGGGAAAGAGCCTACCCTAGAAAGCTGTTCTCTGACCTTTACATGTGAAGGGATACTTGACACAAAAATTTTAAATGCATTTTTTTACAAGTAAGCAAATATAAAGACTATGATCTTAAAGAATAGTATTGGCCAGGTATATTGGCATACTCTCTTCAATCACTGTCCAGTAGATCTGTCAGATGGAGGCCAGTTTGGTGTACACAGAAAGTTTCAGGCTAACTTTGGCTGCATAATGACACCCTGTTTGGAGAAACAAACAACAACAACAAAAAATTTTCCACAAAAAAATGGAAAAATATATAGTTTAAGCAAGGATGATCTAGCACATATCACAGGAACCCATAAAATAAAATACATTTAATACTGGATGTTATAACAGATTAAAATATTTGAGCCAATATAAAATATGTTGTATATCTCTGGGAAAATTAACAAAGAACAGGTAGTACTCTGGCACATTACAGTAAAAATATTGCCTTTTCAGGGTGGAAAAAAGGTCCTGTGAGTATCTGGGGGGGGGGCTGTAAGAAAATCTAAACTGGAGATACAATTTCATGGCACACTGCCCACATGGTACACATGTGGCACTGGGCTCAATTCCCAGTCCTCATCCAACAAGAGTCCATTTAACCTGAATACAATGGAGTAAGATTCTGTAAAATAGGACTTGTGGCCAACTGCAATTCATAACTGGTTTTACTAAACAAACTTTACAATAGAGTAGTGGCATTTCATTTGTATTTTAAGAAATAAAACTTGCCTGAAGATTAGAGAGTAAAAGAACCACACTGTCAGTCTTACACACACCTTTAATCCCTGTAGCCACACTAGTTGCCATAAAAACTGGGTGGTGCATGCCTTTAATCCCAGCCCTAGAGAGGATTATAAAACAAGAGGGGACAGTTCTCATGCGCAATCTTATTCTGAGATTCCTGGAGGCAGGATAGCCATTTTGGACTGAGGTAGAGGTAAGAGCCAGTGGCTGGCTATTTTCGTTTTCTGACCTCAGGTTAAACCCCAATATCTGTCTTTAAGGTTTTATTAATTGTGCTTCAAAATAAAGCAGATATCATGCTAGTTTGTTAACATATTCCCATAGCTGCTTCTGCGATGTAGTTGCTCAGTTGATAACTATAGTACAGAATTATGACCCAAAAAAACTAAAATAATTACTATCTGATCTTCCACAGGAAAAGTTTGCCAATCTCTATGGTAAAGTAACATTTTTAGAGATAATTTGAGCAAATTTCTATTCAGGCAAACTACCTTTGAAGTATAAAAGTCATAAACAGTTTTACATATGAAAAGCAAGAAATATTTTTCACATGAGGAACTTTCAACTATAAGGGTGTGTGTTACACATGAAAAAATACAAATACAGTGTGTGAATGCACGCTAAGAATGGAACCCAGAGCCTTGTGCATGTTTTAAGTGCATCTTGTACTGCTGAGCTACACCTTCTGCCCCTGGACATATTTAACTGTAGTCTTAAGACCAATTATAAAAGTGAGAGGGCAGTATACCTATTTGTATGGGAAGAAAAGGCAGAACTAAGAGAATCCTGGAAACCATAACTAATGAATCTAGGAACTTGATTATGTACAGAAGCTGGGACTGATGATAAAGAGCTGCCCTGAAATTCCTGTTTAAATTAGATGATCAACTATGAACTGCAGAATGGTGCATAACTGCCTAGAAAGCAGCACTTAGTACCAACAGACCATCAAAAGAAAGTCACAAAATTCACACTTCCAATGAATTTGGTCACACAATTCTCTGGTATTCCAGAATTTCCTAATTTAAACCACTAACAAAATGAATATAAAAAGTGTAAACAAAATAAAGCCTTTACCTATTTTCTTGAATAGCAGGGAGTTGACATGTTGCTTGTTCCTTATGGTGTCTAGTACTTGGTGACAAATCATCAATAGATTATAAAGACCCAATCCACAGCTTAGATCGTCACAGGGCTCCTGCTAGTCACCAGTCCTGACCCATAGGACCCATGTACAAGAGAAGGATGGGAAAGGAAGGGACACAAATGATTCCGTGGAATACAACTTGGACGCTGGAAATACACAACTAGAAGAGAACACTGCTGTCACAACACAAAGAAATTTGATAAAATTAACAACCCCAGGCAATGAGGCCCAGTGTGGAATTCTGGCAGTTAACACAAAAAGCCAAACACTTCACTGTAGTAGGAGGCTGCTTGTTCGTTCCCAGCTGCCCAGACCACAAAATAATCACTCAGAAACTACATTATTTAAATCACTGCTTGGCCAATCACTTAAGTGTATTGCTAATTCTTTATATCTTTGGTTTACCCATTTCTATTATATTTTAACATGAGGTTCGTGGCCTACGGATTAGGTTCCAGCTGGCAGCTCCATGGTGTCTCTTTGACATCACCTATTCTCTCTATATATATATCTCTTTCAGCCTGGCTATATTCTGTTAAGCCATTGGCTGAAAGCAGCTTCTTTATTCATTAACCAATAAAAGCAACACATATACAGAAGGACCTCCCATACCACTTCATCTGCTACCTGGGTCAACTGTCCATACCTCTGTTCAAATCTGCTTAAAAGCATGAACTATGCCACACACTCAATGATTCAACTCAAATGTAAGGCCTACAGTCAAACTCTACACCACTGAGGTAAGAAACCTCAGTCTCTGAATTTTGTGTTTTATAAAGGGAATGCTCTGTACTAGTTTGTTAGAAAAACAAGTAGTACCAGTAAAACAGCTGACGTTTACCTTCACTTTCTAGTTTATACTTTTCTGTCTAACTTTTTACCCCTCTCAAAATCCATTCCTGGGACTGAAAAGAAAGTGCAAATATGAAGACATGAATTCAAATTCCTAGTATAAAGTCAGCTGCAGCGGTGCACAGCTTTATTCCCAATCCTAATGACAAGGCAGACAGTCAGATACTTGGAGCTAACTGCCAGTGGTCTGCCAGCAAAACTGAATCAATAAGCTCCGGCTTTGTGGAGAAAGTCGTCAAAAACTAAGGATAAGATGGAGAGTAGCAGAGGAAGACAGGAAATATCAGTCTCTGGCCTCCACAGGTACAAATGTGCAAGTGGACCCACATGTTCACATGCATATCAATGAATACATTCACATACACACAAATATATACACATATAAACAACGTATGCATGTGCACGCACATTTCCACACTCACAGAAACACATGCACACCCATTCCTTTAAAAAGCCTGGAGAGATGGCTCCGTGGTTAGGAGTACCTGTTGCTCTTACACAGTGTTCAATTCCTAACACTCACATGCAGGCTCACAACTGTCTTTAACCCCAGTTTCAGGGGACCGAACTATCTCTCTGGCTTTTTTTTTTCTGGCTTTCATAAGCATTGCACACATGTGGTGCATATCATATAGGCACACATCATATATATAAAATAAAAAATATTAAAAAATAATAGTCCTGTGGGAAATGTAAAAAAAACAAAGACATAAAAGATGAAGCCACTAAACATAATAAAGTATTTATGCAGTTAGGGCTCCGAATGGATAGACAGGCAGGCTGTGCTTTGGGCTAAATTGTGTCCTCAGATTTATCTTTTAAATCCTAAATGCCAGGACCTTATAATGTAACTTATCTCTGGAGCTAACACCTTAAAAAGAAATAATTAAGGTAAAATGAAGTCATATTTATAGTCGTCTAATCCATATAATCATTTTTCAAATGACCGATGTCTTTACAAATTAAGATTAGGTCACAGACAGGCAAAGGAAAACAAATCCAAGGGACCCCGTAGGACACAATCACACAGAAACCTTCTAGACTGAAGAACTATCAGAACATAACAACTCCTGTTGTTTAAGGCACCCACAGTGTGATGCTGTTAGGGAAGCTGTAGAGAGGGAGGCCATGTGCCAGTCATACAATCCACAAACATCCTTAACTGTGACTTAGACATATCAAGTCCTGCAATAGAAAAGAGAGGTTTTGATAGTGATTATGCTTTAAATAATGCAGTGATAAAATTGAAAAGCTATAACAATGTCTATAAGAAAAACTGAAGGGATACAGTTTTGCAATTAGAAAAGGAATGAAGTATTCAAGTCATGTCAACTTTGAGAAAAGTCAACAGGAGAATCTAGCCAAGACAAGTTTTATGCCTTTGAAGCTAACCAAAATCCAAGTGAATAATCAAAAAAAAAAAAAAACACTGTTAGCAAGGAAGAGGAATGGAGACAACTTTAGATCATTCTCTGAGATTACAAACAGATACAAGTATTTTTTGGGGGGGAGGGGTTCAATTTTTCTGTGTAACAGTCCTGACTGTCCTAGGACTCCCTTTGTAGACCAGGTTGCCCTTGAATTCACAAAGATCCACCTGCCTCTGCCTAAGTGCCGGAATTTAAAAGGCTGTGCCACCACCACCTGGCCATGTATTTTCCTTTAATGTTTAAGTTAACAAAAGAATCCTTGATGATTCACAAACAAACAAAAAAATATTTTCCAGCATCAAATAAAAAGGCATTTGCAGTGGTTTTAGTGAAGTTCTGGTTCTCTATAAGTTTCGTCTTGTCCTTCCTTTGCCTACCAGCAGTGCACTGGGAACTGCTTTTCATCCTGGATGTACAGTCACAAAAGCCACAGAGTTCCAGAAGAGAAGAAAGTTGGTCTCTAACTTGCAGTTCTGAGGCAAAAGTCAAACAGATCAGAAGGGGAAAACAACTAGATTATAAATACATCAGTTTATGTTAAAAACTTTAAGAAGTTTTTCAGCTGGGTGTGATGGTGCATTACTTTAATTCCAGCATTTAGAAGGCAGAGGTTCTCTGAGTTCGAGGTCAATCTGATCCACAAAACAAGTTCTAGGATGGCTAGGGCTACACAGTGAAACCCTGTCTCAAAAAGCAAAAAGAAGAGAAGAAAGAGGAGAATGAGGAGGAAGAAGTTTCTCAAATAATTTTAAGATCTTTAAAGTTCGATTTCACAAGAAGATGCACAATTGTGTTAAAATACACGTTACTTCCTTCTCGGTATAAAAACATTAGCAGCTCTACACTTGCCTTCACTCTCTCCACAGTCTGCAAGCGTGATAACACATTTCTGAATACATCTCCTTTGTCACTAAGGCTCCCACAATTACCAGTATGAAATACTGAGAGAACTCCCCAATTGCTTCAAGTGTAAGACTTTGCAAAACAAATGAACAATGCTGGGGAACTTGCCCTTCTCCAGATAAGCCTATTAAAACGCTGTTGGCGCTGGGTACAAAATATTTTAAATCCACAAATTTGCATTTTCAGTACTTTTGCTATCTTGACCTTTATTTGAATTTGAGACTAAGCTTTACCAAACAACAGAATTTACACAGTCACTAGCCAACCACAGCCCTCATTACGGAATCTATGCAGTGCATTTGTTTCCTAGGAAACCGACCAGAGCACAGAGTGCAATTTCAGACTAGAAAAAGAATTCTCCAATCATAGTGGTAAACAAAGTCCATACATAAATCAGCTGATCAGAAGCAAACTCAAGAAGTGTCAGAGAAGAGCTAAGCTCTGTGGAAACTTTCCTAAAGGGAAAAGAAAAAAGGAAAAGAAAGAAACCTGTGGGGTGTCTTTGAGTAACTATGTAGATCTCTTAAATAAATATTATGAACATGTTTCTTTATAAACACAACTGTCATAAAATAAACTGTTCAAAATAAATGGCTTCTCTCCAATCTTCAGCTTCTCTATTTCTGACAGTATTTAAGAGGAAGAGCTTCTTCAGAGCCAGCCTCATACATCTGGTACCAGGATATTAATCCAAGAATGAATTTCTCCTTTCGGCAAGCAGCATGGGCTTGCGCTCTTCGGGTTGTTTCTGTCACACCTCTCCTTCAGGCTTGCTTCCCTACCAGGCCACAAAGAACTACAGGGGAGTAGGTGGAGGTCCACACCACAGGCCCAAAAGTCACAGGTCTGGAAAGAGCAAATCTGGTACTTCCCAGTTTTCTACTTTATTACGATAATATTGAACATGGGGAAAGTACTGGAAAAGCCTGTAGACTTTAAAGTCTCCCAGATTTAACTAAGGACAGTTTAGTGTTGCTTGGGAAAAAAAAACAGCTAAATATCAGCTTCATTTTAAAGGCTAATTTATATAAATTCAAATTATCTGCAAGGAGTATTTATCCGTTGTAAGGTCTTAAAAAAAAAAAGAAGCATCAGGACAAAAATGAATTTATTGGCTCTCTTAAACAGCAACTGACCAAAAGGAAAAGAAGATAAAAATACAGAAGCCCCTCTGGACGCTCCTGATCACACCATTATTAGTTATACAGAAAGAAAATTACTACCATCTACACACCAATCAAAAGCAAATGAAAAAGCAAGGCGTTATCTCTGAGCCAGAGCTGATAGAGACACTATAGTGCTGACCCAAGAAAACCGGCAGGCACTACTGCTTTGCCAAAGCACTACCAACAAAGAAGCACTGTTGCTGTTTCCCATTTACACAGAGATGCTCTGTTAAGTCTTATCACCACCACTGACAATCCAACAAACACACACACACACAAGCAAATCAGTGTGTTAGCTGTCTTTTTCAGCATTTCAGCCAGTGACAAAGAGCTGCAACTCTGATGGTGTTCTAGAACTCCCTGTTGGTGATAACACCAGACCCAATTACAGACTCCTCTTTAAGCTGCTCATAAAGGAAAGAGAGGTTTAGGCCAGAGCGGACTAGAAGCCACACACTAAGTTCTGTGCCTTTGTGTAGGTTAAATTCATTTACCTGATCTAGACAGAAAATAACAGCAGGACAAAATAAAACCTGAGCAACTATGGTAGATGAAGCTGCTTCTAGACAGTAAGTATGTACAAATGTATAAAAATTCAGTATGCAACATCATCAATCTAACGTAACTGGGTCCAAGAATCTAGGGTAAATTTTTCTCCCACAAAAATCACTATTTTAAGCATATTAAACTCTTTTTATGATAAAAAAGTACTTAAATAAAAGTGCATTGAATTGTATTTTTTCTTGATTTTTTAACAACTTAATGGAAATTTAAGTAGTTTCCCCACCATGGTATTTTTCTTCAAATTTAGTATTTTTTTAAGGAGGTTCCCACTTTCTCCAAATGGCTGTACCTAGCATTGTTTAGTACTCCTCAAAACTATTAAAAACAAAACAAAACAAACAAAAAAACCCAAAACAAAACAAAAAAAACCTCCCAATACAAATTCTCACACAGTAGACAATAAATAATTTTCTAAAAGTGAGAAATAAATTAACATAAGGACATAACCCCATACCTACATAGAAAACAGTCTGTGAAACAAATTTTATGAATGTTCACCAAACTACGTTTATTATTTGACTATGAAGACACAGCAACTGTTCACGAAGTTAGCAAGCTAATCAAAACAAGAAAAATTAGAAGTACGACCTTACACCTTTCAAAACACTATATCCAACATATACAACAAGCTAACCCTTAGTTTGTATGCATGGAATACATGAATGCATCATGTAAAATGTAAAGTGGGAAGATCACTTCTAACATCATGTTCTCATCCGCTGTTTAAAGTCTCCTATCTTAAAACGGAAAACAAAGGTTTTAGCCTGTATGGAAAGACTTATCATTGTGTTTTACTCTCTAATGCAAGTCCTACTGTAAAAGTCGCTACCTGACACTCCAGTAAACTATGTAATGGGTAGACTATTCATTCTATTGGTGCTAATCCTAACGAATATGAGAAAAAACAAACAAAAAACTTTACTCCAAAACTTCAAAATCAAAACAAATACAAGAGTTAAAAAAATCAGTCATGTTCAATTTCCCCAATTTAAATCACTATCTGACCTTTAAATACTAAAATTAAAGATAGCTATAAGAAAACCACATTTTTTTTTTGTTTGTTTTGATCTGGTCAACCCAACCTCCTCTCCCCAGGACTAGCTTTCTTGATGTATTTGATAACAAACACACAACACTGTGCGCAGACTCAGATTGGGGGGAACCTTTGGGAGAAAGCCCTCCTCCGTTAGAAACAATAAATAAGGGAGCGAAGGGCCACACGTTCCTTCATACACCCCACAAGCACCTCCCCGTGCCTCCCGGTAAGGTAACCAAGCAAGCCGGGCAGAGCCCCGAAGCGCCTCAGACTCAGCAACTAGCAGGGCAAACCATCCCTCCTCCTTCCCGCCCTCCCGCCCTGCTGGAGGACACTGGTGCAGGGACCGGCCCCTCTGAGACGCTGCGGGCCGCGAACCAGCGCGCGCCGGGTGCTGCGCCTGCAAACTCCTCCGCCCCTAGCGCCCTCCCACCTCGCTAGCCCCAGCAGACAAAAGAAGGGTTCTGCGGGTCACAGCGCGACCGCCCACACACAAAGAGGCCCGGCGCACGCTTGCTCCCCAGCCCCGCGCGGGCTCTCACCCACCGGCAGGTGTCTGTGCGTCTGTCCATAGGAACGCGGGCGATGGGGCCTGCGGGAGCCGGGCGGCCAGGGCTGGACGGGGCGGGACGGCGGAGCGGAGGGCGACAACACCACGACCGGAGGCCCGGGTGCCGGAGCCGGTGCAGCGGGAAGGGCACCCCGTGGGCTGCGCGGCGGGTGGCGGCGATGGTGCGGTGGAGGGCGCGGGCGCCAGCCTGGCTCGGCCACCGGCTCGCGCCGCTCCGTGCGCCCCGGGCTCCGCGCGCCCGGCTTGGAGCGCGGGGGCGGGGCCGCGGCCGCGCGGGGAGGGGCCGAGGAGGGGCGGGGCGGGGGCTCGGACCCCGGCTTCAGCCGGCACCGGAAGCGCTCGGCGGGCGGCGGGACCTACAGGAAGTGTGTAGCGACGCCCGCGGAAGGCGCTCGACCTGCGGCGCTCACTGCCCTAAGGGGGCGAAGGCCAACCTCCTGTCACGGACACGCGGAGCCTTGAGCCCGCCGAGCTCGGTCCCTTCTGCTCGGACAGGTACGGAACCCGCGGTCTCTGCCACTTTCCGTGCGGGTCGGTTGTCCGGGTCTCCACGCATTTCAACGTAAACACTCGTAGTAAGCAAAACCTGCTGGCTTTCAGAGGTGTGCCAGGTGGCCTGCGACCCACGATATACTCACCCAGTAGTGTCCTAACGCACCATCGCGTCGCACACACACACACGTCTGCAAATCCACTTCTTAGGGGAAAAAAGGAGGTTGCACGGTTTTAAAGATTCTACAAAGCTAAATTAATTTCGTGATTATGAAGAGTTAAAATTGCAGAGCAGAGCTAAATTACCTTGGGCTTTTTACGTTCCTTTGGAAGAAGCCATTTATTGCCAACCAAGTGTCAAACATAATGCCCTCATGCCTAACAAAAACTTTTAAAATGTATTCTTAACAGAGGTGCAGAGATGACTGTGGTTATGAACACTCTTCTAGAACACCCAACTTTAATTCCTAGCACCCACACAGTGGTTCACAACAGTCTGTAACTCCAGTTCCAGGAGCTCAAATGCTCTAATCTAGCCCCAGCAGAGACATAACAGAAATGGTACACAGACATATGTGCAGGCAAAATGACTATAAATAATAATGATAAAATATAAAATGTATTGTTAGCTGACTACTAGCTTCCTCTAAATCTCATCAGCATCTAAAACCTGTAAGTTTGACCCACTTTGCTGTAATTCACCTACCTGTAGTCTGTGCCATTTGGTAAATGCCTTGATTTTGTGACTTTCTTTGTTCTGTAAAGTAGTAGTTAAAAACAAAACAAAAAACTCATGTGATTTTCCACAGTGAAGCATGTCTTTTTGGACTATTTGAGTCCATGTTGTTCAACTCATAATTGGCTCAAGAACAAACTATCTCTCTGAGCTAAGAAATGTAACTTTTTGCATGTACACACTCATCCCACCTAAGGAATAGGGCTGTTAGTAACACCTAAAACTCTGACTGGTGATCTGATACACAGGGGTCAGGAGATAACATCTATAACATGTCACTACTGAGGCAAGGCTGCACATTAAAAAAAAAATTTCATAGCACTTATCAGATGCTCAGGTTTGTGCCAAGCACATAATGGGTTGTTAATTCATTTTGTCCCAGGAACTTTAAAGCTGGTGCTACTAACTTTATGGAAAATTTATTAAACTTTTTAATTGCTTTTGTATATGTGTGTTTTGCCTGCATGTATGTCTCTGTACCACGTGTATGCCTGACGCCCTTGGAGACCAGTAGAAGATGTCAAGTGCCCTGGGTCTAGAGTCACAGATGTTGATGAGCTTTCACGTGGGTGTTAAGAATCAAATGCAGGTCCTCTGAAGAGCAGCTAGTGATTCAAACCACTGAGCCATCTCTCCAGCCCTGCATTTTCAGGTACATACTGAGAAATGATATTGCAGTTCTATAGTTTTAGTTTTTAGAAATGAAAGCTCAGAGAAACTAAGAAATCTTAAGTACATAGTTCCTTGTTGGAGCTCAGATTTATTCAAAGCAGTCTAGCTCCAGAGGTCATGTTCTTAACTCCTGTTTCTTCACTAAGCAGTTTCCAAAAACACTTACAATGCTAGTAAGTCTATTTAGAACATACCATTATCATTCTTAGGTACTACTCACATCTTGGCCTCACAACTATGATAGGAAATCTCAGGCATTCCTACCTCTGAGGTAAATGAGAGAAGAGAATATGACAGATTATAAACAAAGGAACCGGGGTCATCCCAGACCTGTCAGGTAACTTACATTGCTACATCAGTCAGTTCTCTCTTACATGGCTGCTTTCACCAATCCCTTACAATCTACAGCTGTTTAAGGCTGATAATTTCTCTTAAGTATTTCATGTGTATTTTGCCTGCATGTATTGCCAGGGATCAGCTCCAGCAGAGATCAAGACTTGAAAAGGGTGGATGTAGCAGGTGATAAAAAGAAGTTGCACCAGACAGCAATTTGAATCTTTTTTCTCAGTCTCTAGGAATATATTGTTTGTCACTGTGCTTGGGAGGCAATGTACAAGAGAGAATATATGTATATCTCTTTCCAGGACAACAGAGTTTATTTTCATATCTTACAACAATGATTACATCAATCTATATTTTCATTTCAAAAATATCTAATACGTGACTGTTTTTCCAACATGAATAAAAACATCCTAGAAAAGTCATAATCATAAAACTCAATGATCACAGATCTGGGAGCAAGTAAACAAAGTTTAACTAAGCAGAGGAGGAGAGGCCTTTAATATTTCCTCATGGCCAGACAATTTAGAATCTAAAAGGTTAATTCTTAATTTGTAATAAGCAAAGCAAAAGTTCTTATCAAATTATGCTGTAATCTATTTTAAACCTCATAATCTATTTTAAATCCTTAATTGATGTTGGATATCATTCTGTATAAGTTTTGCTCTTATTTATTGGTTAATGAATAAAGCTGTTTTGACCTGTAGCAGGGCAGAATGTAGCCAGGCTGGAGGAGATATAAAGATGAAATGTATGGTCTGAATTATGTATATTATTGTAGTTTTTTTTAATTTTTTGACATCAGAGAGGTATTTGATTCTGGGCGCTTCTATGCTAAGCCAACATACATATTTTAAAGATATCTTTACTTAAAACTTTGAGCCCAAGGATATGTTACTTTGGAAAAGTTGTTCTGCTTTTGTTTCTACAGAGGATTGGAACCTGTGGATTCCTTCCAGACTAATGTGATTTGATGGAACAAGACCACCACCACCACCCCCCCTCCCCCCGCCCTGAAAGTCTCTGTGAACCTTAACAACAAATAACAGTGAAAGACCCCCGGTGTGGGGAGACTATCACTCAAGTCTTGGGATAACATGACACCCCCCCCACCCCCCCCACCGTAACTCACAAGAGACCATCCTTGCTGCAATCACACGAGGTTTATTGACAGGACAGGAACCAGTGCAATGGGGCCGAGACTCATAACCCACGCACGGGAGGACTTCGACCCCGAGTAACTGGGAGAAGGGGTTTTTAAGGGAAGAAACCACAGCCCAGTAATCCAAAATGGGTAGGGAGGGCGTCATAGAAAATTCCGAAAATCCAGTGATGATCACAAGGGGGCAACTCCCTGTTTCTCAAGATTATTCTCAAGATTATAATCAGCTAGTTCCTGAAACAGAGTATTCCAAAAATACCAATGATAATCACAAAGGGGGAACTCCCTGTTTAGATTTTTGGCTCTATTTTTTCCTGCTTGGGGGGGGGGTCTGGATTTATTCAGGTCTTTCAACAGGAAGCAGCATGGAGAAAAATACACCCAAATTCCCATAATGATAATTTATAAATGTTTGTTTTCATTTAAAGGGTAATATGATACAGAGACGAATACTTTGCATTGGTATGGATCTTGGTATATTGATACAGTTTTAAGGTCAATTTTGTTATACTATGTATGTGTATTTTTGCTCTTGTTTAAGTTATTGTGTTTGTGAAACTCACTTAAAACTATAATGTATAATTAAGAAGTACAGATTAATAGATAATCATCTGTAATAACCAAACTTTTTTTTTTTTTTTTTGGTTTTTCTAGACAGGGTTTCTCTGTGGCTTTGGAGCCTGTCCTGGAACTTGCTCTTGTAGACCAGGCTGGCCTTGAACTCACAGAGATCCACCTGCCTCTGCCTCTGCTGGGATTAAAGGCGTGTGCCACCACAGCTCGGCATAACCAAACTTTTAATTATGTTAGGTAAGTTTTCTAAATGTATAGAGATATATTTCAGTTAGATAGATAATCTTCAAAAATTCAAAGACCTATAGAATATGGCATTTAAAATGTTTTAAAAACTTAGACTTTTCTCGACAGTGAGACATGTCTGCTTTCCCAGTCTCTGGAGATTAGTTAGAACATCCTATTGAGCCATTTCATCAATATTGATAATTTCAAATGTGTAGGCTTTAAATTACTTTTTCAATAAGTTTATTCATCTTATTCCCCTTCTCAAACTATCTCAGACCATCAATATTTTGAGGACAAAGGGGAACAAGTCAACGAATCCAAAGACCACTATACAAATGATTTCATTTTTTTTTCTTTTTAAATGATTTCATTTTTAAGTAATAAAACTAAAGGAGGAAGTGTGGCTGTATCTGCTCAACCAGAAACTGGAACTTTGTCACACAGTTTCTTTAGCCAGCTAACAATCATGAAGTCTCTTTAGCTAAGTTGTGACAACTGGAGCTTTCTCATGCAGTCTCCTTAGCCAAACAACAATCATACAGTCTCTTTAGCTGAATAGTGAGTGGCACCACCGATGTATGTCTGTGTATCATATGCAGGATGACCCACCGAGGTCAGAAAAGGGCATTGGAACTGGAGTTAGAGACCCTTGTGAGCTGCCATCAAACCTGGGTCCTCTGAAGAGCAGCAAGTGCTTTTAACAGCTGAACCAACTCCCCAGCCCCTCAGGTTGATATCCTTAACCTTGTTCATTGTCTGGGAACAGCATCGACAAAAAATACCTTTCACAAGGGTAAAGGAGTAGAGATTAGAAATCTAGTAAAGAACATGCAGACGCGGATGAAAATAATAAATTGGAGAAACATATAGGATAGTATTGAGAGGGAGTTCCAGTGAGTACTGAAAATTTGCCCGCATTTAATTTTCAACTGCTTAAAATACTCCAAATCCCAAAAGGTATTAGTAAGACAAAAGACTGCATTAGCATGATACAAGGAAGTGAACATACCAATTGAAAGTTGCAGGCTACATTCACAGTTAAACATTCTTTTTTGTTTGTTTGTTTGTTTTTGTTTTTTTGTTTTTTGAAGGCAACTCTCCAACTTTATTTGTGATTCAGTAGGTTAGTTCTCATCCACATTGACTGTCTGTAGATTTTTGAATGTGGTAACAGGCACATAAGTTACCAATGTGTATAGTTTGTTTGGCGAATCCTCATCCTCATTACGTTTTCTGGACAAACGTACCCGGATACGGTATGGAACATTCCTTATTCCTTTGGCCCAGACGGCTTTATTGAGCCTGGTATCAATCCGTACATCTGGAGTCCCCATCTTCTTCATGGCAAATTTCCGGATTTCTTTGAGTGCCCTAGGAGCCCGCTTCTTGAAGCCCACGCCATGGATGCGCTTGTGAATGTTGATGGTGTACTCTCGGGTCACCACCTCATTGATGGCAGAACGGCCCTTCTTCTTCTCGCCACCCTTCTTTGCGGAAGCCATTCTGCCGGGCCCAAGCTGGAAAGGACGGGCGCAAGGGATTGTGGGAAGGAAAGCTGCGTCGTGAGGATAACTTCTGGGTCGGGAGGCGGGGGAGAGGAAGTGTGTCTCATAGTTAAACATTCTGTTGCTAGAACAAAACAAGTTACCAAGTCATGCTCACACCCTAGACCAAAACATTCTGTAGGCAAACCACTCCCTGGGTGGAATCCCAAATTATCTCCCTAAAGGGAACTGGAACTTGTTGAATCCTTAGACTTTTGTTTGAGGTAGCAACAGATCTACTTCTCTATTCCTGGAGTGCAAGGGCTGACAATTAGCCACGAGTTGACAATAACCTTGAGAGGGCAGAACTCTGATTTGCAACTAGGTGGGACTTTTGTTTTAAGGTAGAAGCACAATAACTTTGAAGGAACTAGAGGTAAGTCCCAACTCTCTGACTTTTGATCAACTTGGAAACAGGCTCACATTTTTAGACCTTCACAATTCCTCTCTTTTTATTAATTTTAATAAAGTTTGTGCTTCTGCAACAGGACAGATGATTGCTTCTGCCTTAGGCTGAACACTTTTCCATTTCCCAGACTTACCCATCTTCAGAACATGCATTCCAACTATGCAAGTCCATGACTTAGGCACCTGGATCAAAACCAGTCCCTGACTGCCAGCCTCTGTAAGCAAAGGGTTAAGGGAGAAAGTACTAGGCTCTGTGTCTTTGAGCCAAGTTTCTCTCAAGAGAGTTTATCAGCAATTAGCTAATGGTAAGCAAACATATAATACCTTGTGCTATGCATACTTCTATGGCTAATATATCTTCTAATTAAAGGAGCTGAGGGTAAGCTAGGGTTAGGAATGTCCACTTTTGAATTGGTCTAGAGTTTTCAGCTATATCAAAATCTAAATCTATCTTATCAAACACATAAAATTTAAGAATTCATTGCTAGTGTCAAACTTTTCTAAGACAAGTTCTAATCAATTTCTAATTATTAACGTCTTATAGTGAACTAAAGCATTAACAGGTCAATGCCATAACATGATTTAACAGGTCAATACTGTAACACAATTTAACAAATCACGATTTTCTTAAATCCATTCTAACCAAATGACAAGAAAAATTTTTATACCGGGTGAGAGTCCAAATGCAATGCTGCTTTTAAACAGCTGTCCCAGCAGCAAAAACCCTTAGGCTACCCTCCTCATATCTGAAGAGGGGCCCTAGTCACTCCTTGAAACCTTTCTTGCCTCCCCCCCATGAAAAAAATAAGATCTCAATTAAAGTTCTCTGAACATTTCAATAGCAGACTAAATACCTCATTGGCAATCTGAGTTCTGTGTCCGAAAACAGCCAAATGTTCAGTCTGTGTTTTTAGTCTGGCTCCAAGGAAAACAGGATTCAGACAACAACAAGTAATAAATATTGTGGCTGTCACAGCAGGGCCTCAGTGGCAGTGTGGGTTGCGAGTGTCCAGAAGCAGCCCAGTGTCCCACAGAGCAGAATGGCAGCAGGTTGGCTATGAGCTTCTTCAGCCTTGGTTCCATCGATCAGGCACTCCTCTCCGTGGGTGCACCTCAGACTCTCACTCCCGACTCCTCTGTGAGGTGTTTGCGGCTATAATGTCATTGGGACTGCCACTCATTTACTGTATCTGCAGTCATCTCATCCAGCTTTATTTTCTTCCTGTAAAAAAAAAAAAAAGCACAAACACATCCTCGACCCCAAATTAATACAGAGTCAGGGTTTTGGTTTTTTTTTTTAATAATAGATTGCAAGGGCTTGCTTTTTCACCTTGCCTTAGCAAAGGTCACCTTAGTGCCAACATGCTAAAACTCTGCAAAACAGCAGATTTGCTCATATGTATCCATTAAAGATGCATAACTTAAGGCATTATGTGACGATTCTTAATTCTACTGTTTTTATAAGTAGAAGTTGTTCTCAAGGAGCCATGGGCACACTCCACAATTTCTTTTCACCATTAACAATAATATATGCAGTTCTTTCATTGGAAGAACCATCTGTAGAACTTAGCATAACATTCTTTAAGGGATCTTTTGCTATAACATAAGAAAAAATAAATACAGTGTGAATTGCAGCAATTAAAAATGTCCGGTGGAAATGAGGAGAGAACATGAGACATGAATGAACCCACGTGTACAAGTTTATTAAGGAGATTATGTGCACAAGCTTGGTGGAAACGGTGTGGACAGAAGGGGGAGAAGAGAGAGCATGAGAATGGTGCATTTAGCTTTTAAAGGATCCCCAGCACATGTGCACAAGGGGGAAAGACGTGCCCACGTCAGACGCTGATGACGGTTGACGCTACGCCCTGCGCCTGAATAGGGGGCTTCTGCGGCAGACGCTGGTGACATAGATGGTGGGCGACCCACGCATGTGCACATGGGGTACATGCACCGGCTTCAGAACCCGGAAGTGCAGCCTTACGGGTGGCTAAAGGAATTACAGCAATGATCAGCTGGGAAAATTATTAATCGGTCTTTAAGTTGAGCAAATGCAATTGCCTAAGAATTATTATTTTAAAATTGTCAAATAGTCTATTGCTTAATATAAGAAACATTGATCATAGTCAGTTCGTTGCCAAAATATCTCCTAGATTCCATATTGCTCTTCTGTGATAAGCAAGCTACTGCTTCAAAATAAGAGATTAATATTTAAACTGGCAAAACAAGAAGGTGCAGCCATAAGAGTGGACCGTTTTGCCATAAAACCACTGTAGGAGCAAGTTTTTAGGTAATATGTATGCTTGCCAAGGGTGAATCATAATTAATATACTCTCCCTGCTTGAGTACCCATCTAGCAGCTTCTATAAGCTGTCTACTGGAATTTGGCTCATTGCTCTCTTTAAGAATTTTACCTAGTGGCTCAAGATCTCCCATAATATATTTTAAATAAGGTTTTCACCATTGGATATTTTATTTAAAAAAGCTATTTTTCTTACCCAAGTGGCAAGTCTGCCTAGCTGGCAGGCTTAACTTGTTCATTTACATTTTCACAGAAACTTGACTGGCCTGAAGATGCAGTTCCCTGAGGCTTTTTGTCACTTGGCTATCAGACTTGGAACCAGGATCTGACCTGGAAGCTGGGCCATGTGTGAGGGTGCAAGCTATGCTTTCTCCCTGCCTTGACTGTCCTGCCTGAGTACTTGGGACCAGGCAGTCAGTTCCTCATTTGTAGGGCCCGGTCTACCCTTGCTCCTTGGGGTGCATATTGAGGACGGTTTCTGGCCAGCCAGCTCAGCATCCTGTGCTCCCTCTGCCCTAGCCTGGTGATTAACTGAAGGGCATTGTTTCATCTTTGGTATGGTAATTTCCCACCTGCTTGGGAGTAAATCCTTATCAGTAGCCAAATTCCACCTGCCTGGGAGGATATCCTTATGCAGCAACCAGGTATATAGGTTTCCCCCTAAATTGAATAAAGCGGCATTCGGCTGATCTCCTTTTGAATGACCCAGGTCTCTTGTGTGTTTCTTTCAATCTCCAGGCCTTTTCCCGGACTTGTGATCGGTACAGAGGCACGAGAACTGTACCTAGGGGGTAATGCAGAATCAGGTGTTACACTCATTCCCTATTTTGCCTGGGCATAGGCCATACTCAGTGTAGTTCCACTACAGACCATGACTAGCTGGCAAATTTAGCTCAGGTTCTCAGGTGTCCATGATTACAACAGCTTTGAGACTGTCACATTCAAAAGCTTAGGTGGGTATCGTCATACCGATTTTTTACTATCCCTGCTTTTTTATTTTAAATCTTGTAATCACAAAATTAAAAGAATTCCTCAATCTTCTCTTCTGTTAAAAGCCGTAGAATTATCCATATCCTTGGCTCATGGTGTCCAAACACTGAGGAGGAGTTGCCCCCAGAGACCACCCCTCATTTCACAGCCGATGCAAAAAGTATGAGGATTTTATTAATTCTGTCACGACAGGGTCCCTCAGCATTTGGGAAGCTAAGAGACCTCGAATAGCTGGTACAGGCTACTTTTAAAGGAGAAGACCACAGAAGCAAGGGGGGTTGTTCTTTGGCCATTATGATTGGCTTATTCGAAAGGACTATTACCAATAATTGACTGCAGAGCTATTGCCAGATCAGATGAGGTAAGAGGTCATTTTGACCCCATTTCCCAGGGGACTGAATCAAAACATACATGTATGGGTAATTGTTCAGGAACTGAGTCAACATCTTAAAGGTTATCTTGCCCCAATTTCTGGAGAACATACGTGCATGTGCAGCTGTTAGATCCTTGGTTCCCAGGGGAGGAGGGTAGGCACTAAGGCACAGAGGCTGAGAGGGTTCAAAATTGTCATAAATGGCTTCAGAATTGTCTTAAAGTCTTACAATGGGTCAGTTAGCCTCTTGGCATTTCCATTGACCAACTCCGGGTACTGACTATGGGAAGTATAGCCCTTTAAACTCTTTTGTCTGCTTTTCCTGCCTCCGCTGCAGTGAGGGTCAGACTCAGCTGGTCACAGCACGTGTGTGTGGACTGCAAATCTCAGCAGTATCCTAGGCCATTGCTAAGTTAAATGCCACATTCCCTTCATTTTTTTCACCAGCTCAGTAGCAATAGAGGCTGCAGCTAGTTGACCAAAGCATAGCTACATGCATGGGTAAAGGCGAAGCCTTATTTTGGCCTCCCTAAGTCCTGGAGTCACCCAAAGGCAGTGTCGAATAAGCTGCCAGCACAGGGGTAGGAATATAACATTTACAAACTCTAGAAATCTCTACCTTTGTGCTTCATTTCAGCTCCTCTAACTATCAAGATATGTTCCGCGCTCGGTCTCGCCTGCAAGAACCACGCAGGACACAGGATTCTTCTGCAGAAATAGCTTTAATGCCCCTTGGGAGAATGAGCATCAGCCAACATGGCCGGGGACGGAGATATGAAGGAACCCATCCCTTATATATGAAACAGACCCTGCTTCGGACGTGTCACTCTTGGATTGGTTCGCTGCTCCCAATCCTAGGTGATGCCTTGGGAGTAGGCGGGGACGCAGTAGTGGAAAGTTACCAACACGTGTGCGCTTTCTTGCTCACCTGGCGGTGCAGCGCCATCTTATGGTGGAGAGTGTGGTTGCGGCTCCCCACATCTCCCCCTTATTATTACTACTTGCAGAAAGGCAACTCCCTCAGAAGGTAAAGATAGAGGTCGCACTTCCCAAAGTGGAAACATTAAAATGGGCTTACACGGAATCTGCCCCTAGGTTCATGACACCTGGAACCTATCCGGCCTGCCCTCTGCCATTTTTCTGGGAAAGGGAATATTTGGCAGGAAACCCTTATGCAGGGCGACTTATCTCTCAGAGAGGGCCATTCTCTGTGTGATGCTCTTCAGCTCGACAACCTTCAGGGCTAGCTAAGCCAAGCACTCCACCCTGTGCCATGGACCACAGTCCTAGGGGTGCAGGAGCTGGTTGGCTTAAACCTTACTGCTTTAACATGGATAACCACATATCAGTAGAGGCTCCCTGTTCCAGGGCAGCCAGCGCTTGTGCAATAACCACACTTTGTCCCTGCAACCTTGGGATTTGAGTCAGCAGACCATCCAGAGGAGAAACACTATTCCACAGCATAGGGCTGCTCCAAAACACTTCCACCCCCACCCATTCTTTGAAGTAGGGGATGAAGGACACGACCCAGGACTGGAATCCTTCGGCCAAGCTTATGTCCACTCGCGTGGAGTTGATTGTCACAATGGACCGTCTCAAGGAGGACAGCAAATCATCAAAATTCTCCTGCAAGATACAAAGACAATTCTCGGGACAAGTTAGCCACTTTTATAAAGTTCTCATATGGTACACTGGTCACACATAAGGCTGGAGTTTTCCATTCACAGCCCAATTGGGCAAGCTGCCATAAGATATCCACCTGTTCTTGTACTAGGTCAATTATTTGATTAAGAACCATTATTTCACCTCTAATAGATGTATCTATGGTAGCCTGCTGATCCAGGGCTGTAGCCACTGTGGTAGATAACTGATTGAGGGTCTCTGTTTTCCATGGTATAGGCCGTGCTGCCATTTAAAAATTTTATAATGAACAGAGCCATGGCAATAGCCATTCTTGGCATCTGGGGCAGTTCCTTTATTATTCCCCCCTTTTTGTTTAAATAGATATTTTACAGAGAGGTGGATGGTTCTATGTGTCTCAGAATCAATCGCTCATTAACTAGCTGATTTACTGAGCACAGTTTAGGTAAAAATCAGTCACTGTATCTGGGAACGCAGGGGCTCAATTCTCCAGCTGTATCAAGAAGTCTGTCAAGATTAACCTTAGTATCCAATTCTTAACTTGAATAACCATGACATTTTGTAACCTGCCTTGAAGATACCCATAGTGCTCAGCAGAAATAGCTGACAGGATAAGGGAAACTGATAGCAAGCAATAACTGACAAAACAAGGGGAAATCCAGCAGTACAGCAATGGTACAGCAATAACAACATTGTAATGTATAGTAATAACAGTACAGCAATAACTGATAGATCAAGGGCAGGAGCTGGATCATTTTTCAGGAACCCATCAGCTCCGCAGCAATCAGGTCAGACAGCTCCATAGCAGAGGCTTTGTCCTCAGGCCTCTGGACAGATGAATCCACAGCATGAACAGTACCCAGATGTATGTCAGCATTCCTAGAAAAAAACATAAACAAAACTCTTCTCCCAAATTAACATTTAAGAGTACTAAAAATTCAGCACAGTCAGCACTGGAAGTAGGCTGGTCCCGAACCCAGAGACCTATAGGTCTCTGCTCCAAAGAGCAAACTCCACCGGCCTGTGCCATTCAGGAGGAACAGGCAGTGCTCTTAACCTCTGAGCCATCTCTCCAGGCCCCTCTATTCAGATGAAAAAAAACCTCTAGGTCTAGCATTGTTTATTCCACCCATTGCCCCAGGTAATTGATCCGCCTTTGTTACCTAGGAAACAGGTAACCAGGTTGATGCACTTTTATTATGATAATTACGACCAGACCTGCCTGAAGTCAGCATAGTTTAGCATAGCCAAGTGGAACCAGAGCCATTTTAGCCTCAGAGACCCTCACAGTTTTAGGTACATTGCAAGCCTTCTGGCCTGGCTGCTTGTGGCACCGCTCTCATTCTCGGTACTGCTGTGACACCCTCCAGGCCAGGCACCAACTGAGCCGGTGCAACGTGCCCCCCACCATAGCCACCGAGCAAAGCTCCGCTCCAGCCGCCCTCCAGCCACAGCTGCACCCACTCCGAGCCCAAACTGGTGTATGGAGCAAAGCAGAACTCAGAGAAGCAAGCTTGCTGCTCTGCAATCACTGAAAGGACCTCATTTAATCTTTTAGGGAATTCGGGCGCCGTTAGTCTCTCTGGCTGCTTCCTGCTGTATTGGGACGCTGTATTTTAGGGGTAAACACTATAACATTTCAGGAGGTCTCGGTGATTCAAACCACATGGATCTCAAGCACATACGTAGGCTCCCATACTCCATGGAGGCAAAAACAGAACTTCTCCTCCAAAACATCATATTCTTAAGTCCATGTTTTAAATTTAAACTACATTTTTTAGCAGTTTCTAAATTTAAATATCTTTCTCCTGTACAGTACATAAAAAACAACGCAAACATCATTTTCTCCCCCATTCTTTACCGGAGGGTCCTTTTTAACTTATCTGGGTGCGCGCGCACAACCTCCCACTGCTGCTCAGTTTCTGATATGCTCTCTGAACTTTAGAGCATACCTCTCTGAGCATGCATACCTGCAGTTCTGAATCCTTCCTGAATCCAAGGTGAATTCAAGAGATCCCCGTCGGGGTGAGTGATGGTCAGGATTTCCCGGGTATTCAGCACTAGTTGTTCCGTGCTCGGTCTCGCCTGCAAGAACCACGCAGGACACAGGATTCTTCTGCAGAAATAGCTTTAATGCCCCTTGGGAGAATGAGCATCAGCCAACATGGCCGGGGACGGAGATATGAAGGAACCCATCCCTTATATATGAAACAGACCCTGCTTCGGACGTGTCACTCTTGGATTGGTCTGCTGCTCCCAGTCCTAGGTGATGCCTTGGGAGTAGGCTGGGACACAGTAGTGGAAAGTTACCAACACGTGTGCGCTTTCTTGCTCACCTGGCGGTGCAGCGCCATCTTATGGTGGAGAGTGTGGTTGTGGCCCCCCACAAAGATACATCAAAGCGACTGCACAGATAGTTGAATACTGTTTTCTTGTGCCATATTTACAAATATTTACAGTTTTACTCCCGATTTTATGCCCCACCTTTTTCTTTCCATTTTGTGTCTACTATTTATTTCTGAGCCCTCATTACTTACCTATCCACCTGTGGTGCAGTTTTCTTGTGGGGTCCCTCACGTGTTTCTCTGTACACCTGGCCACACTTCTGTGCGTTTTGGGGTTCACCTGTCAGCCCCCCACATTGGGTACCATTTGTCGGTTGACTACCTCATGTTGGGCATCATTTGTCGGGGATCATCCATAGCCAAAAAAATTACCTCTCACCAGGATAAAGGCATTGGGATTTAGTAAAGAACATGAAGACACAAATGAAAACAAAATGGAGAAATAGTTCATTATCAGTACTGTGGTCTGAACTAAATAGCATTTTTGTAAATACTTTGAGTCAGTGATATCTACTAAAAGCCAAATAAAACTCTTCAGGTAATTATTGTTGATTAATCTTTTTGTATATTGTGAAGATTTGTGACAGATTGGCTGAATAAAAAGGTGGGCGGAAAACACTTAATGGCTAACAGCTAAGTAGAATTTTCCAGACAGAGAGGACACTGGGAAGAAGAAGGGCAGAGACTCGGGGATTAACCTGACAGAGAGAAAGCAGGAGAGGCAGTACAGTGTAAATGTAATAAAGCCACAAGATAAAAAGTAGATTGGTTAAAATGAGTTAATTAGAGCTAGTTAGTAATAAGTATAAACTATGGGTTGAGCTTTTATAATTAACAAGAAGTCTCTGTGCAGTTATTTGAGAGCTGGCAGGTGGGCCAGAAAAAAAATCTGCATAAATGGCACACAACATTGGGCCACAGACCCACAAAAATCTGAGGAAGCTTTTGTAAAGGTTCTGAATACACAAAGATGGATCCAGATGTGGTTTCTGAGTACTGTGTCTCTTATGACTGCCATGGTACAGAGACATGTCTCCCAAAAGCTGCTTGTGTGCTTGAGCTACCTGTGCACTGTGAGCTAAGTTTAAGATTTTGCTCATGTAGACATAAAAGGTAACAGATACCCAGTAGAGCAAGTTCAGACAGAAAAAAACTCTGAATAAGTTACAATGTGTTTAATGATATGTGTAGGTTTAAGGAAAAAAATGGGTATCAAAAATCACATAACAGAAATTTAAAAATTAAATAATAAATGACTTTAAAAGAATAAAGTAAAAAAAAGGTCATATAAGGATGGAAAATGCAGGGAGTATGAATCCTATATGATGTCCTGTTAACAGATTTTTTTAACACTAATGTACAAAAAGCAATAGCTGATGACAGACACTGAATTATGAAAACTGCTAAACTAACCAACCTATATATTTTTTAAATGTCTTAACTTCAAAATGGTCAATGGTCCTACCTCGCAGACTATTCCAGCCAGGACTTTAGATAAGCCTTACATTTTTCCATTGCACAGAGACAAGACAACAAATAATACAGCTAGCACTCCCAGGTCTTGACTATTACCTCAATTTTCTCAGGGTTTCCCTAGTGATGCCATTGCCACTGACTTCAGACAACACTAAGCAATCTAGAAAACATGATGCCCAGATTCCCATTAGGTGGGGTGGGTGGTTTTTGGTCATTCAATGGGCTATAGATATTTGTTATCATTTGGGGGTTGATCACAAATTGTTATTGCTAGTAGTCAGGAAAAAAGCTGAACTAAGTAGATTCAGGGATCTCATTTTGATAAGGAAAGGGGAATATAGATATGATAGGCTAAAAGGATAGACTATTTAATCTATTTTTATGATCTCCATATTTTTTAATTAAAAATTTCCACCTCCTCCCATTTCCCTCCACATACACCCACTCCCCTCCCCCTCCCCTCCAGTCCAAAGAGCAGTCAGGGTTCCCTACCCTGTGGGAAGTCCAAGGTCCTCCCCCCTCCATCCAGGTCTAGGAAGGTGAGCTTCCAAACAGACCAGGCTCCCAAAAGCCAGTCCAATCAAACCAGTAGAATCAAAAGCCAGTGCCATTGTCCTTGGCTTCTCTGTCAGCCCTCGATGTCAGCCACATTCAGAGAATTCGATTTGATCACATGCTCCATCAGTCCCAGTCCAACTGGCCTTGGTAAGCTCCCATTAGATCAGCCCTGCCGTCTCAGTGGGTGGGCAACCCCCTCACATCCAGACTTCCTTGCTCATGATCTCCCTCCTTCTGCTCTTCATTTGGACCTTGGGAGCTCAGTCCAGTGCTCCAATGTGGGTCTCTGTCTCTATCTCCATCCATCGCCAGATGAAGGTTCTAAGATGATATGCAAGATTTTCATCAGTGTGGCTGTAGGATAGGGCCAGTTGAGGCAGTCTCTCCTCTGCTGCCCACGGAACTAGCTGGGGACATCTTCTTGGACACATGGGAACCCCTCTAGAATCAAGTTTCTTGCCCACACTAAAATAGCTTCCTTCATTAAGATATTTACTTTCCTGCTTCCATATCCACCATTCCTCCATCCCAACCGTCCCATTCCCCCAAGCTCTTCCCATCCTCTCCTTGTCACTTCTCTCTCCCCCTCTCCCCTCACCCCCACCCTACCCCACCCCTAATCTCCCAGTTTTTGCCTGGCAATCTTCCAGTATCCAGGAGGATAACTATATGATTTTCTTTGGGTTCACCTTATTATTTAGCTTCTCTAGGATCACGAATTATAGGCTCAATGTCCTTTAATTATGGCTAGAATCCACTTATGAGGGAGTACATACCATATTCCTCTTTTTGGGTCTGGCTTACCTCACTCAGTAAAGCGTTTTCTATTTCCATCCATTTGCATGCAAAATTCAAGATGTCATTGTTTTTTACTGCTGAGTAAAACTCCAATGTGTACATGTTCCACACCTTCTTTAAAACCATTCTTTTACTGAGGGGCACCTAGGTTGTTTCCAGGTTCTGGTTATGACAAATAGTGCTGCTATGAACATAGTTGAACAAATGCTTTTGTGGTATGATAGGGCATCTCTTGGGTATATTCCCAAGAGTGGAATTGCTGGGTCCTGACATAGGTTGACTCCCAGTTTCCTGAGAAATCACCACACTGATTTCCAAAGTGGCTGCACAAGTTTGCATTCCCCAAAACAATGGATGAGTGTTCCCCTCTCTCCACATCCTCTCCAGCATAGGCTATCATTGGTGTTTTTGATTTTAGCTATTCTGACAGGTGTAAGATGGTATTTCAAAGTTGTTTTGATTTGCATTTCCATGATCACTAAGGAGGTTGAGTATGACCTTAAGTGCCTTTTGGCCATTCGAAGTTCATCTGTTGTGAATTCTCTGTTCAGATCAGTACCCCATTTTTTAATTGGGTTAATTAGAGTTTTAGTGTCTAGTTTCTTGAGTTCTTTGTATATTTTGGAGATCAGACCTTTGTCTGATGAGGGATTTGTGAAGATCTTCTCCCAGTCAGAAGGTAGACTTTTTGTTTTAATGACAGTATTCTTTGCTTTACAGAAGCTTCTCAGTTTCAGGAGGTCCCATTTATTCATTGTTTCTCTTATTGTCAGTGCTATTGGGGTTCTACCTAGGAAATGGTAGAACCTGTGCCCATGTCTTGTAGACTACTTCCCACTTTCTCTTCTATCAGGTTCAATGTGGTCAGATTAATATTCAGGTCTTTAATCCATTTGGACTTGAGTTTTGTGCATGGTGATAGATATGAATCTATTTTCATTCTTCTACAGGTTGACATTCAGTTATGTCAGCACCATTTGTTAAAGATGCTTTCTTTCTTCCATTGTATACTTTTAGCTCCTTTGTCGAAAATCAGGTGTTCATAGGTTTGTGGATTAAGATCTGGGTCTTCAGTTCGATTCCATTGGTCAATATCTCTGTTTTTGTGCCAATACCAAGCAGTTTTTATTACTGTAGCTCTGTAGTAGAGTTTGAAGTCAGGGATGGCAATGCCTCTGAAAGTACTTTTCTTGTATAGGATTGTTTTGGCTATCCTGGGTTTTTTATTTTGCCATATAAACTTGATTATTGTTCTATCAAGGTCTGTGAAGAATTTTGTTAGGATTTTGATGGGGATTGAATTGAATCTATAGATTGCTTTTCGTAGAATTGCCACTTTTACTATGTTGATCCTCCCAATCCAAGAGCATGGGAGATTCTTCCATTTTCTGGTATCCTCTTCAATTTCTTTCTTCAAAACCTTAAAATTCTTGTCAAATAGATCTTTTACTTCCTTGGTTAGAGTTACCCCAAGATACTTTCTGCTCTTTGTGGTTATTATGAAAGGTGATGTTTCTCTGATTTCCCTCTCTGTATCTTTGTTCTTTGTGTATAGGAGGGCAACTGATTTTTTGGAGTTGATCTTGTATTCTTCAACAGTACTAAAGGAGATAATCAACTGTAGGAGTTCTCTGGTAGTTTTGGGGGTCGCTTATGTACCCTATCATATCATCTGCAAATAATGAAAGTTTGACTTCTTCCTTTCCAACTCAAATCCCCTTGATCTCTTTATGATATCTTATTGTTATTGCTAGAGCTTCAAGCACTATATTGAAGAGGTATGGAGAGAGTGGACAGCCTTGTCTTGTTCCATATTTTAGTGGGATGGCTTTCAGTTTCTCTCCATTTAATTTAATGTTAGCTGTCGGCTTGTGTATATTGCCTTTATTATATTTAGGAATGAACCTTGTATCCCTGATCTCTCCTTGACCTTTATCAAAAAGGGGTGTTGAATTTTGTCAAATGCTTTTTCAGCATCTAATGAAATGATCATATGGTTTTTTCCCTTCAGTTTATTTCTATTATGGATTATATTGATAGATTTTCATATGTTGAACCACCCCTGTCTCTCTGGGATGAAGCCTTCTTGATCATAATGTATAATTGTTTTGGATGTGTTCTTGGATTCTGGTTGCCAGTATTTTATTGAGAATTTTTGCACCCATGTTCATGTGAGAGTGGTCTGTAATTCTCTTTCTTGGTTAAGTCTTTGTGTGGTTTTGGTATCAGGGTGACTATAGCTTCATAAAAGGAGTCAGGCAATGACTCTTCTGTTTCTATTTTGTGAAACACATTAAGGAGTATACGTATTAACTCTACTTGGAAGTTCTGATAGAATTCTGCATTGAAACTATCTGGTCCAGGGCTTTTTTTTGGTAGGGAGGTTTCTGATGACAGCTTTTATTTCCTTGTGACTTACAGGTCTATTTAAACTGCTCATCTGGTCTTGACTTAATTTTGGTATATGGTATTTATCTAAAAAAGTGTCCATTTCTTCCACATTTTTCAATTTTGTGGCATACAGGCTTTTGTAGTAAGATCTAATGATTCTCTGAATTTCCTCTGTGTCTGTGGTTATGTCCCCCTTTTCATTTCTGATCCTGTTAGTTGTGTGTTCTCTCTCTGTCGTTTGATTAGTTTGGCTAGGGGTTTGTCAATCTTGTTGATTTTCTCCAAGGACCAGCTTTTTGTTTCATTGATTCTTTGGATTGTTTTCTGTGTTTAATTTTGTTGATTTCAGCCCTCAGTTTGATTATTTCCAGTCTCCTACTCCTCCTGGGTGAGTCTGCTTCTTTTTTTCCAGAGCTTTCAGGTGTGCTATTAAGTCTCTAATGTGTGTTTTCTCAGTTTTCTTTATGTGGGCACTTAGTGCTATGAACTTTTCTCTTAGCACTGCTTTCATAGTGTCCCATAGGTTTGGGCATGTTGTGTCTTTATTTTTGTTGAATTCAAGGAAGACTTTAATTTCTCTCTTCATTTCTTCCTTGACCCAGGGATGGTTCAGTAGTTGACTGTTCAGTTTCTATGAGTTTGTAGGCTTTCTGGGGTTAGAATTATTGTTGAATTCTAACTTTATTCCATTGTGATCTGATAGTACACAGGTGTTTACTACGATTTCTTTATATCTATGGATGTTTACTTTGTTACCAATTATGCGATCAATTTTTGAGATGGTTCCATGAGATACTGGAAAGAAGATATATTCTTTTCTGTTTGGGTGGAATGTTCTATAGATGTCTGTTAGGTCCATTTGGTTCATTACATCTGTTAGTTCTCTTATTTCTCTGTTAAGTTTCTGTCTGGTTGACCTGTCCATTGGTGAGAGAGGAGTGTTGTGAATGTGAGGTTTCATGTATGTTCTGAGTTCTAGTAATGTTTCTTTTACATATGTGGGAGTAGATATTGAGTGTGGCTCGCCCCTTGACCAGCAAGGAAGAACGACCACGAAGTTGAGGATCCTTCTCAAATCACACTTTATTGGAGCCTCTTGGTTGAAGGGAGAGCGGGAAGCAAGAGAGAGCGAAGGCCAAGCAGCATCTGCTTATATAGGTTGAAGGGACTCGGGTACTGCCCTGATTGGTGAATACCAGTCTGCTGATGCCGGAAACCTCGGGATTGGCCAGGGACAAGGCTCAATTGTGCATGTACAGGCAAAGGGTGCTCAGCCCCACGTGGCAATACCAAATAAGGACTTGTTTACCTCCAAGCTGCAGGACCACTGGCGCCATCTTGTAATGGCGATAATCGGATGGCTCCTTGCAGTTCCCCTTTTTTGTTTTTTAAGAGCAATAAGGCAAAAACTATTTCCCAATCAGGTCCCCACCTCATGATGTGTGGATCGATCGAGGGAAAGGGATAAGCAAGATACACCCTCCCCGTGCAATGGGACAAATACTTCCCTGGGAGTGCATGGGCTATATCTACACACTCTCCTCTATGCATACCTTCCTCTGTGCAATGGGACTATTGGGTCCCTTGAGGGTGCAAAGGCTATGCATAGCATATTGCCTACGAGCTCTTTAAGGCTGAAAGCCAAACTTGGGGTTAGGATCCACATTCCAAGGTAGCCAAGGCTTGTACCACAATGACCTTGTCCCTCCTCATTTGGGCTCGCAGACGGCACACCAACCACAGACATACCGCACATCCACCTAGGCAGCATGCCAAAAATATCCCTACCCCCACCCATTCCTTAAAGAAGGAAAAGGCCAGTCAGAAAATTGCTCAAAGGTGAGAGGCTGCACACGGGTGCTGCTTAAGGTGATAATGTAGGCATACAGGGCGCACTCATGTCACAGGAGGTGGAAAATAATGTGGGCAAATGGAATGAATTAACATGAACTGGTATCAGTATTGGCCATGCCCTTGTCACCGCCCAGAGGGTCATTCTTGCTGCTTCCGCATGAATCGTCCACAGTAGGGCATTCAGCATCCACTGGATCATCTTCATCCTTTGCAGCATCCTTCACTTCTCTGGTCAGTCTTGCTGGCACCCAGATTGGATCCTCTCGATTCTGGGGAAAAACACAAACATCTCCCCTGGATCTGGTAATCACCGGATCCGGTCCGTACCATTTGTTATCCAGTACATCTTTCCACATGACCAAATCTTGCTCTGAAGAGCTTCCATGCAGGGCATGCCTGTCTGCTGCTGTTTTTCCAGCATTGTTTTGAATTAAAAAATTAAGTGTAAAGAGTGCAAGGGAGATCCTTTCCCTGGGGGATGCTGCTTCAGCTATTCCCCCTTTTTGTTTTTGCAGAGTCTCCTTTAGGTTTCTATTTGCCCTTTCCACAATCCCTTGACTTTGTGGATTGTATGGTAGGCCAGTGGTGTGTTCAACTTTTAATTGCTTACAAAAGGCTTTAAAGCCCTGTGAGGCATATGCCGGGCTTAAGACGGGTGGGCTTCCCCCAGGCCACCCAGGCCTCTAAACAATGGGTTTTTACATGAATTACTTTCTCCCCCGCTAGGGGTGTGGCATGAATTATTCCGGAGCATGTGTCCACTGACACATAAACATATTTTTTTGCCTGCCAAATTCCGAGATATGAGTCACGTCCATTTGCCAGAGTGAGTTTGGCTTCAACCCCCTGGGATTTACCCCAACATGTGGGGGATGTAGCATGGTCACACAGGAGGGATAGGCTTTTACTATTCCTCTGGCATTGTCCCTGGAGATCTTAAACCTTAGGCGAAGTGTATTCGCTGGGACATGATAGAGCTGATGGAAATCTCTAGCTAGCTGGAGTGAATCTGCGGCCACAAGGGCTATAGCTCGAGTAGCATGATCAGCTTGAGCATTGGCCTCTGCCATAGGTCCTGGCAAGAGGGAATGGGCTCGAATATGAGCAATATAAAAGGGATTTTCTCCTTTTAAAATATGTTCTTGTATTTGTAAAAGATTATTGGACACTGTACTTGAGCAGCGAATTAAGGCTGCAACCTCAAGAGAGGCTACAGCATTGACCACATATTGCTAATCTGAAATTAAATTAAATGGCTCAAAAAACCTCTGGAACACCTCCAGAACTACTAAGCACTCAGTGACTTGCGGGGAATCAGGCCGAAATTGAAAAACCACAGGTTTAGCATTTCCCGCCACCAAAGCCCCCTTCCCCGTCTTGGAACCATCTGTATAGATCGTTAAGGCTCCCACCAATGGGTGAGGCGAGGTAATCCTGGGGAAATACACCAATTTTTCCTCCACAAAATTTATCAAGGGGTGTCTTGGTACATGATTATCAATGACATTTGGGAATGCACAAAGCAGGATAGCCCAGCCATCCACCGTGGCTGTCAAAACCTCTACTTGTTCCCTTGTATAGGGAACTACCAACTTGTCAGGCATTCTCGCAAAGTAGGCTAAGCAAAGCATTATTCCCATTAATGCTTGGCCAGCCACCAGTTCTGGGTAGTATTGGACAGATCTTGCTCCCATGGAATTCCCATGCATCCACCAGCGGGGCCCATCATGCCACAACACTCCGGTGGGATAATTCCTTGTTTTGAGAATGCACAGCAGGATTGGTAAGGATGGATTCACCCACTGTAATTGTGCTGTGGTAATAGCAGACTCTACCTTTTTAAGCGCCTGCAATGCAGCTGGGGTCATGGCTCTAGGTGAACAGATATCAGGATTGCCCTCTAAGATGGAAAATAGAGGCAAAAGCTCGGACCGAGGTACATTTAAATATCCTCTAATCCAATTTATATCCCCCAGCAACTGCTGGAAATCATTAAGAGTTCTAAGGTGATGGGTGTGAATAAGCACTTTCTGAGGCCTGACGCTTTCAGGGGTGATGATAGTCCCCAAAAACTTAACCATTGAAGATGTTTTTACTTTATTTGAGGCTATGTAGAGTCCTTGATCCTCCAAAAGGGATGAAACCTTTTGGAAAATTTCCTTCAGGGTTCCCTGATGGGGGGCAGCTAACAATATGTCATCCATGTAATGGATGATCTTGACTGTAGGAAATTGTTTCCTAACAGGACTCAATGCTGCATCCACATACAGTTGACACATGAGGGCACTATTGGCCATTCCATGAGGGAGGGTTTTCCATTGAAAGTGGGCATTGGGCTGTTCATTATTAACAGAAGGAAGAGTAAATGCAAAACTTTCCTGGTCCTGAGGGCACAGGGGAATTGAAAAGAAACAGTCCTTAATATCCAAGGACATTACTGGCCAATTTTTTGGTAATGCCGAAAGCAATGGGAGTCCCTGTTGGGCTGGGCCCATGACTTGCATCTGAGCATTGACTGCCCTAAGGTCAAGCAATGACCTCCAACCTCCAGAAGCCTTTTTGATTACAAAAATAGGCATATTCCAGGGCGATACAAAATATTCTAAATGTTCTAATTCCAACTGTTCTTGTACTAATTGTTTTGCAGCTTCCAGCTTTTTCAAGGAAAGGAGCCACTGCGGGACCCATACTGGCTTATCTATTAGCCAAGGGATAGGCAATATCTTTTGTCTGGAAGCTACAGCTTCAGTGGCCCCTATGAAAAACCCAGACCTTTTCTATCCATTTTGGAGACAGGCTCCACAGGATCCTGTCTACCTTGGAGACACTTTCCAAGTCCCTTATTGGGAACATAGCCTTGCCGTGCCATCATTTGTTTACTGGCGTCAGAGTAATCATTTGTAGTCTCAGTCTCATTTGGGACTGCGCAACTCGGCCCCACAGGTTAATGGGAAAATCAACCACAAAAGGTTGAATAGTCCCTTTCTGATCCTCTGTTCTCCAGACTAACTCCTTAGCACTTATGTGCAGCATATGTGCATATCCCAGACCTTGAAGGGACTGGGAGGCTTGTTGCAAGGGCCAATGTTTTGGCCATGCCTAGGATCTCATAATACTATGATCTGCTCCAGTATCCACCAGGCCTGAAAAAACCTTTCCTTCTATTTCCAAATTTAAAATTGGCCGCTGATCAAGCTCCAAAGACAAACAAGCCAAATCCACTCCCGCGGACCTAAGGCTTTTATCCTTTTGGGCAAGCCCATCCACTGTAAGTTTGTTATGCCCTGAAGGCATAACCAAGAGTTGAGCCACTCTGTCTCCTGGGGCGATGGAAACCACCCTGTACGGAGAATGGCAGAGGATCTTAATGCAGCCTTCATAAACGGGGTCTATGACTCCAGGATGAACTATCAGGCCCTTCATAATTGAGTATGAGTGTCCCAGGACTATGCCAACAGTGCCTTGTTCTAATGGCCTGGACATGTCTGTTTCTATGACCTGAACTCCCATATCTTGAGTTAATACCAGTCCGGAGGTGGCACGGAGGTCCAACCCTGTGGAGCCCTTGGTTGCCATTCTTGTTGGGATGATGGAGTCATATTGGGAACTGCCATCGAGCTCTGAATTGCCCCAAATATTTTTGGGCCCCGGGGACTTGGGCCCCTTAATCCGTTTTTTGACCCTGATTGAATAGCCTGAGGAATAAGTTGTCCATTTATATCCCTAACTGATCTGCACTCGTTGGCCCAATGCTTCCCCTTTTTGCATCTGGGGCAAGTGCCTGGCTGCCTCTGCGATGTTGATGCTGAGGGCCCTGAAGAATTTGAGGCCGAGTTTGCTTCTGGCCCGTGGCAGGGGCCCAGCGAGGAGGAGCTTGGCCTCTCCCCATCCCCATAGACTCCCAGGTCAACCTGCAGTGCTGGCTCCACCCTGCTAAGCTCTCCCGCCTGCCATCCCGGCTTCCATCCAGAGGTCCATCTGAGGGCTTCCATCCAGGGAACCTGACCCGGTACCAGAAGATCCAATAGAGAGCATTTGAAGGAAGAGATGGGCAGACGCCAAGGCAAGACCTCGTCCAACAATCTGAAAAACAACATGAAAAGACCAGATCCCAACGACTCTACAATAGAAGGACTGGAACACCTTAATCCAGAAGAAGTGGGAAAAAGTGCCATTATGAAAGTAATAGAGTCCCTTAGACAGGATATGAATAACTCCCTTAAAGAATTGGATGAGAAGTATAACAAAAAGTTTGAAGAAATGAATATAGAAATGGATGAGAAGTATAACAAAAAGTTTGAAGAAATAAGTAAATCCGTGAATGATACCCTGAGAAACCAAGGAAAAACAATCAAACAGGTAAAGGAAACTGTTCAAGAATTGAAAATGGAAATGGAGGCAATGAAGAAAATGCAAACCGAGAACCGGCTGGATATGGAAAACCTAGGTAAACGAACGGAGACTACAGAATCAAGCATAACCAATAGAATACAAGAGATAGAAGAACGAATCTCAGATTCTGAAGATACCACAGAGAAAATAAATGCTCTGGTCAAAGAAAATGGCAAATTTTCTTTAATCAAAACACAAAACATACAGATTAAAGAAAGAATATTAAGAGCTGCAAAGGAAAAAGGTCAAGTAACTTATAAAGGTAAACCTATCAGGCTTACACCAGACTTCTCTATGGAAACAATGAAAGCCAGAAGATCCTGGATAGAGGTACTGCAGAAACTAAGAGACCATGGATGCAAACCCAGACTACTATACCCAGCCAAGCTATCGTTCACTATCAACGGAGAAAGCAAAATATTTCAGGATAAAAATAAATTTAAACAATTCGTAGCCACAAATCCAGCCTTACAGAAAGTAATAGAAGGAAAATCGCAAACCAAAAAATCCAACATTGCCATCACTGACTAAAATAACCTAGACATCTAGCGACCCTTCAAAACCACAATTCAAAGAAGAGAAACACACAAACTCTACTACACACACATACACAAAAATAATAACCGGAGTCAACAACCACTGGTCATTAATATCACTTAATATTAATGGACTCAACTCACCTATAAAAAGGCACAGACTAAGAGATTGGATATGAAAACAGGATCCAACATTCTGCTGTTTACAAGAAACACACCTCAACCACAAAGATAGACATCTACTCAGAGTAAAGGGTTGGGAAAAGGTTTTCCAAGCAAACGAACCTAAGAAACAAGCGGGTGTGGCCATTCTAATATCTAACAAAATTGACTTCAAACTAAAATCAATCAGAAGAGATGAAGATGGACATTTCATACTCATAACAGGAACAATTCATCAGGAGGAAGTCTCAGTCCTGAATATCTATGCCCCTAATATAAAAGCACCCACTTATGTAAAAGAAAAACTTTTAGAACTCACGGCAGTCATCAAACCACACACACTAATAGTAGGAGACTTCAACACACCTCTCTCACCAATGGACAGGTCAATAAAACAGAAACTCAACAGAGAATTAAGAGAATTACTAGAGGTAATGAATCAAATGGACTTAACAGATATCTATAGAACATTCCACCCAAATAGGAAAGAATATACCTTCTTCTCTGCAGCTCATGGAACCTTCTCGAAAATTGACCACATACTCGGTAACAAAGCAAACTTCCACAGATACAAAAAAATATTAGTAACCACCTGTGTCTTGTCGGATCACCACGGAATAAAGTTAGAATTCAATAACAATTCGAATACCAGAAAGCCTACAAACGCGTGGAAGTTGAACAGTCAACTACTGAATCATCCCTGGGTCAAGGAAGAAATAAAGAAAGAAATTAAAGTCTTCCTTGAATTTAATGACAATAAAGACACAACATACTCAAACCTATGGAACACAATGAAAGCAGTGCTAAGAGGAAAGTTCATAACACTAAGTGCCCAATTAAAGAAAACGGAGAAAGCACATATTGGAGACTTAACAGCACACCTGAAAGCTCTGGGAAAAAAAAGAAGCAGACTCACCCAGGAGGAGTAGAAGACTGGAAATAATCAAACTGAGGGCTGAAATCAACAAAATTAAACACAGAAAACAATCCAAAAAATCAACGGAACAAAAAGCTGGTTCTTGGAGAAAATCAACAAGATTGACAAACCCCTAGCCAAACTAATCAAATGGCAGAGATAGAACACTCAAATTAATAAGATCAGAAATGAAAAGGGGGACATAACAACAGACACAGAGGAAATTCAGAGAATCATTAGATCTTACTACGAAAGTTTATATGCCACAAAGTTGGAAGATGTACAAGAAATGGATTGGTTTTTAGATAAATACCATTTACCAAAGTTAAATCAAGACCAGGTGAACAACCTAAATAGACCTGTTAGTCACGAAAAATTAGAAGCTGTTATCAAAAACCTCCCGACCATAAAAAGCCCTGAACCAGATGGTTTCAATGCAGAATTCTATCAGAACTTCCAAGAAGAGCTGATACCTATACTCCTTAAGGTATTTCACAATATAGAAACAGAAGAGTCATTTCCAAACTCTTTTTATGAAGCTACAGTTACCCTGATACCAAAACCACATAAAGACACAACCAAGAAAGAAAATTACAGGCCAACTCACTCATGAATATTGACGCAAAAATTCTCAACAAAATCCTGGTAAACCGATTCCAAGAACACATTAGAAAAATTATCCATTATGATCAAGTAGGCTTTATTCCAGAGATGCAGGGCTGGTTCAACATATGCAAATCTATCAATGTAATCCATCATATAAATAAACTGAAAGAAAAAAACCATATGATCATCTCATTAGATGCCGAAAAAGCATTTGACAAAATCCAACATCCCTTTATGATAAAGGTGTTGAAGAGATTGGGGATACAAGGCTCATACCTAAATATAATAAAAGCTATTTACAGCAAGCTGACAGCTAACATCAAACTGAACGGAGAGAAACTCAAAACCATTCTATTGAAGTCAGGAACAAGACAAGGCTTTCCACTCTCCCCATACCTCTTCAATATAGTGCTAGAAGTTCTATCAATAGCAATAAGACAACATAAGGAGATCAAGGGGATTCGAATTGGAAAGGAAGAAGTTAAACTCTCGTTATTTGCTGACGATATGATAGTATACATGAGCGACCCCAAAAACTCTACCAAAGAACTCCTGCAGCTGATAAACACTTTTAGCAATGTGGCAGGATACAAGATCAACTCCAAAAAATCAGTTGCCCTCCTATACACAAAGGATAAAGAAGCAGGGAGGTAAATCAGAGAAACTTCACCTTTCACGATAGCCACAAATACCATAAAATACCTTGGGATAACTCTGACCAAGGAAGTGAAAGACCTATTTGACAAGAACTTTAAGTCTTTGAAGAAAGAAATTGAGGAGGATACCAGAAAATGGAAAGATCTCCCTTGCTCTTGGATTGGGGGGATCAACATAGTAAAAATGGCAATTCTACCAAAAGCAATCTATAGATTCAATGCAATCCCCATCAAAATCCCAAAAAAATTCTTCACAGACCTTGAGAGAATAATAATTAATATTATATGGAAAAACAAAAAACCCAGGTTAGCCAAAACAATTTTATATAATAAAGGAACTTCTGGAGGTATAACCATCCCTGACTTCAAACTCTATTACACAGCTGCAGTATTTAAAACAGCTTGGTTCTGGCATAAGAACAGAGACGTCGACCTATGGAATCGAATAGAAGACCCAGATATTAACCCACAAACCTATGAACACTTGATTTTCGACAAGGTGGCTAAAGGTATGCAATGGAAGAAGGAAAGCATCTTTAACAAATGGTGCTGGCATAACTGGATGTCAGCCTGTAGAAGAATGAAAGTAGATCCATATTTATCACCATGTACAAAAATCAAGTCCAAATGGATTAAAGACCTCAACATTAATCTGACCACTTTGAACCAGATAGAAGAGAAAGTGGGAAGTAGTCTACAAGACATAGGCACAGGAGACCACTTCCTAGGTAGAACCCCAGTAGCACAGACAACAAGAGAATCAATGAATAAATGGGACCTCTTGAAACTGAGAAGCTTCTGTAAAGCAAAGGACACCATCAGTAAGACAAAAAGGCTACCTTCTGACTGGGAGAAGATCTTCACCAACCCCTCATCAGATAAAGGCCTGATCTCCAAAATATACAAAGAACTCATGAAACTAGACAATAAAACTCTAATTAACCCAATTAAAATATGGGGTGCTGATCTGAACAGAGAATTCTCAACAGAAGAACTTCAAATGGCCAAAAGACACTTAAGGTCATGCTCAACATCCTTAGCGATCAGAGAAATGCAAATCAAAACAACTTTGAGATACCATCTTACACCTGTCAGAATGGCTAAAATCAAAAACACCAATGATAGCCTATGCTGGAGAGGATGTGGAGAGAGGGGAACTCTCATCCATTGTTGGTGGGAATGCAAACTTGTGCAACCACTGTGGAAATCAGTGTGGCGATTTCTCAGGAAACTGGGAGTCAACCTCCCTCAAGACCCAGCAATTCCACTCTTGGGAATATACCCAAGAGATGCCCTATCATACCACAAAAGCATTTGTTCAACTATGTTCTTAGCAGCACTATTTGTAATAGCCAGAACCTGGAAACAACCTAGGTGCCCCTCAATAGAAGAATGGTTAAAGAAGGTGTGGAACATATATACATTAGAGTTTTACTCAGCGGTAAAAAACAATGACATCTTGAATTTTGCATGCAAATGGATGGAAATAGAAAACGCTTTACTGAGTGAGGTAAGCCAGACCCAAAAAGAGGAATATGGTATGTATTCACTCATAAGTAGATTCTAGCCATAATTAAAGGTCTTTGAGCCTATTATTCATGATCCTAGAGAAGCTAAATAATAAGGTGAACCTGAAGAAAATCATGTAGTTATCCTCCTGGAAATTGGAAATAGACAAGAGGGCCAGTACCTTCATCTGGCGATGGCTGGAGATAGAGACAGAGACCCACATTGGAACACTGGACTTAACTCCCTAGGTCCAAAAGAGAAGCAGAAGGAAAGAGAATGTGAGCAAAGAAGTCAAGACCAGAGGGAACCTTCATCTGATGATGGATGGCGATACAGATGGAGACCCACATTGGAGCACCGGACTGAGCCCCCCAAGGTCCAAATGAGGAGCAGAAGGAAGAAGAACATGAAAAAGGAAATCAGGACCACGAGGGGTGCGATCACCCACTGATACAAGGGGACTGATCTAAGGAGAGTTCACCAAGGCCAGTTGGACTGGGATTGAACGAGCATGTGATCCAACCAGATTTTCTGAATGTGGCCAGATTCTCTGGATGTGGCTGGCCCGGAGTCTCTGAAAATACATTGACAATGACACTGGGACTTCTTTCCTCTGCATATACTGGATTTTTGGGATACAGTCTGTTTGGATACTCACCTTCCTGGACCTGGAGGGACGGGGGAGGAACTTGAACTTCCCACAGGGCAGGAAACCCTGACTGCTCTTAGGAATGGAGAGGGAGGAGGAGAGGGGGTGGGGGGAGTGGGCGGGCATTGGGAGGAGGGGTGGAAATGGTAACTTTTATAATTTAATAAACTTTGAAAAAAAAGAATTTGAGGCATTATTATTATTGGGACATTGTCTTTTAAAGTGCCCCAACTGTCCGCATTTAAAGCATGCCTTCCCCCATCCCCTCTGGCGCCTCTAGCGGCAGCGAGTACAGCAGCCGCCAGTCCTGCATTGGTCAGAGGCCCTCCTACCTCACGGCAGGCTCTTATCCAGGCCTCTAACCCTTTTCCCTTTACTGGAACTATCGCTCTTTGACATTCCTTGGTGCTGTGTTAAAAAATTATCGGCTGTACAAAAGGCATGGATGTGTCCAAATTACCAATTATTTTTTCAGCTGCCTCTGTAATTCTATCCACATAATCAGAAAATGTCTCTGTAGAGCCTTGAATAATCTTGGTCAGGTTACCAGCCGTTTCACCCTTATTAGGGAGTGATTTCCATGCTCTATAATGAATCTCATTAACCTGCTGATAAACCTCAAAAGGATAATTAATCTGATTTCCAGCACATGGCCCTTGTCCAAGAAGCATGTCAGCCGTCCTCTCTGGGTGGCTACCTTGCATGTTTATGCGTGCTTGGACTTGAGCTCTGTCCTGGATAATGGATTTAAAATCCAGGAACTACCCCGGCAGAAGAGATGCTCTCTCAATCTCTTGCCAGTCTGTGGGCGTCAGTGCTTCTGTAGCAATCCTTCTCAATAATGTGATTGTATAACTGGCAGTTACTCCAAAATTTTTTACAGTGTCAACCAAATCCTTAAGCTGTTTGTAAGGCACTGGCTCATACCATCTAGCATGAGTGTGCACATCTTCAAAAACAGGGAAGGCGGTCGCCAAGTTCGACCAAATCTGCCTTCCTATAAAACTGCAGCCCTCTGTTGCCACTGGCGAGTACGTGGGTGGAGGGGCAGATGGGGGAGGTGCAGAAGCCACGGACACCACGGGTCTTCCGTTCCCCATCGCAAACACGTCATCATTGCCCCACCTTCGGTTACCTCGCTCTTTCTCATATCTAGCTGCTGCCTCCTCAAGCTTTTCTTCCTCTTGAGGACCCAACTCCTCCTCTGATAAATCTACATTTATAAACTCCTCCAGCACTAGACTTATGGGGTTTTTCTTCCCCTTTTCTTTTGTTACTATTTCCGGATCCTTTTCCTTTGATTTTTCCTTTTTTCTTTTAGTCCTATCCTTATCCTCCTCCTTATGATCTGATTCTGAAAGACTGTTTTGATGTTTCTGTAATGCCTTGCGACCCTCCTTTAGTATCTCAGTATTACGTACTTCCTTCAAGCAGTTCCGCACCAACCTCCAAAGAGGAAGTGTGCCCCTTCCAATCCTCTCTTCTTGTTTAGCTTGCTCTAGGTCTCTGCCTAACTTATCCCATGATGGCAAGGTTAAGTCACCTGAAGCTGCAAACTAGGGTGAGATCTTTTCGATATCCTTAATGATCATAGAGACCATCCCGGAAGAGATCTTTAGACCGTGGTGCCGTAAAAGTGCTTGGATCGGGCTGTAGACCTCGTTGGGGCCCAAGGCGGTTCCATAAGAATTGCCCATGGTTCACACTTAACTACGTGTGACTTACTCCATGGGCTAAAGAACCCCCCTTTTTATTTACAAGGGAGTTACGTTCTTAGCAGAAAACGCTGCTCAGTGAAAGTGGACTTACTTTCACTTTTGACTAGATGCGGTCGCAACAGCAAAGACACTCACAGCCTGGTTGATGGCAGCACAGCCAAAAGCAGCAGAGAAGGACAAATACAAACATCAAAACTAATGCAAGGCCGAACCACTCTGGACCAACCCCAGCAATCAGCATACCTGGAGGATTTACCGACGTCGCCGCTCCGTGTGTCGAGTTCTGAATCCTCTGCAGCCCTCTCGCTCGGTGACCGATACGTTGTCCGGTGTCACGGGTTCTCGGCACCAGTTGTGGCGCACCCCTTGACCAGCAAGGAAGAACGACCACGAAGTCAAGGATCCTTCTCAAATCACATTTTATTGGAGCCTCTTGGTTGAAGGGAGAGCGGGAAGCGAGAGACAGCGAAGGCCAAACAGCATCTGCTTATATAGGTTGAAGGGACTCGGGTACTGCCCTGATTGGTGAATGCCCGAAGTATCGGGATTGGCCAGGGACAAGGCTCAATTGCGCATGTACAGGCAAAGGGTGCTCAGCCCCACGCGGCAATACCAAATAAGGACTTGTTTACCTCCAAGTTGCAGGACCGCCGGCGCCATCTTGTAATGGCGATAATCGGATGGCTCCTTACAATTGAGGATTGAGACTTCCTCCTGATGAATTGTTCCTGATATGAGTATAAAGTGTCCATCTCCGTCTCTTCTGATTGATCTTAGTTTGAAATCAATTTTGTTAGCTATTAGTATTGCCACACCCGCTTATTTCTTTGGTTCATTTGATTAGAAAACCTTTTCCCTACCCTTTACTCTGAGGTAGTGTCTGTCTTTATGTTTGAGGTGTGTTTCTTGTAGGCAGCAGAATGTTGGATCCTGATTTTGTATCCATTCTCTTTACCTGTGCCTTTTTATAGGTGAGTTGAGTCCATTGATATCAAGCGATATTAATGACCAGTGGTTGTTGACTTCGGTTATTTTTTCTGGTGGTAGTGTTTGTGTGTTTCCCTTCTTTGAGTTGTGCTGGTGGAGGGTTGTCATATGCTTGTGTATTATGGGTGTTGTTGGCTTCCTTGGTTTGTGCTTTTCCTTCTAGTATTTTCTGTTTGGCTGGGTTTGTGGCTACGTATTGTTTAAATCTGTTTTAGTCCTGGAATATCTTGTTTTCTCCATTGATGGTGAATGTAAGCTCTGCTGGGTATAGTAGTATGGCCTTGCATCCTTGGTCTCTTAGTTTCTGCAGCACATCTATCCAAGACCTTTTGGCATTTATGGTTTCCATTGAGAAGTCAGGTGTAATTCTGATAGGGTTCCCTTTATATGTTACTTGACTTTTTTCCAACGCAGCTCTTAATATTTTTCTTTATTCTGTATGTCTTGTCTTTTGATTATTATATGGCGAGGGGATTTTTTTTGATCCAGTCTATTTGGTGTTCTGTATGCTTCTTGTACCTTCATAGGAATATACTTCTTTAGGTTGGGAAAGTTTTCTTCAATAATTTTGTTGAATATGTTTTCTGGGCCTTTAAGCTGTAAATTTTCTCCTACTTCTACACCTATTATTCTTAGGTTTGGTCTTTTCACGTTGTCCCAGATTTCCTGGATGTTTTGTGTTAAGAATTCATTGGATTTGTTTTGTTCTTTAATCAGTGAGTTTATTTCCTCTGTAGTAACTTCAGTGTCTGAGATTCTTTCTCCTATCTCTTGTATTCTGTTGATAATACTTGTCTCTGCAGTTCCTATTTGTTTACCCAAATTTTCCATATCCAGCCTTCCTTCGATTTGTGTTTTCTTTAGTACCTCCATTTCATTTTTCAAGTCTTGAACTGTTTCCCTTATCTGTTTGATTCTTTTTCTTGTTTTTCTTGTGTATCTTTGAGAGATTTATCCATTTCATCTACCTTTTTGTTTGTTATCTCCATTTCTTTACAGCAGTTTTTTACCTCCTGTTTAAGTTCCTCTATTATTTTCATATAGTTCCATTTAAAGTTGATTTCTTCTATTTCTTCTGGAGTAGGGTGTTCAATTCTTCTTGTTTCATGATCTCTGGATTCTGGTGATCTCATGTTGCCTTTCAGGTTGTTGGGGGACTTCTTGCATTGGTGCCTGCCCATCTCTTCCTTCAAATGCAGCCAGGAGAGTCTTGGTGTCTTGGTCTAGTCTTTGCTGTGACTGACTCCCTAGGTGAATCTCCTCAGTGAAGGTGCAGGAACTGTTCCCCGGTTGGCTGGTCTGAAAGGATGTCCTCAGCACAGGGACAGGACTCTTGGAGGTCTAAGGACTCTGCAGACAAAAGGGCAAACTCGTGGGGGGGTTGTGTGGAGCCAAGAAGCCCCTGCAGCAGGAGCTGGAGGTGCTGTGCACTCCCCTCCGGTACGGTGGGTGCACACTCACCCTTCTGGGTGGGTAGCCTCGGTGAAAGAGCAGGACCGTTTCCTAGGCCACGGACCTCACAGACAATAGGGCAGGCTTGTGGGGAGAAGGTTGAGCAGGGAAGTGTGGAACAGAAAAGCCCCTGTAGCAGGAGCTAGAGGGGCCCAGTACTCCTTTCCCAGATGTTCTGCCCTGTCCTGTGATGGCACCCACTCACCTGTCTGAAAGGTTGTCCTCAGCACAGGGGCAGTACTCTAGGAGGTCTAAGGACCCTGCAGACAAGAGGGTGAACTCGATGGGGAGGAGAGAGTTGTGCGGAGCCAAGAAGCCCCTGCAGCAGTGATGTAGATGAGCCTTCTGTCTATGTGTTATTTTCATTGGTTAATAAAGAGACTGCCTTGGTCCTTTGATAGGACAGAAAATTAGGTAGGCGGAGTAAACAGAACAGAATGCTGGGAAGAGGGCAATGAGGCAGACGCCATGGAGCAAGCCACCAGGTCAGACATGCTGAATCTTTCCCAGTAAGCCACCACCTCACGGTGCTACACAGATTATTAGAAATGGGTTAATCAAGATGTGAGAGTTAGCCAGTAACTAACTTTCTAGAGATAATGGGCCAGGCAGTATTTAAAAGAATACAGTTTCCATGTAATTATTATGGGCAAAGCTAGCCAGGCGGGCAGCAAGAAGCAGCCCACCACTCCTTCTACACAGCAGGAGATGGAGGTGCAGTGCACTCCCCTCTGCGGTTGGTTGCACACTCACCCCTCTGGGTGGGTAGCCTCAGTGAAGGAGCAGGACCTGTTCCTGGGCCAAGGACCTCACAGACAATAGGGCAGGCTTGGGGGGTGAGCAGTGGGCAGAGAAGTGTGGAACAGAGAAGCCCCTGCAGCAGGAGCTAAAGGTACTCAGTGCTCCTTTTCCGACTGTTCTTCTCCGTCCCGGGATGGCACCCACTCACCGGTCTGAAAGGTTGTCCTCAGCACAGGGACAGGACTCCACTCACCACCCTGTCCCACCAGTGCCCATACAGGCTGAGCTAGGGGATCTTATGGCCACAAAGAAGGGAGGGAGAAGGTGGGGGGAGCCTGGGTATAAGCTGGGATGGGATAGGAATAGAGAGACAGTAGCAGGGGAGAGAAGCCCCTGCAGACAGACATGGAAGTTTAGGGTGTTGAGGAATGTCTGTGCTCTGATTCCTGGACTTCTGCCGTGGGTCAGGAACACACTCACCCCTCCGATGGATCTTCTGGTACAGGCTCAGGTCCCCTTGCTGGTCAGGGACCTCGCAGACAAAAGGCCTACCTTGCTGCAGGCAGGCTATTGAATCAAAGGAACTCCCATCTGTTTGCACTCACCACCCCGTCCCACCAGTGCCCAAACAGGTTGAGCTGGGTCATCTTATGGCCCCAAAGAAGGGAGGAAGAAGGGGGGGGAGCCTGGGCACAAGCTGGGATGGGATAGGAAGAGAGAGGCAGTAGCAGGGAAAAGAAACCCCTGCAGTCTCTTGAATCTATTTTTAAAGGGGAAACTAATAGTCTTAAATATTTGATATTAGTATGGATTTTTGTATATTGATACAAATTTAAGATTATTTTTGTTATACTGCATATATGGTTCTATTCTTGTTTAAGGTATTTTTGCATATTGATACAAATTTAAAGTTATTTTTGTTAGAGCATGCTGCATACATTCTATTCTTGCATAGGATATTCTTTTCGCTCATTTAATAGTTTAATGTAAATTTCTAGTACTTGAAAATTATTATTACAAACTATTTAGTATAATAAAGAAATACAGGTTAGTAGTTAGTCGCTCATCACAATCAAATTGTAGTCATGTTAGGTATGTTTTCAAGGTTAAACAGATATATTTTAAATAAGACAGGTCTTTAAATCATTGCAGTGGCAATGGCATCACTAGGGAACCCTGAAACCTACAGAATTTATGATGCTTTAATAATATAAAGCTTTTTATGACAAAGAGACATGTCTGCTCCTGGCAGGACCAATCTACTTCAGAGGAGATGATAGACATCAAAGAAACTCCATATGAAGCTTATTTTCTTTGTGGCAAAAGTTGGGCCACTGGACAAGAAAGTCTCCTTGCCTCAAGTGCAGACACAAAGCTGTCCAAATTGGACAAGCAGGACTTAAAACAAAGTATCTGCCAAACTTTGCCAAGACAAGGTGGGAAGTCCTTCAAAATTACTCCCAGGAAAGTCTGTTAGATATTCTAGGCCTGTAGGTCAAAGATAGATATCCCAACATTGCAGAGGAACCTTGGGTGACTGTCCAGGCCACCAGATGTTTCTGTCATTTTACTTTTGAAATTTGCTTGCTCTGCACTTCCTGTTTACTAAGATAACATTATTTCCTTCTGGAATCTTTGATGGAGATGAAGGCTAGATAATCATAGTTATAGTTTTCCTTGGTCATGGTAGAAGGTAAATTAGGTAAAGAGCTTTGGATTTATCAAGATAGAATAAATAATAGATTATCTTCACCAAATGTACCAAATACAAATGAATTAGACATTGTAAATGTAATTCTTACCTGATAATTGTTCTTATTGTTTATATTTTATTATGTTAGAGTTAAAACCTTTCCTTTTTATTTAGACAAAAGGGGGAATCTTCCGAAGAGATCATTTTGTACACTGTGAAGATTTGTCACTCGATTTGATTTAATAAAAAGCTGAACAGCTAATAGCTAGGCAGGATGCTGGGAAGAAGGTGTAACATGAAAGGGGACTGCTTGTTTGTGTTTCTGTCCTGCCCGACTCTCCAGCTGTTTAGTCCCAGAGAAAAATCACACATGGATCTCTATAAGTTATAAATGCTCATTGGCCCATTAGATCAGGCTTCTTACTGGCTAACTCTCACATCTTGATTAACCCATTTTTCTGATCTATGTTAGCCATGTGGCTCAGTACCGTTTTCAGTGGGGCAGCTTTGGTGATCTGGGCAGGAGTGGGAGGAATCAACTTCCTCCTCCCCAGAATTCTCCTGCTCTCCTGGCATCATTTCCACTTCCTGTCTGGTTTTCCTGCCTACGCCTCCTGCCTGGCCAATCAGCATTTATTTAAAACATGACTGACAGAATACAGACAATTCTCCCACACCAAGAAGGAGAGACATACATGACATACAATTCTGAATGGAGGCTTCCACTGCATGGTAGGATTTTAAAGCAATCAAATAGAGCCCATTGGGGGATGTATTAACCAAAACCAAAATAGGATGCCAGCATGCATCCACTAAGATGATCATGACAAAGGCAAAAAAGCACTGATGAGGTGGAGTATCAGGACTCCACTTTGGTGCTAATGGGATTGCAGCAAGCTGTGCACTTTGTAAAACATGGCAATACTGCAAAAGGTTAAAAATTCATACAATACTGCAGAACTTACAGGTATATAACCAAGAAAAATTTAAATATATCAAAACAAATAATTTACATAAATATTCAAAGACAGCATTATTCCCAATAGCCCCAAACTGGGAAGAGCTCAGTTGTCCATCAATTTATGAAGGAGTAAATGTTATATGATCATACATTGTTTATTTGGGAGCTACTGCCAGGACAGAAACTTCTGCCTGTACCCCCTACACACACACTCTCTCTCTTTCACACACACACACACACACACACACACACACACACACACACGCGTGCATGCACACATGGTAAAAAACCCAATCTCTGGATGCGAAATCCCACCAATCTCTACCCTGGAAAGCTCCACTCTGAAAAGTTCCCAAGAAACTCGGTATAAGCCTTCTTTGTGTGTGTGTGTGTGTGTGTTTGTTTGTTTGTTTGTTTTTGTTTTCCTTTCTTCATTATTATTAGTAGTGGTTGTACTTTATATATAATACCAACTAAAATTCCCACTTCCTCCCCTCCTCTTACTCCCCTACACACCCTCCTTCCCACCCCCTCTAGTTCTAAGAGAGGGCAAGGCACCCTGCCCTGTGGGAAGTCCAAGGCCTTCCCCCTACATCCAGGCTTAGGAAGGTATGCACCCAAAGAAAATATTATCCCGAAAAGCCAGTACGTGCAGAAGAGACAAATCCCAGTGCCATTATCATTGGCCCCTCCATCTGCCCCAACTGTCAACCACATTCAGAGGGTGCAGTTTGATCCCATGTTCATTTATTCTCAGTCCAGCTGGAGTTGGTGAGCTCAAAATAGCTCAGGAACACTGTCTCAGTGGGTGAACCAACTCCTCATGGTCCTGACTTCCTTGCTCACATTCTCCCTCCTTCTGCTCTTCAACTGGACCTTGGGAGCTCAGTCCAGTGCTCCAATGTGGGTTTCTGTCTTTGTCTCCATCTGTTGCCAGTGATATTCAAGTCTGACTATGGGGCAAGGCCAGTTCAGGCACCCTCTCCTCCACTGCCCAGGGTCCTTGCTGATGTCATCCCCATGGACTCCTGAGAACCCCTCCAAAACCAAGCCTCTCACCAATTCCAAAATGGCGCCCTCCTTCCTTGCTCCCATATTCATCCTTCCTCCATCTCAACCATCCCACTCCTGCAAGTTCTCTCCTATATCCCCCTCTCTCCTTCCTTCAGTTCCCCAGTCCCCATGCTCCCAACTTTTGCCTGGTGATCTTGTTTGCTTCCAATTTCCAGGAAGATCTATATATGTTTTTCATTGGGTTCACCTTATTACTTAGCTTCTCTGAGATCATGAATTATATGCTCAGTGTTCTTTGTTTACAGCTCCTGCACGGTCTGGAACCATGAGTCTCAGCGGAGGGTGTCCAGGTTGAATGAAATCCAGAGCACAAGGTTTAGGTGAAACAGCAGCTCGTTTATTGTTCTGCTGGGGCTAGCTTTTATACCATGGCACCAAATGGGGAGGGGGCTGCGAAGGGACTGTCACCTGACCCAAGGAGGAACTCTCACCTGACCCCAGTAGGGGTAAAGGACTGATCACATGCATTCCACCTTCACCTGTCTCCACTAGGGACTGTCACCTGACCCCAGCAGGGATCAAGGAATAATCACGTGCACTCAAACTTCCTCATCCAACTCCAGGAACAGAGGGAAGTTAAGATTCTTTGCAGATAAGCACCTCAAATGGGGGCAGGGAAATATAACTCGGGGTAGCAATTCCCACAATTCCCCCAACTTTATTTTATAATGAGGGGTCCTGTCTTAGGTCCTGCGAGGAAAGTACCTTCCCTTACCCGTCACTGGGCCCCCGATACCCTGTCTTAGGCGGGGAGTCACCCCACAGGTTGCCCGTCCTTGGAGACCCTCATTTTTTCAGCATCTGCAGCTATACCTCATGACTTCTGGGAGAGTCATGGGCCAGACTGAGTAACACCTGACGGTGGTCAAACTCAGTCTTGGTGAAGGTGTTTAGAAGTCATTTTAAGAGGAGCAGACCTACTGCTACCCCTACTAGTCCCAAGATCCCCAGGGACAAGGCACCTCCCCATCGCTGTGCCCAACCACCAATCTGGACCATGGCATTCCACCATCCCTCAGCAGATATAGGTTTAACACGGGTTTCATTAATTGCAATAATCTGATGTACCAAAGAGTGGGTAAAGTTTACAAAGGAATCATTCCAAGGCCCTCTAAGGTAAGCATTAAGGCGTTGCACCTCAAAGGACATATTTTTCACTTCCATAAGGGTCACACAGGCAGAATGATAGAAATGAGAACAAGAAGCTTGTTGCACCATCCACAACACATTAATCTGTTCCTGCAATAAGGCTGTTTGTTGATTTAAATTTAACATCCCTAATTGAATATGTGAGTCCATGGTATTTTGAGTCTCTAAGGCCTGGGTAACACGAGCAGCAAGAGTGTTAACAGTCTCTGCAGTCGCTGCATTCTGGGACACGGTGATTCCCGCAACGGTGGCAGCTGTGGCTGATATGGTGATGGCTGCGGCAGTGATTCCGAAGTCTCTTCTCTTGATACAAGATAAGCTCTCGTCCATCATGTGGGTCTTCTACCACCAGGGGAACCAGAGCAGGAATTCTGACCATCAGCACGGACTCATCCGTTGGGGACCAGCAGTTGCTCAAAAAGCAGGAGCTGGAAGAACAATCAAGGATACCATCCTCCCTGACCGACCCATTAAAGGAGACAAACATAAAGGGAGGCAGAACAGAAGCCAGGCTGACAATAGAGAAATTCATTCCCGCTGCATAGTTAATCTGGAGGGATGATTCAAAGATGTCTGATGTGTTCCATCTGGCTGTAGCATTGAAAGCCAAGCCCCTTTGAAGGGCTAAAGGCCTAATATCTGTACATGCACGAGGGCCACAGAGAAACATGCCCGCGAATGTAGGTGAAACTCCTGCCATATTTGGATTTCTATAGAATAATCAAAGGCCCCTCTCAAGGAGTTTTTAGCAGTAGGTCAGTGACCAAACCACCATAAATATTGATCTCCCTCCAATTTCCATGGTTCCTTGGGAGCACAATTTCCCCAAGATAATGGTAAGTACAATCTGAAAGATTGTGGCATCTTCCAACATAAGGGAGCTGGTCTCGGAGGAGTTGGAAGTCCAGAAACATTTCTTTTAAAATTTATTGGGTAAAAGATATCTCTCAATCCAAAACAAGGATGTCCAGAAGAATCAGAAGAAAAGTCTCCCAGAGAATAATTACTAAGGACCACGCATGGTCCAGAAAGAGAGATACTAAGCATCTCTGAAATATTGCTAATCTTCCGGAAGCAAAGGGCATGAGATATATCAAACGTTAAATTACCCAATGAAGATCTTTCTAATGCTATATTTGCTGCAGGAACCCCCAATGTATAATTGGTGGAATAAAAGGATGGAAAAACAGAGCTTACTTTACTTACTGGCATCAGTATGGGTGGGTTCCTCACCAGTGCCCATCTCAGGGCTCCCTCGATGTTCTTCACTTGAATCCATATTGTCAGGACCAATAGGGCCTGGCTCCACTGGCTGAACATTCTGCTCCGGCACCCAGTTGGGTTTTTTGGTTCCTGGAGGGAAGACGCAAACGCCCCCCCTCACCCTAGCCAACATGGGTGTGGGTGACTGCCACTGTCCCGTGATACTATCCTTCCATCTAACCCAACCCAGAGATTGGGAAGGTTTCTGCTAATGTCTCTCCATTGCTGATAGACCTTGTTTATCTACTGTTAAAAAATTTAAAATGTATAAAATTGGCGAGGTTTCCAATGGCCCAACAATCCCTGCCACATATCAGTATACAAATTGAAGGGTTGATGCTTGAAAAGAGAAAATGCCATAAGGCAGGCTGTGAGTTCTGCAGCTTCGGCAGAAATCGGACCTAGGGGCTGCTTTTCTTTAATTGAACCAGAGACCACCACTGCATAGCCCTTGGAAGAACCATCAGTAAACACTGAACGCACTCCCTTAAGGGGGGAAGTTTTGATAATTCTTGGAAAGATAACAGGATGATTCTTAAAAATGAAATTAAACGAGAATCAGGATAATTGTTATCAAAATTGGCTCCAGTGGTTGTGATGAACAAGGTCCATCCATCTTGAACCCTCTGTAGCCTTGTTATTTCCTCTTTTTGATTAGGGATTAGAAATTTATCTGGGATCCTGCCAAAAACTTGTAAACTAAAATCATACGCCTTCCATCGAAGCTGTAGCACCATTTCATAATATGGGGTCACTACCTTCTTAGGGAAAGCGGGTAAATGTAACCAATAAATGGGTCCCCTTTGCCAAAAAACGCCAGTAGGTGAAAATTGTGAGCTTGGGACGAGCCCCTAAATTCTGAGAGGAAACTCTGTCCCATGACTCATTTGCCCCTCCCTGTCTGGAGGCTTTTTCTTTTTAATCTTTCACTCCTCTACCTTATCCACGAGCAGTTTGGCCTCCTTATCAGAGGCCATATCAGAACAAAGAGAAGCCTTTGCCTCATTATGTTGAATTTCAGATAACACCTCTTTTGTTGCTTTCAAGGCCTGCTTAACCCGGATTTTCTCTGCAAGCAAAGCATCCCTGATCAGTGTCCAAAGGGAGAACGTGGCAATTGGCAGGACTTCAGGCCCCTCCTTTCTCAAAGTTTTTTGAAGATCCCCGCGAACTTGTTCCCACTCAGAAATATTGAGGGCTCCACTGGTGATGAACCAGGGACTCCATGTTTCTGTAGTTTTAAGAAAATCATCCAAAGTCTTAGTTTTTACAGCTGTTCCTTTCAACAACCTCTTTAACTCTGATTTACCCGGGGTATTCCCCATTTCTTAATTATCTCTTATCTCTTAATTATCTCTTAATTATCTCAAGTATCTATTGTTTCTTAATTATATCTTAATCTCCAATGCATCCTGGACGGCTACAGGATGACCCGGTCCACTTTCCTCCTTTCCAATCTCGGTGGAACCTCCAATTGCCGCGCCTGCACGGTCTGGAACCACGAGTCTCGGCGGAGGGTGTCCAGGTTGAACGAAATCCACAGAGCACAAGGTTTAGGTGAAACAGCAGCTCGTTTATTGTTCTGCTGGGGCTAGCTTTCATACCATGGCACCAAATGGGGAGGGGGCTGCGAAGGGACTGTCACCTGACCCAAGGAGGAACTCTCACCTGACCCCAGTAGGGGTCAAGGACTGATCACAAGAACTCCACCTTCACCTGTCCCCACTAGGGACTGTCACCTGACCCCAGCAGGGATCAAGGAATAATCACTCAAACTTCCTCATCCAACTCCAGGAGCAGAGGGAAGTTAAGATTCTTTGCAGATAAGCACCTCAAATGGGGGCAGGGAAATATAACTCGGGGTAGCAATTCCCACATTTGTTTATGGCTAGAATTCACTAATGCATACATACTATATTCATATTTTTGAGTCTGTGTTATACAACTCAGGATAGTGTTTTCTACTTCCATCCATTTGCATGCAAAATTCAAGATGGCATTATTTTTTTGCTTTTTTCCCTCTAAGTAGTGCTCTAATGTGCAGATGTGCCACACTTGCTTTATCCATTCTTCAGTTGAGAGACATGTAGGTTGTTTCCAGGTTCTGACTATTACAAATGATGCTGCTATGAACATATTTGAACAAATGCTTTTGTAGTATGATTGGGCATCTTTTGGGTATGTTCCCAAGAGTAGTATTTCTGGATCCTAAGGTAGGTTGGCTCCCAATTTTCTGAGAAACCACCACACTGATTTCTAAGTGGTTGCACTAGTTTGCATTCCTACCAGCAATGATGAATGTTCTCCTTACTCCACATTTTCTCCATCTTAAGCTACCATTGGTGTTTTTTTTAATTTTAGCCATTCTGAAAGATGGTATCTCAAAGTTATTTTGATTTGCATTTTCCTGAGTGCTAAGGAAGTTGAACATGTCCTTAAGTATCTTGTGGCCATTTGAAATTCTTCTGTTGAGAATTCTCTGTTCAGTTTAGTACACCATTTTTAAATTGGATTATTTAGAATTTTTATGACTAGTTTTTTGAGTTGTTTATATATTTTGGAGATCAGTTCTTTGTCTGATATGGGGTTGGTGAAGATCTTCTCCCATTCAGTAGGTTGCTTTTTTGTCTTAATGACAATGTCTTTTGCTTACAGAAGCTTCTCAGTTTCAGGAGGTCCCATTTATTCATTGTTGCTCTTATTGCCTGTGCTACTGGGGTTATATGTAGGAAGTGGTCTTCTGTGCCCATGTGTTGCAGACTACTTCCCATTTTCTCTTCAATCAGGTACAGTGTGGTCGGATTTATATTGAGATCTCTCATCTATTTGGACATGAGTTTTGTGCATGGTGATAGATAACAGATCTATTTTCATTCTTCTGCAGGTTGACATCCAGTTGTGCCAGCACTGTTTGTTAAAGATGCTTTCTTTCTTCCATTGTATGATTTTAATTTCTTTATCAAAAATCAGGTGTTCATAGGTATGTGGATTAATATCCGGGTCTTCATTTCGATTCCATTAGTCAACATCCCTGTTTTTATGCCAATACCAAGCAGTTTTCATTATTGTTGCTCTATAATAGAGCTTGATGTCAGGTATGGCAATGTTTCCGGTAGTTCCTTTATTGTATAAGAATGTTTTGGCTATCCTGAGTTTTTTGTTTTTCCGTATAAAGTTGATTATTATTTTCTCAAGGTATGTGAAGAATAGTGTTGGGATTGGATGGGGATTTCATTTAATCTATATATTGCCTTTGGTAGGATTGCCATTTTTACTATGTTGATTCTACCTATCCAAGACCGTGGAAGATCTCTCCATTTTATGGTATCTTCTTCAATTTCTTTCTTCAAAGACTTAAAGTACCTGTTCAATAGATCTTTCATGTTCTTGGTTAGAGTTACCCCAAGACACTTTATGCTATTTGTGGCTATTGTGAAAGGTGATGTTTCTCTGATTTTCATCTCATCTTCTTAATCCTTTGTGTATAGGAGAACTACTGATTTTTTTAAATTGATTTTGTATTCTGCCACATCACTGAAAGTTTTTTTTTTATCAGCTGTAGGAGTTCTCTGGTAGAGTTTTTGGGGCCATGTCTACACTATCATACCATCTCTAAATAATGAAAGTTTGTCTTCTTCCTTTCCAATTCGGATCCCCTTGATCTCCTTATGTTGTCTCATTACTATTTCCAGAACTTCAAACACTATGTTGAAGAGATATGGAGAGAGTAGACAACCTTGTCTTGTTCCTGGTTTTGTGGCTTCATTTTGAGTTTCGTTCCCTTTAATTTGATCTTAGCTGTTGGTTTGCTGTATATTACTTTTATTATATTTAGATATGATTCTTGTATCCCTAATCTCTCCAATACCTTTTTGCTAAAGGATTGTTGAATTTTGTCAAATGCTTTTTGGTATCTAGTGAAATGATCATATGTTTTTTTCAGTTTATTTATATGATGGATTACATTGATAGATTTTCGTATGTTGAACTAGCCCTGCATCTCTGGAATAAAGCCTACTTGATCATAATGAATGATTTTTTAGATGTGTTCTTGGATTCTGTTTGCCAGTATTTTATTGAGAATTTTTGCATCGATGTTCATGTGAGATTGGTCTGTAATTCTTTTTCTTGGTTGAGTCTTTGTGTGGTTTTGGTAACTGTAGCCTCATACAAAGAGTTTAGCAATGACCATTCTGTTATGTGGAACACATTGAGGAGTATAGGTATTAGCTCTTCTTAGAAATTCTGATAGAATTCTGCACTAACCCAACAAGCCCTGGGCTTTTATTGGTTGGGAGGTTTTTGATGACAGCTTTCATTTCCTCATGATTTATAGCTCTATTTAAATTGCTCACCTTGTCTTGATTTAATTTTGGTATATGGCATCTACTTAAAATATTGTCCATTTCTTTTCCATTTTCCAATTTTGTTGCATGCACAATTTTGTAGTAAGACTTAATGATTCTCTGAATTTCCTCAGTGTTTGTTGTTATGTCTCCCTTTTCATTTCTGATTTAATTTGTGTATTCTCTCTTTGTCTTTTGATTAGTTTGGATAGGGGTTCATCAATCTTCTTGATTTTCTCAAAGAACCAGGTCTCTGTTTAATTGATTCTTTGAATTCTTTTCTGTGTGTCTATTTTGTTGATTTCAGCCCTCAGTTTGATTATTTCCAGCCATCTACTCTTGGGTGAGGCTCTTCTTTTTTTCTAGAGCTTTCAGGTGTGGCAAACGTTCCACGCCATGGGGTCTGCATCACCACCCACCTGGTATGGACCGCGATTCCATACCTTCCACAAGCTGGATAATGTCCTAGGGGTTAAAACACAAGACGCACACACAGATACAGAGTTCGAGTCATTCTCCAGGGAGAGAAGAATGCCCATTTTTTTAAACTTAATTCAGGGTTAAATAGTTTTGCCCCAGAAGTGGAGAGCCCCCTCCCAACCAGGTGTGAGATCACAGTGTTGAGCGCCTGGCGCCGAGTGACAGGAGCTTTCAGGCAGGGGTACCGAGCTTGAATCCCTGACAGACAGATAGGAGGAGATTCAGGGCGCCTGTGAGAACCCTCCTTAGCAGGTGAAATTACCATATCAAATACGGAAACAAGATTCTAAACTAATCCCCTCTGGCTGGCAGAGGAAGCTAGGCTGGTTAGTGTAAACAGTTCTTGCATCCTGTGCTTGACCTCAAGGAACAGGGAAGACAGGGCCTTATATTCAGGTGTGCTGTTAAGTCTCTAATGTGAACTCTCTCCATTTTCTTTATGTGGGCACTTAGTGTTATGAACTTTCTCTTAGCACTTCTTTCATAGTGTCCCATAGGTTTGGGTATGTTGTGTCTTCATTTTCATTGAATTCAAGGAAGACTTTAATTTCTTTCTTATTTCTTCCTTGTGCCAGTGTCCATGAGTTTTTAAACTATCTGAGGGTAGTATTGTTAAATTCTAACTTTACTCCATAGTGATCTGATAAGACACACGTGGTTTCTCCAATTTTTTGTATCTGTGGATGTTTCTTTGCTACCGAGTATGTGATCAATTTTCGAGAAGTTTCCATAAGGTGCTGAGATGAAGGTATATTCTTTCTTGTTTGGGTGGAATATTCTAATGATGTCTGTTAAATCCACTTGATTTATTACATCTGTTAGTTCTCTTATTTCTCTGCTAAGTTTCTGTCTGGTTGATCCGTCCATTGGTGAGAGAGGGGTTTTGAAATCTTCTACTATTATTGCGTGGGGTTTGATATGTGAGTTGAGTTTTAGTTATGTTTCTTTTACATATGTGGGTACTTTTATATTAGGAGCATAAATATCCAGAATTGAGACTTCTTCTTAATGAATTGTTTCTGTTATAAGTATAAAGTGTTCATCTCCATACGTTCTGATTGATTTTAGTTTAAAATCAATTTTGTTAGATATTAGAATAGTCACACCTGCTTGTTTCTTAGATCCATTTGATTGGAAAACCTTTTCCCAACCCTTTACTCTGCGATAGTGTCTGTCTTTGAGGTTGAGGTGTGTTTCTTGTAAACAGCATATTGCTGGATTCTGTTTTCATATCCATTCTCTTAACCTGTGCCTTTTTATAGGTAAATTGAGTACATTGATATTAAGTGATATTAATGACCAGTAGTTGTTAACTCTGGTTATTTTTTGGTGGTAGAGTTTGTGTGTTTCCCTTTTTTGAGTTGTGTTGGCTGAGGGTTATCTGATGTCTGTGCTATTTTGGGTGTGGTTAACTTCCTTGGGTTGTGGTTTTTCTTTCTAGTACTTTCTGTAAGGCTGTGTTTGTGGCTTCGTATTGTTTCAATCTGTTTTTGTCCTGGAATATCTTGTTTTCTCCATTGATGGTGAATGAAAGCTTTGCTGGGTATAGTGGTCTGGGCTTGCATCCATGGTCTCTTAGTTTCTGCAGCACATCTATCCAAGACCTTCTGGCTTTTGTCGTTTTCATTGAGAAATCATTTGTAATTCTGATAGATTTACCTTTACCTGTTACTTGACCTTTTCCTTTGCAGCTCTTAATATTCTTTCTTTATTCGGTATGTTTTGTGTTTTGATTATTATATGGTGAGGGATTTTTTTTTATCCAGTCTATTTGGTGTTCTGTAAGCTTCTTGTACCTTCACAGGGATATTCTTCATTAGTTTGGGGAAATTTTCTTCTATAATTTTGTTGAACCTATTTTCTTGGCCTTTGAGCTGGAGTTCTTCTCCTTCTTCTTCCCCTATTATTCTTAGGTTTGGTCTTTTCATGGTGTACCAGATTTCCTGAATGGTTTGTGTTAAAAATTTGTTGGATTTGATGTTTTATTTGACCAATGAGTCTATTTCCTCTATAGAATCTTCTGTGCCTGAGATTCTTTCTTGTATCTCTTGTATTCTTTTGGTTATACTTGTCTCTGTAGTTCCTGTTTGTTTGCTCAGATTTCCCAAATCCAACCATCCCTCGGTTTGTGTTCTCTTCATTTCCTCCATTTCAGTTTTCAAATCTTGAACTGTGTCCTTTACTTGTTTGATTTCCTTTTCTTGGTTTTCTTGGGTATCTTTGAGGGATTTATTAATTTCATCTAACTTTTTGTTTGTCTTCTCTTCTATTCCTTTAAGGAAAATTTTCACTTTCTGTTTAAAGGTCCCCATCATTTTCTTAAGGTTACATTTAAAGTCTTTTTTTTTTTTTTTTACTTCTTCTGGGTTAGGCTGTTCAGGTATTCCTGGTGCATGTTCACTGGATTCAGGTGTTGCCATGTTGCTTTTCAGGTCGTTGGAGGAATTCTCGCATTGGTGCCTACCCATCTCTTCCTTTAAATGAGGCCAGCAGAGTCTTGGTGTCTTTGTCCATTCATTTCTGTGACTGACTTTGTACTTGGGAGTTTTTTTATGTGCACTGGAACAGACTCTCAGATCCCCTCAGCACTGATGCAGGCTATGTTACAGGGTTCCAAGGACCTTGCAGGCAAAAACGCTGGCTCTCCAGACCCCTCAGCAAGGGAGCAGGGTCTCTTGCAGAGGAATAGTTGGGCTTGGTAGTAGCATAGGATGGGAAAAAGAAGGCCCAGCGGCAGGAGCACTCCCTGTTGGCTCTATGGTCTCATCTTCTATATAAGCCTTCTATCATACTCAATTTTCTGCTGTTTCTTGCCCAGGCAGACTCCTGAGATATTTCCCCTCCCAAAAATCTCTTGTGTGAGGTCTGCTGTATGACTGAGGTATTCCTTGGTTCCTAGCTTCCAGAATACCTTTTCATCCAAGCCATTATGCTTACTTACATTTGGTGCTCTGATACACTCTTCTAATGCCTGCATTTCCCATCGTGGTGTAAGCTGCACTGGGACCCTATCTCTTCTCCAGTCCCTCTGCAGCAGACTTACCTTCTGGCTAACCTGTAGTGAGGGGCTGCAGGCAGGCCTGCTTTTCGACCTGCCCAGCTCCAGCACAGCTAGCTTAGCCCCAGAAATAACAACACACAAATTGTATTCATTTAAGCACTGCCTGGCCCATTATCTCTAGAGAGTTAGTTACTGACTAACTCTCATATCTTGATATTAACCCATTTCGAATAATCTGTGTAGCACCACGAGGTGGTAGCTTACTGGAAAAGATTTAGCATGTCTGACCTGGTGGCTGGCTCCATGGCGTCTGCCTCATAGCCCTCTTCCCAGCATTCTGTTCTGTTTACTCCACCTACCTAATTTTCTCTCCTATCAAATGGCCAAGGCAGTCTCTTTATTGACCAATGAAAATAACACAATAGACAGATAACCCTCCTCCATCATTTCCCCTTTTTCTGTTTAAACAAAAAAGAAAGGCTTTCATTTTAACATAGTAAAATTACATATAACAAAACAGTTATCAAGCAAGAATTACAGTCACAATATTTATAACTATATCTTTATCATAATAATGGAAAACTATAACTATGACTATCCATTTTTAAACTCCATCAAAGACTCCAGAAGGATATAATATTACCTAAGTAAACATGAAGTAAACAACTTCCAAAACTCTAGAAACGACAGAGACATCTCGCTGCCTGGACAGTGACCCAAAGTTCCTCTGTATCGTTGGGGCATCCATTTTTGGCCTTCAGGCCCATAATATCCAGCAGACATTTTCATGAAACAGGAACTTTTAAAGACAGTTTAGTCACTGTCTGCTGTGTCCGGCAGAATGTCTCGCAGACTCCTTCATGAATTAGGAACCCAGAAAGATCATCTTACCTTTAGGCAAGTTTAGCAGTCCTCTCTCTGTGGGTTCTCTGTGTCCAGTTTATACAACAGTACAGGCAAGAACAGTTTCTTGCCCAAATGGCTAACCAACTCCATAAGGAGCCTCTTCGATGCCCTTCTTCCTCTTGAAGTAGATTGGTGCTGCCAGGAGCAGACGTGTCTCATTGTCCTGGAAAGTCCTAAGTTATTAAAACATTAAATGCCATGTTCTGTAGTCTTTGAAAGATATGAAGAATGCATACCTGAAATATATCTATGCACATCTAGAAAATCAAACTAGCATTACTACAAGCTTGACTATTATCAATGATTATACATTAACAACCTATATTTTTAATTATACATTATATTTTTAAATGAACTACATAATCACAATACCTCAATCAAGATCAGAAATATATATACATATAACAAAATTGACCTTAAAATCCATGCAATGCAAATTATTTATATCTATATCATATCCCCCTTTAAATGTAAAAGAACATTTATAAACAATATTTGGGAATATGGACATCGGCGAATCAATCCCACACCAGTTATGTTTTAAGGGGTTATTTATTTTGGGGGTAAAACTTACATACACCATAAACCGTCAGGAAGGGAGCCTAGTCGCTGGAGCAGGAGCCGGGAGCAGGAGCCAGGACCAAGCACCGGAACCAAGAGCCTGATCCAGATCTGTTTCTCTTTTTAAAAGAGAAATATACCACGCCCCAGTGGGCTGGTATTTCAGCAGCTATTGGCTGATGGAGCGGAAGTTGCTCCCGGCTGCACTGTGGGCTCGTATTTCAGCGACTATTGGTTGAGGCAGCGGAAGTTACTCCCACAACACCTCCCCCTTTTGTTTGGGCGCCATCTGTAGTGAGGGGCTGCAGGCAGGCCTGCTTTTTGACCCGCCCAGCTCCAGCACGGCTAGCTTAGCCCCAGAAATAACAGCACACAAATTGTATTCATTTAAGCACTGCCTGGCCCATTATCTCTAGAGAGTTAGTTACTGACTAACTCTCATATCTTGATATTAACCCATTTCGAATAATCTGTGTAGCACCACGAGGTGGTAGCCTACCAGAAAAAAATTAGCATGTCTGACCTGGTGGCTGGCTCCATGGCATCTGCCTAATAGCCCTCTTTCCAGCATTCTGTTCTGTTTACTCCACCTACCTAATTTTCTGTCCTATCAAATGGCCAAGGCAGTCTCTTTATTGACCAATGAAAATAACACAATAGACAGATAACCCTCCATCACTAACCAATACTTTGGCACCATATCCACCAGAAACTATTAGGTAAGTTTTTCTTTAGTCTGTATAAAAAGTTTCTCTGTGTCTGAGTAATTGATGAGTGTCTAGCTCCGCTCTGGTACTCTTGGAGGCAGAGGTATGCCATCCAAAGTCTTTAAGGCTATAGGTTGGCCCTTTTTTATGGTGGAGGATCATCTGTCTATGTGTTACTTTCATTGGTTATTAAAGAAACTGCTTTGGCCCTTTGATAGGACAGAAAATTAGGTAGACGGAGTAAACAGAACAGAATGCTGGGAGGAAGAAGACAGTGAGTCGCCATGACTCTCCTCTTCGAGACAGATGCAGGTTAGGGCCTTTCCTGGTAAGCCATGACCTCGTGGTGACATACAGATTATTAGAAATGGGTTGAGTCAAGATGTGAGAGTTAGCCAGTAAGAGGCGAGATATAATGGGCCAGGCAGTGTTTAAATGAATACAGTTTCTGTGTAATTATTTCAGGTAAAGCTAGCCAGATGGGCAGTGGGAAGCGACCTGCTGTTCCTTTAACACCTCTTCACCTGACCACAGTCCACCCCACTTGGAGCTGCAATCATGCAGTTTTCTTAGACCAAACCAAGTTATTGCACCCCTTCCTGCCCTTTTTTTCCATCTTCCCCCTGGAGCTCCCCCAAATCCCACAGCTCCTGTAGATCCTTGTGGGTTTTTGACCCCATTTTCAGACCCTTTCCTCTGGATGAGACCCTTCCTCCTAAAGCTCAGTTTTTGTTTTCCTCTTCTCACCTCTATGAAATCCCTGGTGCCAGGCACCATGACTCTGCAGTGGCTTAGTCAGACTAAGCTCCTGACCCACTTTTAGTGTAATGCTAATATAATCAACATCTTGGTTCTCGTTCAGTCCTCCTTGAGTCCTGGGAATGCCTAAAAGTATAGGTTGCAGTAATATTTCCCTTTTCTCTAATCATTGGAAATGTATCTCATTCCCCTTGGGGATGCCACTTAGAAAACCGCCAGCCTATACACCTGATACCCAACCTGAAGAGCTATAAATTTGTTCATTTTTGCAATCATATTTGTCATCAAGCATCCTGATATAATCAATCCAAAGGACCACCTAGTGGCACCTTAGATCCCAATATTTTGGCGGGACACTTACAATACTGTGAGTGATTGGGAAAATGGAAGGAGATTCCCCATTTTCTATTTCTCAGCTGCAAGTCCTGTTTTTGTCTAGTCTCCCCCCCACACACACTGTAAATACCCTGCCTTTTCATTTGCCACAGATGGATCTGTAAGTTTGTTGCACAGTGGGAGATGGAAGCAAGACCTAGCAGGAGGGTAGGGGAGTAGAGGAGCAGGTATGCAGCAACATGCACACACCTGCACACACACTCTTCACTGACTTGTAATATTTCATTTGTATTTTAATAAATAAAGCTTGCCTGAAGATCAGAACGCAAAGCAACCATACTAGTCAGCCATACCAGTCAGGCAGTGGTGGCACACATCTTTAATCTCAGCAGCCACACTAGTTAGTCATAGAGGATGGACTGTGGTGGTGCAAACCTCTAATCCCAGCACTAGAGAGGAATATAAAGCAGGATGAGACAACGAACTTGCTCTCTTTTAGTCTAAAGATTTCTTAGAGTTAAGAGCCCTGTGGTATTCTGTGCAACAGCAATAAGCCTCACATATTTTTTCTATTTATTTATTTATTTAAGCCTCACATCTTCATCATTGTTGTTAGATTTGGTATGACAATTGGAAATTCTTAAAGGGAGAAATTTCTTAAAAGAGTTTTTTTGTCCCACATTGAAAAAATTGGAAAACCCATTATAGTGGAGGAATTTGTGTCTCTGTATGAAAATATGTTATACAGTTTGAAAATGGAATGATTAAGAGAGAATAGCTAATTTAGATGGAATTTATGTAATTTCAATTGTAAACATCAGCTTTATCATTTTTGTTTTATTACCAAAAATTGGTTAATTAGAATTCTAAGATACAAGCCTAAAGAAAAATTAATAAAATAAATCACAGAGATATTCAAATCCAGACAGAGGAATTTAATAGAGAACCAGTTTAGGCATTGCATTATATGAATAGAGAAGGACAGCTGAAGGTTTTCAAATAGCCAATCTTAATATATGTAGTAACCTTGCAGGAATGACCAAATTGCAGAGGCTCTGTTATATCTAACTGGACTCTTGTGCCAATGTAGATTTAAGGAGATTCAAGGAAGCAATAGTCTCAAATTTACATTTTGTTAAGAAAATGTTAAACTCAAGATAACTTTGTAATAGTATTATCCCTAAAGATGGGATAAAGTTGGTTAAAGCTGTTTTAGAGCCTGGTTCACAATTACAATGGAGTAGCTGGTTCAGAGAAAAAACTAAGACTATTGAACAACAGAGTAAAGCTAGAGGTATGGAAATCTCCCAAGATCAAATTCTTAGAGAAGGAAATTATGCTACTGTAGAAAGGCAATCTCTATATGATGGTCACATCCTGGCTTTCTGACATACAGATGCTTTGAAAGCTTGGGACAGAATTGAAGAAATAAAAAAGAAGAACGAATCATTTATTAAAGTCATACATGGCCCAAAATAAACCTTCATGGATTTCTTATGCAAATTGACATCAGGTAGGTGATGGTGGCACATTCCTTTAATCCCATTACTTAGGAGGCAGAGGCAGGCAGATCTCCATGAGTTTAAGGTCATCCTGGTCTACAGAGTAAGTTCCAGGACAGGCTTCAAAGCTACAGAGAAACCCTGTCTCGAAAATCAAATCAAAACAAAACAGAAAAACAATAAGAAGATTGACATCAGCAGTTAAAATATTAATAGCAAATTCAGAAGCTAGACAATAATTGAATCTCTGATTTTTGAGAATACCATTTCTCTTTGTGAAAGAAAAATTAGGTCATTCAAAACAAGGCTAATTTAGCACTTTTGGAGGAATGGACCCAAGATACAAATGATATTAAATCACATGACCATAATGATGCATTGTTAGGAGAGGTGATATTCAGAGGTTTGAGGAAATATCAAAATGTCAAATGTTATAATTGTGGAAAACAAGGTCACCTTAAAGGGGATCACAGACAGGGCATCCTAGAAGCATTATTTTTCTAAGAATAATCCATTTAGAACACTACTTCCTTCTTGATTATGAAGAAGTGGCAAAGTCAGACATTGGACTAATAAATATACGTCAACAAGGAATATTCAAGATAATCTTTTGCCATTGGAAAGCTTCATGAGGGGCCTCTCCCAGGCCCTTACGCCAAATTGGTTTCAGTCATTTTCTGCCATTGTAGAGGAAATTCCTTCCCAGAGCAATTAGATAATCTAATGCCTATGGAAGAAACCATAGTGCTCAGGATAATAGAACAGCTATAGAAGAGAGAATAAAAAGTATTAGAAAAAATTTTAAAGGAGGGATTTTTGGCAAACATCTATGAATGAATAAATTAAAAATACAAATGATGTTGTTGAGGGTCTGGTAGACGAGGTGCATATGTAACAGTAATTTCATCAGAATCTTGGCATCCAAATTGGCCTTATCAGGATGTAAATATTCAGTCTTTAAGGACTGTAACTTTTTCTCAGGTTGAAGACATAAGTCACAAACAATCCCATACCAGTTTGGAATTATGATTAATAGAATGGCTATTTATTTAAAGGGGAATAACTTACAGATCACTGTCCCAGACAACAGCCCTCTTCGTGATCAGGAAAGGAGTCTAGGAGCTGGAAGCAGAGCCAGAAGCCAGAGAGAGAGAGAGCGTGGAGGACGGCTGATGCTTTTTTAAAGAGAGAGAGAGAGACAACGCCCCAATGAGCTGGTATCTCAGCAGCTATTGGCTGAAGGAGTGGAAGAAGCTCCCGCAGCACCTCCTCCTTTTGTTTAAGTAAGAGAGTTCTAAACCTACTACAAAATTATACATAATAAGTACAAATATCCTATTTTCACTAGCTTAAGTCTTGTATAATAAATAACTTGGCCAAGTCATGAGAGGAAAGTAACTACATTTATATAGTCTTCAACCCTATCAAAGATCTGAGAAGTGAAATACTGTTACCTGAGTATTTAGGAAGTGCAATCAAACAACTTCCAAAACATGCAACAAATCACAGAGACAGCTGGCTACCTGGGCAACCACCCAAAGTCACGTTTGCAGCGTTGAAACAACCAACTTTGGCTAAGGCCTAACACAACTGACAGCATTTTCAAAGGCAAGAAGTTGGGCGCCACTTGTAGAAGGAACGTTGTTCTGTGTTCCTTCCCAGATCCTGGCTAGTTACCCCCGAAATAATTACAAGGAAACTGTATTTATTTAAACACTGCCTGGCCCGTTAGTTCTAGCCTCTTATTGGCTAATTCTCACATCTTGATTAACCCATTTCTCATAATCAGTGTAGCACCACGAAGTAGTGGCTTACCAGGAAAGATTCAGCATGTCTGACCTGGTGGCTGGCTCCATGGCATCTGCCTTACTTTCTCCCAGCATTTTGTTTGGTCTACATAACCTATCTAAATCTTGTTCTATCAAAAAAGCTAAGACAGTTTCTTTATTAACCAATGAAAGTAACACATAGACAGATGAACCTCCTATATCATTTCCCCTTTTTCTGTTTAAAGAAAAAAGAAAGGCTTTCACTTTAACATAGTAAAGTTACATGTAGCAAAAACAGTTATAAAGCAAGACTTACAGTTACAATATCTATATCTATTTTATTTTTTATCATAATTAAGGAAAGCTATAACTATCTATTTATTCTTCAACTCAATCAAAGACTTCAGTAAACAAGAGGTAAGCAACTTCTAAACTCTAGAAATAACAGAGACACCTCATTGCCTGTACAGTCACTCAAAGTTTCACTGTACTGTTGGGGCATCCTTCTTCAGCTGTCAGACCCATGTGTCCAGCAGACTTTTCCAGGAAGCAGGAAATTTCAGATAGTTCAGTCTCTTTTCTTTGTATTCTGCAGAATGTCTCACAGATTCTTTCATGAAACAGGAACCTCGAAGTATCATCTCACCTTTAGGCAAGTTTAGTAGTCCTCTCTCCGTGAGTTCTCTGTGTCCAGTTTATGCAGCAGTCCAGGCAAGAGAAGTTTCTTGTCCAAATGGCTAACCAACTCCTTATGGAGCCTCTTCAATGCCCATCTTCCTCTTGAAGTAGCTGGTGCTGCGGGGAGCAGATGTGTCTCATTGTCATGAAAAACCCTAAGTTATTAACACATTTAAAATGCCATATTCTGTAGTTTTTGAGAGATATGAAGATTGCCTATCTAACTGAAATATATCTCTATATATCTAAAAAAATCTAACTAACATTACTACAAGTGTGACTATTATTGATGGTTATCAATTAATAACCTGTATTTCCTAATTATACATTACATTTTTAAATGAACTACACAATCACAATACCTTAACCAAGATCAGAAATACATATACATATAAGAAAATTGACCTTAAAATCCGTACCAATGCAAATTATTCATATCTATAGCATATCCCCCTTTAAATGTAAAAGAACATTTATAAACAATATTTGGGAATATGAACATAGTTATTTCTCTTCATACTTCTTCCTTCTGTATGAGGATGCTGTTAATCAGGTCTTTAATGGTATAACCTGTGTGCTAGGTTCTTCTCAGTCAGCAGTTGAGTGAAGTAATTTTTTGAGGGTGTTTACAGCAACCTTTCAGGAGGGCATGGTCTATCATACCATATTGGAATAGAAGCAATCCACAGGGTCTCATCCTCTGTAAAAACAAAAGAAGACCCTCTTTTCCAAAGCATCATATTTTTAGACCCAAATTCTGAAGTCATAATACACTTGTGATATGATATTCTGGTTTAGCTTGACAGCCTGTATAATGAAATGTCTCTCTGTACTTAGCTTCTTTACAGTCAAAAATTTTAAAGAAAACACAATAATACACAGAATCTAGACTCTCTGAGAATTTTCCATTTTCACATGGCTTATTTTTCTTAATTTCTTTTAATCTATAAATATCTGTACTCTGTCTCTTTAAAGACTTTGCCCCCCCTTTTACGGCATTAGCTTTATTCTCTATATTCTTTTTATTCTATCTCCCAAGTCTACGTATGTCTAACTCTATGTAACACTATGACCCATTTAGAGGTCTTTTATGTCTGAATCTGTGCTATTGTGAATCTGTAATTCTTTACTATCCAGGATCATTTTTGTTTTGCAATTTTAAATCACTAAGCACTTAAGAATCTAAGCTGTGACATTCCTAGGTCAAAAACAGGTACTGCAGGCTTGCCCCACCCGGTCCAACATGGCAGAGCTGCTTATGACTCTGAACCAGTTGTGTCTCTGAGCTGCAGAGTGGCAGGCTGCTTTGGATTTTGGCTCCATCTTTCTCCAATTTCAAAATGGGAGAAAGAAGGTCAGAATTAGAAGAGAGATACCATGGCACCACCAGAGTCAGTCATGCTGAAAATTTGCCGGTAAGCCACTGCCATGTGGTGATACACAGATTGCTAGAAATGGGATAAATTAAGATGTAAGAGTTAGACAATAAGAAGCTAAAACTAATGGGCCCAGCAGTGATTTAATTAATACAGTTTCTGTGTGGTTATTTCATGGCTGGGCAGCTTGGAATGACCAAGTAACCTCAGTACAACAGATTGGTACCCACATGACCAACTAAAATCCATGTAAAAACCTGAGAAACCTTGAAAATTAATTATAGACACAAAAAACAGAGTTAAGCATGGTTTGCTAGTGACATTTTTTGGATGAACTCTGTTTGCTAGAAAAAAGCAGAAACATGGTTCCTTTAATAGAGGTTTTCCTGATTCAGCTATAGCAGAATAAAGCCATTCAGTTTTCAAACATGGCTTCCTGGGCTGTGCTGCCAGTGTAAACTCTAGCTGTGAAGCATTTGAATGGCATTTGTGGGCCCATGTGTTTGTGTGCCCATTCGGGGTCAGGAGGAAAGTCACAGAGACCACGCCCACTGCTTAGTGCTCCCTGCCTAGGCAGGCGATGGGATCAGGTCTGTTAGGCTTGCACATGCAGAAGAGCATGGTGGATTCTCACCCACCATACACAGAGATATTTCCAGACTGCACAGTGCTCTGCATGGCAGATTTAGCTATTACTCAGATAAAAAGTGTTTCTGTGCTGCATGCTCATTCTCAGAGTTAAAGTGTTGAGCGTGGCTTCTACCCCAGAGCTGGCAGTCCACCATTTTCAAAGTGGACAGAGGTGGAACTAGCATCCAGAGTAGCTGCAACCAAGCTGCTTACCATTTTCAAAGCTCTTCAAGACAGTAGAGAATTAGATATATGCAATAAAGACAAATCTAGATGAGCCATAGTGTTGGATAAATGTATGTAGGCTTGGAAGAGAGAACAAAAAGAGTATAGAGATTCATAAAATAAAGTTAATAATTTTTTTAAAAAAGGGTAAAATCTTTAAAGAGACAGAGTACAGATAGTTATAGATTAAAAGGAGTAAGAAAAATAAGCCACATAAAGATAGAATATACACAGAGAGTCTAGTCTGGATTATGTATATTATTGTGTTATCTTTGAATTTTTTGACTGTGAATGAACTAAGTACAGAGAGACATTCCATTTTATGGGCTGATAAGCTAAACTGGCATGTTTATTATAAAGGTGTCATGGCTTCCAAATTTGGGTCTAAGGATATGTCACTTTGGAAAAGAGGTTCTTTTCTTGTTTCCACAGAGGAAAAGAACCTGTTGAATGCTTCCAGACTAATATGGTTTGATGGAATAAGACCCCCTGAAAGGTCACTTTGAACACCTTTCAAAAAATTACTTCACCCAACTGCTGACTGAGATGAACCTAGTACACAGGATGCACCATGAAAGACCTGATTAACAGTTCCCCTAATCAGCAGAAAGCATGAGCAAAACTATGCCCATATTCCCAGATATTGTCTATAAATGTTTGTTTACATTTAAAGCAAGATATGATATAGATATGAATACTTTGTAATGGTATGAATCTTGGTTTAGTGATACAAATTTAAGGTCAATTTTGTTATACTGTGTATATGTATATCTGATCTTGATTGTGCAGCTCATTTAAAAATGTAATGTATAATCAAGAAATATAGGTAAATAGAAAATCATCTTTAAAAGTCAAGTTTGTAGCCATATTAGCTTGATTTTTTTAGATGTACAGAAATGTATTTCAGTTAGATAGGTATTCTTCAAATCTTTTAGAGACCTTCAGAATATGGCATTTAAAATAGTTTAAGAACTTAGGACTTTTCATGACAGTGAGACATGTTCACTCCTGACATCACCAGTTACTTTAAGAGGAAGATGGACATTAAAAAGGCTCCTTATGGAGTTTGTTAGCCATTTGGGCAAGGAACTACTCTTTCCTAAACTGCTTGACTGGACATGCAGGCCCCACAGAGAAATGACTGCTGAACTTACCTAGAGGTGAGATGATCCTTAAGGGTTCCTACTCCATGAAAGAGTCTGCTACACATTTTGCAGGATACTGCTGTGGGAGTTACTTTTGCTTCTTCAGCCAATAGCCTTTGAGATACCAGCCCACTGGGGTGTGGTATCTCTCACTTTAAAAAACCCACGGCAGTCCTCTACTTGCTCTCTCTTGCTTCAGATTCTGCTTCTGGCTATCAGACGCTTTTCCTGGTCATGCAGGAGGTTGTTGTCTAGGACAGTGATCTGTAAGTTTTTTCCCTTTAGATAAATAACCCTTTTACTAATCATAATTGCAAATTGGTGTGGGATTGTTTTGTGACTTACTTCATTAATTGATGTCCAACATTTGGGTAAACCCTGCACCCCCATCCCCATCCCATTCAGCTGCCTGCTGCCAGCACAGCTTGGCTCGAGCCCTGCCCCCCAAGCTGTGGCCTCTGCATGGAGCCAGCAGTAACCTCCACGCCTCCCAGGATCCACAGGTCTAGACAATCTCTGCCGGCATAATTTGATCTATTCTGAGCAAGTTTTTAAATCCCCCCCCACACAACGTGAGTCACAGAGCTCACAGCGCAAGCACAGGCAATTGCTGAAGCTAAAAACCCTTTGGAACAAAAACTCCCTTTGAATTCCTGGCAATGCTGTTTGAAATGCCTGCATAACTGATTGGGAGCACTGCAAGCAGTGTGATGCTTGATCCCAGCACAGAGACATTGGGACCACTATCGGCCTCTTTAGCAGCAGCACAGCAGTTGTGTCATGACCCTCTGCATCAGGTTGAGCAAAGCAGCAGGGCAGGCGTGCCTGGGCCGTGGTGGGCCAGGCCGTCCTGTTTATTAGCCAATAGAAGCTCTCTGACTTCTTGTGCTCTGTGCTTGGCCTCTGGATATTTCTCTCTATGTACATCTAACCTCTCAAGTGACTTATTTTCCCCCAGTTTTTAAACAAATAACAGAACATATTTTAAGACAGGATTTGTTGTGACACTGCAGCAGTTCCAGTCGTGACTTGGAAACAGCACCATCTTCTGGTTAACAGGTAAAATGGCAGGTTTCATTTTTAATGGGACTCTTGCTGCAGTTTTGGCTGCCACTTTGGAAGTACTCACAAAAGGCTTATAAGCCTATGGAGATACCACAATTTCCTGGCTATTAGGTTTCAATATCCTTCTTCATTAATTTCTTTCTTTCATATCATTATGGAAGTATATGGCATTAATTGATAGAATTAATACCACAGGAAAATCACTACAAACCTCTGCATGTCTGGAGATTCAGGCCTTACATGAGACAATGATTAAGAGATTTGAAATGATTGAAGAAACTATCGGAACTGATGAACCAGGTGAGAAGATACAAGGGAAGGATACAATGCCAACACAAGCTATTCGAACTGGTTTACACAGGGTTTTAGTGACACACCCTGTAATTTATTTTGACAAAGCATCAACTTCCAAAGGCTCAAAAGGAGCCAAAGATGCTAGATGGACACCAGTATGAATGAATGACCAAAAGGAAATTAAGCAAGCCATCGTTAATTATGGCTTGCACTCTCCATTTGTTAAGGAAATGATAAGAACTTGGGCTTCTAATGTCAGGGCTATCCCCCATGATTTCTCAGTTAACTTCTGTGGTGCTCGAAGTTGTACCTTCCTTGATGTTTAGAGTTTATTTCAGAGAAGAATCCAAACATATGGAACATCAAGGAGAAGCAAAAGGTGTTGAGGTTTTGCAGGATCAAATTCTTGGCATAAGAGCATAGGCTGATCCACAGGTCCAAGCTCTTTATGATGATGAAGCATTGTCCATATGCCACAAAGCAGCCTTGAATGCCTGGGATAGGATACTAGAGCCAGGAAGAAAGTGGGAATCATATACCAGGGTTAGGTAGGGAAAGGGAGAATCCTATACTGACTTTTGGAAAGATTTATTAAGACTCTGAACACAGGAGTAACAGACCCAGAAGCTAGATGACTACTTCTTGAATTGCTGGCTTTTGAGAATGCAAACTTAGACTGCAAAAAGATAATTGGGCCCTTAATGTCTAGATCAGCACCTTTGGATGAATGGATCCAGCACACCATGAATTTTCAGACCTTTAATTACAATGATGAATCTTGGGTAGGAGAAGCGATTTCCAAAGCGATTAGGGGACATAAACCAGCCAAAGGCTTTAATTGCGGTAAATTAGGACACCTAAAAAGGGATTGCAGGCAAGGAATTTCTAGGACTAACACTTCATCTGGGAATGGAAGGAATAGGAAACCTTGGCCTTCAGGTACATGTAGGAGGTGTGGTAAAGGATGGCATTGGACCAACAGATGCAGATCAACAACAGACAGACAAGGCAACCCGATACCAACAGAAAACTCCCTGAGGGGCCTCTTGCAAGCCCCCAAGTCAAAAGTGGCCCAGTCATTCCCAGTAACTGTGGAGGACATGTCCACACCAGGAAACTTAAAAACTCTAGAAGCTTCTTTGCAAGACCATAGGTTCTAAATGATGGCTCAAATTTGAAGGATAAGTCAGAAATTCAATTAGGAAATAAGAAGCATACATTCTGGCAAACCTTTATAAATGATCAGAGACCAAAGCTGAGAGTACGTATAAATGGAATTGTGATTGTTGGCTTGATAGACACAGGAGTGGATGTGAGTATCATCATTCCAGAATCTTGGCATCCAAATTTGCCTCTTCAAGAGGAACCATATCTCAAGTTAAACAAAGCACGAGATGGATTGACTGTATTGGGCCAGAAGGTGAAAGAGGAAAAATTAAGGCCACATGTAGCTTATATTGCAATAAATTTATGAGACTGTGAACTGCTATAGCAATGGAGTACCCAGATTAACATTCCTGCACTCCCAGGAACTCATCATTCAGGGAAGGATGCAATAAGGTACTATGCATGAAGATCACCAGCCATTCAGGCTGTACAAGAACATAAAGCAACTAACAAACCTTTAGAGGTACCAACAGCCTACCTTTAAAATGGCTAACTGAGAAGCCAATATGGATTAAGCAATGGCCTTTGGCTGAAGATACATTGCAGGTTTTAGAACAATGAGTACAGGATTACCCATTAGATGCTCAACATATTGAGGAGTCAACTAGCCCTTGGAATTCTCCTGTGTGTGTTGTAAAAAAGAAATCTCGCAAATGGAGAACGGTGACAGATCTAAGGACTGTCCACAAGGTAATACAACCTACGGGCCCTCTACAGTCTTGGATTTCTCTGTCTTCACTGTTGCCAAAAGGATAGCCTCTTATAATTATTGACTTGAAGGATTGCTTCTTCCCTATATTTTTACAAGAAAAGGATAGAGAAAAATTTCCCTTCACGGTGCCTACTTATAATGACTCTCAGCCTACTAGGAGATACCAGTGGACTGTCCTCCCACAGGGAATGTTCAATAACCCCAGCCTGTGTCAATACTTTGTAAGTCAGCCATTGGAAATAATTCATATGCAATTCCCTAAGTCTATAATTTACTATTACATGGATGACATTTTGCTATCCGATTCAAACATAGATACTTTAGAAAGAATGTTTGAGGAAGTAAAGATAGTTTTGCCTAAATGGCAATTACAAATTGCTCCTGAAAAATACAGAGAGGAGATTCTGTTAATTACCGAGGTTACAGAATAGGTTTGCAGAAAAATAGGACACAAAAGGCACAAATTAGGAGAGACCAGTTACGGACTCTTAATGACTTTAAAAGATTGTTAGGAGACATTTCCAGTCTACAACTGGCTGTTGGGATAACACCTGATCTAATAATTCATTTAAACAAAACCTTAGATGATGACAAAGATTTGAATAGTCCCAGAGAATTGACAGCTGAAGCAGAAAAGGAACTGATGATGGTTGAGGGAAAATTATAGGAGGCACATGTGGATGGGGTGGATCTAAATCTTAGCTGTATTCTAGTCATATTGCCTTCCAGAATTTCTTCTATGGGAATTTTAATGCAGAGTGAGGATATTATTTTAGAATGGATCTTTTTACCACAAAAACCAAGTTTTTTTTCTATTTACTTTTTGTTTTTTCTATAAAATAGTTTATTTTTTCTATAAAAATTAAAAAATTTAATAGAAATTTATAGAAAAGGTCTTTGAATTAATTTTAAAGGTAAACTGAGACTTTGTCAATTAGCAGGTATAGACCCAGTAGAAATTATAGTGCCTTTCACTACTAATGAAATAAAAAAGTTTTGTGAAGTCAATGAACCATGACAAAGGGCTTGCGCTATTTTTTTGGGGGGGGGAGAGAAATTAATAGCAACTATCCCAAAAGCAGTAGACTTAACCTTATAAAGAGACTTCTTGGATTCTTCCTCAAATTGTACGTGATGCTCCAATAACTGGAGCCTGTATATATTATACTGATGGTAATAAATCAGGGAAGGCAGGTTACAAATCAGATGAATTGAGTAAGGTGAAACAAAGTCCTTATAATTCTGTCCAGAGTGCAGAATTATATGCTATTCTCATGGTGTTAAGAGATTTTAAAGAACCTCTTAATATAGTATTGATATATATTTACCATATTTCAGTGTACATTTCTACCTCTGGTTAAGATACTTATATATTGTTTATGTATTGATATATATTTACCATATTGCAATGTATATTTGTACATTGTTTACATTTGGTGGTCATTGTTGTCATTTATTGCACAGTTGTTTATTCTCTTAGTTTTAGTTTAGATAGGTATTAAGAATTGTAGATCAATAGTAATATATGCTTGTCTTATTTATAGTTAGACTAATCAGGTTCTTTAGATACATAGAGATTATATTCTATATAAATAATCTTCAACCTCTTCAACGAGCTGTAGAAAGTGGCATTTTATTTAATCTTAGAGCTGTGTGGTAGTGAGACACTATGACTCCTGGCAACACTGATGTATTCCCAAAAGATTGTTGAGCACCAAAAACACTCCACTTGGAGTTTATCTTTTTCTTTTCTTTGGCAAAACCAGCCTTTGGGAAAGGAACTTCCAACACCTCAACTACTGACAAAATACATTGTATCTGGAAATGGATAAGCAGAACTGTCAAATCTTACTAAGACAGGGTAAGACAGTTTTAAAATATTTCTTTTCTTTAAAAATAATCTTTCAGTTATTGTAGGCCTTATATACAAGACTTAAGATAGTTAGAATAGGATATTTGTTCTTATATTATATAATTTTGTAGTAGGTTTAGAACTCCCTTACTTAAACTAAAGGGGGAAGTGCTGTGAGAGCTACTTTTGCCCCTTCAGCTAATAGTCTTTGAGATACAAGCCCACTGGGGTGTGGTATCTTTCCTTTTAAAAAAGTTGCAGCAGCCCTCTCCTTACTCTCTCTCACTTTGGATTCTGCTTTTCCTGGTCGTGCAGGAGGCTGTTGTCTAGAATGGTGGTCTGTAAGTTTTTTACCTTTAAATAAATAACCCTTTTTAAATCATACTTCCAAATTGGTGTGGGATTGTTTTGTTACTTACTTCATTAGGATGCAAAAGAAAGTGACTGGCAAACTGCCAATATAGATGTAACTTTCTTTGAAATTTCCTGCTTTGTGGAAAAGTTTTCTGGATACTATGGTACTTTAGGCTAAAGGTGGAGTCCTCAAGGCTACAGAAGAACTTTCGGTGTTTGCAGAGGCAGTGAGATGTCTCTGTCAATTCTAGAGTTTTGGATGTTGCTGACAATGCACTTCCTGTTTACTTAAGAAATATTATATCCTTCTGGAGTCTTGGATGAAGTTGAAGAATAGAGAGTTATAGTTTTCCTTAGTTATGATAAAAGATAAAATAAATAGAAATTCTGTAAGTGTAATTTTTGCTTAAGAACTGTTTTGTTATATGTGATTTTTCTATGTTAGAGTGAAAACCTTCCTTTTTATTTAAACAGAAAAGGGGAGGTGGTTTGGGAGTCCCCTCTGTGTGCTGTGATTACCATTAATGATTAAAAAAACTCCTTTGAAACTATAACAAGGCAGAACTTAGGTATATAGGGAAAGCTAGGCTGTATGCTGGGAGGAAGAAGGGTATAGTTAGAAGAGAGATGCCATGGAGTCACCAAAGTGATACATGCCAAAACTTTGCTGGTAAGCCACTGCCATGTGGTGATACACAGATTCCAAAAATGGGATAAATTATGATGTACGAGTTAGCCAATAAGAAGCTAGAGCTATTGGGCCAAGCAGTAATTTAATCAGTATAGTTTCTGTGTGATTATTTTGTGTCTTGGTAGCCAGGAATGACCTCTGTACAACAGGTACTAAAATAATTAGACCACAAAAGGTACAAATTAGGAGAGATCAATTGCAGACTGCTAATGACTACAAAGATTGCTAAGAGACATTTGTCAACTACACCATGCTATTGTGATAGATCCTGATGAATTGATTCATTTCAACAAAAACATTTGTTGGTGAAAAGGACTTAAATAATCCCAGGGAATTTTCAGTTGAAGTTGATAGAATTGGCTTTGGTAGAAGAGAAATTATAGAAGGCACATGTGGATCATGTGGATCTTAACTGTATTCTGGTCATATTACTCTCCAGACATTCCCCTACAGGAATTTTATTGTAGAGGGCAGATATTATCTGAGATTGAATCTTTTGACCATATAAACTGAGTGAAAATTAAAAACTTATGTGGAAAAAGTCTCTGAGTTAATTCTCAAAAGAAAATTGAGAGCTCATCAATTAGCAGGAATAGACTCAGTAGAAATTATAGTACCTTTTAAAAAAGATAAAGCTGACAAATTTTGGAAAGAAAATGAACCCTGGCAAAGAACAACTATCCCAAAAGCAAGAGAATTCAACTTATAAAGAGAACTAACTGGATATTTCCTTACATTGTATGGGACACACCAATAGCTGGAGACTCTACATTCTATATTGAGGCAAATAAATCAGGAAAGGCAAGTTACAAATTGGAAAATTTAAGTAAAGTTTATTAGAGCACTTATAATCCTGGCCAACACTCACAATTATATACTATTCTCATGGTATTAAGGGATTTTTAAAGAATCTCTCAACATAGTTATCAATTCCCAATATGCAAAAGGTGTTTTGCATATTGAAACTGCTAAATACATTTTATATAGTACAGAATTGACTTTAATATTTATTCAGTTACAAGATACAATTAAGAATAGGAACCATTATATGTACATAGCACACATCCAATCTTATATAGGTCTGCTAGGGCCTCTAGCACAAAATAATGCAAAAATTTGATCATTTATTGATTGGAAATGTGTAGAAGGCCTCAGGATTTCATAAAAAATCATGTCAATGGCAAAGCTTTTAAAAAGACTTTCCATCACATGGCAACAAGTCAAGGGGATTATAAGGTAATGTCCTATTTGTTCTTTATACAACCAAATGCTACTACCTGCAGTAAATAACCCAAAGGGTACTCAAAGGAATAAAATCTGGCAGATGGATGAGCTATATTTTATAGAATTTGGAAAACTAAAATGTGTGCACCATACCCATTCATACCTATTCAGGTTTTCAATGATCAACTGCTTTGAGTTCAGAAAAGGCTTATATGGTAATCACACATTTGCTAGAAGTTATAGCCATCATGGGTATACATGTACAAGTAAAGACAGACAATTGGCGTGAGATGTCTGTGGTAGGGAGTGGGGCCCCTTGTTTGTCCCAGCTGCCCTGCTAGATTACACCTGAAATAATCACACAAAATTGTATTAATTAAATTAATGCCTGATCCATTAGCTCTAGCCTCTTATTGGCTAACTCTCCCATCTTGATTAACCCATTTCTATTAAATCTGTGTATCATCACATGACTGTGGCTTACTGGCAAGATTCTAACCTACGTCCATCTCAGGCTGTAGATTCATGGCTTCTGCCACTCTGTCCTTCCCAGCATCCTGTTCTGTCTTCCCCACCTACCTGAGTTCTGCCCTATCAACTAGGCCAAGGCAGTTTCTTTAATAACCAATGAAAGCAACACAAATATAGAAGGACCTCCTATACCGGATGTCCTTCTTTATATGTGTTGCTTTTATTTGTTATTGAATAAAGCTCCTTTAGCCTATGGTAGGGCAGAATAGAGTAAGGTGGGAATTCCAAGCAGGTAGAGGAGAAGAGAATGTAGATAGATGATGGGAACCCTTTTCAGCCAATGTCTTTGAGAGGCTGGACCAGGTTGACATGTGGCTTTGCAGTACCATAAGGCTGCAGACCTACCCACTCAACCCTCTCTTTCCATGCTGTGCCTTGATGATGGACCCCTGTTGTTGTTCCATGAATTTTCCCTTTTAATAAAGAAAAACCTTAGAATACTTTATTCAGAGTTAGCTTGGAATTATTTCATTCACGTTCCCCCCATTCAAAGTTTTCAGCATCATCTGGTGCCCAACATAGGGCGAGTCCATGCTTATCGGGACACCTCCCACCCAATTTGCACACCACACATTGGTGCCTCTCCAATCAGCAGTCCCTGTGGCACTTCATCTGCTGGTGCGGTGTGCACAGTTTGCAACTCACGAATGACAGAAAGCTTTGGACTTTCTCCATATTCTGGCTACCAACTATTAGAATTGCTTTGATTGTCCCTAATAACTGTTCTTAATTTGTTAAACAAAGTATATATTTCAGTATCACAGTAGGCGGCATTGTGCAGAACCAGAGCAAATGATCCAGAAGCCAATGGGAGCTTCTCCTATGAATCCCTCTGCCACATGGCTGCAACAATGACACCTGCTGGCCAATAAAGATAATTACACATACAATGATTAACTGAAATCTCCTAAGAAATATAAGTAAATTAATAAATTTGAAAGTTTCAAGATGACTAACAATATTGCCATTCAGAAATATAAAGCCATTTTGCTTACACTATGGATGATATTCTGCAAGGATTATGTATTTTTTCTTATATATTCATTTATTTGGTTTTGGGAATTAGTTTTGTTTTTCATATTACATTGTTAAGAAAATGGTTTGATAGCAGAGTCATAAATAAGACACTTTTTTAGAAATGATATAGTCTTTACAGACTAATAATGAATAGTTAATTAAAAATTAATACTATTGAAAATAATGAATACAAATCAATGTCAAAAGGTGCTAAGACATTATCTGAAATATTTCATGCAGTTGAATTTAACAATCTCAAGCTGTTGAAAAGTTATTATAGGTTAATGGATAAGGTATCTCTCTAGGAAGGCAATATACATGCTATCAAAATTATGTCCAAGGACAAGACATTGTCTTTAGTGGACAATTTCAGACCTTGGAATATCCTCAATGAGAGATGGAACACTGGACAGGAGGTTCAGTCTTTATAAAAGGCAATGATAAAAAAATTTGAAAAGATTGAAGAAATAGTCATAACTAATAAGCAGGGAGAAAAGGTACATGGAAGGACAGGATTTAGCCTTATCAGTATGTACCAGAGGCTGGAATCATTTACCCAGAATTTTAGCTGCATATCCAGTAATATCCTGAGAAGCCATCTGGCACAAAATACACCATTTGTTAGGGAACTGGTGAAAATGTGGGCTTCAAGCAATAAGGTTACCCCACATATTTGGCTTTAATTAATCTTAGCAGTCCTAGAAAATGGGCCCCAGGTGCTATGGAAATGCTATTTGTGAGGAGAGGCAAAAATTTTAGAACAAGAAGGAAAAGCAAAAGGATTTGAGGCTTCCAAGATGCAATTCTTGATGAGGGCCATTATTCCAATCCTTAAGACCAGGCTCTCTATGATGAATACACCTTGTTCCTATGTAGCACAGCAGCTTTAAATACTAGGGACAGGATTTAGGAACTAGGAAAGGGGTTTGAATCTTATATCAGGGTTAATCAGGGCCAGAGAGAACATTTTAGTGACTTTTTACAAAGATTAACTAAGGTTGTACAAGTATGAGTGACAGACCCAGAAGCTAGATTAGTACTTATTGACTCTCTTTGAAAAATGCCAACTTAGAATGCAAAAGCATCCTTAGTCCTTTAAAGGTCAGATCAGCACCGATAGATAAGTGGATCTTGCATACAATGAATATTGAAATATTTGACTATAGTGCTGAGGCTTGGGTAGGAGAAGCAATTTCCAAAGGTGTGAGGAGACACCAAAATGCCAAATACTTTACTTGTGGTAGAATAGGACATCTGAAAAGGGATTATAGACAAAGAATTCCTAGGAATAATGTCTCCTCTGCAAATGGCAAGAATAAACACTCTCAACTTTCTGAAATATGTAGGAGGTGTGACAAAGGCTGACATTGGACCAATGAATGTAGATAAACAGACAGACAAGGCAACAAGCTACCATTTAGAAACTCCTTGAGGATCCTCTCACAGGCCCCCATGTCAAATGTGGTATAGTCATTCCCAGTCACTGTGGAAAACATCTCTTACCAGGAAAATTAAAAATCCAGTGCATACTATAAAAAATAACCGTACTGTTCTGAATGATGGGTGGAATAGACATGGAGACTGAATCAAAAACTACAGTAGAAAGTAGAAACCATATATTTTGGTAGACTTCTATAAATGATCAAAGACCAAAGCTAAAAGTGCATATAAATAACATTGTAATTGAGAGATTACTAGACATGGGTGTGGACATGAGTATCATTACTCCAGAATCTTGGCATCCGAATTGACCTCTAGAAATTGTAACCCTATCTCAAGTGAAACAAAGCATGAGATGAGTTGAGTGTATGTGACTAGAAGGACAGAAAGAAAGACTAAGGACATAGGTAGCTAATATTGCAATGAATTTATTGGATCGTGACCTATTACAGCAATAGAATGAACAGATTAACATTCCTGAAGTCCTAAACCTTGTGTTTCTGGGCAGGATATTATAAAGTTTTATAAACAAAGGTCACCAGCCATTCAGGCTGAACAAGAATACAAAGCAGCTCTTTTTCCTTCTAACAATGCTTTGAACTAAAGAAATTGCTTCTTTTAGAGTGAAATGCATGTGCGTTTTTCACAAAGCTTATAAAGGTGCTAACAGTGAATAGAAAACTGAGAAGGAATGTGCTTCTTTCTCAGAAAGCTTTGTGTGTTTCTTTCATAGAAATTCACGGTTCTATTAAGAAGCTAAATAAACTTTCAAAAGAATGTGCTTATCTTTCAAAGCACAGCATATAGAGTGCAATGGAACATTCCTTTTACATCTAAGAATGCTATGAACAGTTTAAAGTATTTGCTCTCTGTAGAGAGAACATATGTGCGTTTTCCATGAAAGTTTATAACAGTGCTAAAAGTGAATAGAAAACTTAAAAGTAAGATTCTTCTTTCTCAGAATTCTTTGTGTATTTCTGTAAGGGAAACCTAAGGTTTTATTAAGAAGCTAAATACACTTTCAAAAGAATGTGCTTGTTTTTTAAATTATAACATATACAGTGTAATGGAACACTCCTTTAAATTCTAACAATGCTTTGAACACTTAAATTTCTTCTCTTTAAAAAGAAATGCATGTGTGTTTTTCACAAAACCTTAAAAAGGTGCTAACAATGAATAAAAAACTGAAAAGTAAAGTGCTTTTTTCTCAAAAACCTTCATGCTTTTCATTTTGGGAAACTCACAGTTCTACTAAGAAGCTAATCACATTTTCAAAAGAATATGCTTATCTTTCAAAGTACAGTATAGAGTATAGAGGAACACTCATTTTACTTCTAACAGTGCTTTGAAGAGTTTAAAAAAAAGTGCGTCTCTTTAAAGAGAAACACATGTGCTATGTTTAGAAAGCTTATAAAGCTGTTAACAGTGAGTAGAAAACTGAAAAGTAACATGTGTCTTTCTAAGAAAGCTTCATGTGTTTCTTTGAGGGAAACTCATGGTTTATTTCGAAGCTAAAGTCACTTAGACAAGAATGTGCTTATCTTTGATAGTACAGCATATAGAGTGTAGGGGAATACTCTTTTTCCTTCTAACAATGCTTTGAACTATTTAAAGAAATTACTTCTCTTTAGAGATAAACTCATGTGCGTTTTTTCATGAAACATTAAAAGATGCTAACAGTGAATAGAAAACTGAAAAGTAACGTGTGTCTTTCTCAGAAAGTTTCATGTGTTTCCTTGAGGGAAACTCACTGTTCTAGTAAGATCCAAATATACTTTCAAAAGAATGTTCTGTATTTTGAAATAGTAGCACATTCTTTTGAAAGAGTATTTAGCTAGTTAACAGAACTAGCTAAGTTCTATTAAAAAACTTAGAAACACAAAGTTTTCTGAGAAAGAAGTACGTTCCTTTTTAGTTTTCTTTTCACTCTTAACAACTTTATAAGGTTTTGTTAAAATGCCAATGCGTTTCTTTCTGAACAAAAGCATTTTCTTAAACTGCTCAAAGCATTGTTAGGAATAAAAGCAATATTCCTCTACAATGTATATGCTGAACTTTTAAAGATAAGCATTCTTTTCAAAGTGTATTTAGCTTCTTAATAGAACCATGAGTTTCTAACAAAGAATGGAAAAGTTTTCTAAGAAAGAAGCACGTTACTTTTCAGGTTTCTATTTCCTGTTAACACATTTATAAGGTTTTAGTGAAAAACACAAATGCATTTTTCTCAGAACAAAAGCATTTTCTTTAAACTGTTAAAAGGATTGTTAGAAGTCAAAGAAGTTTTCTTCTACAATCTATATGCTGTACTTTGAAAGATAAGGCCATTCTTTTGAAAGTGTATTTAGCTTCTTAATAGAAACATGAGTTTTCCACAAGGAAACACATGAAGTTTTCTAAGAAAGAAGCACGTTACCTTTCAGGTTTCTATTCACTCTAAGCACCCTTATAAAGTTTTGTGAAAAACACACATGTGTGTCTCTCTGAATAGAAGTACTTTCTTTAAACTGTTCAAAGCACTGTTAGAACAAAAAGAGTATTCCTCTATAACCTATATTCTGTACTCTGGAAGATAAATACATTCTTTGGAAAGTGTATTTACCTTCTTAATTGAACTGTGAGTTCCCACAAAGAAACACATGAAGCTTTCTGAGAAAGGAGCATGTTACATTTCATATTGCTATTCACTGTTAACACCTTCAAAAAGTTAAATGAAAAACGCAAATGCTTTTCACTCCCAACAGAAGCACTTTCTTTAAACTGTTCAAAACATTGTTAGAAGTAGAAGGAGTGTTCTTCTATACCCTATATTCTGTACTTTGAAAGATAAGCACATTCTTTTGAAAGTGTATTTAGCTTTTTAATAGAACCAAGAGTTTCCCACAAAGAAAAGCAAAGTTTTCTGAGAAAGAAGCATGTAACCTTTCAGGTTTCTATTTCCTTTTAACACCATTATAAGGTTTTAGTGAAAAACGCACATGTGTTTTGCTCTGAACATTTTCTTTAAACTCTACAAAGCATTGTTAGAAGTAAAAGGAGTGTTCCTCTATACTTTACATACAGTACTTTAAATGATAAAAACATTCTTTGGAAAGTGTACTTAGCTTCTTAATAGAACTGTGAGTTTCCCACAAAGAAATGCATAAAGCATTCAGAGAAAAAAGCATGTCACTTTTCAGTTTTCTCTTCACTGTTAGCATCTTTATAAGGCTTTGTGAAAAACGCACATGGGTTTCTCTCAAAACAGAAGCACTTTCTTGAATCCTGAGGTAAATTGATTTCATATATCCTTAGAAACTGCCACACTGATTTCCAAAGTGGTTGTACAAGTTTGCATTCTCACCAGCAATGGATGAGTGTTCCCGTTATTCCACATCTTCTCCAGCATAGGCTATCATTGGTGTTTTTGATTTTAGCCATTCTGACAGTTGTAAGATGGTATCTCAAAGTTGTTTTCATTTGTATTTTCCTGATTGCTAAGGGGAGGGGGGACATGACCTTAAGTATTGTTTGGCCATTTGAACTTTGTCTGATGAGAATTCTCTCTTCAGTTCAGTACCCCATTTTTTAAATAGGTTAATTAGAATTTTAGTGTCCACTTTCTTGAGTTCTTTGTATATTTTGTCAGCTGTACCTTTGTCTGATGTGTGGTTAGTAAAGATCTTCTCCCATTCAGCAGGATGCCCTTTTTTCTTAATGACAATGTCCTTTGCTTTACAGAAGCTTCTCAGTTTCAGGAGGTTCCATTTATTCAATGTTGCTCTTGTTGTCTGTGCTACTGGGGTTATAGGTAGGAAGTGGTCTCCGGTGCTCATGTGTCCACCTGGACATTGGAAGCAAACAAGATTGCCAGGCAAGAGTTGAGTGCATGGGGGTAAGGGTGGGAATAGGAGTAAGAGTGGTGATGAGGGATGGGAGATGGGGAGAGAGAAGGGAGAAAGGAAAGACTGGAGAGAGCTTGGGGAAGAAGGAGGGTGGAGATGGAGAAAGGGGGGATATAGGAGATGGGAAGAAGCTATCTACATTAAGGGAGCTATTTTAGTGTTGGCAAGAGACTTGACTCTAGAGGGGATCCAAAATGTCCAACATGTCCACACTGTACAGAATGTACACACTGGACAGTCTGTACACACTGGACAGAATGTACACACTGGACAGGCTGTACACACTGGACACTCTGTACACACTGGACAGTCTGTACACACTGGACAGAAAGTAAACACTGGACAGTCTTTACACACTGCACAGAATGTACATACTGGACAGTCTGTACACACACTGGACAGTCTTTACAGACTGGACAGAATGTACACACTGAACAGAATGTACACACTGAACAGTCTGTACACACACGGGATAGAAGGTAAACACTGGACAGAATGTACACACTGGACAGTCTGTACACACTAGACAGTCTGTACACAATGGACAGAATGTACACACTGGATAGTCTGTACAAAGTGTACAGTCTGTGCACACACTGGACAGAAAGTACAAACTGGAGAGACTGTACACACTGGACAGTCTGTACTCACTGGACACAATGTACACAATGGACACAATATACACACTGCACAGCTTGTACACAATGGACAGTGCGTACACACACAGGACAGAATGTACAAACTAGCTAGAATGTACACACTGGACAGAATGTACACACTGGACAGTCTGTACACACTGGACACTTCGTAAACACAGGACAGTATATACACACTGGATATAATGCACACACTGGACATAATGCACACACTGGACATAATGTACACACTGGACGGAATGTACACACTGGACACAACATACACATTGGACAGAACGTACACACAGGATAGTCTGTGCACAATAGACACAATGTACTCACTGGACACAATATACACACTGGACCGTCCGTACATACTGGACAGACTGTGCACACACTGGACACAATATAAACACTGGAGAGAATGTACACACTGTACACAATATACTCACTGGACACAATGTACACTTTGGACAGAATATAAACACTGGACAGTCTATAGAAACTGGACGGAATGTACGCATTGGACAGAATGTACACACTGGAGAGGCTGTACACACTGGACACTTGGTAAACACTGAACAGTCTTTCAAACTGGACAGAATGCACACACTGGACAGAATTTACACCCTGGACACACTATCAATACTGGACAGTCTGTACACACACTGGACAGAATGTACACACTGAAGAGAATGTACACACTGGACAGAATGTACACACAGAACAGTCTGTACACACTGGACAGAATGTTCACACTGGACAGTCTCTACACACTGAACACTCTGTAGACACAGGACACAATGTACAAACAGGACAAAATATACACACTGGACAGAATGTACACAGTGGACAGTCTGTACACACTGGAAAGAATGTACACACAGGACAGTCTGTACATACTGGAAAAAATGTACACACTGGACAATCTGTACACACTGAACACTCTGTACACACAGGACACAATGTACAAATAGGACAAAATATACACACTGGACAGAATGTACATACTGGAAAGTCTGTACACACTGGACAGAATGTACAAACTGGACAGTCTGTAAACAGTGTATAGTCTATACACACACTTGACAGAATGTACACACTGAATAGTCTGTAGCCACAGGACACAATGTACACACTGGACATAATATACACACTAGACAGATGTATACCCTGGACAGTCTGAACACACTGGACAGAATGTTCACATTGTATAGAATGTATGCATTGAAAAGAATGTGCACACTGGACAATCTGTACACCCACTGGACAAAATGTACACACTGTAAATAATGTACACACTGAACAGTGTTTACACACTGGACAGTCTGTACAAACTGCACAGAATGTACACCATGGACAGAATGTACACACTGGATGGTTTGTACACACTGGACAGCATGTACACACATTGGACACTATGTACTCATGAACACAATGTACACACTGGACACAATATCAACACTGAGCAGTCTGGACACACACTAGACAGAATGTACACACTGTACAGAATATACACACTGGACAGTCTGTACACACTGGATAGAAAGTACACACTGGACAGTCTGTACACACTGGACACTCTCTACACACTGGACAGAATGTACACACTGGTCAGTTTTTACACACTGCACAAAATGTACATACTGGACAGTCTGTACACACACTGGATAGTCTGTACACATTGTACAGAATTTACACACTGGACAGTCTGTACACACTGGACAGATTGTACACCCTGGACAGAATGTACACACTGGAAGCAATATACACATTGGACAAAATGTACACACTGGACAATCTTTACAGATTGGTCACAATGTACACACTTGACAAGACATACACACTCAAAGAATGTAGACACTGGAGAGTCTGTAGACACTGGACAGAATGTACACACTTGACAGTCTTTACACACACTGGACAAAATTTACACACTGGACAGTCTGTATACACTGGACAGAATGTACAATGTGTACAGGCTGTACACACTGGACAGTCTGTACACACTGAAGAGTCTGTACACATGGGCAGAATGTACACACTGGACAGAATGATCACACTGTACAGTCTGTACACACTGGACAGAATGTACACACTGGACAAAATAACAACACTGGGTAGTCTGTACACACACTGGACACTATGTAGTCACTTGACAAAATGTACACAATGTACACAATATCTACACTGGACAGTCTGTACACAATGGACACTCTGTACACACAGGACACAATGTACACACTGGACACAATATCAACAATGGACAGTCTGTACATACACAGGACAAAATGTACACACAGGACAGTCTGTACACACTGGACAGAATGTACAAACTGGACAGTCTGTACACAATGGACACTCTGTACACACAGGACACAATGTACAAACTGGACACAATATACACACTGGACAGAAAGTACACACTGTAGAGTCTGTAACCCTGGACAGAATGTACACACTGGACAGTCTGTAAACAGTATACAGTCTATACACACATTGGAGAGAATGTACATACTGGGCAGTCTGTAGACACTGGAAAGAATGAAGAATGTACACACTGGACACAATATGCACACAGGACAGAATGTACACACTGGACAGTCTGCACAGAGTGGACAGAATGTAAACACTGGACAGAATGTACACACTAGACAGAATGTACTCACTGGACAGTCTGTACACACACTGAACACAATGTACATACTAGAGAGATTGTACACACTGGACAGTCTGTACACACAGGACACTCTGTACACCCTGCACAGAATGTACACACAGGACTCAATATAAACACGGGACAGAATGTACACACTAGACAGTCTGTACACTCACAGGACACAATGTACACTTTGGACAGAATATAAACAATGGATAGTCTGTATATACTGGACAGAATGTACGCACTGCACAGAATGTACGCACTGGAAAGTCTGTACACATTGGACACTTTGTAAACACTGAACAGTCTGTACACACTGGACAGAATGCACACACTGGACAGAATGTACACACTGGACACAATATCAACATTGGACAGTCTGTATACACACTGGACAGAATGTACACATCGGACAGTTTGTACACACTGGACAGAATATACACATTGGACACTCTGTACCCATTGGACAGTATGTACACACTGGAAGGACTGTACACATTGTACAATCTGTCAAAACTGGACAGAATGTAAACTGTACAGTCTGTACACACTGGACACAATGTACACAATGGACATAATGTTCACATTAGTCAGTCTGTACATACTCGACCAAATGTACACATTGGACACTCTGTACCCACTGGACAGAATGTACACTGTACAGTCTGTACACACTGGACACAATGTACTCACTGGACAGTGTTTACACACTGAAAAAAATGTACACACTGGACAGAGTATACACACTGAACAGAAATTACACACGGGACAGTCTGTACACACTGGACAGAATGTGAACACTGGACAGAATGTACACATTAGACACAATGTACACACTGGAAAGAATGTACACATTGGACAGTCTGAACACATTGGACAGAATGAACACATTGGACAGTCTGTATACACTAAACACAATGTAAACATTGGACACAATGTACACACTGGAGTGAATGTACACTGTACAGTGTGTACACAATGGACACAATGGACACACTGGACAAAATGTACACATTGGAAAGATTGTACACATTGGACACTCTGTACACACTGAATAGAATGTACACATTAGACAGTCTGTATACACTGGACAGAATGTGCACATTGGACAGAATGTACACATTGGACACTCTGTACACACTAAACAGAATGTACACAATGAACAGTATGTATACACTGGAAACAATGTACACTGGACAGAATGTACACTGCATAGTCTGTACACACTGGACAGAATGTACACACTGGACAGTCTCTACATACTGGACAAAATGTACACACTGGACAGAATGTACACAGTGGACAGAATGTACACTTTGGACACCCTGTATGCACAGGAAAGAATCTACACATTGGACACTCTGAACACACTGGACACAATGACCACACTGGACAGTTAGTACACACTGGACAGTCTGTACACACTGGACAGAATGTACTGGACAGAATGTACACACTGGACCGAATGTGCACACTCTACATTCTGTACTCACTGGGCAGAATGTACACTCTACAGTCTGTACATCCTGGGCAGAATGTACACATTGGACAGAATGTACACACTGGACAATCTGCACACACTGGATACAATGTACACATTGGACAGTCTGTAAACACTCAACACAATGTACACATTAGACACAATGTACAAACTGGACAGAATGCACACTGTACAGTCTGTACACACTGGACACAATGTACAAACTGGAAAGAAAGAACACATTGGACAGAATGTACACAATGGACCTACTGTACACAAAGGACACAATATACACACTGGACAGAATGAACAATATACAGTCTGTACATACTGGACAATATGTACACACTTTAGAGAATGTACACCCTTGACAGAATGTACACATTGGTCAGCCTCTACACACTGGACAGATTGTACACAGTGGACAGAATGTACACATTGTACAGTCTGTACACACTGGACAGAATTTACACATTGGACAGTCTGTACACACTGAAGAGAAGTACTCATTGGACAGAATGAGTGTACAGCCTGTACACAGGGGACTGAATGTATATTCAGGACTGAATGTACAAACTGGACAGTCTGTACACACTGGACAGAATGTACATATAGGACATTCTGTACACACTGGACAGAATGTACACAATGGAGAGATTGTACACACTGGGCAGTATGTACACCCTGGACAGAATGTACACATGGGACAGTCTGAACAACCTGGACATAATGCACACATTGGACAGTCTGTACACTCTGAACAGAATGTACACATTGGACAGAATGTACACACTGTAAAGTTTGGGCACACTGGACAGAATGTACACATTGGTCAGAATGCACACACTGGACAGTCTGTATACACTGGACAGAATGTACACACTGGACAGAATGTACATATTGGATAGTCTGTACACACTGGACAGAATTTACACATTGGACAGTTTGTACAAACTGAACAGAATGTACACATTGGAAAGAATGTACACACTGGACAGTCTGTACACACTGGACAGTCTGTACACACTAGACAGAATATACACATTGGACTCTCCGTACACAATGGACAGAATGTACACACTGTACACAATGTACACAGTGGAAAGAATGTACACACTGGACAGTCTGTACATACTGGAATCAATGTACATATTGGACACAATGTACAAACTGGACTGAATAAACACTGTATAGTCTGTAAACTGGACAGAATGTACACACTATGCAGAATGAACACATTGGACAGTCTGCCCACACTGGACACAATGTCCACACTAGACAGAATGTACAAACTGGACAGTCTGTACACACTGCACACAATGTACACATTGGAAACAAAGTACACACTGAATAGAATGTACACTGGACAGTCTGTACACACTGGACAAAATGTACACACTGGACAGTACGTACACACCTGAGAAAATGTACACACTGTACAGAATGTACAAACTGGACAGTGTACACACTGGACACAATGTACACATTGGACACAATGTACACACTGGACAGAATGTATACTGTACACTCTGTATACACTGGACACATTATACACACTGGAAAGAATGTACACATTGGACACTCTGTACACACTGGACACAATGTACCCACTGAAAACATTGTGCACCATGGACAGAATGTAAACTGGACACAATGTACACACTAGAGAATATGTACAATGTACAGTCTGTACACACTGGACACAATGTACACACTGGACAAAATTTACACATTGGACAGAATGTACACACTGGACAATCTGCTCACATGGGACACAATGTACACATTGGACAGTGTGTAAAAATTAACACAATGTACACATTGGACACAATGTACAAACTGGACAGAATGCACACTGTACAGTCTGTACATACTGGAAACAATGTACACACTGTACAGTCTGTACACACTGGACAAAATGTACACACTTTACAGAATATACACCCTTAACAGAATGTACACATTGGACACCCTCTACACATGGGCAGATTGTACACACTGGACAGAATGTATACATTGGACAGTCTGTACACACTGGACAGAACTTACACACTGGGCACAATATACACATGGTACACAATGTACACACTGGACAGAATGTACACAGGACACAATGTACACAGTAGACAGAATGTACACACTAGACAGAATATAATTCTGGACAGAATGTACACTCTGGACTGAATGTACACATTGGAGAGAATGTGCACATTGGACAGTCTGTACACACTGGACAGAATGTACACATTGGACACCCTCTACACACTGGGCAGATTGTACACACTGGACAGAATGTACACATTGGACAGTCTGTACACACTGGACAGAACTTACACACTGGGCACAATGTACACATGGTACACAATGTACACACTGGACAGAATATACACAGGACACAATGTACACAGTGGACAGAATGTACACACTGGACAATCTCTACACACTCGACAAAATGTACACATTAAACAGAATGTACACCATGGACAGAATGTACACATTGGAGAGAATGTACACATTGGACTGTCAGTACATTCTGGACAGAATGTACATATTGGACACCCTCTACACACTGGGCAGATTGTACAAACTGGACAGAGTGTACACATTGGACAGTCTGTACACACTGGACAGAACTTAAGCACTGGGCACAATGTACACATGGTACACAATGTACAAACTGGACACAATGTACACAGGACACAATGTACACAGTGGACAGAATGTACGCACTAGACAGAATATACTACTGGACAGAATGTACACTCTGGACTGAATGTACACACTCTCCAGTCTGTACTCACAGGGCAGAATGTACACATTGGAAAGAATGTACACACTGGACAGACTGTACACACTGGACAGAATGTACACACTGGAGAGTCTCTACACACTGGACAAAATGTACACATTAAACAGAATGTACACCCTGGACAGAATGTACATATTGGAGAGAATGTACACATTGGGCAGTCTGTACACCCTGGACAGAATGTACACATTGGACAGTCTCTACACACTGGACAGAATGTACACACTGGACAGAATGTACACACTGGACAGTATGTACACACTGGACAGAATGTGCAAATTTGAAAGTCTCTACAAACTGGACAGAATGTATACACTGGCCAGAATGTACACACTGGACTGAACGTACACACTGGACTGAATGTACACATATCACAGAATGTACATATTGGACAGTCTGTACACACTGGACAGAATGTACACATTGGACAAAAGTACACACTGGACAGTCTGTAAACACTGGACCCAATGAACACATTGGATAGTCTGTACATTCTGGACAGAATGTACACACTCGACTGAATATACACTCTGGGCAGAATGTACACACTGGACACAATGTACACATTGCACAGTCTGTAAACACTAAAACCAATATACTCATTTGACACAATGTTCATACTGAACAGAATGCACACTGTGCAGTCTGTACATACTGGACACAATGTACACACTGGACAGTCTGTACAAACTGGAGAAAATGTACACACTTTACTGAATGTACACCCTTGACAGAATGTACACATTGGACACCCTCTACACACTGGAAAGATTGTACAGACTGGACAGAATGTACACATTGGACAGTCTGTACACACTGGACAGAATTTACACATTGGACAGTCTGTACAAACTGAACAGAATGTACACATTGGACAGAATGTACACACTGGACAGTCTGTACACACAGGACAGAATATACACATTGGACACTCCGTACACAATGGACAGAATGTACACACTGTTCCAATGTACACATTGGAAAGGATGTACACACTGGACAGTCTGTACATACTGGAAACAATGAACATATTGGACACAATGTACACACTGGAGTGAAGGGACACTGTATAGTCTGTATACATGGGACAGAATGTACAGCTGGACAGAATGTACACTGTACAGTCTGTACACACTTGACACAATGTACACATTGGACACAATGTACACACTGGATAGAATGTACACTAGACAGTCTGTACACATTGAACATAATGTACACACTGGACAGAATGTACACACTGGACAAAATGTACACACTGGACAGAATGTACAAACTGGACAGTCTGTACACACTGGAAACAATGCACACATTGGACACAATGTACACAGTGGACTGTCTGTACACACTAGATAGAATGTACACATTGGAAAATCTGTACACAGTGGTCTGAATTTACACATTGGACAAAATGTACACAGTGGATAGTCTGTACAAACAGGACAAAATGTACACATTGAACAGTCTACACACACTGGTCAGAATGTACACACTGGACACAATGTACACATTGGACACCATGCACACACTTGACAGATTGTACATATTGGAAAGAATGTACACGCTGGACAATCTGTACACACTGAACACAATGTACACATTGGACACAATGTACACACTGGACAGCATGTGCACTGTATGCTCTGGACACACTGGACACAATGTACACATCGGACACAATGTACAAACTGGACAGAATGTACACTTTGGACAGTCTCTTCACAGTGGACTGAATGTACACATTGGACACAATGTACACATTGGACAATCTGTACACACTTGACAGATTGTATACATTGGACTGAATGTACACACTGGACAATCTGTACACATTGCACACAATGTACACACTGGATAGCATGTGCACTGTATGCTCTGTACACACTGGAGACAATGTACACATTGGACACAATGTACAAACTGGACAGAATGCACACTTTGCAATCTGAACACCCTGGACACAACGTACACATTGGAAAGAATGTACACATTGGACACTCTGTAAACACTGAACAGAATGTGCACACCGGACAGTCTGTACACACTGGACAGAATGTACACACTGGACAGAATGTACACACTGGACAGTCCGTAACCACAGTGGACATATTGTACAAACTGGACAGTCTATACACACTCTACACAATGTACACACTGGACAGAATGTACACTGTACAGTGTGTACACATTGGACACAATGTACACACTGGACAGAATACACACATTGTACACTCAGTACACACTAGACACAATGTACCGATTGTACACAATGTACACACTGGACAGTTTGTACACTAGAGTGTGTACAATGTATAGTCTGTACACAATGTACACACTCTATAGAATGTAAACATGAGACAGAATGTACAAACTTGACAATCTGTTCACACTGGACACAATGTACACATTGGAGAGTCTGTAAACACTAAACACAATGTACACATTGGACACAATGTAAAAACTGGACAGAATGCACACTGTACAGTCTGTACATACTGGACACAATGTACACACTGGACAGTCTGTACACACGGGACAAAATGTACACACTTTACAGAATGTACACCCTTAACAGAATGTACACATTGGACACCCTCCACACACTGGACAGATTGTACACACTGGACAGAATGTACACATTGGACAGTCTGTACAAACTGAGCAGATGTACACATTGGACAGAATGTACACACTGGACAGTCTGTACACCCTGGACAGAATGTACACATTGGCAGTCTGTACACAGTGGACTGAATGTACACATTGTACAGAATGTACACAGTGGACTGTCTGTACAAACAGGACAGAATGTATACATTGTACACTCTGCACACACTGATTGGAATGTACACACTGGACACTATGTACACATTGGACACAATGTACACAATGGACAGTCTGTACACACTTGACAGATTGTGCACATCGGAAAGAATGGGCACACAGGAAAATCTGTACACACTGAACACAAAGTACACATTGGACCCAATGTACATACTGGACAGCATGTGCACTGTACGCTCTGTACACACTGGACACAATGTACACATTGGACACAAAGTACAAACTGGACAGAATGTACACATTGGAGAGTCTGTACAAGGTGGTCTGGATGTACATATTAAACACATTGTACACAATGGACAGTCTGTACACTCTTGACAGATTGTATACAGTGGACTGAATGTACACACTGGACAATCTGTACACACTGGACACAATGTATACATTGGACAAAATGTACACACTGGACAGCATGTGCAGTGAATGCTCTGTACACACGGGACAAAATGTACACATTGGAAAAAATGTACACACTGGACAGAATGTACACTGTACACTCTGAACACACTGGACACAATGTACACATTGGAGAGAATGCACACATTGTATACTCTGTAAATACTGAACAGAATGTGCACACCGGACAGTCTGTACACACTGGACAGTCTGTACACACTGGAAACAATGTACACACCGGACAATCTGTACACTCTGGACAGAATGTACACATTGGACAGAATATACACACTGGACAGTCTGGACACACTGGACAGTCTGTACACACTGGACACAATGTACACATTGGACAGTCTGTACACACTGGACAAAATGTACACACTGGACATAATGTACACACTGGACAGAATGTACAAACTGGAATGAATATACACACTGGAAAGTCTGTACACACTGGACAGAGTGAACACATTGGACAGAATGTATACACTGGAGAGTCTGTACACCCTGGACAGAATGTACACATTGGACACAATGTACACAGTGGACAGAATGTACACATTGGACAGAATGTACACACTGGACAATCTGTACACACTGGACACAATTTACACTTTGGACACAATGTCCACACTGGACAGAATGTGCACTGTAGAGTTAGTACACACTGAACACAATATACACATTGGAAAAAATGAACACACTGGACAGAATGTACACTGTACACTCTCTACACACTGGACACATTGTACACACTTGACATAATTTACACATTGGACAGAATGTACACTTTGGATCCTCTGTAAACAATGGAAAGAATGTACACATTGGACAGTCTGTACACAATAGACAGAATGAACACACTGGACACAGTGTACATACTGGACAGAATGTACACATTTGAAAGTGTGTACACACTGGACAGAATGTACACATTGGCCAGAATGTACACAATCTACAGTCTGTACACACTGGGCAGAATATACACATTGCACCAAATGTTCACACTGGACAGATTTTACACTGTACAGTCTTTACAAACTGGACACTCTGTACACACTGGACAGAAAGTACACAGTGGAAGTTTTATACACACTGGACAGTTTGTACATATTGGACACAATGTACACACTAGTTAGAATGTACACTGTACAGTCTGTAAACACTGGACACAATATACACACTGGACAAAATGTACACACTGGAAAGAATGTACACACTGGAGAGAAGGTAGATACTGTACAGAATGTACATACTAGACAGAATGTACACTCTGGACAGTCTGTACACACTGGACAAAATGTACACACTGGACAGAATAGACACATTGGACAGAATGTACACCCTGGACAGATTTACATATTGGAGAGTCTGAAAACGCTGGACAGAAGGTAAATACTGGACACAATATACACAGTGTAGAGAATGTACACTGTATAGTCTGTAAACACTGGACACAATGTACACACTGGGCAGTCTGTACACACTGGACAGTCTATACACACTGGACAAATTGTACACACTGGACAGAATGTACACACTGGACAGAAAGCACACACTGGACAATCTGTACAAACTAGACATAATGAACACTGTAAAGTCTGTACACAATGGACACAGTGTACACACTGGACAGAATGTACACACTGGACAGTCTGTACACAATGGACACAATGTACACATTGGACACTCTCTACAACCTGGACAAAATGTACATACTGGACAGAATGGACAACTGGGCAGAATGTACACATTTTACAGTCGGTACACACTGGAGAGAATGTGTACATTGGACAGTCTGTACACACAGAACACAATGTTCACACTGGACACAAAGTACAAACTGGACAGAATGTACACATTGGACATTCTGTACACACTGTACAGAATGTACACATTGGAGACTCTGTACACACTGGGTACAATGTACACACTGGACAGTCTTTACATATAGTACATAATGTACCCACTGGACAGAATATACACACTCTATAGTCTGTACACACTAGGCAGAACTTACACTCTACAGTCTGTACACATTGGACAAAATGACACATAGGACTGTCTGTACACACTGGACAGAATGTTCACTGTACAGTCTGTACACACAGGACACAATGTACACACAGGACAGAATGTGCACATAGGACAGACTGTATACACTGGACACAATGTACACACAGGACAGATTGTACACATAGGACAGACTGTACACACTGGACACAATGTACACATTGGACAGAATGTACACTCTTGGGCAGAATGTACATATTGGACTGTCTGTACACACTGTACAAATAGTACACACTGGAGAGTCTGTACACACTGGACAGAATGTACACACATGACAGAATGTACACATTGGACACAATATAGACACTGGAAAGAATGTATACTTTGGACAGTCTGTTAACACTAAACACAATATAAACATTGGACACAAAGTACACACTGGAAACAAGGCACACTGTACAGTCTGTACACACTGGACACAATGTAAACACTGGACAGAAGGTACACATTGGACAGTCTATAGACACTGAACAGAATGTACACATTGGACAGAATTTACACACTGGACAGAATGTACAATGTATAGTCTGTACATACTGGACAAAATGTACACACTGGACAGTCTGTACACACTGGACAAAATGTACACACAGGACAGAATGTACACATAGGACAGACAGTAAACACTGGACACAATGTACACCTTGGACAGAATGTACACCCTGGACAGAATATAAATATTGGACTGTCTGTACCCACTGGACAGAAAGTACACACTGGACAGTCTGTACACACTGGACATAATGAACACACTGGACAGAGTGTACACATTGGACCGTCTGTACACCTTGGACAGAATTTAACATTGGAAAGTCTGTACACACTGAAGAGAATGTACACATTGATCATGTACATACTGGACAGTCTGTAAACACTGGACAGAATGTCCACATTGAACAGTCTGTACACGGTGGACAGAATGTACACAGTGGACAGAATGTACACACTGGACAGTCGGCACAGACTGGTCAGAATGTACACACTGGACACAATATACACACTGGACAGAACATACAAATTAGACAGTCTGTACACAATTGAAATATTGTACACATTGGACCCAATATACACACTGGAAAATCTGTACACACTGGACACAATGTACACATTGGACAGAATGTACAAACTGGACAGCATGTGCACTGTACACTCTGTACACACTGGACACAATGTACACATTGGAGACAATATACACACTGGACAGAATGTACACTGTACAGTTTGAACACACTGGATACAACGTACACATTGGACAGAATGTAACAATTGGAAAGAATGTACACATTGGACACTCTGTAAACACTGAACAGAATGTGCACACCGGAAAGTCAGTACACACTGTACAGTCTGTAAACATTGGACACAATGTACACACTGAACAGAATGTATGCTTTGGGCAGTCTGTACACAAAAGACAGAATGTACACACTGGGCAGAATGTACAAAATGGACTGAATGTACACACTGGACAGTCTGTACACATGGGACAGAATGTACATATTGAACAGTCTATACACAATGGACAAAATGTACACACTGGACAGTCTGTACATCCTGGACAGAATGTCCACATGGGACAGACTGTACACACTGGATAGAATGTACAAATTGGACAGTCTGTACACATTGAAGAGAATGTACACATTGAACAGAATATACACACTGAAAGGAATGTACACATTGGACAGATTTTACACACTGGACTGTCTGTACACACTGGACAGAAGGTACACATTGGACAGTCTGTACACAGTGGAATGAATGTACACATTGGACAGAATGTACACACTGGACAGTCTGTACATACTGGTCAGAATGTACACATGGGACAGTTTGCACACACTGGTCAGAATGTACACACTGGACAGAATGTACACATTGGACAGTCTGTACACACTGGACAGAATATACCCAGTGGACCGAATGTACACACTGGCCAGAATGTACACTCTGGACTGAATGTACACCCTGGACAGTCTGTACACACTGGACAGAATGTACATATAGGACATTCTGTACACACTGGACAGAATGTACACAATGGACAGAATATACACATTGGACAGTCTGTACACCCTGGACAGAATATACACATGGGACAATTTGTATAAATGGACAGAATGAACACATTGGACAGTCTGTACACATTGAACAGAATGTACAAATTGGACAGAATTTACACACTGAACAGTCTGTGTACACTGGACATAATGTACACCCTGGACAGTCTGTACACATGGACAGATTGTACACATTGGACAGAATGTACACACTGGACTAAATGTACACACTCTACAGTCTGTACACAAAGGATAGAATGTACACATTGGACAGTCCGTACACAATGGATAGAATGTATACACTGTACACAATGTACACATTGGACAAAATGTACACACTGGACAGTCTGTACACACAGGACATAATGTACACACTGGACAGAATGTACACAGTGGACAAAATGAACACACTGGACAGAATGTACACACTGGACACTCTGTACACACTAGACAAAATGGACACACTGGACAGAATGTACACATTGGACAAAATGTACACAGTGGACAGTCTGTACACACAGGACACAATGTACACACTGGAAAGAATTTACACATTGGACAAAATGTTCAACTGGACACTCTGTACACACTGGACAAAAGGTACACATTGGACAGAATGTACATTTTGGACACATTGTACACCCTGAAAAGTATGTACACTTGCGACCTAATATACTAACTGGACAGTCTGTAAACAATGAACACAATCTACACATTGGACATAATGTACACACTGGACAGAATGTACACTGTACAGTCTATACACAGTGGATACAACGTACACACTGGACAGTCTGGACACATAGGAATAAATGTACACACCGGACTGAATGTACACATTGGACAGTCTGTACACACTGGACAGAAGGTGCACATTGGACAGTCTGTACTCTCTGGAAAGAAAGTACACACTCAACAGAATGTACACGTTTGATAGTCTGTACACACTGAACAGAATATACACATTGGACAGAATGTACACACTGGACAGTCTGTACACACTGAACAAAATGTACACACTGGACAGAGTATACACGATGGACAGTCTGGACACACTGGACAGAAGGTAAAGATTGGACACAATGTACACAATGGACAGAATGCACACACTGGACAGAATGTACACAATGGACAGAAATGACACACTGAACAGTCTGAACACTCTGGACAGAATGTACACACTGAACAGAATGTACACATTGGACAGTCTGTACACACTGGACCGAATGTACACATTGGGCACAATATACACACTGGACAGAATGTACAACGTACTGTCTGAACATACTGGACACAATGTACACACTGGACAGTCGGTACACACTAGACAAAATGTTGAAACTTTACAGAATGTACACCCTGGACAGAATGTACACATTGGACACCCTGTCCATACTGGACAGAATGTACTCACTGGAAAAAATGTACACACTGGACAGAATTTACACATTGGACAGTTTGTACACTCAGAACAGAATGTACACATTGGACAGTATGTACACACTGGAGGGTCTGTACAAAATGCACAGAATGTACACATTGGACAGTCTGTACCGTCTGGACAGAATGTACACACTGGACAGATTGTACACATTGGAAAAAATGTACACACTGGTCAATCTTTAGATACTGTACACAATGTACACATTGGACACAATGTACACAATGGAGAGAATTAGCACTGTACACTCTGTACACACTGGTCACAATGTACACATTGGACACTATGTACACATTGGACAGAATGTACACATTGGACAGAATGTACACACTGGACTGACTGTAACACTGGACACAATGTACACACTGGACAGAATGTTCACACTGAATAGTCTTACACACTGGACAGAATGTATACATTGGGCAGAATGTAAACACTGGAACGTTTGTACACACTGGACACAATATACACATTGGAGAGTCTATACACATTGGACAGAATGTATACACTGGACTAAATGTACACACTGGACAGTCCGTGCACATTGGACAGAATGTACATGTTGAACAGTCTCTAAAAAATGGACAGAATGTACACAATGGACAGAATATACACATTCTACAGTCTGTACACACTGGACACAATGTACACATTGGAGAGTCTGTACACACTGGACAGATTGTACACACTGGACAGAATGTTCATACTGCCCAGAATGTACACACTGTACTGAATGTACACACTGGACAGTCTGTACACACTGGACAGAATGTACATATTGGACAGTGTGTACACACTTGACAGAATGTACACACTGGACAGTCTGTACACACTGGACAGAATGTACACAATGGACACATGTACACATTGGACACAATGTACACACTGGAAATAATGTACACATTGGACAGTCTGTACACACTATACAGAACGTATACATTGGACCGAATGTAAATATTGAACACAGTGTACACACTGGACAGAATGTACACAGTGGACAGTCTGTACACACTGCACAAAATATACGCATTGGTCAGAATGAACACACTGGACAGAGTGTACACATTGGACAGAATGTACATACTGGAAAATCTGTACACACTGGACAGAATGTACACACTATATACAATGTACACATTGGACAAAATGTACTCAGTGGACAGAAAGTACACTGTACAGTCTGTACACACTGGATACAATGTACACACTATACAGAATGGACACAGTGGACAGAAGGTACACAATGGACAGTAAGTACACACTAGACAGAATGTACACGTTGCATAGTCTGTACACAATGGATAGAATGCACACATTGGACAGTCCGTACACAATGGACAGAATGCACACACTGTACACAATGTACATATTGGACAAAATGTACACACTGAAGAGTCTGTACACACAGGACACAATGTACACACTGGACAGAATGTACACACTGGACAAAATGTCCACACTGGACTGAATGGAGAACTGGACACTCTGTACACACTGGACAGAATGTACACACTGGACAGAATGTACATTTTGGACACATTGTACACCCTGGAAAGTATGTACACATTGAACCTAATGTACACACTGGACAGTCTGTACACAATAAACACAATGTACACATTGGACATTATGTACACACTGGACAGAATGTACACTGTACAGTCTGTACACACTGGACACAACGTACACACTGGACAGTCTGGACACATAGGAATAAATGTACACACCGGACTGAATGTACACATTGGACATTCTGTACACACTGGACAGAAGGTACACATTGGATAGTCTATTCACTCTGGACAGAAAGTACACACTCAACAGATTGTACACATATGACAGTCTGTACACACAGAACAGAATGTACACATTGGACAGAATGTACATACTGGACAGTCTGTACACACTGAACAAAATGTACACACTGGACAGAATATACATGATGGACAATCTGTACACACCGGACAGAAGGTAAAGATTTGACACAATGTACACAATGGAGAGAATGTACACACTGGACAGAATGTACACACTGGAGAGAAATTACACACTGGACAGTCTGAACACTCTAGACAGAATGTACACACTGGACAGAATGTACAATGTACTGTCTTTACGTACTGGACACAATGTACACACTGTACAGTCTGTACACACTAGACAAAATGTTGAATCTTTACAGAAGGTACACAAGGACAGAATGTATACACTGTGCAGAATGTACACATTGGACAAAATTTACACACTGGACAGAATGTACACACTGGAGAATCTGTACACTTTGAACAAAATGTACACAATGGACAGAATGTACACACTGGACAGTCTGTACACACTGGACACAATATACACATTGGACATAATGTACACACTGGACAGAATGTACACATTATACATAATGTTCATACTGGACAGTCTGTACACACTGAACAAAATGTACACACTGAACAGAATATACACGATTGACAGTCTGTACACACTGGAAGAAGGTAAAGATTGGACACAATGTACACAATGGACAGAATGTACACACTGGACAGAATGTACACACCGGAGAGAAATTACACACTGGACAGTCTGAACACTCTGGAAAAAATGTACACACTGGACAGAATGGACAATGTACTGTCTGTTCATACTGTACACAATGTACACACTGGACAGTCTGTACACACTAGACAAAATGTTGAAACTTTATAGAATATACACACTGGACAGAATGTACACACTGTGCAGAATGTACACATTCGACAAAATGACACACTGGACAGAATGTACACACTGGACAGAAGGTACACACTGGACAGTCTGTACACACTGGACACAATATACACATTGGACACAATGTACACACAGGACAGAATGTACACATTATACAGAATGTACACATTGGACACTTTGTATACACTGGACACAATGTACGCACTGGAGAGTCTGTACACACAGGACAAAATATACACACTGGACCGAATGTACACAGAGGACAGTCTATACACACTGGACAGAAAGTACACACTGGACAGATTTACATTTTGGAAACAATGTACACACTGGAAAGAATATACAAACTGGACACTGTACAAATTGGAAAGAATGTACACTGTCCAGTTTGAGCACACTGGACGCAATGTACACATTGTACAGTCTGTACACACTGAACACAATGTACACACTGGACACAATGTACACACGGGACTGTCTGTACACACTGGACACAATGTACACATTGGACAGTCTGTACATATTGGACAGAATGTACACATTGGAATTAATGTACACACTGGACAGTCTGTACACAATAAACAAAATCTACACATTAGATACGATGGACACTGGACAGAAAGTACACTGTACAGTCCGTACACACTGCACTCAACATACACAATGGACAGGGTAGACACACTGGACAAAATGTACACACTGGACAGAATGTACACATTGGCCAGTCTGTACACATTGGACAGAAAATACACATTCGACAATCTGTACACTCTGGACAGAATGTACAAAATGGAAAGAATGTACACATTGCACAGTCTGTACACACAGAACAGAAGGTACACATTGAACAGAATGTACACACTGGACAGTCTGTACACACTGGACAGAATATACACACTGGACAGAATTTACACATTGGACAGTCTGTACACACTGGACAAAATGTAATGATTGGACACAATGTACGCACTGGACAGAATGTACACTGTACAGCCTGTACTCAATGGAAAATATGTACACATTGTACAGTCTGTACACACTGGACAAAATATACACAATGGACCGTCTGTACATATTGGATAGTCTGTACACACAAGACCGAATGTACACATCGGACTCATTATACACACTGGACAGAATGTACAAGGTACTGTCTGTACATACAGGACACAATGTACACACTGGACAGAATGTACACATTGGACAGTCTGTACACCCTGGACAGAAGTTACACATTGGACAGTCTGTACACTCTCGACAGAATGTACAGCCTGGAGAGAATGTACACATTGGACAACCTGTACATACTGGATAGAATGTACTCACTGGACCCAAAGTACACACTGGACAGAATTTACACATTGGGCAGTCTGTACACAGTGAACAGAATGTACACATTGGACAGAATGTACACACTGGAGAGTCTGTACACAATGCACAGAATGTACACATTGGATAGTCTGTACACACTGGACAGAAGGTACAGACTGGAGAGTCTGTACACTCTGGACAGAATGTACACACTGGACAGTCTGTACACACTGGACACAATGTACACATTGGACAGTCTGTACACACTGGACAGATTGTACACACTGGACAGAATAAACACACTGCCCAGAATGTACACACTGGACAGAATGTTCACTGTACAATCTGTACAAACTGGACACAATGTACACAGTATACAGAATGTACACAGTGGACAGAATGTACATAATGGACAGTCTGTATACACTAGACAGAATGTACACGTTGGACAGTCGGTAAAAAATGGACAGATTGTACACATTGGGCAGTCCGTACAAAATGGACAGAATGTATACACTGTCCACAATGTACACATTGGACAAAATGTACACACTGGACAGTCTGTACACACAGGACACACTGTACATATGGGACACAATGTACACACTGGACAAAATGTACACATTTGACAGAATGTACACACTGGACAACAGGTACACTTTGGACACAATTACACACAGGACAGAATGTACACTGCACAGTCTGTACACACTGTACTCAATGTACACACTGGACATAATGTACACATTGGACAGTCTGTACACACTGAACAGAATGTACACATTTGACCGTATGTACATACTGAAAACCATGTACACACTGGACAGAATGTACAAACTTGACAGAATGTACACACTGTACAGTGTACACACTGGACACAAAGTACACACTGGGCATAATGTACACATTGGAAAGTATGTGCACAGTGGACAGAATGTACACACTGTGTAGACTGTACTCACAGGAGAAAATGTACACATTGGACAGCATGTACACATTGGACAGTCTGTACACACTTGAGAGAATGTACACACTAGACAGAATATACACACTCTACAGTCTGTACACCCTGGGCAGAATGTACACATTGGACAGAATGTACACATTGGACATTCTGTACACACTGGACAAAATATACACACCTGAGAAAATGTACACACTGGACAGAATATAAACACTGAACAGAATGTGCACACTGGACTGAATGTACACAATGGACAGAATGTAAACATTCTACAATCTGTACAGACTGGGCAGAATGTACACATTTGACAGAATGTACACATTGGACATAATGTACACATTGGACACAATGTACACACTGGACAGAATGTACACAATGGACAGTCTGTATACACTGGACACAAAGTATACACTGGACAGAATGTACACACTGGATAGAATGTACACGCTGCGCAGTCTGTACACACTGGACAGAATGTACACATTTTACACAATGTATACAATGGACAGTATGTACACTGTAAAGTATGTACACACTGGACACAATGCACACACTGGCAAAATGAACAAATTGGACAGTCTGTAGACTTTGGAAAGATTGTACACAATGGACACTCTGTACATACTGTACACAATGTACACACTGTACAGAATGTATACACTGGACATAATGTACACATTGGACAGTGTGTATACACGGGACAGAATGTACACATTGGACACAATGCACATACTGGAATGAATGTACACTGTACAGTCTGTACACACTGGACAGAATGTACACACTGGACAGATTTACACATTGGACAGGATGTACACACTGGACAGAATGTATACACTGGACAGAATGTACACATTAGACAGAATGTGTACACCATGTACACATTTGACACAATTTACACACTGGACAGAATGTACACTGTACATTCTGTAAACATTGGACACAATGTTCACACTGGACAGAATGTACACACTGGACAAAATGTACACATTGGACAGAATGACACACTGGACAGAGTGTACACACTGGACAGAATGTACACATTGGACACAATGTACACATTGGACACTTTGTACATAATGTACTGAATGTACACACTGGAAAAAATGTACTCACTGGACAGAATGAACACACTGCAGAGTCTGTGCACACTGAACACATTGTATGCATTGGAATCAATGAACACACTGGACAGAATGTACACTGAACAGTGTAAACACTGCAAATAATATACACACTGGACAGAATGTACACACTGCACAGAATGTACACACTGGACAGAATGTTCATATTGGACAGTCTGTAGACACTGGACTGAATGAACACATTGGAAATTCTCTACAAACTGGACATATTGTACACACTGAACAGAATGTACACACTGGACAGTCTTTACACACAGGACAAAATGTACACATTGACAAAATGGATACCCTTGATAGAATGTACACTGTACACTCGGTACAAACTGGACACAATGTACACCCTGGACACAATGTACACACTGGACAGTCTGTACACACTGGAAAAAATGTACACACAGGACACAATGTAAACACTGGACAGAATGTACACACTGGACAGAATGTACACTGTACAGTCTGTACACCCTGGACACAATGTACACACTGGACAGAATGTTCACATTTGACAGAATGTAACCACTGGACGCCATGTACACTTTGGACGCAATGTACACACTGGACAGAATGTACACACTGGACACAATGTACACATTGGACAGTCTGTCCACTCTGGGCAGAATGTACACATTGGACAAAATGTACACATTGGACATTCTCTACACACTGGACAAAATGTACACACCTGATAGAATGTACACACCTGACAGAATGTACACACTGAACAGAATGTACACACTGAACTGAATGTACACAATGGACAGAATGTACACATTCTACAGTCTGTACACACTGGGCAGAATGTAGACATTGGACAGAATGTTCACACTGGACAGAATGCACACATTGGATAGAATGTACACATTGGACACAATGTACACGCTGGACAAAATGTACACACTGGACAGAATGTACATGTTGGACAGAATGTACACACTGACCAGAATGTACACTGTACAGTCTGCACACACTGAACACAAGTACACACTGGAGAAATGTACACATTGGACACTCTGTACATACTGTACAGAATGTACACACTGGATAAAATGTACACACTGGACAGAATGTACACCCTGGAGAGTCTGTACATCCTGGACACAATATACACTTTGGAATCAATGTACACACTGGGCAGAATGTACACTATACAGTTTAAACACTGCAAACAATATACACACTGGACAGAATGTACACATTGGACAGTCTTTACAATATGGACAGACTGTATAATGTACAGTTGTACACACTAGAATCAATGTACACACTGGACAGAATGCACATATAGGACAGAATGTACACAATGGACACAATGTACACATTGGACACGAGGTGCACAGCGGACAGAATGTACACTGAACCGTCTGTACACACTGGACACAATGTACACACTGGACAGAAAGTACACATTGGACAGGATGTACACACTGGACAAAATGTACACATTGTACACTCTGTACACACTGGACAGAATGTACACACTAGACAGAATGTACACATTGGACAGAATGTACACAATGGACACCATGTACACATTGGACACAATGTACACACTGGACAGAATGTACACTGTACAATCTGTACAAATTGGACACAATGTTCACACTGGACAAAATGTACACACAGGACAGAATGTACCAAATGGACTGAATTACACACTCCACAGTCTGTACACACTGGGCAGAATGCACACTTTGGACAATATGTACATACTAGACAGAATGTACGCACTGGTCACAATGTACACGCTGGATAGAATGTACACATGGACAGACGGTACACATTGGACAGAATGTACACTCTGGACAGAATGTACACACTGGACAGAATGTACACATTGGACAGTCTGTACACACTGGACAGAATGTATACATTGGACACTCTGTCCACACTGGACACAATGTACACACTGCACAGAATGTAAACAATGTACAGTCTGTACACACTGGACAGAATGTAAACACTGGACAGAATGTACCAACTCTACAGTTGGGAAGAATGTACAATCTACACTCTGTACACACTGGGCAGAATGTACACATTGGACCAATGTGTCCAATGTGTAAGACTGTCCATTGTTTACAATCTCTGAAGTGTGTGTATAGACTGTCCAGGGAGTACATTGTCTCTAGAGTGTACAGACTGTCCAGAGAGCATGTTCTGTCCAGTGTGTACAGACTGTCCAGTGTTAACAGATTGTCCAATATGTACAGACTGTCCAGTGTGTACATTCTGTCCAGTGTGTACAGATTCTCCAGTGAGTACAGACTGTCCAGTGTGTACAGACTGTCCCATGTTTACATTCTGTCCAGTGTGTACATTCTGTCCAGTGTTTACAGATTGTCCTATGTGTACAGACTGTCCAGTGTGTACATACTGTCCACTTTTTGCAGACTATCCAGAGAGTACAGACTGTGTGGTGTGTACATTCTGTCCAGTGTACTGACTGTACAGTGTGTACAGACTGTCCAGTTTGTAAGACTGTACAGTGTGTACAGACTGTCCAGTGTGTACAGAGTGTCTTGTGTGTCCAGCCTGTCTTGTGTACATTCTGTCCAGTGTGTAGAGACTGTTCAGTTTGTACAGGCTGTCCAGTGTGTACATTTTTTCCAGTGTGTACAGAATGTCCAATGTGTACATTCTGTCCAGTGTGTACATTCTGGCAACTATGTCTAGACTGTCCAGTGTATAATTCTGTCCAGTGTGAATAGACGACTGTCCAGTGTGTACATACTGTCCAGTGCTTATATAGTCTCCAGTACGTACAGATTGTCCAGTGTGTATATTCTGTTTGGTGTTTACAGACTGTCAAGGGTGTACATTACTGTACAGTCAGTTCACTGTGTCTATTTCGTCCAGTTTGTACAGACTGTCCAATGTGTGCAGACTGTCCAGTGTGTACAGACTGTAAAGTATGTACCTTCTGTACAGTATGTACAGACTGTCCAATGTGTACAGACTATCCAGTGAGTACAGACTGTCAAATGTGTGCAGATTTTCCAGTGTTTACATTCTTTCCACTGTGTACAGACTGTTCAGTGTTTATAGACTCTCCAGTGAATACACACTGTCCATTGTGTGTATTCTGTCTGAGTGTACAGACTGTCCAGTATGTACAGACTGTTCAGTGTGTACAGATTGTTCAGTACTTACATGCTGTCCAGTATGTACAGACTGTCCAGTGTGTACGTTCTATCAATTTGGTACATTGTGACCAGTGTGTACAGACTGTACAGTGTGTACATTCTGTCCAGTGTGTACGGTCTGTTCAGTGTGTTCAGATTGTCCAGTGTGTACAGACTGTCCATGTTTACATTCTGTCCATTGGGTACATTCTGTCCAATATGTACATTGTGTCCAGTGAGTACAAATGTCCAGAGTTAAATTCTGTCCAGTGTGTAAATTCTGTCAAGTGTGTACATTCTGTCCAGTATGTATATTGGTTCCAGTGTGTACATTGTGTCCAGTGATTACAGACTGTCCAGTGTGTACATACTGTCCAGTGTGTACAAGCTGTCCGGTGTGTACATTCTGTCAAATGTGCACATACTCTCCAGTGTGTACCGAGTGTCCTGTGTGGACTGTCCAGTGTGTACAGACTGTCCAGTGTAAACATTCTGTCCAGTATGTACATTCTGTCCACTGCGTATATTGTGCCCAGTGAGTACAGACTGTCCAGTGTGTACAGACTGTCCTGTGTGTACATTCTGTGCAGTGTGTGTACAGACTGTACACTGTGTACATTCCGTCCTGTGTATACATTCTGTGCAGTGTGTACAGACAGTCCAGTGTGTACATTCAGTCCAGTGTGTACATTCTGTCCAGTGTGTACATTCTTTTCAGTGTGCACCGACTGTCCAGTGTGTATAGTGGCCACTGTGGACTGTCTAGTGTGTACAAACTCTCCAGTGTGCACATTCTGTCCAATGTGTATATTCTTTCCAGTGTGTATATTTTGTCCAGTTTGTAGTGACTGTCCAGTGTATACATTCTGTCCAGTGTGTACACTCTCTCCAGTGTGTGTACAAACTGGCCATTGTTTACATATCTCCAGTGTGTACATTTTCTACGGTGTGTTCAGACTGCCCATTGGTACAGTCTCTCTAGTGTGTACATTTGTCCCAGTGTGTACATTCTGACCAGTGTATACAGACGCTCCAGTGTTTACAGAATGGCCAGTGTGGACTGTCCAGTGTCAACATTCTGTCCAGTGTGTACATTCTGTCCAGTGTGTACATTCTGTCCAGTGTGTACATTCTCTAAAGTGTTTACCGACTGTCCAGTGTGTACGGACTGTCCAGTGTGTACATTCCATCCAGTGTGTATGATGTGTACAGTGAGTACAGACTGTCCAGTGTATACATACTGTCCATTGTGTACATTCTGTTCAGTGTGAACAGACTGTCCAGTGTGGATATTCTGTCCAGTGTTTACAGACTATACAATGTGTACAGACTGTACAAGGGATAGACTGTCCAGTGTGTACAGACTGCCCAATGTGTACAGACTATCAATTGTGTACAGAATGTGCAGTGTGCACAAAATGTCCACTGTGTACAGAATGTACATTGTGTACAGACTGTGCAGTGTTTACAAAATGTCCAGTGTGTGCAGACACTCCAGTGTGTACAGACTGTCCAGTGTGTACAGAATGTCCATTGTGTAAAGACTGTCCAGTGTCTACAGACTGTCTGGTATGTACAGACTTTACATTGTCTACAGACTGTCCAGTGTATACATTGTGTTCAGTGTGAACAGACTGTCCAGTGCGGACATTCTGTCCAGTGTTTACAGACTGTACAATGTGTACAGACTGTCCAGTGTGTACAGACTGTTCATTGCTTACATATTGTCCAGTATGTACAGATTGTTCAGTGTGTACATTCTGTCCAGTGTGTACTGGCTGTCCAGATGTACAGACTGTCCAATGTATACATTCTCTCCAGGGTTAGAGACTATACACTGTTTACAGACTGTCCAGTGTGTATATTTTGGATAGTGTGTATATTCTGCCCACTGTGTAGAGACTGTTCAGTGTGTACATAACGTCAATTGTGTACATTGAATCCAGTGTGTACATTCTGTCCTGTGTGCATAATCTGCCCACTGTGTACAGACTGTCCAGTGTTTAAAGACTATCCAGGGTGCACAGACTGTCCAGGGAGTACATACTGTCCAGTGTGTACAGACAGTCCAGTGTGTACAGACTGTCCAGTATGTACAGACTCTCCACTGTGTACAGACTGTCCAGTGTGTTCTTTCTATCCAGTGTATACAGACTGTCCAGTGTTTACAGACTCTCCAGTGTGTACATTCTGTCCAGTGTGTACAGACTGTCCAGTGTGTACAGACTGTCCAGTGTGTACAGACTATCCAGTTTGTACAGGCTTACTAGTGTGTACATTCTGTCCAGTGTGTACAGAATGTCTAATGTGTACATTCTGTCCAGTGTGTACATTTTGTCAACTATGTCTAGACTGTCCAGTGTATACATTCTGTCCAGTGTGTACATTCTGTCCAGTGTGAATAGACGACTGTCCAGTGTGTAAAAACTGTCCAGTGTTTACATAATCTCCAGTACGTACAGATTTTCCAGTGTGTATATTCTGTCCCATGTTTACAGACTGTCCAGTGTGTACATTTCTGTACAGTCAATTCACTGTGTCTCTTTCGTCCAGTGTGTACAGACTGTCCAGTGTGTACAGACTGTCCAGTGTGTACACATTGTAAATTATGTACATTCTGTCCAGTATGTACAGACTGTCCAATGTGTACACTATCCAGTGAGTACAGACTGTCCAATGTGTACAGACTTTCCAGTGTTTACAGACTGTCCAGTGTGTACAGACAGTTCAGTGCTTACAAACTGTCCAGTATGTAAAGACTGTCCAGTGTGTACATTCTATCCATTTTGTACATTGTGTCCAGTGTGTACAGACTGTATAGTATGTACATTCTGTCCAGTGTGTACAATCTGTCAAATGTGCTCATACTCTCCAGTGTGTACAGAGTGTCCAGTGTGAACTCTCCAGTGTGTACAGAATGTCCATTGTGCATATCTGTCCATTGTGTACATTCTCTCCAGTGTGTGTACAGAATGTCGAGTGTGTACATTCTGGCCTGTCTACATTCTGTCCAGTGTGTACATTCTGTCCGGTATGTACATTATGTGTAGTTTTTACAGACTGTCCAGTGTGTACATACTGTCCAGTGTGTACAGGCTGTACAGTGTGTATATTCTGTCCAGTGTGTACATTCTGTCCAGTGTGTACAGATTGTTCAGTGTATATAGACTCTCCAGTGAGTACAGACTGTCCAGTGTGTACAGACTGTTCATTGTGTCTATTCTGTCCGGAGTGTACCAACTGTTCAGTGCTTACAAGCTGTCCAGTATGTACAGACTGTCCAGTGTGTACATTCTATCCATTTTGTACATTGTGTCCAGTGTGTACAGACTGTACAGTGTGTACATTCTTCCAGTGTGTATGGGTTGTTCAGTGTGTTCAGAGTGTCCATTGTGTACAGACTGTCCAGTGTTTACATTCTGTCCATTTGGTACATTCTGTCCAATGTGTACATTGTTTCCAGTGTGTACATAATGTCCAGAGTTTACATTCTGTTCAGTGTGTACATTGTGTCCAGTGATTACTAACTGTCCAGTGTGTATATACTGTCCAATGTGTACATTCTGTCCAGTGTGGTTACGGACTGTCCAGTGTGTACTTTCTGTCCAGTGTGTACATTCTGTCCAGTGTGTGTACAGACTCTCCAGTGTGTACATAATGTCCAGTGTGTATATTGTGTCCAGTGTGTGTAGAGACTCTCCAGTGTGTACATTCTGTCCAGTGTGTACATTCTGTCCAGTGTGCACAAATTGTACAGTGTGTACATTCTGTCCAGTGTGTACAATCTGTCAAATGTGCTCATACTTTCCAGTCTGTACAGAGTGTCCAGTGTGAACTTTCCAGTGTGTACAGACTTTCCATTGTGCATATCTCTCCACTGTGTACATTCTTTCCAGTGTGTGTACAGAATGTCGAGTGTGTACATTCTGGCCTGTCTACATTCTGTCCAGTGTGTACATTCTGTCCGGTATGTACATTATGTCTAGTTTTTACAGACTGTCCAGTGTGTACATACTGTCCAGTGTGTACAGGCTGTACAGTGTGTATATTCTGTCCAGTATGTACATTCTGTCCACTTTGTACATTGTGTCCAGTGAGTACAGACTGTAGTATGTGTACAGACTGTTCTGTGTGTACATTCTGTACAGTGTGTGTACAGACTGTTCACTGTGTACATTCCGTCCTGTGTGTAAATTCTATGCAGTGTGTGTACAGACTGGCCAGTTTGTACATTCAGTCCAGTGTGTACATTCTGTCCAGTGTGTACCGACTGTTCAGTGTGTACAGAGTGTCCACTGTGGACTGTCCAGTGTGTACAGACTGTCCAGTGTGTACATTCTGTCCAATGTGTATAATCTTTCCAGTGTGTATATTGTGTCCAGTTTGTAGTGAATGTCAAGTGTATACATTCTGTCCAGTGTGTACATTTTGTCCAGTGTGTACAGATTGTTCAGTGTATATAGACTCTCCAGTATGTACAGACTGTCCAGTGTGTACAGACTGTCCATTGTGTCTATTCTGTCCAGAGTGTACAGACTGTCCAGTGTGTACAGACTGTTCAGTGTTTACATGCTGTCCAGTTTGTACAGACTGTCCAGTGTGTACATTCTATCCATTTTGTACATTGGGTCCATTGTGTACAGACTGTACAGTGTGTACATTCTGTCCAGTGTGTATGGGCTGTTCAGTGTGTTCAGAGTTTCCAGTGTGTACAGACTGTCCAGTGTTTACATTCTGTCCGTTGGGTACATTCTGTCCAATGTGTACATTGTGTCCAGTGTATACAAAATGTCCAGAGTTTTCATTCTGTCCAGTGTGTACTTTCTGTCCAGTGTGTACATTGTGTCCAGTGTGTACATTGTTTCCAGTGATTACAGAATATCTAGTGTGTACAGACTGTCCAATGTGTACATTCTGTCCAGTGTGTGTACAGACTGTCCAGTGTGTACAGACTCCCCAGTGTATACATTTTGACTAGTGTGTACATATTGTTCGGTGTGTACATTCTTTCCAGTGTGTGTACAGACTCTGCAGTGTGTACATAATGTCCAGTGTGTATATTGTGTCCAGTGTTTGTACAGACTCTCCAATGTGTACATTCTGTCCAGTGTGCACAAACTGTCCAGTGTATACATTATGTCCAGTGTGTACAATCTGTCAAATGTGCTCATACTCTCCAGTGTGTACAGAGTGTCCAGTGTGAACTTTCCAGTGTGTACAGACTGTCCATTGTGCATATCTGTCCACTGTGTAATTCTCTCCAGTGTGTGTACAGAATGTCCAGTGTGTACATTCTGTCCTGTCTTCATTCTGTTCAGTATGTACATTCTGTCAGGTATGTACATTATGTCCAGTGTTTACAGACTGTCCAGTGTGTACAGACTATCCAGTGTGTACAGGTTGTCCAATGTGTACATTCTGTCCAGTATGTACATTCTGTCCACTTTTTACATTGTGTCCAGTGTGTACAGACTGTCCTGTGTGTACATTCTGTGCAGTGTGTGTACAGACTGTTCACTGTGTACATTCCGTCCTGTGTGTACATTCTGTGCAGTGTGTGTACAGACTGTCCAGTGTGTACATTCAGTCCAGTGTGTACATTAAGTCCAGTATGTACATTCTGTCCAGTGTGTACCGACTGTCCAGTGTGTACAGAGTGTCCACTGTGGACTGTCCAGTGTGGACAGACTGTCCAGTGTGTACATTCTGTCCAATGTGTATATTCTTTCCAGTGTGTATATTGTGTCCAGTTTGTAGTGACTGTCCAGTGTTTACATTCTGTCCAGTGTGTACAGACTGTACCTTCTGCACATTCTGTCCAATGTGTACACTCTCTCCAGTGTGTGTACAAACTGGTCATTGTTTACATTTTCTCCAGTATGTACATTCTGTTCAGTGTGTACAGACTGTCCATTGTGTACAGTCCCTCTCGTGTGTATAGACTGTCCAGTGTGTACATTTGGCCCAGTGTGTACATTCTGTCCAGTGTACACAGACTCTGAAGTGTTTACAGAGTGGCCAGTGTGGACTGTCCAGTGTGTACATTCTGTCCAGTGTGTACATTCTCTCCAGTTTTTACCGACTGTCCATTGTTTATGGACTGTCCAGTGTGTACATTCTGTCCAGTGTGTATATTCTGTCCGGAGTGTACAGACTGTCCAGTGTGTACAGAATGTCTAATGTGTACATTCTGTCCAGTGTGTACATTTTGTCAACTATGTCTAGACTGTCCAGTGTATACATTCTGTCCAGTGTGTACATTCTGTCCAGTGTGAATAGACGACTGTCCAGTGTGTAAAAACTGTCCAGTGTTTACATAATCTCCAGTACGTACAGATTTTCCAGTGTGTATATTCTGTCCCATGTTTACAGACTGTCCAGTGTGTACATTTCTGTACAGTCAATTCACTGTGTCTCTTTCGTCCAGTGTGTACAGACTGTCCAGTGTGTACAGACTGTCCAGTGTGTACACATTGTAAATTATGTACATTCTGTCCAGTATGTACAGACTGTCCAATGTGTACACTATCCAGTGAGTACAGACTGTCCAATGTGTACAGACTTTCCAGTGTTTACAGACTGTCCAGTGTGTACAGACAGTTCAGTGCTTACAAACTGTCCAGTATGTAAAGACTGTCCAGTGTGTACATTCTATCCATTTTGTACATTGTGTCCAGTGTGTACAGACTGTATAGTATGTACATTCTGTCCAGTGTGTACAATCTGTCAAATGTGCTCATACTCTCCAGTGTGTACAGAGTGTCCAGTGTGAACTCTCCAGTGTGTACAGAATGTCCATTGTGCATATCTGTCCATTGTGTACATTCTCTCCAGTGTGTGTACAGAATGTCGAGTGTGTACATTCTGGCCTGTCTACATTCTGTCCAGTGTGTACATTCTGTCCGGTATGTACATTATGTGTAGTTTTTACAGACTGTCCAGTGTGTACATACTGTCCAGTGTGTACAGGCTGTACAGTGTGTATATTCTGTCCAGTGTGTACATTCTGTCCAGTGTGTACAGATTGTTCAGTGTATATAGACTCTCCAGTGAGTACAGACTGTCCAGTGTGTACAGACTGTTCATTGTGTCTATTCTGTCCGGAGTGTACCAACTGTTCAGTGCTTACAAGCTGTCCAGTATGTACAGACTGTCCAGTGTGTACATTCTATCCATTTTGTACATTGTGTCCAGTGTGTACAGACTGTACAGTGTGTACATTCTTCCAGTGTGTATGGGTTGTTCAGTGTGTTCAGAGTGTCCATTGTGTACAGACTGTCCAGTGTTTACATTCTGTCCATTTGGTACATTCTGTCCAATGTGTACATTGTTTCCAGTGTGTACATAATGTCCAGAGTTTACATTCTGTTCAGTGTGTACATTGTGTCCAGTGATTACTAACTGTCCAGTGTGTATATACTGTCCAATGTGTACATTCTGTCCAGTGTGGTTACGGACTGTCCAGTGTGTACTTTCTGTCCAGTGTGTACATTCTGTCCAGTGTGTGTACAGACTCTCCAGTGTGTACATAATGTCCAGTGTGTATATTGTGTCCAGTGTGTGTAGAGACTCTCCAGTGTGTACATTCTGTCCAGTGTGTACATTCTGTCCAGTGTGCACAAATTGTACAGTGTGTACATTCTGTCCAGTGTGTACAATCTGTCAAATGTGCTCATACTTTCCAGTCTGTACAGAGTGTCCAGTGTGAACTTTCCAGTGTGTACAGACTTTCCATTGTGCATATCTCTCCACTGTGTACATTCTTTCCAGTGTGTGTACAGAATGTCGAGTGTGTACATTCTGGCCTGTCTACATTCTGTCCAGTGTGTACATTCTGTCCGGTATGTACATTATGTCTAGTTTTTACAGACTGTCCAGTGTGTACATACTGTCCAGTGTGTACAGGCTGTACAGTGTGTATATTCTGTCCAGTATGTACATTCTGTCCACTTTGTACATTGTGTCCAGTGAGTACAGACTGTAGTATGTGTACAGACTGTTCTGTGTGTACATTCTGTACAGTGTGTGTACAGACTGTTCACTGTGTACATTCCGTCCTGTGTGTAAATTCTATGCAGTGTGTGTACAGACTGGCCAGTTTGTACATTCAGTCCAGTGTGTACATTCTGTCCAGTGTGTACCGACTGTTCAGTGTGTACAGAGTGTCCACTGTGGACTGTCCAGTGTGTACAGACTGTCCAGTGTGTACATTCTGTCCAATGTGTATAATCTTTCCAGTGTGTATATTGTGTCCAGTTTGTAGTGAATGTCAAGTGTATACATTCTGTCCAGTGTGTACATTTTGTCCAGTGTGTACAGATTGTTCAGTGTATATAGACTCTCCAGTATGTACAGACTGTCCAGTGTGTACAGACTGTCCATTGTGTCTATTCTGTCCAGAGTGTACAGACTGTCCAGTGTGTACAGACTGTTCAGTGTTTACATGCTGTCCAGTTTGTACAGACTGTCCAGTGTGTACATTCTATCCATTTTGTACATTGGGTCCATTGTGTACAGACTGTACAGTGTGTACATTCTGTCCAGTGTGTATGGGCTGTTCAGTGTGTTCAGAGTTTCCAGTGTGTACAGACTGTCCAGTGTTTACATTCTGTCCGTTGGGTACATTCTGTCCAATGTGTACATTGTGTCCAGTGTATACAAAATGTCCAGAGTTTTCATTCTGTCCAGTGTGTACTTTCTGTCCAGTGTGTACATTGTGTCCAGTGTGTACATTGTTTCCAGTGATTACAGAATATCTAGTGTGTACAGACTGTCCAATGTGTACATTCTGTCCAGTGTGTGTACAGACTGTCCAGTGTGTACAGACTCCCCAGTGTATACATTTTGACTAGTGTGTACATATTGTTCGGTGTGTACATTCTTTCCAGTGTGTGTACAGACTCTGCAGTGTGTACATAATGTCCAGTGTGTATATTGTGTCCAGTGTTTGTACAGACTCTCCAATGTGTACATTCTGTCCAGTGTGCACAAACTGTCCAGTGTATACATTATGTCCAGTGTGTACAATCTGTCAAATGTGCTCATACTCTCCAGTGTGTACAGAGTGTCCAGTGTGAACTTTCCAGTGTGTACAGACTGTCCATTGTGCATATCTGTCCACTGTGTAATTCTCTCCAGTGTGTGTACAGAATGTCCAGTGTGTACATTCTGTCCTGTCTTCATTCTGTTCAGTATGTACATTCTGTCAGGTATGTACATTATGTCCAGTGTTTACAGACTGTCCAGTGTGTACAGACTATCCAGTGTGTACAGGTTGTCCAATGTGTACATTCTGTCCAGTATGTACATTCTGTCCACTTTTTACATTGTGTCCAGTGTGTACAGACTGTCCTGTGTGTACATTCTGTGCAGTGTGTGTACAGACTGTTCACTGTGTACATTCCGTCCTGTGTGTACATTCTGTGCAGTGTGTGTACAGACTGTCCAGTGTGTACATTCAGTCCAGTGTGTACATTAAGTCCAGTATGTACATTCTGTCCAGTGTGTACCGACTGTCCAGTGTGTACAGAGTGTCCACTGTGGACTGTCCAGTGTGGACAGACTGTCCAGTGTGTACATTCTGTCCAATGTGTATATTCTTTCCAGTGTGTATATTGTGTCCAGTTTGTAGTGACTGTCCAGTGTTTACATTCTGTCCAGTGTGTACAGACTGTACCTTCTGCACATTCTGTCCAATGTGTACACTCTCTCCAGTGTGTGTACAAACTGGTCATTGTTTACATTTTCTCCAGTATGTACATTCTGTTCAGTGTGTACAGACTGTCCATTGTGTACAGTCCCTCTCGTGTGTATAGACTGTCCAGTGTGTACATTTGGCCCAGTGTGTACATTCTGTCCAGTGTACACAGACTCTGAAGTGTTTACAGAGTGGCCAGTGTGGACTGTCCAGTGTGTACATTCTGTCCAGTGTGTACATTCTCTCCAGTTTTTACCGACTGTCCATTGTTTATGGACTGTCCAGTGTGTACATTCTGTCCAGTGTGTATATTCTGTCCGGAGTGTACAGACTGTCCAGTGTGTACAGATTATCCAGTGTGTACAGACTGTCCAGTGTGTACAGATTATCCAGTGTGTACAGACTGTTCAGTGCTTACATGCTGTCCAGTATGTACAGACTGTCCAGTGTGTACTTTCTATCCATTTTGTACATTGTGTCCATTGTGTACTGACTGTCCAGTGTGTACATTCTGTCCAGTGTGTATGGGCTGTTCAGTGTGTTCAGAGTGTCCAATGTGTATAGACTGTTCAGTGTTTACATTCTGTCCATTGGGTACATTCTGTCCAATGTGTACATTGTGTCCAGTGTGTACAAAATTTCCAGAGTTTACATTCTGTCCAGTGTGTACATTCTTTTCAGTGTGTGTACAGACTCTCCAGTGTGTACATTCTGTCCAGTGTGTATTTTGTGTCCAGTGTGTACAATCTGTCAAATATGCTCATACTCTCTAGTGTGTACAGAGTGTCCAGTGTGAACATTCCAGTGTGTACAGACTGTCCATTGTGTATATCCGTCCACTGTGTACATTTTCTCCAGTGTGTGTACAGAATGTCGAGTGTGTACATTCTGTCCTGTCTACATTCTGTCCAGTGTGTACATTCTGTCCAGTATGTACATTATGTCCAGTGTTTACAGACTGTTCAGTGTGTACAGGCTGTCCACTGTGTACATTCTGTCCACTTTGTACATTGTGTCCAGTGAGTACAGACTGTCCAGTGTGTACAGACTGTCCTGTTTGTACATTCTGTGCAGTGTGTGTACAGAATGTACACTGTGTACATTCTGTCCTGTGTGTACATTCTGTGCAGTGTGTGTTCAGACTGTCCAGTGTGTACATTCAGTCCAGTGTGTACATTCTGTCCAGTGTGTACCGACTGTCTAGTGTTTACAGAGTGTCCACTGTGAACTGTCCAGTGTGTCCAGATTGTCCAGTTTGTACATTCTGTCCCATGTGAATATTCTTTCCAGTGTGTATATTGTGTCCAATTTGTAGTGACTGTCCAGTGTATACATTCTGTCCAGTGTGTACAGACTGTACCTTCTGTACATTCTGTCCAGTGTGTACACTCTCTCCTGTGTGTGTACAAACTGGCCATTGTTTACATTTTCTCCAGTGTGTACATTCTGTTCAGTGTGTACAGCCTGTCCATTGTGTACAGTCTCTCTCGCGTGTATAGACTGTCCAGTGTGTACATTTGGCCCAGTGTGTACATCCTGGCCAGTGTGTACAGACTGTCCAGTGTGTACATTCTTTCCAGTGTGTACAGACTGTACTCTGTGTACATTCTGACCAGTGTGTACATTCTGTCCTGTGTGTGTATTCTGTCCAGTGTTTGTAAAGTGTGTCCAATATGTACATACTGTCTAGTGTGTACAGCCTGTCCAGTGTGTACATTCTTTCCAGTGTGTGTACAGTCTTTCCAGTGTTTACATTCTATCCAGTGTGTATAGACTGTCTAGTGTGTACATTCTGTCCAGTGTGTACAGACTGTCCAGTGTGTACATTGTGTCCAGTGAGTAGA